>NC_083570.1:42386397-42986397 GCF_027579695.1 Neoarius graeffei
TTCAGACATTTACTCAGTTGCATTCTCCAGCAAAAGCCAGGGTTCACAGAGAGCTTATAAAGCATCAAAGGGATCTCATTGTTGAAAGGTATCAGTCAGGAGAAGGGGACAAAAACATTTCCATGGCATTAGATATACCATGGAGCACAGTGAAGGCAGTCATCAAGAAGTGGAGAAAATATGGGACAACAGTGACATTACCGAGAACTGGACGTCCCTCCAAAATTGATGAAAAGACAAGACGAAAACTGGTCAGGGAGGCTGCCGAGAGGCCTACAGCAACACTGAAGGAGCTGCAGGGATTTCTGGCAAGTACTGGTTGTGTACTACATGTGACAACAATCTCCCGTATTCTCCATATGTCTGGACTATGAGATAGGGTAAAAGAAAAACATCCAGGGCTGGCTAAATTTTGCAAAAAAAAAAATACATCAACTCTCCCAAAAGCATGTGGGAAAATGTGTTATGGTCTGATGAAACCAAGTTTGGACTTTTTGGCCACAATTCCAAAAGGTATGTTTGGCACAAAAACAACACTGCACATCACCAAAAGAACCCCATCCCCACAGTGAAGCATGATGGTGGCAGCATCATGTTTTGGGGTTGGTTTTCTTCAGCTGGAACAGGGGCTTTAGTCAAGGTGGAAGGAATTATGAAGAGTTCGAAATGTCAGTCAATTTTGGCCCAAAACCTTCAGGTGTCTGCTAGAAAGCTGAAGATGAAGAGGAATTTCATCTTTCAGCATGTCAATGACCCCAAAAATGTTTTGGAATGGCCCAGCCAGAGCCCAAACCTAAATCCAATTGAAAATCAGTGGGGTGACCTGAAGAAGGCTGTGCACAAGAGATGCCCTCGCAATCTGACAGATTTGGAGCGCTTTTGCAAGGAAGAGTGGGCAAATATTGCCAAGTCTAGATATGGCAGGCTGATACGGTAGACTCCGACCTAAAAAGACTGAATGCTGTAATTAAATCAAAAGGTGCTTCAACAAAGTATTAGTTCAAGGGTGTGCACACTTATGCAACCAGCTTATTGTCCATTCTTTTATTACCTCGCAAGGGACGGAGTCTACCAGGGGGCGAGGTATTGTTTTTGATCGGGTTTCTTTTGGCCCTTTTCCACTACCCTTTTTCAGCTCACTTCAGCTCGCTTCAGCTCACTTCAGCCCGACACGGCTCGCGTTTCGACTACCAAAAACCAGCACGACTCAGCTCGTTTCAGCCCTGCTTAGCCCCTAAAACTCGCACGGTTTTGGAGTGGGGCTGAAGCAAGCCAAACCGTGCCGAGTGAGGCTGGGGGCGTGAGCAGACACTCCCCTGTGCACTGATTGGTGAGGAGGAGTGTCCTCACATGCCCACACACGCCCCGCGAGCACGCTGGGATCTGTAAACACCGCAAACCCGGAAGAAGAATAATTATGAATTACGAGAATTTCTGAAGCCTTATGCGCCTCGCCTCATCTATACGCTCTTGCCAGTATCTGTTGGCGTTGTCGGTGACAACAAGCCACAGCACCAAGACCAGCAACACTAACGACTCCATGTCCTCCATGTTTATTGTTTACTATCCGGGTCGTGAGACTACCACTTAAAAGCTCACTGAATCAGTGACATACAGAGCATCGTGGACAAGTTCGCGGAGCGCAAGGCTCGTCGTATGCCCTTCAAATAATGCGCGCAGTAGGCTATTGATGTTTTATTATGAGCCATGTACAGTATGTCGCCTAATGTTTTTTTGTTTGAGTTACATGTTCGTTTGAAGGACTTAATGTACAAAATAACATAGTTGCACCCCGGAGTGTTGAAATTGGTAAACACAGTGCATTCAGTGAGGTTTGCACTGCCCTCCTTTTATTTCTGACTCTTCCTGTCACCGTTGCTGTGAAATCTTCATGAAACTTTCAAATATAACCTCCAAAATTTTGGGGGTCATCCGGCCACAGTCAAGGTCACGGTGACCAAAAAGGTAAAAAAAAAAAAAGCTGAGCTCAGACTGCAGGATTGCTGCCTCGGAAAGACTCCACCCACAAACACGCTGATTGGATCACTACCTGCCTCATTTACATACACTGCTGTCATTGGATGGTTTCTTGGTTCATTTACATATGCAAAGGAAGGGGGTTTGGTCATGCCCACTTTTAAACCCCATTGATAAAAACTTCCCCGCTCTGTTGATTTATTATTATAAATATACATTATAAATTATAAGTAAATGGACTAGACCAAATAAATCACTTTCAGACATGTTTATGTTTATTACAGAGGGAAAGTGCATTCCACTGAGCTTTCACTGTCTGTACTTTATATTTTTCTGCTCTTACCTCTTACAGTTTTTGAAACTGAAACCTCTGACCCGAGGATGACATACACATGCTGTCGCAGGGGGCAACAGAATCAGAATCAGAACCATGTTTATTGGCCAAGTATGTTCACACACAAGGTCAAAATCAAGGTCAAGGTCACCAAAAAGGTCAAAATTGTTTTTTCGCAATATCTTCCTTCATGTTCATCATAAGTGCTACCGGGCAAGGTTTGTTTTGCCTGGCAACACTTTTTTTTTATGTTTTCCCCCTAAGAGATTTGTTTGTTTTTCAATTGAATTGTACAGGTTATAGGCCACATTAAAGGTGGGAAAAGTTTTGAAATTATTTATTGTGGTCTAATTTTTTTTTACATCAGAAAAACCTATCATTTTAATGGAGTGTGTACACTTTTTATATCCACTGTAGCTCAATTAGCATGCAGACCTAGCACTGCCTAACTCTGTAGTATACAGTTATGAGGGTGGGTTCCCTTTTGAGTCTGGTTTCCTCTCAGTGTTTCTTCCTCATTGTCGTCTCAGAGTTTCTCTTTGCCATCATCGCCTCTGGCTTTCTCATTAGGGATAAACCTAAATCTATAGCTGCATTTCTGTAAAGTTGCTTTGTGACAATGTCCATTGTTAAAAGTATTATATAAATAACTTTGAATTGAATTAAATTTAATATAGCCAGCCAAGTAGTGTCATTTAAAACGAAGGACAACTCTACTAGTTTTACATTTAATAAATTGTTTTCTGGATATTCTGCTACCTCAGACCATTAAGGATATAACATGCCATCAGAGTTATTTAACTGAGTGAGAAAATACAAAAAATTCTGACATATTAGACTTTTCGTTGAGGTGTTGTGGGGTGTCCGAGATGCCACATCACTGCTCTTCAATTATGTTGCCCTACAAGGCCTGATCATTGTTCATGACTTTCATATTTGAGGTCAAGGCTAGACATTCGTCTGCCATGACAAAATCATGTCAAAATCAGGCTGAATTTGTGTAGTCTGATCCCAGTATTAGACATTTCCTCACATGCTCTGTCTATGCTGTAGAGGAGTAGAAGAGCTTCACCTTAAAGGACAAGTGAGTCTGCCAGCTCAGTCAAGTCAAGTTTATTTTTATAGCGCTTTTAATAATAGAAATTGTCGCAAAGCAGCTTTACAGAATTTTAATGACTTTAAAAATGAGCTAATTTTATCCCTAATCTATCCCCAATGAGCAAGCCTGTGGCGACAGTGGCAAGGAAAAATTCCCTCAGATGACATGAGGAAGGAACCTTGAGAGGAACCAGACTCAAAAGGGAACCCATCCTCATGGGCTCAGTCCACAGATACCCATGCAAAGAGGAAACTATTGTAGTGGCTTCTTGACAAAAAAAAAAGTGAGCGAGAGAGAGAGAGAGAGAGAGAGAGAGGGTAAAAAAAAAAACCTTTGTGATTTTATGTTTCTGATGAAGGTTTTTTATAAACCCAAATCAGAAAAGTTGGGATGGTATGTTGAAATTGAAATTAAAACTAAAACAAGGAATTGAAAGTAATCGTTGACTTGCACTGCAGTCAAAACAATACAGCAGCACAGTATTTGATGTTTTATCTCATGAATTTTATTGTTTTTTTTTCCAAATAAACACATTTCAATTTTGATTCTTGCAATGTATTTCAAAAAAGTTGTGACGGTTAAGCATCTACTCATTTTATAATGTTGCCTTTCCTTCTCACACCATTTAAAAAAATGTTTAGGAACTAAAGACTCCAAGTGATGAAGTGTTTCAGGCGTTATTTTGTCCCATTCTTCCTGCAAACAAGTCTTAAGTTGTGCAAAAGCACGGGGTCATCATTGTAATGCTTTTCATTTCAAAATTCGCCACATTCTCTATTGGGTACAGAAGGGATAGGTACCTTCTTCTTCTACAGCCATGCCTTTGTAATGTGTGCAGAGTATGGTTTTGCATTGTCTTGTTGAAATATCCCTGGAAAAAATGTGGTCTTGAAGGCAGAATATATTGCTCCAAAATCTCAATGTATTTTTCTGCAGTAATGCTGCCATCACAGAAGTGTAAGTTACTTTTGCCAAGGGCACTGACAAAACCCCATACCATAACAGACCCTGGCTTTTGGACTTGCTGCTGGTAACAGTCTGGGTGGTCCTTTTCATCTTTGGTCCAGAGCACATGGCGTCCATTTCTTATTTAAAAAAAAAAAAAAGACCTGGAATACTGATTTATCTGACCACAATACACATTTCCACTGTGTGATGGTCCATCCCAGATGCCGCCGAGTCTAGAGAAGTCGATGGCGCTTCTGGACACAGTTAATATGAGGCTTCCTTTTGGCAAAGTTTTAAGTGTCATTTGTGGATATAGCTCCATATTGTATTGCTTGACAAAGGTTTGCCAAGGTAATACTGAGCCCATGTGGTTATATCAGCTATTAATGAATGACGATTCTAGATGCAGTGCCATTTGAGGGATTGGAGATCACGGCTGTTCAGTTTAGGCTTGCACCCTTTTTATGCAACAAAATTACTCCAGATTACTTGAACCGTTTAATGATATTATGCACCGTCAAGGATGAAATATGCAAATCCCTTCATATCTTTCTTTGAGAAACATTCACATTTGTTGACAAACTGGAGCTCTTCAGCCCGTCTTTGCTTCTCAGAGACTAGGCCTTTCCTGGATACTGATTTTGTATCAAATCATGATTACAGTCACCTGTTGACATCGCCTGTTTCAAATCACATCATTATTTTTACTTCATTACTAGCCCTAAATTGTCCCCTTCCTGACTGTTTTTGGAATGTGTTGCAGGACTGAAACACAGAAATGGATGTATATTAACAAATGAAATGAAGCTAACCACAAAAAACATGAAATCTCTTGGGTTCCTACTGTCTGCAATGAAGTACAAGTCAAAGAAAATATATAAATCACTTGCTTTTTTTTGTTTGAATTTTCTATATTATCCCAACTTTTCTGATTTGGGGTTATGTAGCTCCTTATGCTGTGCCACTGGCTGGTTGAAATGTTACTCTTTGTGATCTTGTTGGTCTGTTTGGCTTCTCACACTGGCTCTCAGGTGTACAGTGGCATCGCTGTTGACTGTAATCCTGCATAGTGACCTGCCATACCTCACTGAGCTGATGGAGGAGTTACTCAAGAGTCTGATGGATCAGCCCACGAATGCTCAGCCCAAACTCCTGCTACGCAGAACAGAGTCTATTGTTGAAAAACTTCTCACCAATTGGATGTCCGTCTGCCTCTACGGCTTCCTTAGAGTCAGTACATACTTTGAGTCACACATCTGTAGATCTGCTCCATCACTCAGTTTTAATTGCCTGTTCATCTTACATCCATCTGTCCTTTTGCTCTGCCTATCTATTTGATTGACAAGTAACACCGCAAACTGATAAAGCAAACGTGTGCTCTTGTGTGATATTTTCACAGGAATCAGTTGGTCAGCCACTCTTTCTGATGGTATCAGCTCTAAACCAGCAGATTTCTAAAGGGCCAGTAGATGCAGTGACTGAGAAAGCTCTGTACACATTAAATGAAGACTGGCTCCTGTGGCAGGCTCAGGGCTTCAACTTCAGTCTGCTGGTTTGCTCCTTTCTTATTTCCTGCTATTTATGCTACATTTCTTGATTTATGAATGGATCCTTCATTTTTGCCTCAATTTGCTCCAACTGTGTTTTTTGGGTCACCTTTTTTAATTGCATTTTTTTTTGCAAATGTGTTGCCACTGTCATTCTGAATCACAGTTATCTGGCATCAGTGTCTTCTGTCTTGTCCCATGTCTTCAACATTTTTACACAGCACTGACAGCACTGCCTGACTCTATACAGTAGCATACAGTTATGTGGATGGGTTCCCTTTTGAGTCTGGTTCCTCTCACTGTTTCTTCCTCATGTCTTCTCAGGGAGTTTCTCTTTGCCATCATTGTCTCTGGCTTTCTCATTAGGGATAAACCAAAATCTATAGCTGCATTTCTGTAAAGGTGCTTTGTGACAATGTCCATGGTTAAAGGGATAGTTCGGGATTTTTGACATGAATCTGTATGGCATCCCCATCAATAGTGTCGTGCAAACACACTGACTTACCCCTGACAGCATCCTGTGAGTCCAGTTCTTGCCCAGTTTTGGTCCAGACGAAAGTAGTCCGGCAAGTTTGTTGGGGTCACGAAAGTAAAACGTTTTTCGTCTCAAAACAGTATGTGTTCAAAAGAGTGATATATTTGCATCACAAAACCGTTGCCAAATAAAAAGTCAGACCTCGAAATCGCTTGGCACTATTTTCTCTCCCTTCTTATCACTGCGCGCTGCCGGCTTCATCCAGCTGCGGCTCCAGCTTCAAGGATAAGCTGGAGCCGCATAAGTAGGAGTCCCGGCGGGTGGTTTGTATTCGATTCGTTTATATCCCGACCTTGTCAGCTGTCACATTTATGTTCATGGACCCGGTAAGCTGGTAAATAATATTTATTTATTTTTTTCTTTACCAAATTCTAACAGAAAACGAGAGCGCCCGAAAGGGAAAACCGAGCCGCCTCACGGCTGTAATGCAAATTGCTTTCCTCCTCAGTATACAAGTGCGCTTCCATGGCAGGGAAAAAGAAACTACCACTGCTGCCTATGTAGTGCCCTATTTATACAAATAGGAGTCATTCAGGATTCAGCCATGTTTTTGCTCCGTGTCATGGCTGAATCCTGAATGACTCCTATTTGTATAAATACCCGTGTGGCTTTTGGAATGGCCGCTGGATTTACTAACTGGCATTCGCGGCACGCCGTACACCATCTACGGACATCGCCGCGAATCCCTGGCCAATAGAACCGGGCCATTATTCGGGCTAGTGTTTTATCCTGCCCTAAGTGTCCAGCCATGGGATTAAAGTGAGCCGCCTGGAATACCAATTCCTGGCAGCTTTTTGGAATCAAGAGCTGCGTGATTTGTTCTTTACTCTGAGTGTCCTGCGTCACTCGGTATAATCTATCCTTCATAATAGAAAAATAGGGGACGGACAGGGTGGCGTTTGGCTGGAGCATTTGACCATCGATTACTCTCACTTGGTCAAACGCATGCCACAGAGTCTCATCTTGCGACTGCTCTAACGGGAAATCCGCAAGGGATTCCCCAAGAGAGGGAGGAGGAGCCGGCGGCTCCTCACTCTGACGCGGAGATGATGTAGACGGCTCTGTGGCAGCTGCTCCCGCCAAAGCGACACCGGGACCTCCCCTTGCTGAAATACGGCAGGACCCACTCTTTACTAAATGACTCATTAATGCCCCGAATCCCGGCCAATCAGTCCCCAAAATTATCGAGTGGGTGAGGCAAGGATTAACCGCCGCCTTTACTCTAAATTTTTCCCCTCTGAAAAAAATGTGGACTGACACTAAAGGGTAGCTGTGAACATCCCCGTGCACACACAACACCTTCACCCCCTGTGCTCCCCCCAATGCCTCGTCTTGCACCAGGCTTTGGTGGATTGAGGTCTGATTACAGCCAGAGTCCACCAAAGCCTGATATGTATCCCCTTAGATACTCACCAATATGCGATACGCTCCGGCCCGATCGAGGGCGGCTCCTGGTGCGTCAGGGATCCGAACCACCGCGCTCACTTCCATCACTGAGCACTGCTGTTGGAGGTGGCCCGGCTCCCCGCAGCGCCAGCAAACCAGCCCGGGCTTTCTCTCTGCACCGGTACTCTGGGGCTCACTCACCTGAGGGGGGGAGAGACAGACACGGAAGTGGGAAACGGGAGGACACCGCGGGTGCGGCGGACCGGCTGTGAGGGAATGGGGCGAGGACGAGACACAGAAGGGGAGGGGGAGAGAGAGAGAGAGGAGAGAAGCGAAGGGGGATCTGTGATCCTGCCGTGGGAACAGCCACCAAATGATCCTCTGCCAACTCGATGGCCTGATCCAGCGACATCAGGCGATGGCACTAGACCCACTCCGCCGTTCCTTGGGGAAGTTGCGCGATGAACTGCTCCAGTGCCACCAGGTCGACGACTCCCTCGGCGTCGCAGTTGTCAGCCCTCAGCCACCGCCTGCAGGCGTCCCGGAGTTGCTGGCCAAATCCGAACAGGCGGCCGACCTCCTCTAAGTTCAGAGCGCGGAAGCGCTGACGATGTTGTTCGGGGGTGCACCCCACACGCTGGAGGACGGCCCGGCGCAGGTCCGCGTAGACCAGCTGGCTGTCAGCGGGGAGCTGTAGCACGGCCAGCTGTGCCTCACCCATTAGCAGGGGGAGGAGGCGCACCGCGTGCTGTTCCACCGGCCACCCCGAGGCTTCTGCTGCTTGTTCAAATAGCATGAGGAAGGCCTCGGGGTCGTCATGCGGGCCCATCTTCGTTGGGGTGAGGTGGAGTGGGCCTGCAGCGGTGGAGATGGTGGACCCCACCGACACGAGGAGGTGCCGGAACGCCTGACGATATTCCTGTTGCGCCAGCACCAGGGCCTCGAACCATTGTTCTTGCTCCTTTCGGAGGGCGAGCAGCGCCTGGTGCTGGCTCTGTTGGGCCATGGTGAGGGCATGGATCAGGTCTGCGAAGGGGGAGGACTCCATGGGGCTGTTCTCTTCTGTGCTCGGTCCAGGGTTTCAGCACCACTGTAGACGTCAGAGCGGGTGGGTGGAGCACAGAAGTACGGCAGGCCAGAAATGAGTTCCAAAAACTCTTTTTTATTTGCACTTTTCAGTACGAACATATATTCTCCCAGTCACACACATCCACACACACACAAGTCATCTGGTGCGGGAGACAGCTCCCTTCCTCTGCCCTCTCTCTCCTTATATAGGGCGTGGTTGCTGGGAAGACACACAAACACAGGTTAATTCACATCAGGTGTAGTGATTCTGCCACTTACCTTCCCTGACTCCGCCTTCTGGTCACAGACCGACGCTTGACCACGCCCCCACTGCCACAGTGACCTTGACCAGATGACCCTCAAAATGTTGGAGGTTCCATTTGAGACCAATGCCCATCTATCCTGGAAGTGTCATGAAGATTGGTCCAGCCGTTTTCCCATAATATCATTTAAACAAACAAAGAAAAAACCAAACAAACAAACCCTACCGAAAAATGCCTCGTCCCTGGTGGACTCCATCCCGGGTGAGGTAAAAACAGAATATGACGATTTGAAAAACTTAGAAACCCTATATTTCATTGAAAATGCTACAAAGACAGCATATCAAATGTTGAAACTGAGAAATTTTATTGTTTTTTGAAAAATATATGCTCATTTTGAATTTGATGTCAGCAAGACATTTCAAAAAAGTTGGGACAGGGACAACGGAAGACTGAAAAAGTTGTGCAATGCTAAAAAAATTATTTGGTTATATGGTAACAGGTCAGTAACATGATTGGGTATAAAAAGAGCATCCTAGAGAGGCTAAGTCTCTCAGAAGTAAAGATGGGGAGGGGTTCACTGCTCTGTGAAAGACTGTGTCGGCAAACAGTGCAGCAATTTATGAATAATGTTCTCAGTGTAAAATTGCAAAGAATTTGGGGATCACATTAAAAGATTCAGAGAATCTGGAGAAATCTCTGACATTGGATGCCTGTGATCTTCAGGCCCTCAGGCGAGACTGCATTAAAAGCAGACACGTGTCTGTAGTGGAAATCACTGGATGGGCTCAGAAACACTTCTGTGAAAACAGTTAATTTCTGCATCCACAAATGCAAGTTAAGACCATATATAAACAATATCCAGAAACACCGCCCCCTTCTCTGCGCCCAAGCTCTTTTACGATGGACTGAGGCGAAGTGGAAAATTGTCCCAAAGTCTGACAAATCAAAAGTAGAAATTCTTTTTAGAAATAATGGACACCACGTCCTCCAGGCTAAAGAGTAGAGGGACCATCCGGCTTGTTATCAGTGCACAGTTCAAAAGTCAGCGTCTGTGATGGTATGAGGGTGCATTAGTGCACATGACATGGGTAGCTTGTACATCTGGGAAGGCATCATTAATGCTGAATGATACACGTTTCAGAGAAATATGCTGCCATCTAGACAAAATCTTTT
Organism: Neoarius graeffei; assembly: GCF_027579695.1. Classification (NCBI taxonomy): domain Eukaryota; kingdom Metazoa; phylum Chordata; class Actinopteri; order Siluriformes; family Ariidae; genus Neoarius; species Neoarius graeffei. The sequence goes on from NC_083570.1 coordinate 42,396,728, forward strand.
TCAGGGAAGGCCTTCCTTCTTTCAGCAAGACAATGCCACACCACTTTCTGCACATATTAAAACTGCATGGCTCCACAGTAAAAGAATATGGGTGCTAAACTGGTCTGCCTGCAGTCCAGCCCTGTCTCCCATTTAAAACATTTGGTGCATTATGAAGCACAAAATATGACAAAGGAGACCCTGAGCTGTTGAGCAACTGAATTTGTATATCAGGCAAGATTGGGACAACATTTCTCTTTCAAAACTACAGTAATTGGTCTCCTCAGTTCCCAAATGTTTACAGAGTGTTGTTAAAAGTAGGGATGATGCAATAGAGTGGTAAGCATGCTCCTGTCCCAACTTTTTTGAAACATGCTGCTCAAACCGAAATCTATATTTACGCCACCAGTTAACGGGGACAAATACTTGGAGTCCTTCGTCAGCGTTGTTGAAAACGAGGTCCTGGAACAGGTGAGGTCGGTCACAAAGTTCCATCGTAACCTGTCCAGGTCGGAATCGGTAGCTCTACGTGAACTGAAATCTAACTCTCAGATCACTATCAAGGACGCAGATAAAGGTTCGGGCGTAGTAGTCATGAATACGGCTCGCTATATTGCTGAAGGACTCCGTCAACTGTCGGACACTTCTACATACTGCCCACTAGACTCTGACCCAATGCAAGAACTTGTAATACAACTCACGTCCCTACTCCGTAGACTTCACGAAAATGACACCATTACGGAAGACATGTACACATTCGCCCTCCCGGAAGATCCGCGCCCAGCTCGCTTCTATCTCCTGCCAAAAGTCCACAAAGCTGGAGTTCCAGGTTGCCCAGTGATTTCTGGCTGTGGCTCCCTTACGGAGAAAGCTTCCCAGCTTGTGGACTGGTTTTTGAAACGCCTTATGCCCTGTGTCACTTCCTACCTGAAAGACTCCTTTAACTTCTTGAATAAGCTCCGAGATTTAGGTTCTGTACCACCCGGCTCACTTCTCGTCACTCTAGATGTTACAGCTCTGTATCCCAGCATCCCACGTGAGGATGGCCTACAAGCTCTGTCTGACTTCTTGAACACGCACAGTTTTTCTGACACTAGATGTGCTGACATTGTAGAACTCGCTTGCTTTGTTCTCACTAATAATTTCTTTGAGTTTAACAACCAGTTATTTTTACAGACTTCAGGTACTGCCATTGGTATGAAGATGGCACCCTCCTATGCTATTATCTTTATGCATGCAGTTGAGACACTTATTCTCCAGAACCCTGTTTCCCCGTTCATTTGGTGGCGTTTTATTGACAACATCTTTTGCGTTTGGACTCATGGTGAGGAGGCCCTTTTAGTCTTCCTTGACTTTGTAAACCAGGTCCACCCGTCTATCAGGTTTATTGCGGATTACTCTCCTGTTGAAGTCAATTTTCTGGATATTCATGTTAACCTTAATAGTGAAGGTACTTTCCATACCGATCTGTTTATCAAACCTACCGATACCTGACAATTTCTGCTGGTGTCATCTTGTCACCCTGGTCATGTCAAGCGTAGTCTACCGTACAGCCAGGCTCTTCGCATTTTACGCATATGCTCCAATGTCAATACCGCGTTAGATCGTCTCTGCAAACTTGAGCAGTCTTTTTGTAGACGTGGTTGCAGCAAACGCAAAGTCAAAACTCAGATTAAGCATGCTACAGTAACATTTTTCTCAGATGACTCTCCTAAAGTGAAGAAAAGTGATAACTGTGGACCGTGCATTTTCGACTATCACCCCGGCCTTCCAGACGTTAATGGTATTTTGTCACACTACCTCCCTATTCTCCACTGCTCCAGCAAAATGAAAGAGTGTGTACCTGAAAAGCCTTTGGTCTGCTTCCGACGTCCCCGCAATCTGCATAATTTGCTGGTACGGGCGAAGCTGCCCAACTCAGACGCTAACTCGGTTACACAAGGTTCTTGTGGGCCATGTGGAAAGTCACATTGTCAGATTTGTAGTATTCTTCCTCCACAAACTTCAATCACTAATACAACTACTTTGGCCACTTTTGCCCTTGTCAGTAGTGGGGCCAACTGCGCCTCTACCAACTGTATCTACGTCATCACTTGCACCCTTTGTAAGGCCCAGTACGTCGGCCAGGCAAAAACGTTCAGACTCCGTGTTAATAATCATAAAAGTGCTATTAGAAATTCTAGGGTAAACTCAGGTAACGACTGTACGCAGTTGTACGAACACTTTACTACGAACGGACATTCCCTATCTAATCTGTCCTTCACCATTGTACAGGCATGTTTCAAAACTCAGGATCTACTTGATGCAGGAAGAGATTGGATCTGGAAACTAAAAACAGTGCACCCTTCAGGTCTGAATGTTAATGACAATTTCTGTAGTCAGCTTAGAGGCCCACGTGTCACTCGTTCCTAACCCTTTTCTGATTGGCCTTTGGCTCGCTGTCCTTTATTGGTCGGTTTCCCATTGTAAACTTTTAGCTATTTCTGATTGGACAGACTCGACCTTTAGAATTATTCATTTAATTAATGTCACTCATGCCACTTCACTCATGTCTTGACACTAATTGCTTTCCTGTATATATGTATACCCCTCATTTTCTGTTTTTTCTCATTTGCTCTGTGTTCTGTTGTTTGTACGTTTAAATACAGTGCCCAAAGAAGATCCCCGTGTGGGATCAAACATTTGCTATCGGAAACCGGCTTTTTGTTAGTCTATATGTGTGTGTGTGCAAATGGGGAATTTTTATATATATATAAAAAAGATCACCCAAAGGGGGGTGGCATGGTGGTGTAGTGATTAGCGCTGTCGCCTCACAGCAAGAAGGTCTGGGTTCGAGCCCCATGGCCGGCAAGGGCCTTTCTGTGTGGAGTTTGCATGTTCTCCCCGTGTCCATGTGGGTTTCCTCTGGGTGCTCTGGTTTCCCCCACAGTCCAAAGACATGCAGGTTGGGCTAATTGGTGGCTCTAAATTGACAATTGACCATAGGGGTGAATGGTTGTTTGTCTCTATGTGTCAGCCCTGTGATGACCTGGCGACTTGTCCAGGGTGTACCCTGCCTCTCACCCATAGTCAGCTAGGATAGGCTCCAGGTTGCCTGTGACCCTATACAGGATAAGCGGCTACAGATTTTATATATATATATATATATATATATATATATATATATATATATGTGTGCAGTATCTTAGCTGTTCCTAGGACTGTGCTTTTCTGGACAGAGATCTCGGATGTTGTTCCTGGGATCTGTTGGAGCCACTCTCCCAGTTTGGGGATCACTGCACTAAGGGCCCCTTTCACCACGGGGACCAATGTTGTCTTCATCTTCCACATCTTTTCTAGCTCTTCTTTCAGCCCTTGATACTTCTCAAGCTTCTCAAGTTTCTTTTTCCTGATGTTAGTGTCACTTGGTATTGCCACATCTATCACCACAGCCTTGTTCTCCCATTTCTCCACTACTATATGTCTGGTTGGTTAGCCATTACCGGTTTGTCTGTCTTTATCTGGAAGTACCACAGGATCTTAACTTGGTCATTCTCAACCACCTTCGGAGGTGTGTCCCACTTTGACCTTGGGACTTCCAGTCCATACTCGGCACAGATGTTTCTGTACACTATGCCAGCCACTTGGTTATGGTGTTCTATGTACACTCTTCCTGCTAGCATTTTACACTCTGCTATTATGTGCTGGATTGTCTCAGGGGGATGTTTGCACAGTCTGCACCTGAAGTCCTGTCTCATGTGGTAAACCCCGGCCTCTATCGATCTTGTGCTTAAGGCCTGTTCCTGTGCAGCTATGATTAGTGTCTCTGTGCCGTCTTTCAGTCCAGCTTTATCCAGCCACTGGTAGGATTTTTCAATATCAGCCACTTCTTCTATCTGCTGGTGGTACATTCCATGCAGTGGTTTGCCTTTCAATGATGGTTCCTCTTGCACTTCCTTCTTGGGTTTCTGCTGCCTGAGGTATTCACTAAGCACTTATCATTTGGGGCCATCTCCCTGATGTACTTGTGGATCTTTGATACTTCATCCTGGAGTGAGTGGCTCTGACACTCACTAGTCCTCGGCCTCCTTCATTCCTCTTAGCATACAGCCTATAGGGTGCTGGACTTGGAGTGAAACCCTATGTACATTGTCAGGAGTTTTCTTGTCCTAATGTCGGTGGCCTCTATCTCCTCTTTCAGCCAGTTTATTATGCCAGTTGGGTATTTGATGACCAGCAGGGCATAGGTGTTGATGGCCTGGACCTTGTTCTTCCCATTCAGCTGACTTCTCAGGACTTGCCTTACCTCATGTACATATTTGGCTGTTGCTGCTTTCCTAGTGGCCTCTTCATGGTTGCCATTTGCCTGCGGGATTCCAAGGTACTTGTAGCTGTCTTCCATGTCTCCTATTATGCCATCTGGTAGCACCACCCCCTCAGTTCTGACTGCCTTCCCTCTCCTTATTATCATCTGGGCACACTTACTGTATCTAGTCCAAGTGACATTCCAATGTCATTACTGTAGATCCTGGTGGTGTGGATCAGTGAGTCGATGTCTCGCTCAGACCTGGCATACAGCTTGATGTTGTCCATGTAAAGGAGGTGGCTGATGGTTGCTCCATTTCATAGTCTGTATCCATAGCAACTCTTGGTGATGATCTGGCTGAGGGGGTTCAGCGCTATGCAGAACAGCAGTGGGGACAGAGCAACTCTTTGGTATATGCCGCATTAGTTACCTGTGTTATTGGCTTGAAGTTGGCCTCTAGAGTTGTTTTTCACAGCCTCATTGAGTTCTTAATGAAAGTTCTTAGAGTCAGTTGATGTTATACAGTTTCAAGCCACAGTGATGGTTACTGGGTCTTGTTCAGGGAGATTGCTGTATTTGGCTATCCAGTCTATTAGCCACTGAGCACTGTCATTATGTGTTTTTTTCCTTCTCCCATATACCTTTCCAGTATTGTTCAGTCTCCAGCCTTGGTGGATCTGGAACCATGTTGTTTTTACCCTGCCACTGGGTGTACACCTTTGATGGTTGAGTTATTCTCTTGGCTTCAGCCTTACTTGTGTACCTCCTTAGATGGGTAGCCAGGGCTATGAGTCTTTGTTTGGCATTCTCTAGAGCCTCGGGTATGGACAGCTTGCTGTATTTCTTAGGTAGCCCTTTTCTTGTCATACGTTTTTGGAGTTCTAATAGCTGGCTAACTTCTCTCCAAGTCGTCTTGATCTTAGCCTCCCACCTTCTCTTCCATGGTGGATATTGCACCTTATGGTTAGTGTCCATCTTATAGCCAAGCATTTCTAGGATCGCTGTTGCTGTGATGTACATCAGCTTGTTGGTCTCAGTGATGGTCATCAAGTCAAGTTTGTTTGTATAGCGCTTTTAACAACAGACATTGTCCCAAAGCAGCTTTACAGAATCTGAATGACCCAAGACATGAGCCAATTTTATCTCTAATCTCTAATGAGCAAGCCTGTGGCGATGGTGGCAAGGAAAAACTCCCCCAGACGACACGAGGAAGAAACCTCGAGAGGAACCAGACCCAAAAGGGAACCCATCCTCACCTGGACAACAACAGACAACATGACTATAACATTAACAGTTTTAACATGAAGTCAGTTTCATTGATGTTATAACTCTTCATTAATGGAAACTTGAGTGCAAAACTGTTCATGACAACTGCAGTCCTAAAATTAGCAAGTGAACTGTAGTCCTCAGCCATAAAAACATTACTGTAAGTGTCCAGAGCGTCTTCCAAGTGTGACTTTCAACTGTCCATATGGGGCCGTCCTCCATAGGAGCGATGTGATGAGACTCAAACCAGACATGGGGGGAAGAAGAGAGAGAAAACACAGGTTGTTAAGTATACCCAATGTCACCTGAATAAGTAGGTACAGTCATAGTAGGGATCATTTGTACTTCTGCATTCACATCTTCCAAGAGACTTTCAGGAGGTACCTTACTGGTACTACTTACTGGTACTACTTGGTAGTCTGGTGTGGTGATTCCAGGTGTTCAGCTTTGTTATTATTTTCAATTTCAGGTCAGCTGCTCATGCATCACAGCTCCTTCAATGTTATCTTTGGTGTCTTTATTGCATCTTTGATTAATATCTTCCTTGCTTCGTCTGTGAGTTTCAGTGGGCGGCCTTCTCTTGTCAGGTTTGTAGTGGTGCCATATTCTTTCAATTTTGCTGTAATGGATTTAATGGTGCTCCGTGGGATATTCAAAGTTTGGATTTTTTTTTAGAACTCAACCCTGATCTATACCTCTCCACAACTTTGTCTCTGACCTGTTTGGAGTGCTCCTTGGTTTTCATGTTGCTTACTTAGTAGTGTTGCAGAGTCAGAGTCCTTCCAGAACAGGTTGATTTATGCAGACATCATGTGACAGATCATGTGACACTTTGATTGCACACAGGTGGATCTTAATCAACTAATTATGTGACTTATGAAGTGAATTGGTTGGACCAGCTCTTATTTAAGGGTTTCATTTGAAAGGGAGTGAATACCTATGCACACTCCAGATTCCTGCTTTATCATCTTAGTTATTGTTTGTTTCACAATAAAAAACAATTTGCACCTTTAAAGTGGTAGGCATGTTGTGTAAATCAAATGGATATAACGCCCCCAAAAATCAATTTTAATTCCAGCTTGTAATGCAACAAAACAGGACAAACACCAAGGGAGTTGAATACTTTTGCAAGACACTGTATATAAAATCTCACCAGCACAAGCTTTTTGATGGCATCAATCCTCTGTTACAGAATTTTATATTTCTCTTAAGTATCTTTCAATTTTCTTATCCCAATTCTGTTGGAGTAAATTACCTGTTTCCTTTGTAACTATAATGCCAAGGCTGGTAGTTTTTTTACAATAATTATTCCTAAAGGGGGGCGGCACGGTGGTGTAGTGGTTAGCGCTGTCACCTCACAGCAAGAAGGTCCGGGTTTGAGCCCCGTGGCCGACAAGGGCCTTTCTGTGCGGAGTTTGCATGTCGTCCGCGTGGGTTTCCTCCGGGTGCTCTGGTTTCCCCCACAGTCCAAAGACATGCAGGTTAGGTTAACTGGTGACTCTAAATTGAGCGTAGGTGTGACTGTGAGTGTGAACGGTTGTCTGTGTCTATGTGTCAGCCCTGTGATGACCTGGCGACTTGTCCAGGGTGTACCCCGCCTTTCGCCCGTAGTCAGCTGGGATAGGCTCCAGCTTGCCTGCAACCCTAAAGAACAGGATAAAGTGGCTAGAGATAATGAGATGAGATGAGATGAGATGAGATGAGATGAGATGAGATGAGATGAGATGAGATGAGATGAGATGAGATGAGATGAGATGAGCAACACATAGGCTGAAACCTTGTGATGAATGTAGAGATGAATACAGCAGGCCAGTATTCCACTGCTCAAGCCAAGATACTAAGTAAGGGATAATGAATTGTTTATTGATATTATATACATTACATGATAATGTATTGAATATTTAAAATATTGATTACATATGATTTTATTGCTTCCACTAATGACATGGTCCACAGCAACAATGTTATACAGAAATAACAGACTGTAGAATGTCACAATTGATCAATCATAATCAAATATTCCACAAGCCATGACATAAAGGGCAATATTAGATCACCTTGTTTTGTCCCTTTTGGATGGTTTACCAAATTATTACCATATTTGGTGATTTGAAGCCGCTTCTTTATGAAAATGGGTGTGGCCTTGAATGAGCAGAGTTTAGAATTTAGGCAATTTAGAATGGGTGGAATTTTATAACATCTATTGCATACAGCTGTGTGTACATATGTGATGAACATCCTTCTGTGTATTTATCAGTTCTTACTTTCAAAATTAAAACCTGTTCCATGCATGCTTGGATAGATGAGACCACAGGTTTGTTTTGGCAGTTACTTAGAATGTACAGTAATGAGCAACAAACATTTAGCTTTTGTAATTAGGTAAAATTATTTATTTTGGGGTGAAATTAGAGCGAGGACACTCATTCTTTTTGGTCAGTTAATTTACAACCCCTGATTAGGGATTAAATTGTGTTCATTTATTGTCATTTATATAGGTTTGTTAATAACATATATCCCACAGCTTTGGGACCCTGGCCTGCTTTTAAATGTCACATGAGAGGCATACAGTTTCATAGATTTAACCAGTCCTGGGCTATGGGTAAAAGATTCTACCTTCAGTCCTTAAATGTACAGTGGAACACTATTATAATATGGATCCCTATTACATGAAAACCATTGTAACACGGTCAGCTTATGGCTCCCAAAATTTAACTTTAACTTTATGCAGCTGCATTCGACAACTCAACAGTCTCAGACTCGGAAGAAGAGTTACTTGAAAATGCATTAAGATGGTTTGAATGCAATGATACTTCTGCGGCAAACATCACGCATCTATGAAACATGCTTCATTTCATTCGACTACAGGCCCGCATAAGATTTCAACAGATGAAAGTTACAGACTGTTTCAGTAAAACCAAGGATTAAAATGTGCTGTGTTATGTGCTATGCCTGATCTGTGCTTGTTGCATGATAATCATTCTTCTATTCTTTGAACACTTGCAGTGTAAACATAGGATGTCGCTATATAAAAAAAGGGGTTTGGAAAAGGGTTTTTGAGGTGTGCGCTGCTCAGAGTGCAGAAGCACGCTAGTGAGTTTGAAGCACGCAAGCACAAATGCATGCAGATGTAACAGGCAGCAAAATATTTTATTACATATTATTTGTTACACTGACAGTCAACAATTTAAAAAAGTTATCAGCATGGTAAAAACGTTTGTAGTTATTGCAATTTCTTCAACGGATATCTTCAGGGGACTGGTTTATTTAAAAAATAAAGCTCATAGAATGTTTTCTGCTCAAGCCGTGACATATTTTCTATACCGTTATAACATGAATTCACTCATAACATGGTTGGATTCTTTGGATCCCAACTCACATGTTATAACGGTGCTTCACTGTATCCAAAATATGTGTGCACTTTAAATGTCTATATGAATCCCATACTGTGCTATGGGATGCAGATTCCAATAGAGTAACACAAATATAGTTATTGTAACCATTAATTCTCCATCATCTTCTCCTGCCTGTTACAGAAGCTGAAGGTGCTGTTTGCTGTGGGTACGGAGGGAGAAGTGAGTGAACCACTGGAAGTCAACGTCCTGACATGCGATACAATAGATCAAGTGAAGAGCAAGATCCTCCAGACCTTCCAAAGCAAGTTCGGCTTCCGATATACTCAACAACTCAGAGAAATTGGCATAGGTCAGTATATATACCTGTAATTCTACACACAATTTGTGACAAAAATAACACCATATAAAATGGCATATGTAAGTATTCACCCCCTTGAATTTTCCACATTTTGGACTGTTACCTCACACTGAATTGGGAATGAATGTTAAAATTTGTGTCAGTCTATGAAAAACCTTCACATTTTCTGCTTTATATAATGATGAAAAATACAAGTTTGCCTGAACTGAAATATGTTCACCTTTTGCACATATCTCAACAAGAAGTAAAGTATTTTAAAGAAGTAGTATTTTAAAACAGAGAAAATCACAAAATCATTCCATTCCAATTAAAGGCTCTCATCTACCTCTACATTTATATTCAAATTATATGGCATAATAATATTACTGCCAGATTTTAAAGACTAATATGTAGGATACAGTAGGAAATGCTGTTTATAACTTTGATTATCAGCATCATTCATGTCAGTCTCTATCTTGTGACCTGAGGTAAATATCACTTGCTTCATTTAAACATGACCCTAGTCATCGTCTCTTCTCTTAAAAGTAGACAGCCTTTCGATTTCATAAATTTGGTGAAATTGAGTTCCCTCTGAAAGGTGGTCATTGTGATATATGTTTATTTTTGTAATATAAAAAAAAAACCAGGCCATTCTGTGGCTGGAAAAATATTTAATTTGAGGGGATTTCCTAACAAATAAACATGCATGAAATTGCTCGCTTCACGCAGTCAAGCAGACAGAGGAAGTCTGTGTGTGCATGCACACGCTTACCTTCTTCTTTTCTTCTTTTTCTTCTTTTTGTGGAGTTTATGGCAGCTGACATCCAGCATTGCATTACTGCCATCTACAAGTTTACCTTGACCGTGCACTGACAGTTACATCATTCTGTTGCTAAATGAACAGCTGATCACACCAAGGTGCTCACTGACCACCAATATTTATTAGTTTGGTCCTGTGTTTCCTTTCCTTCACAACATAATGCCTTTCTTCTCACTTTCTGTTACTATCATTGGTCTTTCACATTTCATTTGCATGCTCACATCCGCCATTGTTCTGTCCTGTTTCAAATTTGTATCCCACAATGCCTTGTGCGAACGGGGAAAGCCCACCACGTGAGACCTTGAATTGGGTCACGGTGAAGCAAGAAAAATTGGCAGAGAATTTAGAGCCATGTGGCCCTAAATTTATTAATTGTTCTATTTAAAAAAAAAAAGAATAAAATTGGAAGTCTGTGATTCGAACTCAGTAGCTTTCAGTCCACTAAACAAAAATAATTGGGTGTCAGAGAAAATTCTTTTTATGACCTAAACTTGAAAAATCTGAAAGGCAGTATACCTTTAACGTTACTGTATCCACTCTTACTGTACATTGGTAGGATAATAATCACTGATTATTCAGTCAATTTTGTGTTATTGGCTTCATTTCTTGTTATTAATGTCTTTTATTAAGCCACTAAATATTTTAAAACACTGACCGCTGTGTCATCTGTCTGTACAGAGTGTCTAAATGCTGTTTTGATGGTGATGTGACACAGCAGGATCATCATAGACATTTTGACAGCCACTGTTTGATTATAAATTGAATTGATTCTGTTTTGCTTCTGTGTATAACACTACAAAAACCTGATCAAACTGTGAGAAATGCACACTTCCCTAGTGGGATGTTAGATGTCTTTTGATAGAAAGACTGTTTTTATTGTTGTTCATTATTAAAAATGGAAAGAATATAGGTCAACTGCAACTCTGTGAAGAGGAGGCCATACAGCAAAAGACGATGACCAGTTAAGGAGGATTTTAGACAGTGTTGAGTCCAGGACTCGGACTCAAGTCCAACTTGTGCCCTAATTTTAAGGACTCATGACTTGACTTGGACTTGAGCACTGATGATTTGGACGTAGACTCGGACTCGTAAATTGGAGATGAGGACTCTGATTTTTTCTTTATTTTTTGTAACATGCCATAATAATTTGGCATAAGATATTTATCTCATCTCATTATCTCTAGTCACTTTATCCTGTTCTACAGGGTCGCAGGCAAGCTGGAGCCTATCCCAGCTGACTACGGGCGAAAGGTGGGGTACACCCTGGACAAGTCGCCAGGTCATCACAGGGCTGACACATAGACACAGACAACCATTCACACTCACATTCACACCTACGGTCAATTTAGAGTCACCAGTTAACCTAACCTGCATGTCTTTGGACTGTGGGGGAAAACCGGAGCACCCGGAGGAAACCCATGCAGACACGGGGAGAACATGCAAATTCCGCACAGAAAGGCCCTCGCCAGCCACGGGGCTCGAACCCAGGACCTTCTTGCTGTGAGGCGACAGCGCTAATCACTACACCACCGTGCTGCCCTAAGATATTTATATCTACATTAATTTTTGTAGTAATTTCATGCAAGAGTGTCATATCTGCACGCCTTGGCACATGCATCAGATAGACTCTCGGGCATGCTCCAGACAGTGCACGCGCGCGCTGTAAACGACTCACACCTGCACAGGATTAAATTGCAATCAGCGCGCTGATATAAAAACTGTGAAAACGCACTTACTTCGCAAAGTATTGAGTTACGTTGCTGACACATTACCAAGCCTTATTTCCTTGTTTGGTTTCCTGATTTCTTATTTCTCGTTTTTGATCCTGCCTAGTCTACAATAGCCTGTTTGTGCCTCGCTTGACCTATTGCCTGTTTCACTGTTTTACGATTTTGCCTGCCATCCTGGATTGTTTACCTGTCTTCACTTGTATTAATAAACACACCTTCTGCACTTACGTCTGTCTCCCAACCATCTCTGACAGAATACTTAACACTCCCTGACAAAGTGAATGCACATTCACCTGTTCATACGTCATGTTCAGGAACAAACTAATGTTAATGGTGCTAAAACAGTCACCGTCAAATGGTGCGGTTGGAGTCTTGGACTTGACTCGGACTTGACGTTTTTTTTAAATGACTTGGACTTGACTCAGACTTGAACACTGGAGACTTGAGACTGGACTCGGACTCGAGGTTTAGTGACTCGATGACAATGCTGGATTGCACCAGCACTAATTCAGTGGTTCCACAGCCACAGAGTGAACATCATTCATTCATTCATTCATTCATTCATTCATCCAATCACATTTACTTTTTTGTTTATAAATAGTTTTGCAAGCAACACTGATTTTTTTCCTCACTTCAGTATTATATGCAATTTTGTGATGTACATAATGACAGTACAAAATGTTTAGACAAGTTCAAAGCAGTGAATACTAATGTAATTAAGAGGACATCTGTTGGAAGCTGTATTTCAAATTACAAAAACTTGATTTATAAGAAATTGTGAAATTAAAGTTTTTGTGGTAGTCTTATGCTAACAGGTGAAATTGCTGCATACTGATTTCTACATGTTATTTCACAACCTATTGCACTTTCCTTCCATGTATTACTAATAGTGAAGTAGTTATAGTCGTGCACTCTCTATATTTGAAACAGATACAGTTGAGGTCAGAACTTTACACACACTCATCATGGACATGAATGTCATGGCAATTTTGGGCTTTCAGTTATTTCTTTGAACTGTTCGTTTTTCTGTGGCAGAATGATCGTAGAACACGTTTTTAATGGAAAAATAAGAATTTAGTGCACAAGTTTTAATTTATTTTGGGTTTTCTGAAATCAAGACAGGGTCAAAATTATACATACAGCACACCTAATATTTGGTTAAATGTCCCTTAGCAAGTTTCACATTGATCAACAAACTTCTCTTTTCTCAAGTTTCACATTGATCAACAAACACTCTTTTTTGGCAGAATTAGTAGAGTCCAATTCAGTTTGTGTGTTTCTTGACATGGACCTGACTTTATGTACATTCCACATATTTTCAATAGGGTTGAGGTCAGGACTTGTTTTAAGATTTTTTTTTCTATTAAAGATGTGTGTGTGTGTATATATATATATATATATATATATATATATATATATATATATATATATATATATATATATATATATATGCCAGATGTAGTGAATTGTAGCTTATAACAGTTCAAATAAATCATTAAAAGCCCAATACTGCCATGACGTTCATGTCCATGATGAGTGTATATAAACATCTAACCTCTGCATCTGTATTAAGAAAACAGTGCAGCACAGTACACATCCAGCTGTGATAATACAGATCAATCTTTCCGTACATAACTGAACTTATAGAAATATACCGATCAGCTATAAAATTAAAAACACTGACAGGTAAAGTGAATTACATTGATTATGTTGTTACATTGGCACCTGTCAAGGGGTGTGATATATTAGGCAGCAAGAGAACAGTCAGTTCTCGAAATTGATCTGTTGGAAGCAGGAAAAATGGGCATGCATAAGGATCTGAGTGACTTTGACAAGGGCCAAATTGTGATGGCTAGATGACTGGGTCTGAGCATTTCCAAAATGGCACATCTTGTGGGGTGTTCCCAGTATACAGCGGTTAATACCTACCAAAAGTGGTCCAAGGAGGGACAACTGGTGAACTGGCGACAGGTTCAGGGGTGTCAAAGGTTCATTGATTTGCATAGGGCACAAAAGCTAGCCCATATGGTCCAGTCCCACAGAAGAGCTACTGTAGCACAAACTGCTGAAAAAGTTAATGCTGACACCTTTAGCTAGCATTAACTTTTTCAACAATTTGTGCTACAATAGCTCTTCTGTGGGACTGGACCATATGGGCTAGTCTTTGTGCCCCATGCAAATCAATGAGTCTTCAGTAATGTATAGTTTTTAGACAAAATCAAGTGGTCAGTTGAGGTTTCAGTACTTACCATACCTGATAATCCTCTGTTTTTTTTCTTATCCACTGAAAGAATATATGAAGGAAGGAAGTTATGTGCCACTGGAGGAAATAGATGAAAGCTCAGAGGTGCAGGGGGAGGTGACTATGCTGAACACACTGAAGCATTATGAAGTAAGTATCAAGTACATAGCTTAGGATAAGTCTCTAATATACACAGAGCTGAGGGGAAATGGCACAAGGTATTAGATTACCACACTAAATATTGGATTAAGTACTTTTGAACATATTTACAAAACTCAAGAAGTCATTTAAACATGAAGTACCTGATCTGTTTTGTGCATCATCTTGTTTCATTCCACAGATCCCAAATGGGGCTTGCATTAAAGTAATCACCAAAAAGCTTCATGCCCCTCTTAGTCCACAGACTAGTCTGAAAGGTGAGTGTAAGGTTTCACACAGGCCTGGCTTGGTGTAGTAGAAAAATTTCACAATGAAAATGAACACTTATTGTACCCATTTGCTATTAGGACACCATTTACTTCCATTTTTAATTGTTGCCTCAGTTCATGTTCTTGTGTTGAGTTGAGTTGTATGGGTAAAGAGGTTTATAGGCTTTGTTCATACCTACATATTATGGGAAAGAAACTCCTTACTCACATTCATAATATTTAAACTTGATAATTTATACATTTTTTAGCATGTTTTGTTGTAATCATGTTAGGATGCACATAATAATGTATTACAGCACAATAGGCTTACTTCTACTTCCGAAAATATTTCAAAAAAACTATACTTCATTCACTATTCTTTATAGTTTATATGAAATGTTTTTTGTTGAAAGGTTTTTTTTTTTGGTTAGTGTGAAACATGATCCCTCGCCTGTTCCTTTTTTTTCCCCAAAAGAGAAGAAGCTTCTTCCTTCTTTTTACTCCATGTTGACTAGGGGAAGTTTCTGCTATGCTGACTCATTAGACATGTGATACATGATGTGCCTGAATAAACATTAAAGACAGTCTGAAATACTATGAAATGACTAATGACAAATTTTCCAGAAACTGTACTCAGCAGTTATTATTCTAAGAACCTTTGAAAGCTAATTTGATCAAGGCATGGTGGGTTACTGCTTACCTTTCTGCTCAGGACTTGACTAAATTCATTCATATAATATATTTTTGAGTGAGACTGATTTTGTTGTAGTTTAAGTTACTTACAGTTAATTGTGGTGTAAAGCTACACAATGGCTAAACCTACCCCTTACCTTAAGCTTAACTTTTTTTCTTCTTTCTTTCTTTTTTTTCATTTCATGAGAGTTTGCTTGTATGAATTTTTATGGATTTATCATTTGCCTGCTTGTGCATTACACTTACCACGTTCATTCATGTGAAGTAAAAGTCCTAATAGGGAACAGTAATCTGAGCCACTACAACTAATCTATGGAACTACACAAAAATCTTACGAAAAACAAAAACATATTCATTAACTATAAATGTTTGTATGTTTTACTGAAGTATATTTTTATCATGAGTATTTAAGCATATGTTATTGTTACAGATGACCAGAACTTCACTACAAAGTACTTCCACTTGGTGAGTCATAACACGAAAGAACTTTGCCTATAGCGTGTGTGTGTGTGTATGTGTGTGTGTGTGTGTGTGTGTGTGTGTGTGTGTGTGTGTGTGTGTGTGTGTGTGTGTGTGTGCACTTCACTGCAAGTCAGTTGTACTCTGAACAAGCAGAGTGATTATCCAAGCAAAGTAATAACAAACACCAACAGACAAGGAATAAACTTTTCTTATTTACTGACAATGTACATTACCACTGGCTTCATAATGACTGGATGAATTAGTGAAAGTAGTATTAGATGGTTTAGCTCTAAAAATTTAATTAATGAATATTAATCAATGTTTGTGATTCCTGTGTCTGCAGATTGACCCAGACATTGATGCAGACCAGAGCGAACACCCAGAGAGGAAGAAACTGAAGCTCAAAGAGATTTATCTCACCAAACTACTGTCCACTAAGGTGGGATTAGAGAATATGGGGTTGGATGAATTAGGATCTTAACTACTACTTTTTTGTTATAAACTGGTTTATTCCATTGGATATAAAGCCATTGATTATGAGCACTTAAAATCTGAGTGTTTACTAAGAAGGCTTTAAGTGCCTATAATCTTAGGCCACATCCACACGACAATGGCAACGTGATGTTATTTAAAAAAAATATCGCCTCCAAATGGGCAACGATCAGTAGAAATCAGGTCCATATGGCAACGCAACGCTTGCTGAAAACGATGCAATACACATGCCACACCTCTAGGGGCGCTGTAAGACGGTCCCTTCGGACACACCAGAACAACCCATACGAAAAAGAACAGTAAAGAACTTATAAGAGTTTACCAGTCTTAGTAGTAAATCCTTATAAATATAAATAAATATATATGCCATGTATGATTTACTCCTGAAAGTGGCCCATTTTGCATTTTCCTCATACAAATTTTTTATGAAAATCTAGTATGTATGAAGTGAACATTGTGCATGGTTTTTACAGATAATGTGTATGATGAATTACACCGTCTTTGTATGCTTCATGTAATGTTTGTAGTTTTAAATTATATTTTACAGTTTAAAATGTACATGCCTTTTACATGTAAATCCAACACAAACATATGTGGATTTACATATAAAAGGCATATACATTTTAAACTGTAAAATATAATTTAAAACTACAAACATTACATGAAGCATACAAAGACGGTGTAATTCATCATACACATTATCTGTAAAAACCATGCACAATGTTCACTTCATACATACTAGATTTTCATAAAAAATTTGTATGAGGAAAATGCAAAATGGGCCACTTTCAGGAGTAAATCATACATGGCATATATATTTATTTATAAATCCTTATAAGGATTTATCCTTATATTTATAAGGATTTACTACTAAGACAGTGGTAAACTCTTATAAGTTCTTTACTGTTCTTTTTCGTATGGGAATAGAAGTAAGGACGCATGCGCATAAACTATTATGCGCGAGACTTCATATTAGCCACAAAGTCAGGAAAATCTGTTCGTAAAATTACATTATAATGACCAAATACAATGAAAAGTATTTTTCCAGTCTCACCTGTGAAAGGTAATCTCATGTGATCTCGTTTGGACGGTAAACCTGTTGGTACAGTTAAACGCAGCTAATCTTTATTCTCCGCTTTGACCTTTCCAATATGGCGGCGAGGATGACGTACGCGGAAGGCGGCGTCTTTAATGGTCCGGAATAAATTGAATACTACACGTTGATGGATTAATTTGCTGTTTCTCACCTGTGAAAGGTAATCCCATGTGATCTCCTTTGGACGGTAAACCTGTTGGTACAGTTAAACGCAGCTAATCTTTATTCTCCGCTTTGACCTTTCCAAAATGGCGACGAGGATGACGTACGCGGAAGGCGGCGTCTTTAATTGTCCGGAATAAATTGAATGATACACGTTGATGGATTAATTTGCTTTTCTACGCCCTTTTTTGAGGAATGTATTGTAGGACTTAAACCATCATCTGAAGAGGTGAGATCGCTCCTTTTTTCCCCTTATTTTTGCTGGCGGGATTGACTCTGCCCTAAGGGCTATTCTCTCTCTCTCTCACTTTGCACCAGGCATTACACAATAAATATTCACAGTGAAAATATTTTGTAAGCGCGTTTCATGAACCAAGTTATAGGATTTCTTGACAACTCGCATCGCATCGCAATGAGATCATTGGCACTACTGGTGTTAAGAATCAGACCATTTTATAAATGAATATTTTGCTGTAGAGCTGCAGTGTTTGTACAATTGCATGTTTTTGCTTCACTATTACTGTCACTATTCTGCTTCTTGCATTACTACTGTGAACTAACACTGAACATAATAATAATAATAATAATATCCAAGCTCGTGTTTCACTCTCACTAGTGCTCTGTAAGGCTTTTTCCTGGTGATATTCGTTACACTTCTACCCGGCGTGAAGCATTCACAGTCATGTGGTTGTGACGTCATCGTAAACAAATCCGTTTTACTCATCCAGACGACTTCACAACGGCAACGTTGCCAGATCTTTCCACTCTGGAACCCGTTCTCAAAAAGATTGCGTTTTGGGCACCCAAAACGCCGGCGCCGTGTGGACGCCAGGCCTAAACGATAAGCAATTGTATCGGAGTCACCTGAATCCGTTGCCGTGTGGACAGGGCCTTAAAGTCATCACTAATGTGTAGTGCATTTGTCTCATCACATACGCATTTGTGAGAGTTTTCCAAATACAGATGGAGATTATTGTAATGCACCACCTATATGATTTATCATGAGAGTATTACTGACTTTGGGATTACATGTTACATCAGTTGAAACAAAGAGTGTGTTCAGAGACAGTTATTCATTAATGTTTCGTGTCATCTTAAACAGAAAGGACATACTGTACACTGCCTAATAAGGTTTTGACAAAGTTTTGACTTTGTGACCAATACTGAGGTTGCAATTCTCAAAACTATAATTTGTCCAAGCAAACTGAAGTAACTAAACAGCCAAAATATAGGAATAGGGGGATATTTGTGCTGTGTATGTACATTTAAACAGTGTTAAAAACAGAGATAGGTGTTTGAATTAGGTGTACTTAAGAAGTAACATCAAAACATTTTTACTCCTCTGCATGCTTCTTCCACATCACAGAGAACCATGTAGCATAATTTAATGAAACACTATTTTTATTTGGTATAAAGTTACTTATATTTCTTTTGATGTAAAAATACTAATCCCATTTCAAGAAAAATTGGGATATTTTTCCAAAATGCAATAAAAATAAAAATCTGTGATTTGTTAACTCAAGTGAACCTTTGTTTAACTGTCAAAAGTACAAAGGAAAGATTTTCAGTAGTTTTACTGACCAACTTAATTGTATTTTGTAAATATAAACAACGTAAGAATTTGATGCTTGCAACACACTCAAAAAAAGTTGGGACAGAGGTCAAATAAAACTGAAAAGTTTATAGAATATTAACATAACACCATTTTGGAAGATTCCACAATAAGCAAGTTAATTGTAACATGACTGTGTATAAAATTTCAAAGTTCAAGTTCAAAGTGTTTATTGTCATATTGCACAGTAAGGACATGTCCACTTGCACAATAAAATTCTTAGTTTGCTGTCCACCATGAATGCCAAATGCAAATAAATAAATAGGCGGAAGAAGTAATACAAAGTAAGGCAATATAGTGCAAAAAGAAAGGCAAAGAAAAGCAAAAGCAACAAAAACAAACACCCAGTGTAGTACAAAATAAAGGTAAATGTAGTGCAAAATAGATAGTCTCATCTCATTATCTCTAGCCGCTTTATCCTGTTCTACAGGGTCGCAGGCAAGCTGGAGCCTATCCCAGCTGACTACGGGCGAAAGGCGGGGTACACCCTGGACAAGTCGCCAGGTCATCACAGGGCTGACACATAGACACAGACAACCATTCACACTCACATTCACACCTACGGTCAATTTAGAGTCACCAGTTAGCCTAACCTGCATGTCTTTGGACTGTGGGGGAAACCGGAGCACCCGGAGGAAACCCACGCGGACACGGGGAGAACATGCAAACTCCACACAGAAAAGCCCTCGCCGGCCACGGGGCTCGAACCCAGAACCTTCTTGCTGTGAGGTGACAGCGCTAACCACTACACCACCGTGCCGCCCAAAATAGGTAGTGTAATACAAAAATAAGGCAATGATCAGACGTAGCAGCAGAAGGGCAGTAATGTGCAAATGTGCAAACAATGTAACCAGATGTAAACAGTCAAGGAAACAGCAGCAAAATGGCAGTAATGTGCAAATATGTGCAAACAATGTAATCAGATGTAAACAGTCAAGGAACAGCAGCAAAAAGGGCAGTAATGTGCAAGCAAATGTAAACAGATGTAAACAGTCAAGGACAGTTTACAGGGGTCAGCGTCCAGATGAGCCATCTCTAACACGCTGATGTCATCGTGGAGTTTACTGAGTGCTGCCGTGGAGTTAGCTCACGGGGGGATGTAAACAGTGGCCAAAAACACAGCAGAGAATTCCCTTGGGAGATAATAGGGGCGGCATTTCAGCAATAACAGCTCCACATCTGGCAAACAGTGCTTATAAACAATCTGTATATCTCCACACCAAGAGTTGTTAATAAACACACACACACCTCCCCCTTTAGCCTTACCGGAGGCTGCGGTCCGGTCTCCTTGGTGTACAGAGTGAGTCTGTAGCTGAATGGCGCATTCTGGGGTTTTGTCTGAGAGCCAGGTCTCAGTGAAAATTAGAGTGCAGCACTCTCTTATTTCCTGCTGAGCTGTGATTCTGGCTCTTAATTCGTCCAGTTTGTTTTCCAGAGACCACACGTTGGCTAGCAGGAGGCTGGGTAGTGGTGGTCGGTTAGCGCAAGCTTTTAGCCTAGCATGGAGCCCCCTTCACCTTGCTTGCGTTGCCATCTCCAGAGCACTCTCCTGGGGTCAGCATGCTCACTCAGGCCCGGTGCTTCAGCGCCTTCCTGGGGCTGGTAGTGGTTGTGGGAGCAAATAATGAGTTGTAGCTCCAGTGGTATAAAGCCAGTAAATTCCAATGGCTGTGTGTGTTAGCGATGTCCAACAGTGCCTGAACATCGCTAAAAGGAGCATGAACTAAAGGCTCAGGCTTTGCAAGCAAGGGTGGGCCATGACTCACTCCTTTGTGCCAAAATTTGTGAGAGAATTGTTAGTCAATTCAAAAAGGACATTTCTCAGTGCAAGATTTTAGGTCTTTCAAACTCTACAGTATGTAATATTGTGAAAAGATTCATGGAATTTGGAGACATCTCAGTGCGTAAAGGGCAAGGCCAGATACCACTATTGAATGTGAGTGACCTTCGAGCCCTCAGGCAGCACTGCCTGAGAAACTGTTATGCTAATGTGACAAGTATAGCCATATGGGTTTGGGAGTACTTCGGAAAACTGTCGTCACTTATCACAGTCCGCTACTGCATCTGAAAATGCAAGCTGAAGGAGGAAGCCATTCATCAATTTTATGCAGAAATGCCATCGATTTCTCTGGGCCTGAACTCATCTCAGATGGACCGAAAGACAGTGAAAACGTGGAGTCAGATGAGTCCACGTTTCAGCTTGTTTTTGGGAAAACTGGACATTGAGGGGGCGGCACGGTGGTGTAGTGGTTAGCGCTGTCGCCTCACAGCAAGAAGGTCCTGGGTTCGAGCCCCGGGGCCGGCGAGGTCCTTTCTGTGCGGAGTTTGCATGTTCTCCCCATGTCCGCGTGGGTTTCCTCCGGGTGCTCCGGTTTCCCCCACAGTCCAAAGACATGCAGGTTAGGTTAACTGGTGACTCTAAATTGACCGTAGGTGTGAGTGTGAATGGTTGTCTGTGTCTATGTGTCAGCCCTGTGATGACCTGGCGACTTGTCCAGGGTGTACCCCGCCTTTCGCCCGTAGTCAGCTGGGATAGGCTCCAGCTTGCCTGCGACCCTGTAGAAGGATAGAGCGGCTAGAGATAATGAGATGAGATGAGATGGACATTGAGTTCTCAGTACCAAAGGCAAACATGACCATCCAGTTTGTTATCAGCGAAAGATGCAATAGGGACATTTTCATGATGATATATGGGTGCATCAGTGCCCACAGCATGGGTGAGATGCATGTGTATGAAGGTACAATTGATATATTGGGGCAGATATTGGGATTTTAGAGAAACATATTCATCATGACAACGTCTCTTTCCGAGAAGTCCATGCTTATTTCAGCAGGACAGTGCCAGGCCCTATTCTGCATGGGCTACAACAGCATGGCTTCATAGACACAGAGTGTGTGTACTTGACTGGTCTGCTGCTAGTCCAGATTTGTCTCCTATTGAGAATGTATAATGCATCATGAAGAGGAGGTTCAGTCAACGGTGACCATGGACTGTTGAGCAGCTGAAGTCTTGTATCAAGCAAGAATGGGCAAAAATTCCAATTGCAAAACTGCAAGAATTAGTATCCTTAGATCCCATATGATTAAAAAATATCATTAAAAGGAAAGGCGATGTAACACAATGGTAATAATAATAATGCCTCTGTCCCAACTTTTTTCTGAGTGTCTTGTAGGCATCAAATTCTAACTTCATTTATATTCACAAAATACAATTAAGTTGGTCAGTAAAACTATTGAAAATCTTTTCTTTGTATTTTTTACAGTTGGGTGTAGTGGTTAGCGCTGTCGCTTCACAGCAGGAAGGTTCTAGGTTCAAGCCCAGCAGCCAGTGAGGGCCTTTCTGTGTGGAGTTTGCATGTTCTCCCCATGTCTGTGTGGGTTTCCTCCGGGTGCTCCAGTTTTCCCCACAGTTCAAAGGCATGCGGTTAACATGGGGCAGCCATGACCTGAAGGTTGGGCTGAAGTGCCCTTAAGCAAGGCACCTAACCCCCAGCTTCTCCCCAGGCACTGTAGCATAGCTGCTACACTGCTCTGGGTATGTGTGTGTTCACTGCTTCAGATGGGTTAAATGCAGAGGAGGAATTACACTGTGTGCTTAAGTCTGTGCTTGAGTGTATGTGTGATAAAGGTTCACATGAATTAACAAATCACAGATTTTTGTTTTCATTGCATTTTAGAAAATGTCCCAACGTTTTTGGAAATAGGGTTAGTACTTTTGTTTGTTCAATGATGTTACATAACCACAGTTAGCCAGTGAGACTCCTATCATGACTCCTGTCAGGTGGCAGTGCACTCCTTTGTGGAGACACTCTTTCGGAGTATCTGGGGAATGCCCAACAACAAAGCTCCCTCAGCAGTGAAATACTTCTTTGATTTCCTCGATTCACAAGCCGAGAAGAAAAAGATCATGGATCCAGATGTTCTTCACATCTGGAAAACAAACAGGTACAGGTTTTAAACATAGAGAGAAATTGTATATTACACCAATTATATGTGCATAAATTATGTATTCATACTCAATGCTTAAAAAGAACTTTGTCAATTACACAATAAAATAAGCTGTATGTCCTCCAATCCAACTGCTGAACTATTTTTGAGGCCTCCTTAGCACTCAGTGGTCAGTCATCCTTCTTGTCCCTTACTAGTTTCAGGCTCCCATGTCTACAACTACTTCTAGAAGGTTCTTTACAGCTGATGATGAACTACAAACTGAGTGACCACATTCAAGTACACCACTCTTGACAGTGTCTTTTTCTGGTTCTGTTCCTACCAGCTCTAATGTGCTGTGGCAGGATTTAAATAAGCAGTGACAGTACCCCTGAGGATTTTAGGGTTTTTCAAGGTCTGGCAGTGCAAGGACTTTATTGACAGCTTTCATGGAAGAAGGGTCCAGCTCACTTGGACCAGGGTTCTATCGTACATGTTCTGGCTATGATGATTAATCTTGAACAAATCAGTTTTTAAATATGCAATTGCAGTAGATTCTCATATCACATGACTGGTGGTCAGCTGAATAACAAAAGTATGCACAGTCCAAATGCACCAAAAGCCTTGATGAAAACTTGTGATATTGCATCACATGTGGGACATACTGGCAATAAGTTGGGTATTCTGCTGCTAGCACTAACCACTGAGCAGTTATTTCAATCTACAGATGCTGATAGCTCAAGAGAGCAGATTGACACTTCTGTCTTGGCAGTAGGACATCTGGGCCTGGTATGGGGCAACTCTCTGCCAACTTGATTTAAGTGACATCAGGTGTGGTTGGTGCTATCTTTTCAGATGTGTACAAATCAGCCCTGTGGAACCTACCTTGTATGTCTAGGTTACTCTTTGGGCTTGCTGCCAAATAAGCCTGGGACAGGTGAGTGCAGGTTTCAGATTCATGAAACTAGTACGGCCAAACAGACCATTCACTTGGTGCCTTTACGACACCACACTGATTCCCACCTTCAAACTCTCATCTACCTCACACTACATTTACAGACAACCATTTTACAGATGAAAATATCACTGGATAATGACTACATCCATTCTGTGAGTCCTGAGGCTATTGTTGTAAGGATACAAACTACACTACTGCTGCTGACTTCCAGTTATTTCAGGGGTCGAAGCCTCACCTATGACCAACTCCAACAAAGTTGTTGCTCTGTCCCAAGAAGTGGATTCTGTCATGTACAGAGTTGCTCTAGAAATGACAGACTCTGTAATTCAAAAGAGGGAGTTCTGTCCAGCTACATCTTGCTGTCTTGATCCTATACCAACCCCTCTACTGAAATCATGTATTGACCCCATCATCCCAGTGATCACTAAGATTATCAACATCTCTTTGGAATTTGGGATTTTTCCCAGAGATTGGAAAGAGGCTGTGGTTCATCCCTTGTTAAAGAAAAGTGGTCTGGAGTTGGCGTTTGAGAACTTGCGACCTGTGAGCAATCTGGCATATGTTTCTAAGCTCATAGAGCATGTGGTATTCAATCAGATTCATGGTCATTTGATTCAGTCTGGCCTATACCCTCTGCTGCAATCTGCATATCATCAGTACCACAGTACGGAGACAGGTTTACTTAAAGTTTCTAATGACATTCTTCTAAATATGAATTCCCAGTGTGTTACATTACTTGTTCTATTGGACTTGAGTGCTGTGTTTGATACAGTGGATCATCAAATTTTGCTGAGGCGCTTAAATAAGAGTTTTGGTATATGTGGGAAGGCTTTGAATTGGTTTGCCTCATACTTGTCTGGATGTAGTCAACGTGTCTTATTTGACAGTGCTACATCAGATAGTTTTGACCTGCATTTTGGTGTTCCGCAAGGAAGCTGCCTCAGTCCACTACTCTTCGTAATCTATGCCTCCAAGCTATTTGAAATTGTACAAGCTCATCTCCCAAGTGTTCATTGCTATAGAATAGAATAGAATAGAATAGAAAGCCTTTATTGTCATTATACAAGTACAATGAGATTTAAAGCTTCACCATACAGTGCACACATAAATACTAAAATAGACATAGGAAAATATGTACAATAAAACTAATATAAAACTACTACTAAAAAAAAACTACTGACAACTATACCTAAACTATACATAAACTTGTGCAAGTCCCTGAAGGAACACAGGTGCATAACAGTAACAGGGTTGAGAATAAAGTGACTAGCTGCATTAAGTGATAGAGGTAGCATTGGCATGTACAGACGCCTATTTTCAGTATGTAGGCAACAAAAAAAAAAACAGATTATCTGACTTGATATGATAGTGCAATATGACAGTCTTGTGGCATTTACAGTGCAAATATGACAGTTTACAGTCTGACAAGGAGAGACTAGGTTGAGATCAAGTGGTTAGCAGCATTGTGGTGATGGTTACCTTGTCAGTGGTGTTCAAGCATGACAGTTCCTCAGTGCAAACTTCAGTTCAGTTGGTCGGGTTCAATGCCCGAACTGATGATCACATCATCAGTTTTTCTTTTGGCTAATCAGACACAAGGTACGCCACCACTCTTGCCGGAGCGGTTGGGGGTTAGGTGCCTTGCTCAGGAGCACTTAAGTCAATCCTGCTAGTCTGGGGAATCAAACCAGCAACCTTTTGGTCCCAAAGCTGTTTCTCTAACCATTAGGCCATGACTTCCCAAACTTGAGTTGAGTATTGTGACAGCTCTTGGAAAGAAACTATGCTGATGACACTCAGTTATACATGTCTTTTAAGCCTAACAGTCCTGCTGATCAAGCTGAGGCAATAAATGCTATGGAGAGATGCATTCATGACTTGAGAAAATGGATGTTTATGGATAAATTAATGATCAGTGACGATGAAACTGAATTTTTAATTATTGGATCTAGACAGCAACTCTTGAAAATGAATCCTTGTACTATTCATATTGGAACAGTAGATATTAAGCCCATTTCTGCAGTGCACAACCTAGGATTTTGGTTTGATTCTAGCTTTTCTATGTCTACACAAGATTCAAAGATTCTTTATTGTCAATTCACTATATATCCAGTACATATAGGAGAATTGAAATGCCGTTTCTCTCTCACCTTACTTGTAAAAAACAGATAAAGATTACACACACACACACACACTCACACACACAAAAAAAAAAATTATGAAAAACAATACAACCCCGATTCCAAAAAAGTTGGGACAAAGTACAAATTGTAAATAAAAACGAAATGCAATGATGTGGAAGTTTCAAAATTCCATATTTTATTCAGAATAGAACATAGATGACATATCAAATGTTTAAACTGAGAAAATGCATCATTTAAAGAGAAAAATTAGGTGATTTTAAATTTCATGACAACAACACATCTCAAAAAAGTTGGGACAAGGCCATGTTTACCACTGTGAGACATCCCCTTTTCTCTTTACAACAGTCTGTAAACATCTGGGGACTGAGGAGACAAGTTGCTTAAGTTTAGGGATGTTAACCCATTCTTGTCTAATGTAGGATTCTAGTTGCTCAACTGTCTTAGGTCTTTTTTGTCGTATCTTCTGTTTTATGATGCGCCAAATGTTTTCTACGGGTGAAAGATCTGGACTGGAGGCTGGCCAGTTCAGTACCCGGACCCTTCTTCTACGCAACCATGATGCTGTAATTGATGCAGTATGTGGTTTGGCATTGTCATGTTGGAAAATGCAAGGTCTTCCCTGAAAGAGACGTCATCTGGATGGGAGCATATGTTGCTCTAGAACCTGGATATACCTTTCAGCATTGATGGTGTCTTTCCAGATGTGTAAGCTGCCCATGCCACATGCACTAATGCAACCCCATACCATCAGAGATGCAGGCTTCTGAACTGAGTGCTGATAACAACTTGGGTCGTCCTTCTCCTCTTTAGTCCGAATGACACGGCATCCCTGATTTCCATAAAGAACTTCAAATTTTGATTCGTCTGACTATAGAACAGTTTTCCACTTTGCCACAATCCATTTTAAATGAGCCTTGGCCCAGAGAAGACGTCTGCATTTCTGAATCATGTTTAGATACAGCTTCTTCTGTGAACTATAGAGTTTTAGCTGGCAACGGTGGATGGCACGGTGAATTGTGTTCACAGATAATGTTCTCTGAATAATATTCCTGAGCCCATTTTGTGATTTCCAATACAGAAGCATGCCTGTATGTGATGCAGTGCTGTCTAAGGGCCCAAAGATCACAGGCACCCAGTATGGTTTTCCAGCCTTGACCCTTACGCACAGAGATTCTTCCAGATTCTCTGAATCTTTTGATGATATTATGCACTGTAGATGATGATATGTTAAAACTCTTTGCAATTTTACACTGTCGAACTCCTTTCTGATATTGCTCCACTATTTGTGGGCGCAGAATTAGGGAGATTGGTGATCCTCTTCCCGTCTTTACTTCTGAGAGCCGCTGCCACTCCAAGATGCACTTTTTATACCCAGTCATGTTAATGACCTATTGACCTAATGAGTTGCAATTTGGTCCTCCAGCTGTTCCTTTTTTGTACCTTTAAGTTTTCCAGCCTCTTATTGCCCCTGTCCCAACTTTTTTGAGATGTGTTGCTGTCATGAAATTTCAAATGAGCCAATATTTGGCATGAAATTTCAAAATGTCTCACTTTCGACATTTGATATGTTGTCTATTTTCTATTGTGAATACAATATCAGTTTTTGAGATTTGTAAATTATTGCATTCCATTTTTATTTACAATTTGTACTTTGTCCCAACTTTTTTGGAATCGAGGTTGTATATACAGTGGTGCTTGAAAGTTTGTGAACCCTTTAGAATTTTCTATATTTCTGCATAAATATGATCTAAACATCATCAGATTTTCACACAAGTCCTAAAAGTAGATAAAGAGAACCCAGTTAAACAAATGAGACAAAAATATTATACTTGGTCATTTATTTATTGAGGAAAATGATCCAATATTACATATCTGTGAGTGGCAAAAGTATGTGAACCTCTAGGATTAGCAGTTAATATGAAGGTGAAATTAGAGTCAGGTGTTTTCAATCAATGGGATGACAATCAGGTGTGAGTGGGCATCCTGTTTTATTTAAAGAACAGGGATCTATCAAAGTCTGATCTTACACTTCCACAAACATGTGTTGTGATCATGGCACGAACAAAGGAGATTTCTGAGGACCTCAGAAAAAGTGTTGTTGATGCTCATCCGGCTGGAAAAGGTTACAAAACCATCTCTAAAGAGTTTGAACTCCACCAATCCACAGTCAGACAGATTGTGTACAAATGGAGGAAATTCAAGACCATTGTTACCCTCCCCAGGAGTGGTCGACCAACAAAGATCACTCCAAGAGCAAGGCATGTAATAGTCGGCGAGGTCACAAAGGACCCCAGGGTAACTTCTAAGCAACTGAAGGCCTCTCTCACATTGGCTAATGTTAATGTTCATGAGTCCACCATCAGGAGGACACTGAACAACAATGGTGTACATGGCAGGGTTGCAAGGAGAAAGCCACTGCTCTCCAAAAAGAACATTGCTGCTCATCTGCAGTTTGCTAAAGATCATGTGGACAAGCCAGAAGGCTATTGGAAAAATGTTTTGTGGACGGATGAGACCAAAATAGAACTTTTTGGTTTAAATGAGAAGTGTTATGTTTGGAGAAAGGAAAGCACTGCATTCCAGCATAAGAACCTTATCCCATCTGTGAAACATGGTGGTGGTAGTATCATGGTTTGGGCCTGTTTTGCTGCATCTGGGCCAGGACAGCTTACCATCATTGATGGAACAATGAATTCTGAATTATACCAGCGAATTCTAAAGGAAAATGTCAGGACATTTGTCTATGAACTGAATCTCAAGAGAAGGTGGGTCATGCAGCAAGACACACCCTAAGCACACAAGTCATTCTACCAAAGAATGGTTAAAGAAGAATAAAGTTATTGTTTTGGAATGGCCAAGTCAAAGTCCTGACCTTAATCCAATGCAAATGTTGTGGAAGGACCTGAAGTGAGCAGTTCATGTGAGGAAACCTACAAACATCCCAGAGTTGAAGCTATTCTGTACGGAGGAATGGGCTAAAATTCCTCCAAGCCGGTGTGCAGGACTGATCAACAGTTACCGGAAACGTTTAGTTGCAGTTATTGCTGCACAAGGGGGTCACACCAGATACTGAAAGCAAAGGTTCACATACTTTTGCCACTCACAGATATGTAATATTGGATAATTTTCCTCAATAAATAAATGACCAAGTATAATATTTTTGTCTCATTTGTTTAACTGGGTTCTTTTTATCTACTTTTAGGACTTGTGTGAAAATCTGATGATGTTTTAGGTCATATTTATCCATAAATGTAGAAAATTCTAAAGGGTTCACAGACTTTCAAGCACCACTGTAAATATTTATAAATATAGATAATATAGATAAAAAATTAAGGAAAACAATATATATATATAAATATAGATAATATAGATAAAAATACACTCAAATCAAACAATGTACAAAATATCAGTAGTGCAATACAGTACAATAACGAAGAAGGTGCTAGAAGAGCAGCTTATGAGGTGTATATGACAGTAGTGCAAATGAGCAATAGCAGCAGATACAGCAGTAATGCTAATGTTTGTGGTGTGATGTGCAAACGGATGAGTAATGCGCAAACGGATGAGTAATGCTTATGTTTCTGGTGTGATGTGCAAATGGATGAGGTAGTTTTCTGGTGTGAATGAATGTGTTACAGACCAGGGGTAGGGGTTAGGTAGTGGACAGAGATCAGCATCCTGACAGCCTGGTGGATGAAGCTGTTTAGCCTGGAGGCTCTGGTACCTTTTCCCTGAGGGCAGGAGGCTGAAGAATGAGTGTGAAGGGTGGGAGATGTCACCAGTGATGCTGATGACTCTGCGGGTGAGACGGGAGTGATAGATGTCTGTAAGGGAGGGCTGAGGGGTACCGATGATTTTGCTGGCCATGTTCACTATGTGTTGCAGAGTCTTCCGGCAGGAGGCACTGCAGCCTCCGTACCACGCAGTGATGCAGCCAGTGAGGACACTCTCAATGGTGCCCCTGTAGAATGAGCACATGATGGGGGGTGGGACTCGTGCACTCCTCAGTTTGCGGAGGAAGTAGAGGCGAGTTTGAGCCTTCTTGGCCAGCGATGCAGTATTGTTGGACCAGGAGAGGTCCTCAGCGATGTGCACCCCTAGGAATTTGGTGCTGCTCACCCTCTCCACTGCAGCACCATCGTTGGTCAGAGGGGGATGCTGTGAGTGACCTCTCCTGAAGTCAACTACAATCTCTTTGATCTTCTCCACGTTCAGGAAGAAATTGTTGTCTTTACTCCACTGGACCAGTTGGCTCACCTCATTCCTGTAGTTGGCTTCATCGTTGTTAGTGATGAGGCCCACCACAGTCGTGTCACCCACAAACTTGATGATGTGGTTGGTGCTGTAGATTGGTACACAGTCATGGGTCAGCAGGGTGAAGAGCAGCGGGCTGAGCACACACCCTTGTGGGGCCCCTGTGCTCAGCATGATGGTCCTGGAGGTGTTACTGCCGACCTGCACATTCTGTGGCCTCCCTGTAAGAAAGTCCAGCACCCAGTTACAAAGAGAGGTGTTGAGTCACAAATGTCCAAGTTTTTGTATTAGCTGCTGGGGAATGATTGTGTTGAATGCCGAACTGTAATCCAAGAACAGCATTCGCACGTAGGTGTTCTTTGAGTCCAGGTGAGTGAGGGCTGGGTGTAGAGCACTGGAGATAGCGTCCTCTATGGACATATTTGACCTATATGCAAACTGGAATGGGTCATGAGAGGGAGGGAGAATGGACTTGATGTTCTGCATGATCAGTTGCTCAAAACAATTCATGATGATGGAAGTCAGTGCTACGGGCCGATAGTTATTATAGTTAGATGGGAGGGGCTTCTTTGGCATTGGTATTATGGTTGTAGCTTTGAAACATGTGGGCACAACAGCTTGGTTCAGGGAGATGTTAAAGATGTCAGCGAGGACATCCCTGAGCTCCATGGCACAGTCCTTCAGAACATGACCAGGTATGTTGTCTGGTCCAGCTGCCTTACGTGGGTAAGGCACATACAAATATCTAAGTCTTGTGGTGCTGCATTTTTCTGGCAGCATAACATCAAGTGCATAAGCAAATTTTCATCTAGGGATAAGCTAGAAATGGTTCCGCATGCATTTATCACATCTAGGATCGATTATTGCAATAGCCTTTTGTACGGGTTTACCGCATTGTGAGTTAATTAAGCTTCAAAAAGTCCAAAACGCTGCAGCAAGACTATTAACTTCTATTAGAAAATATGACCACATAACACCCGTTCTGCAAGAACTGCACTGGCTACCTGTTAGATTTAGGATACAATTTAAAATACTACTACTAACTTTTAAGGCTTTGCATGGCACGGCACCATTTTATATTAGTGACTTACGTAATTAATGTTAGGCAATACATGAGGTAGTCATTGCACTCAAGTGCTAGCACTGTTTTATCATTCCCCCAAGGCAAAATGTTACGCACCTTCCTCTTGACCTCCGTAACATTTCATCTTTAGAGACTTTTAAATCACACCTAAAATCACATCTTTTTAAATTGGCTTTTACTCATTAGATTACTAAATTTATTATCTTTTCTTTTATATATATATAAAAGAGTGTGTGTATATATATATGTGTGTATATATATATACACACACACCGTATATAATTTTTTAATTTTTTTTATTTATACATATTTACTTTTATTTAAATTACATTATGATGTTTATTATTCAAGATTCTAAATTTCTTACAACCATTTTGTAATGCGCCGTAAATCATGCCTAAAATCACATCTTTTTAGATTACTAAATTTATCTTTTTTTATATATATTTTATATATATACGGGCGGCACGGTGGTGTAGTGGTTAGCGCTGTCGTCTCACAGCAAGAAGGTCCGGGTTCGAGCCCCATGGCCGGCGAGGGCCTTTCTGTGTGGAGTTTGCATGTTCTCCCCGTGTCTGCGTGGGTTTCCTCCGGGTGCTCCGGTTTCCCCCACAGTCCAAAGACATGCAGGTTAGGTTAACTGGTGACTCTAAATTGACTGTAGGTGTGAATGTGAGTGTGAATGGTTGTCTGTGTCTATGTGTCAGCCCTGTGATGACCTGGCGACTTGTCCAGGGTGTACCCCGCCTTTTGCCCGTAGTCAGCTGGGATAGGCTCCAGCTTGCCTGCGACCCTGTAAAATAGGATAAAAGCGGCTAGAGATAATGAGATTATATATATATATATATATATATATATATACACAGTTATAAATGTTTATTTTTATTTAAACTTTATGATGTTTATTCATTCTGGATTTTAAACTTTTTAATTACCATTTTGTAATTCACCTTTGATCATTTTTATGTAAAAGGCGCAGTAGAAGTCTCATCTCATCTCATTATCTCTAGCCGCTTTATCCTGTTCTACAGGGTCACAGGCAAGCTGGAGCCTATCCCAGCTGACTATGGGCGAGAGGCGGGGTACACCCTGGACAAGTTGCCAGGTCATTGCAGGGCTGACACATAGACACAGACAACCATTCACACTCACACCTTCGGTCAATTTAGAGCCACCAATTAGCCTAACCTGCATGCCTTTGGACTGTGGGGGAAACCGGAGCACCCGGAGGAATCACACGCAGACACAGGGAGAACATGTAAACTCCACACAGAAAGGCCCTCGTCAACCGCTGGGCTCGAACCCAGGACTTTCTTGCTGTGAGGTGACAGTGCTAACCACTACACCACCGTGCCGCCCTATAAATAATTATTATAACTTAGTTTCTTGTACTTCTGGCCTTTCCATTTTAGTACTGGTGTTTTAAGGTGAGTTCTGTTGTCTGGGCTATCTCTAATGGCCACTGGCATCTGCTTATTGGTGTATATTAATGACTGTCTCGTGTGTGCCCTCACAAAATATACTGAACCGCACTGAACCACATCCTCTCTCACATTGTGTCAATTGGGCTCATGTTGAAAAGCTTAACACCAAAGAATGGCATACAGTTCATTGAAATGAAGCAAATTAAGCTCGATCTGTTGAACATGTTAACCACACTCTCACCCAGTGAGTGATAGATATTTTTAACACTTGCATATCACCATGTGTAATCTGAGGTCTACAGCAACATGTGTAATCTTCCTTGGCTTGCTAGAACTGTGGGCATTCCAAAAATAGTCCACCAGCCTGCAACTACAACCAAATGCCAAGGACTGAAACATGTCCATCGATCATTAAAAGAACTGAAGGGTAGAAGGAGAAAAGAAGGAGTCTGTTTAGGAGCAGTTCCTCATCAGAGAGAGAGAGAGAATAATCAAAGATGCTTCCCTCACAGACTGTATGTGGCCATACTGGTACTGGAATGTATGGCAGAACACTTCAGACAGATGGAACTGAGGGCAGTCTATGTGGCACTGAAGTTATTCTTGCTGATTCTTAGACATCACCACTTGCTGGTCCACTCAGGCAACACTGTGATGGTCAGCAATATCAAACACCAGGGCAACATTAGGTTAAGTGTCTCTCTCTCAACCTTGTACAGGTCTGACAAGGCATAGGCAGACCTCTTTGCCAGAGCCAAGTCTCTTTGCCATGGATGAATAGCCTTCTGGGAAAAGATGCTCTGGCTCACAAGTACCACTTCATAGTTAAAAATACTTCCTCTGTTGCTGACACTTTTCACTCTGTGCAAGTTTCAGCAACTAGACCACAGAGTCCTAATTGTGACCCAACAAGACCTTGGTGGCATGGTGGTGTAGTGGTTAGTATGGTCGCCTCATAGCAAGAAGGTTCTGGGTTCGAACCCAGCAGCCGGCAAGGGCCTTTCTGTGTGGAGTTTGCATGTTCTGTCTGTGTGGGTTTGCTCCGGTTTCCCCCACAATCCAAAGACATGCAGTTAGGTTGATGCGGCGCGGCATTGGGCTGAGGTGCCCTTGAGCAAGGTACCTGACCCCTGACTGCTCCCCAGGCGCTCTGGTGTGGCTGCCCACTGCTCTGAGTGTGTGTGCGTGTGTTCACTGCTTCAGATGGGTTAAATGCAGAGGATGAATTTCACTGTGCTTGAAGTGTGCATGTCACAAATAAAGGTTTCTTCTTTCTTCTTGGTTCCCATTGTTGTTTTTAATGCATGTTGGGAGCACCTTGTCAGCCCTGTCCCTGATCAAATCTGCTGAACTGATCACTCAAAGACCCTCATAGAACTGTGTCTTTGTTACTCGCAGCTATCACAGCACTAACTGACAGTGACCATTCCCTGGTCGGCAGCAAGGCGTGTGTCTTCAGCCCAAACGAATCCACCGCTCCAAGCAGAAAGGATGCCCACGTATCAACACAGCCAGGACAACAATCCCAGACCTGTATGAATGCTTCACCAACTCCACTAAAGAAGCCCTGAAGGATTGCCCCATTAGCAACACCAAAGAGAGATGGAACCATGTCTGTGATGCCATTTCCAACTCCACCTTGGATACCTTTGGCAAGAAAGAGAGGTAGAACCCAGACTGGTTTGAAGCCGGAATTGCTGAACTTGAGCCAGTAATTGCAGCCAAGGGTGCAGCACTGCTCAACTACAAGAGACAGCCCTCAGAGAAGACACTCGCTGCACTCAGGAAGGCCAAGAACAATGTTCAATGGATCACTTGACAGTGTTCCAATGAGTCCTGGCTGAACCTCTCCCAGAGCATCCAGCTCTCTGCTGACTGCAGCACCATCCATGCCATGTACGATGGAATGAAGAAAGCCTTTGGTCCAAGTGCTACCAAGAACACACCCCTGAAGTTCACTTCTGGCAATGCCATAACCAACCAAAGTAAGCAGATGGAGAGATGGGCCGAGCAGTACCAGGAGCTGTACTCCAGGGAGAATGTTGTCACTGACACAACAGTTGAGCATACCGATCCCCTGCCTGTCATGGAGGAGCTCAATGTTCCACCCTCTGTAAAGAAACTCAGCAAGGTTGTTGACTCCCTAGCCTATGGCAAAGCTCCAGGAAATGATAGCATTCCCCCTGAGGTCATCAAGGCTGACAAAAAGTCCATTCTTCTGCACTATTTGCATGAGCTCCTGCTACAGTGCTGGGAGGAAGGTACAGTGCTCCAGGATGTGTGTGACGCCAACATCACTACACTATATAAGAACAAAGGTGACCGCAGTCACTGCAACAACTACTGTGGAATATCCCTTCTCAGCATTGTTGGGAAGGCCTTCCCCCATGTAGTACTGAACAGGTTGCAGGCACTTGCAGAGCATGTATACCCTGAGGCACAATGTGGATTTAGAGCAGGAAGATCAACAGTTGACATGAACTTTTCACTGAGACAGCTGCAAGAGAAGTGCCAAGAGCAGAGACGACTCTTGTATATCGCCTTCACTGACCTGCCGAAGGCCTTTGACCTTGTCAGCAGGAAAGGCCTGTTTGCCCTGCTGCAAAGGACTGGATGTCCCCCCAAGCTCCTGAAGGTGATCATGTCTTTTCATGGTTACATGCAAGGTGTCATCCAGTATGATGGCTCATCCTTGGACCCATTTCCAATCAGGAGTGGAGTGAAACAGGGATGGGTACTTGCCCTGACACTCTTCAGCATATTCTTCTCCCTGCTGCTGTCCTTTGCCTTCAACCAGTCAGAGGACGGTGTATACCTCCACACCAGAAGCGATGGGAACCTCTTCAACCTCGCTCGCCTCCATGCAAAGACTATCCTGATCAGGGAGATGTTGTTTGCAGATGTTGCTGCTCTGACTGCACACACTGAGGAAGCTCTACAGCGTCTCATCAGCTGCTTCACATGCACATGTAGAGAGTTTGGCCTCATGATCAGCATCAAGAAAACCAACATCTTGGGCCAAGGTGTCAGCAGCATTCCAATCATCTCCATCAGCAAATACACCCTTGAGGTGGTGGAGAACTTCACTTACCTTGGCTCTATCATCTCCAGCATCCTCTCCCTGGATGTCGATCTGAACACACATATTAGCAAAACAGCAACAGCAATGGCTCGCCTTGCAAAGATGGTTTGAGAAAACTCTATGATAACCATCAACACCAAGATGAAGGTGTACCAAGCCTGCATGCTCAGCGCTCTGCTCTGTGGCAGTGAAGCATGGACCTTGTACTCCCATCAAGAGCGCAGACTCAATGCTTTTCATCTATGCTGCCTTAGAAGGATTTTGGGCATCACCTAGAAAGACCATGTCCCAAACAAGCGCACCCTGGCACAGGTAGGGATACCAAGCATGTTTGCCTTGCTCACCCAGAGGCTCTCGCTCTGGCTTGACCATGTCAGTCACATGCAGAATGGCAGAATTCCCAAGGAAATGCTGTAGGTGAGCTTGCCACTGGCTCCAGACCTGCAGGAAAGCCTGTTCTTCACTACAAAGACATTTGTAAATGTGACTTGAAGGCAGGCAACATCAATCCAGCAGGTTGGGAAGCTGTAGCTGCAGACCACAGCAGCTGGAGGCTTGCCATTGAGGCAGGCATTCAGATGAGTGAGCAGAAGAGAGAGGGGCAGTGGGAACAGAGGAGAGAGCGTAGACAGCAGAGGGCAGCATCAGCACCCACAGAGCCAGGCGCAGACTATATCTGTAGCAACTGCAACAGAGCCTGCCGTACCAGGATTGGGCTGTACAACCACAGCAGGCGCTGCAACCCAACTGCAGACTAATCCTTGGTACACACTCCATTGTCTTCTGAGACAGATGGATGCCAACATGTGTCACCGATATTTTTGTTGGAATGTCTAGGCATGTGTGCACAAATACACAAAGGATTGTTCAGATTTTATGCATCACCTCTTCTGGCTAAGTACTGTACTATATTGGAATACATACATTTTTGTTGTTAGCTCAAATGATATCCCAGAAGTAAAAAAATATATGAATGCAGTAATCTACTAGTGTTATGTTATTTGAATTTTCTTAGTTTGGGCCACAGCAGTCTGTGGACTCAGAAAAGGACCTGAAATCAATGCTTTATTTATTTGATATGAGCAGAAAAATTTAGACACTTAAAAAAAAAAAAAAACTTAATGCATTCTCATTCTACATGTTAGTCTTGATGTAACCACAGTGCTCTCGTCCCTCCCAGCCTGCCACTGCGCTTCTGGGTGAACATTTTGAAGAACCCCAACTTTGTGTTTAGTGACCTTGAAAAGACACCTCTCCTGGATGGTTGCCTGTCTGTCATAGCTCAAGCATTCATGGACTCCTTCTCCCTCACAGACCATCAGTTGGGCAAGGTAACTCCATAAACATAAATGACCAATAAAACAAATAGGTTTTTTTCTGTCTTTCCATGAGCAACTATACATAAATATTAGGATTCAAGTAGGATGAATTATCATATGTCCAGGACTGTAATGAAACATACATATAAATGTAAGCCAATACAAATTCATTATTTGGAAGGAACAGATAATACATTCAAAACAGATATACATTCATATTGTAGCTTTTAGGAGAGCTTGCTAGAAAGTCTCACAGGGTTATGGACTACAGATTAGGGTGGAGCTAATTTTTAAAGTTATTAAATATGACCATCTTACCACCTAATTTTATATATATATATTCTGCATTTTGCAGAATGATTTTCAAGATTGCAGAAGAAAAATTAAACAACCTGCAATTTTGCAGAATGAAAAAATCAGGCTCGGGATTCAATGGTTCTCAATTTAGCAAACTAGCGACGCTGTAAATAAACCGAAACCTGCGCCACGTGAACCTGATGGCGTTTTCCACGTCAAAGTTAAGCAATGTTTACGTAATACTGACGAAAGGCGACGACAACCAAATAAGGGCAGTTGCCATTTTCTGATGTAAGATTTCGTCACTTTTAATACCCGCCGGGAGGACCCAACAACTACCTTGGCAGTGTTCGGCAGTTTCCGCCATGCATCTCCCAAAATTCAATGCGGCACAACAAACATGGCTCCCAAGAAGAGGATTGTTTCTTCGGGGCAAGAGTCCAACAAAAACGCCAAAAAAACAAGGACGATTTTATCGTATCTCGGCAAAACCGGCAGCCAGCGTGACTCCAACAACAACAGCAACAGATCGCGCGTCCGTGAGGGTGACAAAAATGAAGACGGTCGCTGTTATATAGTTGCATACATATATATAGGTAAATTGTATAGGTTTGTATATATTGTATTGTTGAATCATGCAAAATTATACTGATATTATATCCCTTTTGAAGACAGCAACAGTATTTTACCTTTATTCATAGATGCTTTTGAATATTTTGTTTTCTCATACCAAGCTACACTAATACATGTTTTGTGTACATGTTCTATTTTTTTTTACTAGTGCTGTCTTGCCTGTGGTGCAGACTAGCACAAAGTAAACCAGTTGCCCTGTAAGACAAAGCTCATAGGTTCAGTTCTGTAGCTCTCAGTTCTGCCATGCTTAGTTTGTACCCAGTTCTCTGTTAGTTTAGAGCAGTGAAGCCCCTGCAGTAGTTCTCAGTTCAGTTCATGACCTTGCACTTTAGAAGCCAGGCAAACACAATGAACCCAAACGTCTTTCCATTTGCCAGTTGGGTTTTATTCCTTAATGGCATCAATTCTTTGCATCATCGTAAGATGTAACGGAGTGTAGAATTGAAATCTTGCTTTCAATTTAAAACTACAGGTTGCAGATGCAAACGCTGTGAATGAAGTACATTTTGGGTAACAATCTATTGTTCAAGCTAGAAACTTAATCTTGACAAAATGTAACATGATGTGTAACATGAAAATAAATGTTTTGCTTCTTGAAGAACAGTTGTGTTCTATTTTTTATTGTGGTGATACCTTTATTAGTATGTTGTGTGGAAGGATAATGTGTGGGTGTGATAACTAGTACATTTATGAATTAGTTGGTATACTTCAAGTTGTAGTAGCCCGTAGTGTCAGGGCGAGGGGGATGAAAGACCTGTGGAGGTATCATGGAATGATAACTTTGCTGCAGAGAAAGATCTGTGAAGACTGAAATTAAAAATAGTGAGAGAATAAAGAATTACAGTAATGCTATGAGTTGTAAAGCTAGATATGATGTAAATATAGGCATTATTAGGTTGAGAAGGGTGTAGTATGGAGGCTTGTGTATTTGCAGAAAATATTTCCAAATTGCAGAACAAAATTTTGACATTCTGCAATATTGCAGAACACTGGAAAAAAGTATTTCGACCACTGATATATATATATAAATTTTGTAATTCTGGTAAAATATTAACAAAAATGAAGAAATCTAACTGGTAGCTCAAATCAGCATGAAGTTTGGCAGCCAAGCCACAAAGTCCGCCACAGTTAAGTACTGCTGTCATTAGAGGCGTTATTCAATATAGGACCTACAGTAATACTAAACTGGAATGGATTGGGGCAGCATTAAATTTTATCAGTTTATTAAGGGTTTATTGTAAAGTATACAGTGAAATGTACACTGTGCAATTGTTATAGTGTTAATCAGTTTAAAAACTGATCACGAACATTATGGAGCTAACCGATCTAGCTGATCCCATCCCACAGTGCCTGACAGCATAAGCTGAAAATACGCTCAGGAAAAAAGCCTCTACTGGCTTAATAAACCCAATATTGAAGACACTTTTTTTGAGTACCGCTAAAGTCTGGATACAGAACTAGTGCATGGTAAATATGCCACATTGCCATAATTGTCAATATATAAATAAACTTTTGTTGAACAATATTTTTTTATTTACTTTATTGATAAAATATATTTTTTAAAAAAGGTACCAATAGGCTAAAAAAAAAAAGCCTGTAGAATGGGTACTTCTTTTGAATACGTGTCTGTGTGCAATTATCTGAATATGTTCTGAGTCTGTACAATATTTACAAATACAGAGCTGCCCAAGAACACGTCTAATTCATCTAAAACTTACTACCGTAAAATACCAAATAATAGCCGAGTTCCAATTAACCGCCGAGTTCCCTTTAACGGCCGGGTGTACGCGTGTGTTGTGACAAATAAAGGCCGGTTCCGAATACTCGCCGGGGTCTTAAAAAAAAAAAAAACGTCCGAACGTTCTATCTAGAATCTTGAGGCCCAGCACTTTTCTGGTTTTCTGGTGTTTAAACGATTTTGCATTGCATAGTTTTCTACCGAAACAATATGAATGAATGAATGAATGAATGAATGAATGAATGAATGAAATTATTTCTATAATACTGTTTACAACATTTTGTTACGTGATAATAAACATGCCATTTCAATGTTATAATCTTGGTCTACCGTAATATTTCTTGAGGAATGCAACTCCGTAACTTTTGACAGATGTCTTAGCCACCCCTTTGGGTATACCCAACGAAAGCCAGCGTGTGTGGTGACATTGAGGACTGCGGGTTTCCAAGGTTGGACTGCTGCTTCTGTTAAACGACCTAAATTGCCGAATGCATGCGTCAAAGCACACACTGAGTTTTATTAAAGACCTTATACCATTTCACTTGCCCTTACCCATTCGGATCTGGAAGACGCTTTACAAAAAAGGTGAGAGCGTTCTAACATGCATTTCAGTCTGCTCGCGGCCAATCTAATCCAAGGGGCCTTTTCAACAAGTAATCTGTCGTGCAAGTTGGGCAGAAGCACGCGTCAGGCAGGCAACATGTAGGCCTACAAGTCAGTAACCTATTCAACTAACTTTCATCCGAACTTTAAGTTTTCTACGGGGTCGAGCCACCGTACCAACTCACTCGGGGAATAGGCTCATATCGGCCAAATAGGGAGACGTCTTGGAGAGAAACGTGATGCAAGATGACAGTATGTAGCCACTGCAGGTCACTTATTTTTCAGCATAAGAAAAAACCCTTTGGTTTGACACTTCGCACCCTAATTATGTCGCTTCAACGTCGCGCCCTCCATGCAATTTCAGATTGACAGACATCGCGAAGCGCAAAGGGTGGAGGCTGCATGGGTGAGGGTGATAGCAAGTGACCATAACTTTGCAGAGTAATTAAATCACAGTGCTGCGCACAGACAATGGTGTGGTTTCTTGATTATTTTGTAAAGCATGCGCTTCACTAGTCATTAACAGGAAAAGGTGTGTGATTTATCCTTTATCCACCCCGACTGTGCCATGCGAAGATGCATTCTGCGTCTTCAAAATTCCCCGAAGTCGGCACCGTGCTATCTGTAATCTAACTCTAAACAAACTGTAAGTTATACTGGTTAAAAGTAGGCCTATCTGAGAATGATTTTTTTCCCCGTTTTGAGGTAGATTTTGGGGAAGGTATTTGTGAAGAAGGAATTAATCGCCTGTTCCAAATAGCCGCCTAGTCTCTAATACGCGCCGGGTCTCTTACGTGATTGAGACAAATAATCGCCCGGGCTATTATTTGGTATTTTACGGTATATACATACACGAAATAAAAGAAAATAAATTTATATAAATCATACATTAAACAAGAAGCCATCACAGTGAGTTTTATCGTAGAAATGCAAAGGACTAGAATTGTATACGAATTATATATAGTTTACAATTTGTACACACGGTAACAAATGTAAATAAATAAATAAATACAGTGGGGAAAATAAGTATTTGATACACTGCCGATTTTGCAAGTTTTCCCACTTGCAAAGAATGGAGAGGTCTGTAATTTTTATCGTAGGTACACTTCAACTGTGGGAGACAGAATCTAAAAAAAATTCCAGAAAATCACATTGTATGATTTTTAAATAATTAATTTGCATGTTATTGCATGAAATAAGTATTTGATACAATAGAAAAACAGAACTTAATATTTGGTACAGAAACAATTACAGAGGTCATACGTTTCCTATAGTTCTTGACCAGGTTTGCACACATTGCAGCAGGGATTTTGGCCCACTCCTCCATACAGATCTTCTCCAGATCTTTCAGGTTTCGGGGCTGTCACTGGGCAACACGGAGTTTCAGCTCCCTCCAAAGATTTTCTATTGGGTTCAGGTCTGGAGACTGGCTAGGCCACTCCAGGACCTTGAAATGCTTCTTATGGAGCCACTCCTTAGTTGCCCTGGCTGTGTGTTTTGGGTCATTGTCATGCTGGAAGACCCAGCCACGACCCATCTTCAATGCTCTTACTGAGGGAAGGAGGTTGTTGCCCAAAATCTCGTG
Source organism: Neoarius graeffei (assembly GCF_027579695.1). Lineage (NCBI taxonomy): Eukaryota > Metazoa > Chordata > Actinopteri > Siluriformes > Ariidae > Neoarius > Neoarius graeffei. The sequence continues at coordinate 42,438,712 of NC_083570.1, forward strand.
ATACATGGCCCCATCCATCCTCCCCTCAATACGGTGCAGTCTTCCTGTCCCCTTTGCAGAAAAGCACCCCCAAAGTATGATGTTTCCACCCCCATGCTTCACGGTTGAGATGGTGTTCTTGGGGTTGTACTCATCCTTCTTCTTCCTCCAAACACGGCGAGTGGAGTTTATACCAAAAAGCTCTATTTTGGTCTCATATGACCACATGACCTTCTCTCGTGCCTCCTCTGGATCATCCAGATGGCCACTGGCAAACTTCAGACAGGCCTGGACATGTGCTGGCTTGAGCAGGGGACCTTGCGCGTGCTGCAGGATTTTAATCCATGACGGCATAGTGTGTTACTAATGGTAATCTTTCAGACTGTGATCCCAGCTCTCTTCAGGTCATTGACCAGGTCCTCACGTGTAGTTCTGGGCTGATCCCTCACCTTTCTCATGATCATTGATACCCCACGAGGCAAGATCTTGCATGGAGCCCCAGACCGAGGGAGATTGACAGTCATCTTGAGTTTCTTCCATTTTCTAATAATTGTGCCAACAGTTGTTGCCTTCTCACCAAGCTGCTTGCCTATTGTCCTGTAGCCCATCCCAGCCTTGTGCAGGTCTACAGTTTTGTCCCTGGTGTCCTTCGACAGCTCTTTGGTCTTGCCCATGGTGGAGAGGTTGGAGTCTGATTGATTGAGTGTGTGGACAGGCGTCTTTATACAGGTAACAAGTTCAAACTGGTGCAATTAATACAGGTAATGAGTGCAGAATAGGAGGGCTTCTTAAGGAAAAATTAACAGGTCTGTGAGAGCCAGAATTCTTGTTGGTTGGTAAGTGATCAAATACTTATTTCATGCAATAAAATGCAAATTAATTATTTAAAAATCATACAGTGTGATTTTCTGGATTTTTTTTTAGATTCTGTCTCTCACAGTTGAAGTGTACCTACGATAAAAATTATTGACCTCTCCATTCTTTGTAAGTGGGAAAACTTATATACGTATATGGTTTTTAGTACAAATGGAACATGTTCGGGGGTAAGACCAAATAAAATGAAAAAAAATTGTTTTTCAGTCATTTAAGCTCCACCCTACTACAGGTGTGTCTGAGGACTGGGATCTTATGGGACACAATGGAAAAAAAGGGAGATTTTACTTTCCTATGTAGGCTACAGTGCAACGGTGTAAGACGTACTGTAATGTACAAAACTATACTGTTTCAGTAAAATGACGCATTAAAATGCAAATAAAATGACAATTTAAACACCCATGCTATTGTGGATAAGGAGACAGTATGCATTCAGTGGCATAGGTATGTTTTGATCACAGTTGAAGGTAAGCATATTTTGTGTACAGCAGACCACTTTCACACTTCCATATTTACAAATGTGGAAGTTTAAGTCATAACATTTCAAAGCTTCTGGTGAGACAGTGAACAATGGCAGCCAATACAGCTCACAATCATGACAGTGTCCCTAAATGCACAGACAATTCAAGCAAACAGTTGTACATGATCTGTTACTCACGTCCCACTGATGTCCTTGTGAGTAAATGGCTTTGTGCTGTTCGGATGAGGGAGAGCAATTTAAGAGGCAGCACATATACGTCTGTAGCATTTCAAAGAATCTGACTACTTGAAAACTACTGTCTTGTAAACACCAAAGACATGGGGCTATACACAAACACACACTGTTCTAAGCATTGTTACTTATGCGTCCTCATTCATGACATGGAAGTGTGAAAAAGCTCTATTCTAAGCTGTCTTAAAATCAGACACATGGAAAAAAATTATTTCTCTTCCCTATGCTTTCAGTTGCAACCTCAGTCAATGTGCTTCAGTTACAATATAGTTTTTGCCCCGTAAGCCCCTAGACACCGCCCAACCCTCTGCCCCTCATTACACAGAACTCCCGCCCTTGCAGAGTATAACTACAACCCAGATTCCAAAAAAGTTGGGACAAAGTACAAATTGCAAATAAAAACGGAATGCAATGATGTGGAAGTTTCAAAATTCCATATTTTATTCAGAATAGAACATAGATGACATATCAAATGTTTAAACTGAGAAAATGTATCATTTAAAGAGAAAAAATAGGTGATTTTAAATTTCACGACAACAACACATCTCAAAGTTGGGACAAGGCCATGTTTACCACTGTGAGACATCCCCTTTTCTCTTTTTTGTTTAATTACAACAGTCTGTAAACGTCTGGGGACTGAGGAGACAAATTGCTCAAGTTTAGGGATAGGAATGTTAACCCATTCTTGTCTAATGTAGGATTCTAGTTGTTCAACTGTCTTAGGTCTTTTTTGTCGTATCTTCCGTTTTATGATGCGCCAAATGTTTTCTATGGGTGAAAAATCTGGACTGCAGGCTGGCTAGTTCAGTACCCGGACCCTTCTTCTACGCAGCCATGATGCTGTAATTGATGCAGTATGTGGTTTGGCATTGTCATGTTGGAAAATGGAAGGTCTTTCCTGAAAGAGACGTCATCTGGATGGGAGCATATGTTGCTGTAGAACCTGGATATACCTTTCAGCATTGATGGTGTCTTTCCAGATGTGTAAGCTGCCCATGCCACACGCACTAATGCAACCCCATGCCATCAGGGATGCAGGCTTCTGAACTGAGTGCTGATAACAACTTGAGTCGTCCTTCTCCTCTTTAGGCCGAATGACACGGCGTCCCTGATTTCCATAAAAAAACTTCAGATTTTGATTTGTCTGACCACAGAACAGTTTTCCACTTTGCCACAGTCCATTTTAAATGAGCCTTGGCCCAGAGAAGACGTCTGCGCTTCTGGATCATGTTTAGATACAGCTTCTTCTGTGAACTATAGAGTTTTAGCTGGCAACGGCGGATGTCACGGTGAATTGTGTTCACAGATAATGTTCTCTGGAAATATTCCTGAGCCCATTTTGTGATTTCCAATACAGAAGCATGCCTGTATGTGATGCAGTGCTGTCTAAGGGCCCAAAGATCACGGGCACCCAGTATGGTTTTCCGGCCTTGACCCTTACGCACAGAGATTCTTCCAGATTCTCTGAATCTTTTGATGATATTATGCACTGTAGATGATGATATGTTCAAACTCTTTGCAATTTTACACTGCCGAACTCCTTTCTGATACTGCTCCACTATTTGTGGGCGCAGAATTAGGGGGATTGGTGATCCTCTTCCCGTCTTTACTTCTGAGAGCCGCTGCCACTCCAAGATGCACTTTTTATACCCAGTCATGTTAATGACCTATTGCCAATTGACCTAATGAGTTGCAATTTGGTCCTCCAGCTGTTCCTTTTTTGTACCTTTAACTTTTCCAGCCTCTTATTCCCCCTGTCCCAACTTTTTTGAGATGTGTTGCTGTCATGAAATTTCAAATGAGCCAATATTTGGCATGAAATTTCAAAATGTCTCATTTTCGACACTTGATATGTTGTCTGTGTTCTATTGTGAATACAGTATCAGTTTTTGAGATTTGTAAATTATTGCATTCCGTTTTTATTTACAATTTGTACTTTGTCCCAACTTTTTTGGAATCGGGGTTGTATATAAAATTGCAGGAGGAGCATATGGGTTGATGAGACAATGTAAAGGTGTGAGGCAGGTGTATTGAACTGTAGAAGTTTGCATGATATAGTGATAAAAATTGGCATGACGATGTCCTTTTTGTCCCTGTCCTCTTTTTGTCAACATAGCACGCACCAACCAATAAGCTTCTGTATGCAAAAGACATTCCTCAGTATAAACAGGAAGTGAAGACATACTACAAGCTGGTGAGGGACCAGCCATCTATCAGCAGTCAGGACTTTAACGTGTTCCTGCAAGAAGAGTCAAAGGTCTGCCACATACCCCATGCAAAAATCAGATTATATACAAATTGCCTGATTGTGTTTACTATATTACATGATCATTGGCTAGCACAGATAAAGTGCTATTTTTCTGTTAAAATGTACTATTGTGTGTTTTATGCTTTACAGAAACATGAGAATGAATTCAGTGAACCTGCAGCGCTGCGAGAACTGTACAAATACATGGAGCGCTATTTTACTGCGGTATGTAACACAGTTTTCTTTTCTAGAATGTTCCATTAATTTTTCATTAATTTATTTAATTCCTAAAAGTTTCATTTGTATTGAAAATTCCAGCTCTTTCACCATGGTTGTCAGTTGTCTTTTTGAAACCTGATCACTGGAGGGCTGTGTTGTAGCACTTACAGATATGAAGGCTTTATGAAGCCTGCTGTTTATTTCCAGTAATTCTCAGAGTTGTTTAGCATACAGTAATCTACACTTGTGTTAACCACACATGCACACATTATCTGTTAAAAATATGTGTATCTTTTTTTTGCATTCAGAAGAGGATGTGGTCTGTACTGGGAGGGGTTTTTTTTGTTCTTTTTTTTTTTTTTAAGTTTTCTCCAACACTATACCCCAGGGACACCAACCCCCCCCCAAAAAAAGAAAAACAAAATTCAGGGCTACTGGAAATATGTCATTTTTCATTCACCAATAAATAACCCTTAAAGCGCTCCGGGTGCATCCAAATCTATAGAAGATTCTGAAAGTATGTCCAGTGAATCTTTCTGGAATACAAACTAAAGTAAATCTGATAAAATTTCAAGACAAGACTGTTGTTGTCAACTGTCAGTAGCAGTTCTTGACTTGGGAAAGACTCCTGATTGGGAAAGATTATTGTGAAACTTAGCTTGCTTACTCAGTAACATTAGACAAGAAGATAGAAAGCTTTCCACAGAACATGTGGCTCAGGAGTATACAGTTGTATTGCAAAAAAAGAATAATTACATTAAAGTATAGTTATAGTTTGTCAATTAAAGGTGAATGAATGAAAGAAAAGACCTGTATTTCCATGGTATGGTAATACAGATTTAAAAAAAAAAAATACGTGTGCAGTATGTTCATGCTGATAGGAAATATTCAGTTGTTCCAGGCTTTTGAATCCTATTTTACTATATCAAAAAAAAAAAATCTAGGGTTTTTATTATGTGTGCTATAAGGCCACTGTATGTATATGATCATAAAGACAAAGGGAACATTAATACTCCACACATCATTATCGGAACTATTTTTAATAATCCTAAAAAGAAAAGATCACTAAAGTCCAAATATTTTACTGACCTCTCCTTAGTAACCTACCATGGCCCATTTTGTTGGTTTCACTTCTGTTTGCCTTGGGCATTTCAACACTGTTTCTGTTTGTCTCAGGCATTTCAACACGGGTTTCAACATGACAGTTTGTTGTACAGATCAGAAAGTGTGTTGGTTTCCCATTTTACATGCTTTACTGCGAAGTGATACACAACAAGATGCAAAGACAGGAAAGAAGATTTTAGATAAACAAATTAGTATGTTTAATGTATAACAACTATACAAGGTTGATGGTGCATCTGCCACTGCACTACAGTACTGATCTCCTCACGGTTTGTCCATAATCGCACTGTGGATTTCTGTTCATACAGATTGAACAACAGCTAGACCAAAAAGATGCCTCCTGTAGACTGAAAGAGGAAATGCATCGTGTGAAGGAGCTTTTTGAATGTGTGAAAAGAAGTGCATGGCTCTGAACCAATGTGCCTTCAGTACTCCCTAACGCCTGTCTTCTCCTGAGCCACACTCCCAATACGTGTTTCAGCTTTTGTTGAGTTTAAACTTGAACCTTTGAACTGCAATTTTCCTCTAGCTGTCATCAAGAGCAGAAACACTAATGTGGAGGCTGGAGCATCTCTTAAATACATATTCCTCACTACTGCACTATGTAAGGATCGAGTGAATGTGTTTGATTAAAAATAATTTTGACATTAATGTAATAATGCCTCCCAGTGCACAAATCCTGTGTTTAACCATAATAAAACAAACTAATGTAGTCCCAGATAAGAGAAAGGAGAAAGCATTAACAGCATTATATTAACAATGTTAACATAAACTACTGTCTTACTGTACCAATGAGCTAAAATATTCTGGCAATGAAGTCTTTTCAAGCAAAAATGTGTAAAGTGGTCCTGTAAAATAGTGTTTGTATCTTTATAGTACAGCATAAGGCTATTTCTCACCTCAGTGCTGTGCTAATGCCTTGCAATATTACAATTTTATTTTTAAGTGTGCATTAGTCCTGTGTGAGTGCAGATAATGAATAAACATGATAATCATGTATATCCTACAGATACACAACAGTGTAAATAAAAACAGGAAATTCTTTTAAAAATCTGCATTTTTCTCATTTTTTTCTGCACAGTTTGTGTATGTTCTATAGTCATTATAGCTTTAGTCTTTAATAGAGAGGAAAAATCAAGAAATAAAAAGTGAACGTGATTGCCATGCTAAAAATGTTGGATTAAAAACAGCTCAACTAGTAACTCAATTAAACATACTGTATTACGTATATTTCTTTACACAGACTATTGGGTTAAAAATGTCCTGACTGTTGAGCTATTATTATTATTATTATTATTATCTCATCTCATTATCTCTAGCCGCTTTATCCTGTTCTACAGGGTCGCAGGCAAGCTGGAGCCTATCCCAGCTGACTACAGGCGAAAGGCAGGGTACACCCTGGACAAGTCGCCAGGTCATCACAGGGCTGACACATAGACACAGACAACCATTCACACTCACATTCACACCTACGGTCAACTTAGAGTCACCAGTTAACCTAACCTGCATGTCTTTGGACTGTGGGGGAAACCGGAGCACCCGGAGGAAACCCATGCAGACACGGGGAGAACATGCAAACTCTGCACAGAAAGGCCCTCGCCGGCCACAGGGCTCGAACCCAGACCTTCTTGCTGTGAGGCAACAGCGCTAACCACTACACCACCGTGCCGCCTATTATTATTATTATTATTATTATTGGTAGAAAAATATCTTCGAAAAGATACTTTGCTGTTAAATACTTACGATATAGTTGAGTATGTGTTTTGTAGTCACATGAATGTGTGTAATTGCAGAGACTGCAAAGAACAACTGTGTTTATAAACCATCACATATTTACTCATAAATGAGCTTCCATCTCATCTAACACACATATCGGAGAGATGTCCCACAAAACAACACTGAACATCCTGGGAGTGGGTTTGTACAGTCACCAAACTGTTACAGAGGAAAGTCTGATGGACTCCACCTGTTTTATGTGCACGTACTTTGGACTCCAGCTGTTTTGTGTGCGTGCACGCTTTGCAGAATTCCTAGACATTTTCCATTTCAAAATTCCATACTTTTTCCATATTCAAATTTCCAGACTTCACATTTTTCAGATCATATTTGACGCCACAATACAAATAACTAGATGTTTATTTAAATAAATTATTAAAATCCAACTGTTAATATGTATGTCATATTGTGAGTATATAAGCTAGTATGTTGCCAAATAATTGGCAGAAGCAAGCAAGTAATTGCTGATGTTATATTCTTTCATGGCGGCACGGTGGTGTAGTGGTTAGCGCTGTCGCCTCACAGCAAGAAGGTGCGGGTTCAAGCCCTGTGGCCGACAAGGGCCTTTCTGTGTGGAGTTTGCATGTTCTCCCCGTATCCGCGTGGGTTTCCTCCGGGTGCTCCGGTTTCCCCCACAGTCCAAAGACATGCAGGTTAGGTTAACTGGTGACTCTAAATTGACCGTAGGTGTGAATTTAAGTGTGAATGGTTGTCGGTGTCTATGTGTCGGCTCTGGGATGACCTGGCGACTTGTCCAGGGTGTACCCCGCCTTTCGCCCATAGTCAGCTGGGATAGGCTCCAGCTTGCCTGCGACCCTGTAGAACAGGATAAAGCGGCTAGAGATAATGAGAGGAGATGATTTAACCCATCTGAAGCAGTGAACACACACATGCGAGCAATGAGCATACACATATACCCAGACAGTGGGCAGCCATGGTAACAGCGCCCGAGCAGCAGTTGGAAGTTAGGTGCCTCCCTCAAGGGGACCTCAGCCCAAGGCCGTCCCATATTTACCTAATCGCATGTCTTTGAACTGTGGGGAAAACTGGAGCACCTGGAGGAAACCCACGCAGACATGGGGAGAACATGTAAACTCCACACAGAAAGGCCCCTGCCGGCCGCTGGGCTCGAACTCAGAACCTTCTTGCTGTGAGGCAACCATGCTAACCTGTAAGTGGTTAGCATGGTCGCCTCACAGCAAGAAGGTCCTGGGTTCGAGCCCAGCAGCCGACGAGGGCTTTTTTGTGTGGAGTTTGCATGTTCTCCCTGTGCCTGTGTGGGTTTCCTCTGGGTGCTCCGGTTTCCCCCACAGTTCAAAGACAGGCAGGTTAGGCTAATTGGTGGCTCTAAAGTTGAACGTAGGCATGAATGTGAGCGTGAATGGTTGTTTGTCTCTATTGCCGCTTTTCCACTACAAACGCGGCTGAGCCGTGCCGTGCCGAGTCGAGCTGAGTCGAGCTGAGCGGGGCTGTTGGAGTTGCATTTCGACTACAACCGCGCTGAACCGTGCTGGCTGGAAGTGGGTGGACACATTGGGTGGAGTTAGCGAAAGTGGGTGGACGTCATGTGATGTCGTTAAAGCAGCGCAAACAGTGACATCAGTGACAGTGGCGGAACAAGTCAGAGCCGGGCCGGGGGCGGGGCAAATGACCGGGCCCTTTATTAAAGCTTATCATAACATCATTTTAGGCTACAAAATGTCCGCAACTGCGGTGTTTACCAATTTCAACACTACCGGGTGCAACTATGTTATTTAGTACATCAAGTCCTTCAAACGAACATGTAACTCAGAAACAAAAAACATTAGGATACTGTACATGGCTCATAATAAAACATCAATAGCCTATACTGCGCACATTATTTGAAGGGCATACGAATGAGCGCTCAGAGTGGTGACAGGAAGAGTCAGAAATAAAAGGAGGGCGGTGCAAACCTCACTGAATGCACTGTGTTTACCAATTTCAACACTACGGGGTGCAACTATGTTATTTTGTACATTAGTCCTTCAAACGAACATGTAACTCAGAAACAAAAAAACATTCGGCGACATACTGTACATGGCTCATAATAAAACGTCAATAGCCTACTGCGCGCATTATTTGAAGGGCATACGACGAGCCTTACGCTCCGCGAACTCGTCCACGATGCTCTGTATGTCACTGATTCAGTGATCTTTTAAGCGGTAGTCTCACGACCCGAATAGTAAACAATAAACATGGAGGACATGGAGTCGTTAGTGTTGCTGGTCTTGGTGCTGTGGCTTGACAACGCCAACAGATACTGACAAGAGCGTATAGATGAGGCGAGGCGCATAAGGCTTCAGAAATTCTCGTAATTCGTAATTCTCCTTCTTCCGGGTTTGCGGTGTTTACAGATCCCAGCGCGCTCGCGGGGCGTGTGTGGGCATGTGAGGACACTCCTCCTCACCAATCAGTGCACAGGGGAGTGTCTGCTCACGCCCCCAACCTCAGTCAGCACGGTTTGGCTCGCTTCAGCCCCACTCCAAAACGGTGCGAGTTTTAGGGGCTAAGCAGGGCTGAAACGAGCTGAGTCGTGCTGGTTTTTGGTAGTCGAAACGCGAGCCGTGTCGGGCTGAAGTGAGCTGAAGCGAGCTGAAAAAGGGTAGTGGAAAAGGGCCATAAGTGTCAGCCCTGCGATAACCAGGGTGTACCCCCCTCTCGCCCATAGTCAGCTGGGATAGGCTCCAGCTTGCCTGCGACCCTGAACAGGATAAGCGGTTATGGATAATGGATGTGGGCGGCATGGTGGTGTAGTGGTTAGCGCTGTCGCCTCACAGCAAGAGGGTCCGGGTTCGAGCCCTGTGGCCGGCGAGGGCCTTTCTGTGCAGAGTTTGCATGTTCTCCCCATGTCCGCGTGGGTTTCCTCCGGGTGCTCCGGTTTCCCCCACAGTCCAAAGACATGCAGGTTAGGTTAACTGGTGACTCTAAATTGACCGTAGGTGTGAATGTGAGTGTGAATGGTTGTCTGTGTCTATGTGTCAGCCCTGTGATGACCTGGCGACTTGTCCAGGGTGTACCCCGCCTTTCGCCCGTAGTCAGCTGGGATAGGCTCCAGCTTGCCTGTGACCCTGTAGAAGGATAAAGCGGCTTGAGATAATGAGATGAGACATTAAAAGAATGCATTTTGAAAACTTAACATAGGACATAAAAACATTTAAAACCATGGGTCACACACAAAAAAGTTTAGAACACTTCCCCCTTTGTCTTTTTATGTCTCTATGTATCCTGTCAAACACACACACCATCACTCAAATACATGCAAAGCCCCCCCACCCACACACACACAAAAATGGAAACACAGAGGAAACCAGTTGCATCCTGCTGCAAAGACTGGTTGGGTGACAGAGACCTTTATACACACATTCAAATAAGACGACATAGTAGTAAGACAGATATCAGGATAAGAGGTCTTGTACAAGTGCGCCACACACAGATAAGTAAGGGCAACTACAATCACCAGCCACTTTATTAGGTACACCCACACACCTGTTGTTTTATGCAGTTATCTAATCAGCCAATCCCTTGACTAACAAAGTTTGCTGTTCGCCAAGAGCCAGCATAGCTCCACTCTGAGGACCCATACTACCACTCTGAGAACTCGTTCCTCCACTCTGCTCCCCAAATGGCTCTCTGACCACCTGCACAACTAACAAGAAACAGCCTCACCAGCGAGAACCTGACTAGTTACAACCAGCCTGAAAGTGACCAAAACCCCTCTAAAACCATCAAGATAAAAACCGTCAACTTAACCATCAACAAAACCATCAACTTACCCCAGCTGGTCTGTAACCTGTGTGTTTATTATTTATAAGTACCCATGCCTCCTTAATTTGAATTTAAAGCTGAGGGCAAAAAGTGAAAGCTATTGTTAAATAAGCTAATGCATCGATTAATCTGGACAATCGACAGAGGTGGACAAAGTACCTGTTTGAATGCAGGCACTTACAGATGCATGTGCAGAGGAGAGTGGGATGCAGACTGATAATGAAGCCAAAGTGAGGGACAGGAATCAGTGTTCGTAAACAAGCAAGGGTTGGGCGATCGGCGAACAAGTCAAGTCAGGTTTATTTGTATAGCGCTTTTAACAATAAACATTGTCGCAAAGCAGCTTTACAGAATTTGAATGTCTTCAAACATGAGCTAATTTTATCTCTAATCTATCCCCACTGAGCAAGCATGTGGCGACGGTGGCAAGGAAAAACCTCCCTCAAATGACATGAAGAAGAAACCTCGAGAGGAACCAGACTCATTTGGGCAATAACAGACATGACTATAACTAACAATTTTAACATGAAGTCAGTTTCGTTGATGTTATAACTCTTCATTGATGGAAACTTGAGTGCAAAACTGTTCATGACTGTAGTCCTAAAGTTAGCAAGTCAACTGTAGTCCTCAGCCATAAAGCATTACTGCAAGTGTCCAGAGCGTCTTCCAAGTGTGACTTTCAACTGTCCATATGGGGCCATCCTCCACAGGAGCGATGTGATGAGACTCCAACCAGACATAGGGCATCAAGGTGGATCAGGCAGGTCCGAGGGGGCCATGAATTTTTTTTCAAGTTGAAGTTAATTTTTTACTCGTAGTAGGGTACAACTGCTGGGTTGCATCCAACATCACATCTGTCTCATTAAGCTATGGTCACACTACAGCTCACAATGCTTTGCGATGAGTTATCAATGAAAATGAGGCATTTTGGTGGCGATATACACATGAGCTAAAAGTTGTGGTCATACAGTAGGTGAACACGTGACTCTCACGCCTTTGCGCGCTTGAGCCTGGCGCAACTTGAGCAGCTGTGCTCGCTCACGGAGCGTGTTTTGTGCGCACTTGGGACCCGGCCATTATAGGAAACACCTGATACTGATTTGAGTGCAATCAGCAGATACGGATGCTGTTTTCACAAAGGCTTTGCGAAGCATTATCACTGTCACGTTTGTTTTTAGCCATGTTTATAATGCTGTTTAAATATTTTGGTTTCTGTTTTGCTTTTATAAATATCACGCCTGCTAATAAACACTCTTCCTGCACTTAGATCTGTCTACTGCCATCTATCTTGTAGTGTCCTGATCCCCAGATCTTTAACCCAGACACATAAAAAGTTGTACACCTCCATGCTCTTCCAGGTTTTCATCTGTTCGTCTGTGTAGAATGATGTCAGCAGCACCAGGTAGTTTGAGATGTCGGGGAACTCAATGGATGAATAATTTTCCAACTCATAGGAAAAATCCTTCTTTGTTAGCGTGTAAGGATCTAATCCCATTGAGTGGTTTCTATGTCCACTTCTTTTGAGTGTACTTCTTGGTTTTAATAACTTGCTTGTTTGCTGTACACAAGCATCGCAATAAGTTCTTGTGTTAATCGGCCAGACTCCACTTCTGGATCATCAATCCCTCTTGACTGAGAATGCCCTGCATGCATGGTTTTATGTTGGCTTCTGGCACATCCATACAGTTTTAAATACAATACCTACAATTAAGAACAGTTTGTTTTTATTGCATTTTTTAATTCCTGGACTCCCATCTGTAACAGGGAGTGATGTTGCATTCCATTAATACACTTTGCAGTAGATTATTAGATTCTAATAGAATAGATGAGCCAAAATAATTGCCGATCTTTTTTAATGGGCTCCGATTCATTACAAGTATGAATAGTGGGTCTCAAAGGGGAAAAGGTTGAGAACCCCTGCACTAAAACATTGTATGAACCTCAGAAACTAGACTACGTGATGATGCTCCAAATGGAAAATAATTGTATTAAATCCATCAGGAACAGCTGGCGCACTGCTGCGATGTGTGTTGAAAGTGTTGACTTCAGTCATCAGCTAGAACTTTGTTGGATTCTGCTACTTCATATAAAAACGATGATATAATCAATAATAACGAAAATAAAATATACTCTTTTCCCCCAGATAAACTAGCACACAAAGCACTTGAATCTGCTTATCCTAAACCGTGTATGTGTGAGAGAGAGAGAGATTATGCACAGTGGGGGATTGTGTACAGGTGCAACACATCCTGACAGAGTTTGTGGGTGACAGGAGTCATAGTGACAGGTAGGAGAGTTTTGAATGGAATTTTTTGTGAGTGTTTTTGAAGGACATTGAGTTCGAGTTTTTGTATTATTTTACATTATTTTAATTCAATAATGTATTGCAGACGGGCATTCAACATCCAGCATGTCACTGAGCTGCTTTTTTCAGTCAGACAAGGAAGATTTTTTAGACTGTGCATGGAGAGAGGGAGGCCTTTCTGATTCTGATCCATCTGATGCTGAAGACGGCCATAACCCGACTTTTGTTGCTGGGTAAACTTGTTTCTTCGATTGTTTTAGACTAGGAAGTATGTATTTTAGATGTAAATCTGAAAATAATAAAAATGCAAAGGCTAAATAGAAGCAATTTTTGTGTGTTTGTAATACAGTAATGCTGAGCGTTCAGGCAGTGTTGGGCACACTGCAGGGAGTTGAAGAGGGAGAGAGATGGGGAGAGGAGGTCATTGGCTGTCTTGCTCCACATCTCCACATCTGGATAGTGCAGTGGCCTGGAAAACTCAAAATAACTCTGACATTATGCCAGAGTCACTGATATTTCGACCCCTCAGGACACCAGGAGTGCAGGTGGCCACAACTGTGCTGCACAGTCCCCGCAACCTTTTCCAGCTCTACTTTTCACCAGCTTCAATGAAAGAAGTGTACATCAACACCAAGTATGCAAAAAAAAAAAAAAACCCACACAGCTGAGTTGAATTATACTCCGATTTCCCCCACAGTCCAAAGACATGCAGGTTAGGCTGGTTCTAAATTGGCCATAGGTGTGAGTGTGAATGGTTGTTTGTCTCTATGGCTACGTTTACATTACGTCGAATCAGCGGATCATCAGATTAATGTTCTTAAAACGATTCGCGTTTACACTAAAACCGTTAGCCGTGCACATAGCAACGCCAATACGCGGATACGCTCGGCTCCGCAGGCATCCTGCGCTCCAAATCACTCCGCCCTGAACAGCAAGTGCCCTCTGGAGGGTGCGCACTCCGGCCCTGCGCAGCTCACACAGCGCGCGAGTGAAGTGCACAAGCCACGATTCGGGACTGAGCCGCTGTGTGTGTGATCCCAGCGCATATCACTTACTACTTGCAAGTGGAAGGATGGCAAGCCTAAAGACAATCATAACTACACAATGGGCAGTATTTGCATAAGTATTTGCAGTATTTTCATACTTTTATACTCTTTAATGAAAGGTGATACAAGGCGGAAGTCCATGCCGTTTTTCAGCAGTCGCGTCACATGACCAACGCCAGCGAATCAGGAAGGTGGATGTCACAGTGACGTTGTCCAATGAGACGCCAGCTAGAGCTCAGCACAGCGTATCCGCGTATTTTGAATGTTTACACAGCACCGGAGCTGACACGATCTGGATTGAATACGTGGACCCTGGCGGATTCCCGTTTCCAGGCGGTTTAATGTAAACGGACAGTGCATCCGCGAAGAAAACGAGACAGATACGGTCTAGTGTAAACGTAGCCTATGTGTCAGCTCTGTGATGATCTGGTGACTTATCCAGGGTGTACCCCATCTCTCGCCCATAGTCAGCTGGGATAGGCTCCAGCTTGCCTGCGACCCTGCACAGTCTAAGCAATTATGGATGATGGATGGATAGAAGAAGCACATTTTGTCTGTGCCTTTTCCTCCCTCAGTAATGAAGAGGATTTGAGCATCTGTTCTGGAATCTGCACATCAGTGACCTCAATGCCAATAACGAAGAGAAAAAGGGGACACTAGACTATGACAAGCTGTTCCTTGTTCGGCCACTGCTGGATAAGGTAGGTGCTGCCTGTAAAGCCCACTACCACCCAAAGAGGAAGCTAACCACTGATGAGAGGATGGTGGCTACTAAAACAAAGACCGGCATGACTCAGTACATGAAGCAGAAGCCCACAAAATGGGGCATAAAGCTCTTTGTGCTGGCCAATTCCGGCAGTGGCTACACAGTGGACTTCAAGGTGCATGTCAGGAAGTCACACATCATCAGTGTTCATGGCTTGTCCTATGATTGTCATAAATCCGGTAAAGCTGGCTTACCTTGGTTCTGGGTTCCATATTTACATGGACAACCTTTACACCAGCAGTAAATTGTTTGAAGACCCGGCAACCATGAGGTTTGGAACCTGTGGCACATACAGGGAGGGTAAGGGGTGTCCACGTGGACGTGATGCCCTTGAAAAATACTCCCTAAGAGGCACCATTTGGTGGACCAGGCAAGGGCCCATCATCTTTGTGAAATGGATGGATACATGAGAGGTGTTTGTGCGCTCCACCATCCATCCTGCCTATGCTATAGACACGGTGAAGAGCAGTGACGGGAAATGGGCACTGACCAACATTCAGTGTTCTGCTCTCATCATTGCATACAACAAATACATGGGAGGTGTCGATTGCTCACAACAACTCCTTCAGTACTACTCCACTCAGAGAACATCACACTGGTACTACACAATGTTTTTTAATTTACTGGACATTGCCACCACAAATGCCTACATTATGTATTTGGAGTTCACCAGTGTTCAGGGAATGTCACAGTTGACGCACAAGGACTTCATGGTGGAATTGGTGTACTGGCTCTTTGGGGTGGAGAAAGTAGGTACGCTATTGGATAGACATTGCAAGCATGTGCCTTGTGCTGTGGACACTGAAAAGTCTGACAGGACCATGAAAGGTCGCAGGAGATGCCAGAACTGCTCAAGCAAAGGAGTGTGCAACATCATTCCCTGGCTGTGCAAGTCCTGTGATGTGCCCCTGTACATTGCTCTCAACAGGCCTTGTTTTGAAGGGTGGCACAGATAGGGGTAGGTGTTTCAAATAACATACAAGATACTTACATAACACATTTTTGTGTATCAAAGTGGGACTTCAGTAAGAATTATACATGGTTAAAAGAATTGTTTCTATATAGGTTACTGCATTTTGCCTGCAATTTCATGTTTTTTGCGTGTGTGTGTGTGTGTGTGTGTGTGTGTGTGTGTGTGTGTGTGTGTGTGTGTGTGTGTGTGTGTGTGTGTGTGAGAGAGAGAAGAAAATGTGGATTTATGTTTTTGACAGTTGAAGATTAAAAAAGGTTTAATTTGATATCCTGTATTTTGTGCAATTCTGCCTGAGTCATACAAGCATTTTAATTGTTAAAAAAATAGTATTTAGTTATATTTTCTCTCAATTCTTCCTATTGGCCATATTATGGTACCAGTCTATTTATAATTTGAATGTTAAAAAGTTTAGTCAGTCTGGGTCTGACAACAAAAAATGAAGGGAATAAAAAGTAAATTGGACTTTCTGATTTTTGTTCAGTTTTGGGTCTACTGTACTGAAATAGTAAAGCTAAAAACTGACCATCTCATTATATTGTCTAGGATGTGCTGGAAAAAAAATGACACACGTTACATGTTTTTAAAGGCTTCATTTACTCACACGTTACATGTTTTTAAAGGCTTCATTTACTAAGCTAAATAAAGATGTTTAAAAAAAAGCCAAAAAAAAAAGAAACCCACCCGTTGTCACTAAAGTAGATTTGATGAGATTCAACTTTGTCATTGTGCAGAGTACAGGTACAAAGTCAATGAAATGCAGTTAACATCTAATCATATGGTACGGGAACGGAGGTTTCGGTAACGTCTGCCAGCTGGGAGGAGGGAGAATAGTGCATGGTTAGGGTGGGTGGCATCCTTGATGATGTTACTCACCCTGCCCAAGCATCGCTCGTAATAGTCACCCTTTAGTGACAATGGGTGTTTATTTTTAACGTCTTTGTTTAGCCTAGTAAACGAAGCCTTTTAAAAGGCTTTGTCAGTCATAACATCCTCATGAAATTTTATGAAGTGATCAGATCACGTTAATTCTATGTTAATTGAGTGCACTGCCTCTATCTAATTCAGTAGATTAGATATTTGTTCCTATTAATGTTAGTATAAACAATGAAATTATGCTTTGATGAGAAACTAAATATTTTTGTGTCGACTATACAGAATGTTTTCTTTTAAATCTGACTGCCCACATACATTTCTTTTTTCATTGCAATAAGTAAGATGTTTATCATTAAAGACCACTTATTAATATTACAAAAACAGTTTTGCCAGGGTTTTGACAAAACGTGCGCTCTACAGTTTTCCTTGTAAAGCCTAAGAAAAAGCTGAGAACTACTTCTCTGAATCACTATTTTGTGTATTGGTACACCCTTACATGTTTGAGGATCCTGAGCGAGTGGAGGAGGTTTACAGCATCCGACAGCCAAAGTCTGAAGAGCCTAATGAGTTATTCATGCTAAGTTTTTCCTCCCACTAAACTATGAATGGTATATTATTGCTATAGCATTTCTTTTTATTAGAAATGCAGAAAAAATAATCATTAATGTTCATGTGGTCCAAATGTTTCTGTTCAGCCAAAATGTCAGTCAGATTTTGGGGCCATCTTGTTTTTTGTCCAAAAAAAAAAAAGATTTTAAGCCATTCTGATGAGCAATGAGTTGCATACTCAGAAATGTCTGAATATGTGTGTGTCTGTGTGTGTTCGTTTTGATAAGTGGTGAATCAAGTCTTCGATAGTGTTTAAATGTGTGTGTAATAGTAAATAAAGTCAATTGGCTATGATTATTGAACTGCTAGGTCACTCTGGCTGAAGCTAAGAGCAAATACAAACAGACAATAAAGTCCAATGCTCAGCTGGGCAATGAGGAATGGGGTCTCTGAGGAACGGGGAGGGGGCACAATTTGCCAGCGGGAGGGGTTCTAGGAATTTTAGCCTGAGCACATGTAGAACAAGAGGCTATGAATTGGTTAATTTCCTTCAGCATGTTTTCCCACCAATACTTATTCTTCAGCATCAGATGGGTGCGGTGACTGCCAGGATGCCCTGTGGCGGGTGACGCATGGGCCCATGTGATTAGTCGCCCTCGAAACCACTTGAGCACGTAGAGTAGACCAAGTGGAAGGTTATGGGGAAGACTTTGTGGTTGAGCATTTCTTATCTCTCTGTCCAAGTCCCAGGTGATGGACTGCACAAAGCACTGAGTTGGGAGAATGGGATGGGTCAGCGGTTCCCAAACTTATTTTTCCGTGCACCAGGGAACCGACTTTAGTTCTTTAAAATGATATACTATCAAAATCTAAAGTCAAAATCTATAAATCTATAAAGTAAAATTTATAAATAGAATTAAGAATAGTAGTAGTGACATAGCTAGTTATATTCTCTTCTCACCTGTGACCCTGCATAATCATCCCTGTTGGCCTCTGGTCCACTGTCTCCTTTCTCACCCTGCTCTTTCTATTGTGGCAATAAAGATTAAAAAATATGTGGAAAGCAACAATTTTGAAATAGAATTAGGAATACAGTAATAATAATCAGCAAATTCATGTACTTTAAACTTTAACTACCACAAAAATAAATTAAATCTTTATAAAAATAACAGTCAAAGGAACACAAATACATTTATATTCTTATTTTCTACCCAGAAGTGAGTAATCTTAGAGAGTAGCCAAAATAGTAACGTTACTCAAGTAAGAGTATTGTTACTTTAGAATAATATTACTCAAGTAAAAGTAAAACATATTTTGCAACAAAACAACTCTTAAGAGTACAATTTATCCAAAAAGTTACTCAAGTAAATGTAACAGAGTAAATGTAACTAGTTACTACCACCTCTAAGTTAGCTAGCTAGCTTAACTAACTAAATTGGCATCTATTTGTCATCTTTTAGCTAAACATTATCTACATTCAACAGCATTACTCAACTTACACGCTTTGTTTGGAAAAAAAACTGTCTAAAGTCTTTAGCCTCTTGGCTGGTTTGCTGAACATACAGAAGCGCTGCCCAGAACTGAATCACACCAAAGATACTCATACAATATTTTCTTTTTTTTTTTATTATACTTTTTATTTGCACTGTCAGAAGAATATGCACAAGCAAGATGTCTTAATAGTGCCCCCAAGAGTAAACAAAAACAAAAACAAAAAAGGCAGATCAAATAATAATAATATAAAAAAACAAAAATCTCAAACACATAGCAGGGACATCATATTAGTAGGCCTCAACTGGTTAGAATGTCCTTAATTCTTGAGCAAAGTTCTTTCCATGCATTTACTGTAGATAAACTGGCGTTGTTCAGTTGGGCTGTGGTCTCCTCTAATGATGCAATGTCCAGTAAGGATCTGATCCAGTAGCATTAAGCACTGATATCAGGTTTAAACCACAGCTGAAGAATTGTCTTTTTGGCAGCTGTGAAGCCAGCAAACGCCAGACGTTTGTCACGCAGAGAGATCTCAAGTGAGGAATCATCATTCAGTAAACAGAAGCAGGGGTCTAATACAAGAGTAGTGTCAAGAAACTTGGATAACATCTCAATAACATATTTCCAAAATATACTTATAATGGGACATTCCCAAAACATATGAAGAAATGTACCTGTGGCATTCTGGCAAAGCATGCATTGTGGACTTTGAGAGATATTCATCTTGAAACGTATATATGGGGTTGTGTATGCTTTGTGGATAATCTTATAATGAATTAATCGATGAGCCAAGCATTTAGACGTTAGAGGTAGATTATCCCATATCTCCTCCCATTCAGGTTTAACACCCACTGCCCTGAGCTCCCTTTCCCATATTGACATAACAGAAAGAGGTTTCATGGAGTTCCTTATCAGAAGGTTATACAATTTTGTTACCAGGCCTCGTGAAGAGCTACTGAGACAGATATGAATAGACAATGGATGTGAACGTATTGGGTGCCAGGACACTCCATACGCCTTCATCGCAGATCTGAGTTGGAGATAAAGGAAATAAGATGAACCTGGGAGATCATAATGGTGTTGGAGGTCTTGGAATGTGCGCTGGGTGCCATTATTGTAAATGTCATCAACTATGTGGATGCCTTTGGATGACCATATAGGGGATGTAAAAGGTTGTTTGCCTGACATTAAACAAGGGTTGTTCCATAAAGGAGAGGACAAAGTCAGTTTAAATGGCCCACCCAGTGTCTTTTCAGCATCACGCCAGGCTTTCAGAGTAGAGGAGATAATAATACCATATCTTAATGTACTTTTCCGTCCTGTCTGTATGAAAGGTATATCTGTGAGATGGTTGGGACAGGTCAACCTAGCTTCTATTGGTCGCCATGGAATCTTTGATTCTGGATCCATCCAAACATGTATAGATCAGATCTGAAAGGCCAGAAAGTAAAGTTTTAAATCAGGGACAGCTAGTCCACCCTCTTCTTTAGGCCGTTGTAATGTTGAGAGACGAATCCTGGCCTGTTTGCCCGCCCAAATAAACTTAGAAAATTGTGAGTGCGTAATTTTAAAAAAAGTTGGAGGTGGTTGCATAGGCAACATAAAAAATAGGAAATTAAAATGTGGTAAAATGTTCATTTTGAGAATAGTGACTCTTGCTTGCATTGAGATTTTTAAAGAGCTCCATCTTAGGAGATCTGCAGTTATTTTTTGTGTGAGTTCAGAGTAGTTCTCTCGCAGGATGGTTGACAAGGAACCACTTCTTTTAACGCCTAGGTACACAAAGGAAGTCACATTTGAAATAAATGAAGGTAAAGAAAGCTTGTCTTTTGAAGGACCAATTGGCATTAATGCAGATTTTGCCCAGTTTATCTTATAGCCAGACAAATCATGAAATTTATCAAATAATTGTAATACATGAGGGACTGTTTTATTCACATCTGAGAGATAAAGAAGGATGTCGTCAGCAAATAATGAGATGTGGTGAGATGTGCCTAACAATGAGTTTGGGGAGATGGACTGGCTTTGCCTGACAGCCTGTGCGAGGGGTTCTAAAGAGAGCGCAAACAGTAAGGGAGAGAGCGGGCACCCCTGCCTCGTACCTCGCTGAAGCTCAAAAGGCTGGGATTTGCAAAAACCTGTCAACACAGAGGCAGTCGGCGAGCAATAGAGAGCTTTAACCATCCCAATGAATGATGCTCCAAAGCCATAGTGCTCCAAAAGTAGCCATAAGTAGTCCCAGCCGAGTCGATCAAATGCCTTGAACGCATCTAGTGAAAACACCGCAGTGGGCTCCTGGGAAGAATCAGCTAGATCAATTACATGCAGTAACCTTCTTAAGTTATCTGATGCCATTCTCCCTTTAATAAAGCCCGTTTGGTCATGATGAACAAGTTTGTTTACTAGGGGTTCGATTCTCGTGACCAATACCTTTGCAAAAATTTTAACATCAGCACAAATTAGTGAGATGGGCCTGAAGCTGGAGCAATCCAGGGGATCTTTGTTGTTTTTTAATAATAATATGATAATAGCTGATTTCTGGTCTCTGTGAAAAGATCCTTTTTCAATAGCAAAGTTAATGGAGTCAAGTATTAATGGACCAACAATATCCCAGACAGCTAGATATAACTCAGGCGGAATGCCATCCATGCCTGGTGACTTACCCCTCTGAAGTGATCTTGCTGCTTCATGCAGCTCATGTAAAGTAATCGATTTGTCCAAACATGCTCTATCTGAGTCATTTAATACAGGTAGATGAAGACCATTCAAAAAAGTCTTGCACAAGGTTTTATCTAGTGTAGACTCTGATGAGTACAGTTTGGCATAGAAAGACTTAAATGTGTTGCTGATTGCTATGGGATCTGTAGTTATATTGCCATCTGCTTTTCGGATTATGTCAATGCAGGATTTGGATTCGATTTCTTTTAGTCTCAGTGCAAGAAAGTGGCTAGGCCTGTCCCCCTGATAATAATATTTTTGTCTGGTCCTATGTACAATAAAAGATGCTTTGGATGAGGAATGTCTATTATATTCACCACGTAAAGCAGACAGAGAAATATCTACATTCTCACTAAAAGATTCAGATTGCTGTTTTTCTAGTGTTTTAATTTCTGATTCTAATTGTGACATCCTTTCAGCATTCTGTGATTTTAATCTAGAAGAGTATGCAATGCAAAAACCTCTTAAGAAACATTTCGTGGTTTCCCACAGTACTTGTGCATTGCAGCACTCAGTCTGATTTATACTGACAAATTCTTGTAATTGTGTTTGAAGGTTCTCAATAAATTCACTATTGAATAATAAAGAGTGGTTAAAACGCCAACGGCGGAATTTGGGAGGTGACGTTGATGGCTTGATACGACATTGGAGTGGGGAATGATCAGATATTAATCTTGGTAATATGTCCGCTTCACATATCTGATCTAACAAACTAGAGCTAACTAGTATGTAGTCAATACGAGACAGTGATTTATGGCGAGCCGCTCATACAATATTTTCTAAAGTGTCTCTGATCACACACCACAGCGGTGTTTGTTTGCCGCCTGAGCTCCGCCTGCTCATGATGCGTTTGGAGGCGGCTCAGAAAAACAAGTTTCCACGTGTTAAAAATGAATTGAGTGGTTGTAATGACTGTAAAAAGTGCAGGAGACAGAAGGCACAAATATGGATATAAGGATATAAGGCACCAAGTTTAATGAAATTAGAATACCAAAGTCAAAATGCATAACAGGTCTATGAGCGCTCTCCTTCAGAAGTATGGAAAACAATAAAACACAATGAACAAGGACAAACAGGCTCACAGTTTGACAAAAATAGGGAATTTTCAAATTCAGTGCAGGCGCAGCGCTCTGGGACAGTCTGAGAGAGAGAGAAAGAGAGTTACATTATTATGCGCAATTTTCAATTAGTTTTGGGGAGGTTGTGTTTGGAGGTTAAATGGGCTACTTACCCATATTAATGCGACGGGTGGGCATGCACATCTTTTAAAAGATCTCCAATGTCTGGTGGGATTGTCTCATCTCATCTCATTATCTCTAGCCGCTTTATCCTGTTCTAGAGTGTCGCAGGCAAGCTGGAGCCTATCCCAGCTGACTACGGGCGAAAGGCAGGGTACACCCTGGACAAGTCGCCAGGTCATCACAGGGCTGACACATAGACACAGACAACCATTCACACTCACATTCACGCCTACGGTCAATTTAGAGTCACCAGTTAACCTAATCTGCATGTCTTTGGACTGTGGGGGAAACCGGAGCACCCAGAGGAAACCCACGCAGACACAGGGAGAACATGCAAACTCCACACAGAAAGGCCCTCACCGGCCACGGGGCTCGAACCCGGACCTTCTTGCTGTGAGGCGACAGCACTAACCACTACACCACCGTGCCGCCCTGGTGGGATTGTTGACAGTTTAATGCACAAGTCCTTCTCAACAGCATCCAGTCTTTGATGATATTTTGTCTTCACTGCTGTAAGAGCAGAGAAACCTGATTCACACAGGTAGGTGGTGGCGAAGGGGATCAAAACCCTCAGGGCTTGCTTTGCCAGTGCTGGATATGCGCTCCTTGCCTTGGCCCAAAAATCCACAAGAGGTTGCTGTTGGAATTGCAGCTGGAGCGCTCCCTCAGATGACAGGTCAATCAGCTGTTCCTGCTCCAGATGTGGTACGGGGGAGCGACACTTCAAATGGGTAGCGAATCCAGGACTTGGATATATCCGTAGTAGGGAAATATTTCCGTGGCTGCTCGGCAAGTTGGGTGAGGTGTTCAATTATTTGATGTTTAGCATTTTTGTCCATGATGACCTCATTTGCATCCAAGAACGCATGCAATGTAGGGAAACACTAGCCTGGGCCCGCTCATCCTAAGCGTGACGCAACACGAGGGCCTGTTGCGAGCTTAGTCTGGCCAGGCAAGCTATCTCCAGCTCTTCCAAGCTCCGGAAAAATCAGGAGCCAATCAACTTTGAGCATTTCCAACGGCCCTGGGTAGAGGCGTGTTCAAGGCAGCGACATAGTAGAAGTGCGACCGGAAGCCATAGATTGTTTACAGAATCATGCTGTATTGAAAGCATTCAACGGGAAGGTCTCATTGAAAACGGAGCAAAGAGCAGCCCTGGAGGTATTTATTGAAAGGAAGGATGTTTTTGCCTTGCTCCCAACTGGCTTCGGTAAGAGTTTAATCTACCAGTTAGCCCCGCTAGTAGCCAAATCAATGGGGCTCAGCGAGAATCCTATCATCGCTTCACATACATCAGAGGAAAAAGAGTGATGTGATTGGTTTAAGCTTCGTCACAGCCTTTTCTGGCTTCGACCAGTAGCAAACTGAGGCATTTCAGGGAGGCGGGTCAACCACGGGCTCTGGGAAACGGTTGGGCTGAATATCTTGGCCAGACCAATTGCTCGGAGAGCTTTCAAGTCGTGTTAGCCAGACTAGGGAAACACAGAATCATGTTCTCACTCACACAGCATACCCAGAATCACAGCTTTTTGATCATGGCCTCTATCTTGTCTTGTGTCTCGAACAGGGTAACACTGATTCCTTGCAACCCCAAATTCAGTTCATTCATAACGAGAAAATATGTCAGCCAAGTAGGTGAGCTTTTGCAGAAACACCTCATCATGCAGGCTGGAGGCCAAATGAAACAGATTGTCTTCAAAGAATTGCTGGAGTTCATGTCACAGTTCAAAAAGCCTTGTGTGGCAGCGGGGGCATGGTCAAGCATCGGTCTGTGACCGGAGGGCGGAGTCAGGGAAGGTAAGTGGCAGAATCACTACACCTGATGTCAATTAACCTGCTTGTGTGTCTTCCCCAGTGACCGTGCCCTATATAAGGAGGGAGAGAGAGAAGGAAGGGGGCTCTCTCCCGAACCAGACAACTAATGTGTGTGTGCGTGTGTCTGGGTGACTGGGAATTTGTGTGTGTGACTGAAAAGTAACACAATAAAAGAGTTTTTGACAACTCAGTTCTGGCCTGCCATACTTCTGTGCTCCACCCCCCCGCTCAAAGTCTTACAGTGGTGCTGAAACCCGGGATGGAGCACAGAGGAGAACAGCCCCATGGAGTCCTCCCCCTTCACAGAACTGGTCCACGCCCTCGCCACGGCCCAACAGAGCCAGCACCAGGTGTTGGTCGCCCTCCAAAAGGAGCTAGAGAAAAGGTTTGAGGCCCTGGTGCTGGCGCAACAGGAAGATTGTCAGGCGTTCCGGCATCTCCTCACGTCGGCGGGGTCCACCACCTCTGCGGGCCCTCCCCACTGCTGTGGGCCCTCCCCACCTCACCCTAACGAAGATGGGCCCGCACGACGACCCCGAGGCCTTCCTCGCGCTATTCGAACAAGCAGCAGAGGCCTCGGGCTGGCCGGTGGAACAGCACGCAGCACGCCTCCTCCCCCTGCTAATGGGCAAGGTGCAGCTGGCCGCGCTACAGCTCCCCGCCGACAGCCGGCTGGTCTACGCAGACCTGTGCCGGGCCATCCTCCAGCGTGTGGGGCACACCCACGAACAGCATCGACAGCGCTTCTGCACTCTGCGCCTAGAGGAGGTCGGCCACCCGTTCGCGTTTGGCCAGCAACTCCGGGATGCCTGCTGGCGGTGGCTGAGGGCTGACAACCGTGATGCCGAGGGAGTCATCGATCTGGTGGCACTGGAGCAGTTCATCGCACAACTTCCCAAAGGGACCGCGGAGTGGGTCCAGTGCCATCGCCCGGCGTCACTGGATCAGGCCATCAAGTTGGCGGAGGATTATTTGGCGGCTGTTCCCATGGCAGGATCACAGATACCCTCTTTGCTTCTCTCTCTCTCTCCCCTTTTGTGTCTCGTCCTCGCCCCATTCCCCCACCGCGGAGGCAAGGGCTGGCTCCCTCACAACTGGCCTGCCGCACCCGCGGTGCCCTCCCGTTTCCCGCTTCCGTGTCTGTCTCTCTCCCCCCTCAGGTGAGTGAGCCCCAGAGCATCGGTGCAGAGAGAGAGCCCGGGCCGGTTTGCTGGCACTGTGGGGAGCCGGGGCACCTCCGGCATCAGTGCTCGATAATGGAGGTGGGCGCGGTGGTCCAGATCCCTGACGCGCCAGGAACCACCCTCGATCGGGCCGGAGAGTATCGCATACCGGTGAGTGTCCAAGGGGATACTCATCAGGCTTTGGTGGACTCTGGCTGTAATCAGACTTCAATCCACCAAAGCCTGGTGCAAGATGAGGCATTGGGGAGAGCACAGTTGGTGAAGGTGTTGTGTGTGCACGGGGATGTTCACAACTACCCTTTAGTGTCGGTCCATATTCTATTTCGAGGGGAGAAATTTAGTGTAAAGGCGGCGGTTAATCCTCGCCTTACCCACTCGATAATTTTGGGGACTGATTGGCCGGGATTTGGGGAGTTAATGACTCATTTAGTGAAGAGTGGGTCCTGCCTTAGTTCAGCAGGGGGAGGTCCCGGTGTGGCATTGGTGGGAGCAGCTGTCACAGAGCCGTCTACGTCAGCTCCGCGTCAGAGTGAGGAGCAGCAGGCTCCTGCTCCCTCTCTCGGGGAATCCCTCACAGATTTTCCGTTAGAGCAGTCGTGAGACGAGACTCTGCGGCATGCGTTTGACCAAGTGAGAGTAATCGATGGTCAAACGCTCCAGCCAAACGCCACCCCGTCCTTCCCCTATTTCTCCATTACAAGAGATAGATTATACCGAGTGACGCAGGACACTCAGACTAAAGAGCAGATCATGCAGCTTTTGATCCCAAAGAGCCGCCAGGAATTGGCATTTCAGGCGGCTCACTTTAATCCCATGGCTGGACACTTGGGGCAGGATAAGACACTAGCCCAAATAATGGCCCAGTTCTATTGGCCAGGGATTTGCGGCGATGTCCGTAGGTGGTGTACGGCGTGCCACGAATGCCAGTTAGTAAATCCAGCAGCCATTCCAAAAGCGCCTTTGCGCCCTCTACCATTAATCGAGACCCCGTTCAAAAGAATTGGGATGGATCTCGTCGGGCCATTAGATCGGTCAACACGAGGGTATTGCTTTATTTTATTTCTGGTGGACTATGCAACGCAATACCCGGATGCAGTGCCTCTTCGCAATATCTCAGCACGCAGTATTGCGGAAGCATTCTTCCACATCATCTCCCGAGTCGGAATCCCCAAAGAGATTCTGACTGATCAAGGCACTTTGTTTATGTCACGCACACTGTGCGAACTGTATGGGTTATTGGGAATTAAGCCGATCCGCACCAGCGTTTATCACCCACAAACGGACGGTTTAGTCGAAAGGTTCAACCGCATGCTCAAGAATATAATTAAAAAATTTGTAAGCAAGGACGCACGCAATTGGGATAAATGGCTTGAACCCCTGTTATTCGCAGTGCGAGAGGTCCCCCAAGCCTCCACGGGGTTCTCCCCATTCGAATTATTATATGGGCGTAAGCCGCACGGCATCCTAGATGTACTGCGGGAAAATTGGGAGGAGGGACCTTCCCCGAGCAAAAATGAAATTCAATACATTATTGACCTGCGCGCAAAACTCCACACACTCACACCTAACCCAGGAGAATTTGCAGCAGGCCCAAGAATGGCAAATCCGCCTGTACGACAGGGGTACACGCCTTAGAGAGTTCGCACCAGGAGATAAAGTACTCGTACTGTTGCCCAAATTGATGGCCAGGTGGCAACGACCCTTTGAGGTCACACGGCGAGTCGGGGACATTGACTATGAAGTGAGGCGAATGGACAGAGGTAGGGCGTTACAGATTTACCACCTCAATCTACTCAAACTCTGGAATGAGGAGGTCCCCGTGGCATTGTTGTCATTGGTTCCGGAGAAGGCGGAGCTGGGGCCGGAGGTTCAAAAAGGAACATTGACATCGCGTACCTCTCCAGTCCCCTGTGGAGACCACCTCTCCCCGACCCAACTCACGGAGGTTGCCCAGTTGCAGACCGAATTTTCGGACATGTTTTCGCCCCTGCCTGGCCGCACCTGCCTCATAGAACACCACATTGAGATGCCCCCAGGGGTGGTAGTGCGCAGCCGTCCTTACAGGCTACCCGAACACAAAAAAAAAAGGTGGTTCAGGAAGAACTCGAGGCCATGCTCGAAATGGGCAACGTCGAGGAGTCCCTGGTGACTGGAGCAGCCTGGTGGTCTTGGTTCCCAAGGCCGACGGGTCAGTCCGGTTCTGTGTGGACTATAGAAAAGTCAATGCGGTGTCTAAATTCGATGCGTACCCAATGCCTCGTATTGACGAGTTGCTGGATCGACTAGGCATGGCTCGCTTTTATTCGACACTGGATTTGACAAAGGGTTATTGGCAGATCCCCTTGACTCCACTATCCTGAGAAAAAATGGCCTTTTCCACACCGTTTGGCTTACACCAATTTGTCACACTTCCTTTTGGGCTGTTTGGGGCGCCTGCTACGTTTCAGCGGCTTATGGACATGGTCCTCCACCCCCACGTCACCTATGCGGCCGCGTACTTGGACGATATTATAATCTATAGTAATGACTGGCCACGGCATCTACAACACCTGAGGGCCGTCCTTGGGTCGCTGAGGTGAGCGGGTCTCATTGCCAACCCGAAGAAGTGTGCGATTGGGCGGGTGGAAGTACGGTATCTGAGCTTCCACTTGGGCAATGGGCAGGTGCATCCCCAAATTAATAAGATGGCAGGGATTGCGGCCTGCCCAAGGCCCAAGACCAAAAAGGGGGTGAGACAGTTCCTGGGGCTGGCTGGCTATTATCGTAGGTTTATACCTAATTACTCGGACGTCACCAGCCCGCTGACTGATCTCACTAAAAAGGGGGCACCAGATCCAGTCCAGTGGATGGAGCAATGCCAGCAGGCTTTCTCTGAGGTGAAGGCTGCACTGTGTGGGGGGCCACTGTTACACTCCCCTGACTTTTCTCTTCCCTTTATGTTGTAGACGGATGCGTCGAACAGAGGGCTGGGGGCTGTTTTGTCCCAAGAGATGGAGGGGGAGGATCGCCCCATGCTGTACATCAGCAGGAAGCTGTCAGTGCGTGAGGGGCGCTACAGCACAATAGAGAAGGAGTGCCTTGCCATCAAGTGGGCGGTCCTTGCCCTCCGCTACTACCTGCTGGGATGCCCTTTCACCCTCTGTTCGGACCACGTGCCCCTCCAGTGGCTCCACCGCATGAAGGATGCCAACGCACGGATCACCCATTGGTATCTGGCACTCCAGCCCTTTAACTTCAAGGTGATCCACAGGCCGGGGGCGCAGATGGTTGTGGCGGACTTCCTCTCCCTTTGGGGGGGGGGGGGGGGGAGTCGGCTGCAGGCCAGACGGCTACCCGGCCTGAGTCTGGCGGTGGGGGTATGTGGCAGCGGGGGCGTGGTCAAGCATCGGTCTGTGACCGGAGGGCGGAGTCAGGGAAGGTAAGTGGCAGAATCACTACACCTGATGTCAATTAACCTGTTTGTGTGTCTTCCCCAGTGACCGCGCCCTATATAAGGAGGGGGAGAGAGA
Source organism: Neoarius graeffei (assembly GCF_027579695.1). Taxonomy (NCBI): domain Eukaryota; kingdom Metazoa; phylum Chordata; class Actinopteri; order Siluriformes; family Ariidae; genus Neoarius; species Neoarius graeffei. The sequence goes on from NC_083570.1 coordinate 42,467,897, forward strand.
GAAGGAAGGGGGCTCTATCCCGAACCAGACGACTAATGCGTGTGTGTGTGTGTGTCTGGGTGACTGGGAATTTGTGTGTGTGACTGAAAAGTAACACAATAAAAGAGTTTTTGACAACTCAATTCTGGCCTGCCGTACTTCTGTGCTCCACCCCCCCCCCCCCCCTGCTCAAAGTCTTACACCTTGTTAACACCTTGCCCCGTGACAACCAGCGCACTTCAGTGTGCAAGAGCAGCGCAGTGTGCTCGCTGCCCATTTCATTGCACAACACTGTGAACAGCCTTGAATTTAGCAGATGAGCCTTGATGAAGTTCACCAGTTTCACCGCATCATTGAAGACGGAAAGTAGATCTCCTGGCATGTTTTTGGTTGCGAGGGCCTCCCTGTGAACACTGCAGTGTAACCAGACAATGGATGGACAGACTTTCCTGATGTGCCCTATAAGCCCCGTGTGCTTCCCTGTCATGGCCTTGGCACCCTCGGTGCATATTCCCACACATCGTGTCCAGTCAATTTCGTTTGACTTCATGAATTCATCAAGCAAATTAAATATTTCTTCTCCCGTTGTCCATGTCTCAAGGGGCCGACAGAACAAAAAAATTCCTTCACTGTGCCATCAAAAACCCTGGTGAAAAATAAAATGTACTTTATTGTATTTAAAGTATATTCATATTTTCAATAGTATATTGAAAATGTTCACAAATTACTTCACAAATTACTTACACAAATTGTACTTTTTGTAAATATATAAAAAGTATACTAACATCACGCTTTCACGCTAACACTTTTAACACACTTTAAAATAATTATACTATATTACACTTTATAGAATTGTATTAGGACGGCACGGTGGTGTAGTGGTTAGCGCTGTCGCCTCACAGCAAGAAGGTCCTGGGTTCGAGCCCCGGGGCCGGCGAGGGCCTTTCTGTGTGGAGTTTGCATGTTCTCCGCGTGGGTTTCCTCCGGGTGCTCTGGTTTCCCCCACAGTCCAAAGACATACAGGTTAGGTTAACTGGTGACTCTAAATTGACCGTAGGTGTGAATGTGAGTGTGAATGGTTGTCTCTGTCTATGTGTCAGCCCTGTGATGACCTGGCGACTTGTCCAGGGTGTACCCCGCCTTTCGCCCATAGTCAGCTGGGATAGGCTCCAGCTTACCTGCGACCCTGTAGAAGGATAAAGCGGCTAGAGGAGATGAGATGAGAATTATATTATACTAAAATATACTTTAAGTGAAAGTTGTGTAATTTAGCACATAAAAGTACACTAAATACACTTCAAGTTGCACTTTTCTACAATTTAATTACAATTAAAATATATTTAGTACAAAATTAGTTGTTCCAAAATAGCATGCTTCAAGTTAACTAATCATAAATGCACTTGAAGTATATTGATGATTAGTGTGGCTTCAAGTACACAAAAGTATGTTAAATTTTAGTACACTTAGCACATTTATTTTTCACCAGGGAAGGTAATGAATGTACACCAATAGATTGGCTAGATTTGCCACATCTGTAGAGTCATCTACTTGGAGAGAAAAAAACTCGCTCTCTTTTACACGAGTAACTAATGCAGCCAGAATGTGTTCGGACATCCTGTCGATGCGGTGTGACACAGTGTTGTTGGACACTGGAATCAAGTCTAACCTTTTTGCTTCTTTCTCTCTAATCACACATTCAACCATGTCTTTGGCAATCAGTAAGCACACGTCTTCAATGAGTGTGTGAGAGAGCCCCTTTTTTGCAATTCTGTAACTGTCCAGATAAGATGCCAGTAATGCGTTTTTAGTCGATCCACTTGAATGAAACCAGGGGCGGATTGGCAATCTGTGCGTTCTGTAAAAGTCCAGAATGGCTGTCCGGTCTACAGCCATCGGCCCTGTTCCATAACCAAAATTTTCAGTCTATCAAATAACAACAGGTGGCGCTAAGATGATAATTTATCCGTCAATCATTATTCCATAGGCCTAAAAGCCAACAAAGAAGAGTAACGTTAGTGTCTGTCAACAGAAAGATGGCAAACAGAAAATGTAAGGAATAAGGTGGATGGGAAAAGTTAAAACAAAAGAAAGTGAAGTCACTTGAAGAAGATGCTTCAAAATGTAGAAAGCTCACAGAGCTTTTTGGCAGCAGTGCAACTGCAAGCAGCAGCAGTAACGTTCATGTCACATTATCACCGAGCGAGACTGAGAACCAGGTGGACATCCAACCTGACTAATCACATGCTGATGATGATAGTCATGATGAGGGGCAGGCAGCTGAGGGAATTTCACTGGAGGAGGAGGTACCGGTAAGTGACAACGACATAAAACCATAGCATAAAACAGGTTACATAAAGGCCACTCATAGACCCCTCTCATAGTAGGCCAAGCTTCTATTGACTGGATTTGCAGTGTGATGATGAGAAATATGTGTGTGGCAGCGGGGGCGTGGTCAAGCATCGGTCTGTGACAGGAGGGTGGAGCCGGGGAAGGTGAGTGGCAGATTCGCTACACCTGACGGTAATTAACCTGTGTTTTGTGTGTGTTTTCCCAGTAAACCGCTCCCTATTTTAAGAGGCTGAGAGAGAGCAGAGGGAGCGCGACCCGGGAGTGGAGGCTGAGAGTGTGTCTGTGTGCTGCGAGTTCTTTTTAGACTGAAAAGTTTATTAATAAAATACGCTGTTACTCCCTCCAAACGTTGTCCTGCCGTCCTCTGTGCTCCACCCACGCATTGTCCGCGCTACAGTGGTGCTGAAACCCAGGAATGAGGAGGTCCCCGTGGCGTTGGTGTCGGTAGTTCCGGAGAAGGCGGAGCTGGGGCCGGAGGTCCCCAAAGGGTCATTGGCATCACGTACCTCTCCGGTCCCCTGTGGAGACCACCTCTCCCCGACCCAACTCGCGGAGGTCGCCCAGTTGCAGGCCGAGTTTTCGGATGTGTTCTCGCCCCTGCCCGGTCGCACGAACCTCATAGAACACCACATAGAGACGCCCCCGGGGGTGGTAGTGCGTAGCCGCCCTTATAGACTACCCGAACACAAAAAAAAGGTGGTTCGGGAAGAACTTCAGGCCATGCTCGAAATGGGCATCGTCGAGGAGTCCCACAGTGACTGGAGCAGCCCAGTGGTCTTGGTTCCCAAGGCCGACGGGTCGGTCCGGTTCTGTGTGGACTATAGAAAAGTCAACGCGGTGTCTAAATTCGACGCATACCCAATGCCTCGTATTGATGAGCTGCTCGATCAACTAGGCACGGCTCGCTTTTACTCGACACTGGATTTGACGAAGGGATATTGGCAGATCCCCTTGACTCCATTATCCCGAGAGAAAACGGCCTTTTCCACACCGTTCGGCTTACACCAGTTCGTCACACTTCCGTTTGGGCTGTTTGGGGCGCCCGCTACGTTTCAGCGGCTGATGGACCGGGTCCTCCGGCCGCACGCCACCTATGCGGCCGCGTACCTAGACGACATCATCATTTATAGCAATGACTGGCAGCGGCACCTGCAACACCTGAGGGCCGTCCTTAGGTCGCTGAGGCGGGCGGGACTCACTGCCAACCCGAAGAAGTGTACGATTGGGCGGGTGGAAGTACGGTATCTGGGCTTCCACTTGGGCAACGGGCAGGTGCGTCCCCAAATTAATAAGACTGCAGCGATTGCGGCCTGCCCGAGGCCCAAGACCAAAAAGGGGGTGAGACAGTTCCTGGGGCTGGCTGGCTACTATCGTAGGTTTATACCTAATTATTCGGATGTCACCAGCCCGCTGACTGACCTCACTAAAAAGGGGGCACCAGATCCGGTCCAGTGGACGGAGCAGTGCCAGCGGGCTTTCTCTGAGGTAAAGGCTGCACTGTGTGGGGGGCCACTCTTACACTCCCCTGACTTCTCTCTCCCTTTTTTGTTGCAGACGGATGCGTCGGACAGAGGGCTGGGGGCCGTTTTGTCCCAGCAGGTGGAGGGGGAGGACCGCCCAGTCCTATACATCAGCCGCAAGCTGTCAGTGCGTGAGGGGCGCTACAGCACCATTGAGAAGGAGTGCCTGGCGATCAAGTGGGCGGTCCTCGCCCTCCGTTACTACCTGCTGGGGCGCTCTTTCACCCTCTGTTCGGACCACGCGCCCCTCCAGTGGCTCCACCGCATGAAGGATGCCAACGCGCGGATCACCCGTTGGTATCTGGCACTCCAACCCTTCAACTTCAAGGTGGTCCACAGGCCGGGGGCGCAGATGGTCGTGGCGGACTTCCTCTCCCGTCAAGGGGGGGGGGAGTCGGCTGCGGGCCGGACGGGCGCCCGGCCTGAGTCGGGCGGTGGGGGTATGTGGCAGCGGGGGCGTGGTCAAGCATCGGTCTGTGACAGGAGGGTGGAGCCGGGGAAGGTGAGTGGCAGATTCGCTACACCTGACGGTAATTAACCTGTGTTTTGTGTGTGTTTTCCCAGTAAACCGCTCCCTATTTTAAGAGGCTGAGAGAGAGCAGAGGGAGCGCGACCCGGGAGTGGAGGCTGAGAGTGTGTCTGTGTGCTGCGAGTTCTTTTTAGACTGAAAAGTTTATTAATAAAATACGCTGTTACTCCCTCCAAACGTTGTCCTGCCGTCCTCTGTGCTCCACCCACGCATTGTCCGCGCTACAATGTGGTTTATTGCTGTCAAAACAAACACGTAACTACCAAGCAAGCCAATTATAAATAGATAGGCAAGCACAAATGGCCGCGATTTCATATGTTCACCTCTGCATAATTCATGCAGATTAGGCTCTTTACGTTCAAGAAAACCAAAGCTCTAGCTTATCATTAACCAAAAGTTTGAGGGGGAGAAGTGTTTTCCATTTTGGCACTATTTATCTTTGTCTTCTCTTTCGTGGTGTGTGGTGGAATGTCTGTGGAATAGGCTATAAATGTTGTTTGAAGGATGATTGGTTGAATGGTATCATACGGTAACTAATCACAGCAGCAATGCATTGTGCAATTTGTTAATAGCCTAATTTTAGATCTGTTTGTCAGGCTTACCTACCAAAAAATCAGCATAATATTAAAACTATAAAATGTGTCAAGCAGGCTAATTCTTACACAGAATAGACCTAAAAGGCTAAAAATGTAATTGGGATTTAGGAAAAACCTCCAAATCTGTTTTATTCTTCTTGTCTGTAGCCTAGGTATCAAATGCTATGTTTATCCAAAGTTTTGGCTGGTTTTTAAAAATAGAATTTTGAAGTATAAGTACAGGTTTAAAGGCTGTCATTCCAAATAATACTATTAAACAAATGTTAATCAAGCATATGTCAGTGCACAGTGTGAAGGGTTTTCCTAGATGCCATTACATAGTTTAGATATAATCAACAATAGCATTAGCATCCAACTTCATCTTTTCAATTGTTTGTTTATTCAGGTTGAAGATAATGGCAGCTCAAAAGATGACAGGGAGAGTCCAGGAAAGTGCCAGAATGAGGGATCAGTGCCGCAATATTTGTGTGGGTTTTGTTATGACAGACAATATACCACTATAGTACTTTACTATAGCACTATAGTATAGTATACTATAGTATAGTGGGCCTATTTGGGGGGAAAGTCCAGGGCCGTTTTTTGGTCCCAGTCCGTCCCTGAATGAAACTGTAGTTGTTTCTGGCTGTTTTTTAACTCATCCAATTTTGTTTGAAAAAATGTAAGGGGTTTTGCGCTAAAATTGGGGTGTTTGGTGTTAAGGTGGCGACGTAGGTGAGAGGGCTTCAGTGTGCTGTTAGACAGGACCTCACTGCACACCACGCACTGAGGCTTTGGACAGTCTGCATCGCCAATCCACATGAAGCCCAGCCCCAGATATGACTCATCGTACTTGCGTTTTCTTCTCCACGTCTGCCCTGTCTCATTCATGCTTTTGCCACTCTGTGCTCCACCTCCGCCTCCCTCCATTTCATTCTCCCACATTCCATCATTACTACCTGTCTCCTGCTCGATTGCCTCTCTCTCTGTTTCTGTCACCTCTTCTTCTCTTTCATTGGTTTTATTGCTTAATAACTTCCCTGGTTTTAGCCAGTTTTCCATCTTAGCATTATCTTCCACAAAAGATAAAATTATGCTAGGTGCCGGCGCCAAATATTTAACAGGAAATTACGTGGATATATGTTGGGCAGCCTGTATTTATTTTTCAATTAAAACTTACATCCACAATTGAAAAGTGACAAATGGTTTCTTGTCTAACATAATAAAAAACCCAATTTAAAATTATGTATGACTTGTTTATTTATTAGTTAGCAAGTTAACATTTTTAAAACCATAGATCCGCCATTGCCGTTTTAATCTCTTGTACCCCCTAGCGGCAGCTCGAGTACCACCAGTGGTGCGCGTACCACAGTTTGAGAATCCCTGGGATGGGTTACAGAATCTTGGTGCATAGAACCAAAACTGTGAGATAGAGCATCAGCCTTGGTGTTCTTGGAACCGGGGCGGAATGAAATGGTGAAGTTGAACCTCGTGAAGAATAATGCCCACCTGGCCTGACAAGGGTTTAGCCTCTTGGCTTTCTTGAGGTAGTCCAGATTCTTGTGGTCTGTGAGAATAACAAAAGGGTGAGTGGACCCTTCAAGCCAATGCCTCCACTCTTCAAGAGCTAGATTAATGTCAAGCAGTTCCCTGTTGCCAATATTGTAGTTCCTCTCTGCAGAAGAAAGATTTTTCAAGAAGAAGGCTATAGGATGTAGTTTCTGTTTCTCACCAAACTGCTGGGATCTGCCCCTACATCCGTGTCAGATGCATCCACTTCTACCATAAAAGGTTTGGTGCGGTCTGGATGCTGGAGGATTGGAGCAGATGTGAAGGCTTGCTTGAGATGCTGAAATGCTTCCTTGGCCTTGGGGTTCCACTGGAGGCACTTTGGGCCTTTCTTCAGTAAGGTCACTTAGGGGTTAGCGATAGTGCTGAAACCCCTGATGAATCAGCAATAAAAGTTCACAAACCCCAAAAAACATTGAAGTTTCTTTACTGAAGTGGGTGTGGGCCAGGAAGTAACCGCAGAGACCTTGGAGGAGTCCATGCTAACTCTTTCGGCACTTATAATGTATCCTAGGAAGGCAATTCAAACCTGATGAAACTCAAATTTCTTGGCTTTGACGTAAAGGTGATTTTCAAGTAGGCGCTTCAGGACGGCTCTGACGTGCTTCTTGTGACTTTCTTCACCTGTGGAATAGATCAGGATGTCCTCAATGTATGCGATGGCGAATCTGCCTAGTATGTCCCGTAGCACGTCATTGATTAGGCATTGGAAAATGCTAGGCACCGAAGAAAGACCGTACGGCATCACCCGGTACTCAAAATGGCCGATGGTTGTGCTAAAGGCAGTCTTCCATTCATCACCCTTTTTGATCCTGATCAAGTTATATGCACTTCTTAGATCCAACTTAGAAAATGTCTTAGCCAATCGGAGCTGTTCCAGTGCCACAGGAACTAGAGAAAGAGGATAAGGATATTTTACTGATACCTGGTTCAACCCTCTGTAATCAATGCATGGTCGGAGTCTGCCGCCTTGTTTCTCCATGAAAAAGAACCCTGCGGAAGCGGGAGACTTGGACGGGCAGCTATATCCTTGCTTCAGGGCCTCTTGGATGTACTCCTCCATGGTGGCGTGTTCTTTCTGGGAAAGGGGGTAGATGTGCCCCCGTGGAGGTGACATGCCTGGCAGAAGGTTAATAGTGCAGTCATACGGCTGATGTGGTGGTAGCCCACTTACCTTTCCCTTGCTAAAGACCTCCTGCAAATCCATGTAGCACTCTGGGACACCTTCCAAGGAGTCAGGTTAAGGACTCTCTACTCTGGTGGATGAGAGCTTAAAGGAGATACGCAGAACCTTTATTTTTAATTAAATTTCTGAGTGGATAGTATCTCCATCCTTGACTTTTGTATGCTGAATAAATGGGAATAAAAATATATATTTTTGAGAGTTAAAATCGACCGCAAAGTTGGCATTTGAGCTGCCCCACTGAGTCAGCTAGCCCTGAGTGCATGACGTCACAGCCGTAACCGGTTTTAAGGCCGAGGCCTTTGACAGCTATAGACCAAAGTCATGTAAATAAAAATTTATGGTGAAAGTAAGAAACACTGTTACTGACTTGCTCAACTAAGGCTGATTTGACTTCATTGATTGTGGGTTGACTCTCATTAAAACAGGATAGGTGTTATAACTTGTGCAGCATACATGTACATGCATGCATTTTCACTCATCTCATTATCTCTAGCCGCTTTATCCTGTTCTACAGGGTCGCAGGCAAGCTGGAGCCTATCCCAGCTGACTACGGGCGAAAGGCGGGGTACACCCTGGACAAGTCACCAGGTCATCACAGGGCTGACACATAGACACAGACAACCATTCACACTCACATTCACACCTATGGTCAATTTAGAGTCACCAGTTAACCTAACCTGCATGTCTTTGGACTGTGGGGGAAACCGGAGCACCCGGAGGAAACCCACGCGGACCATGGGGAGAACATGCAAACTCCGCACAGAAAGGCCCTCGCCGGCCACGGGGCTCGAACCCGGACCTTCTTGCTGTGAGGTGACAGCGCTAACCACTACACCACCGTGCCACCTGCATTTTCACTCATCTCATCTCATTATCTCTAGCCGCTTTATCCTTCTACAGGGTCGCAGGCAAGCTGGAGCCTATCCCAGCTGACTATGGGCGAAAGGCGGGGTACACCCTGGACAAGTCGCCAGGTCATCACAGGGCTGACACATAGACACAGACAACCATTCACACTCACATTCACACCTACGGTCAATTTAGAGTCACCAGTTAACCTAACCTGCATGTCTTTGGACTGTGGGGGAAACCGGAGCACCCGGAGGAAACCCACGCGGACACGGGGAGAACATGCAAACTCCACACAGAAAGGCCCTCGCCGGCCCCGGGGCTCGAACCCAGGACCTTCTTGCTGTGAGGCGACAGTGATAACCACTGCATCACCGTGCCGCCCACATTTTCACTCATAAAACATAAAAGGCTAATTAAATAATCAGATGAACTGAGACAATCACATTCTGAAGCAAATTAAATAATCTTATACTGGTAACTTAAACACACAATACAAGTTACATGTATTAACCTAAATGCAGGTAAACAATGTGCTTTGTTGTTTTGTATCCAAATGAGAGTCGGAGCTTACCCATCTGTGTTCTTGCTTCTTGAAGGCTGATCTTGTTACCGATTGTTTTGAAACAATCTGACTTTCAGTTGTTCGTTCAGTTCTCCTTTCATTCGCTTCTTCCACGTAAGGGAGAGATGGCAGCAATATCCAGTTTAGAAATAAGATGGCTGCTATACTCATTCTCTCCATACTGTGTATTCCGCCATTACTGCTCGGCTCAGGCAATTACTAAAACCCGGGAAGGAACAGGATGTCACCGGTTTTAGCAACAACCGTGGGGAGGTCACTGCCCGAGCAATATGTCCCATCCCGTTCCATCCTGGGTTTTAGCAACAACCCTTGGCTCACTCCAGGAGGACTGGTGCAACTGAACTCACTTAAAAAAAATTTAATTTCTCGTCTCGTCTCGTCTTCTTCCGCTTATCCGGGACCGGGTCGCGGAGGCAGCAGTCTAAGCATGGAAGCCCAAACTTCCCTTTCCCCAGACACCTCGGCTAGCTCCTCGGGAAGAACACCGAGGCGTTCCCAGGCCAGCCGAGAGACATAGTCCCTCCAGCGTGTCCTGGGTCTTCCCCGGGGCCTCCTCCCAGGGGGACATGCCTGGAACACCTCCCCAGGGAGGCGTCCAGGAGGCATCCGAAAAAGATGCCCGAGCCACCTCAGCTGGTTCCTCTCGATGTGGAGGAGCAGCGGCTCTACTCCGAGCTCCTCCCGAGTGACTGTGCTTCTCACCCTATCTCTAAGGGAGCGCCCAGCCACCCTGCGAAGGAAACTCATTTCAGCCGCTTGTATCCGCGATCTTGTTCTTTCTGTCATTACCCAAAGCTCATGACCATAGGTGAGAGTCGGAACGTAGATCGACCGGTAAATCGAGAGCTTCGCCTTTTGGCTCAGCTCCTTCTTCACCACGACGGACCGGTAAAGCGACCGCATCACTGCGGAGGCTGCACCGATCCGCCTGTCGATCTCATGCTCCATCCTTCCCTCACTCGTGAACAAGATCCCGAGATACTTAAACTCCTCCACTTGAGGCAGGACTTCTCCACCAACCTGGAGAGGGCAAGCCACCCTTTTCCGGTCGAGAACCATGGCCTCGGATTTGGAGGTGCTGATTCTCATCCCAGCCGCTTCACACTCAACTGCAAACCGCCCCAGTGCATGCTGAAGGTCCCAGTTTGAAGAAGCCAACAGGACAACATCATCTGCAAAAAGCAGAGATGAAATCCTGTGGTTCCCAAACAGGATTCCTTCCGGCCCCTGGCTGCGCCTAGAAATTCTGTCCATAAAAATTATGAACAGAACCGGTGACAAAGGGCAGCCCTGACGGAGTCCAACATGCACTGGGAACAGGTCTGGCTTACTGCCGGCAATGCGAACCAGACTCCTGCTCCATTCGTACAGGGACCGGACAGCCCTTAGCAAAGAGCCCTGAACCCCATACTCCCGAAGCACCCCCCACAGAATACCATGGGGGACACGGTCGAATGCCTTCTCCAGATCCACAAAGCACATGTGGACTGGTTGGGCAAACTCCCATGAACCCTCGAGCACCCTATGAAGGGTATAGAGCTGGTCCAGTGTTCCGCGACCAGGACGAAAACCGCATTGTTCCTCCTGGATCCGAGGTTCGACTATTGGTCGAATTCTCCTCTCCAGTACCCTGGAGTAAACTTTCCCTGGGAGGCTGAGAAGTGTGATTCCCCTATAATTGGAGCACACTCTCCGGTCCCCTTTCTTAAAAAGAGGGACCACCACCCCAGTCTGCCACTCCAGAGGCACTGTCCCCGACCGCCACGTGATGTTGCAGAGGCATGTCAACCAAGACAGCCCCACAACATCCAGAGACTTGAGATACTCAGGGCGGATCTCATCCACCCCCGGTGCCTTGCCACCGAGGAGCTTGTAAACCACCTCAGTGACTTCGGCTTGGGTAATGGATGAGTCCACCTCTGAGTCATCAGCCTCAGTCTCCTCAGTGGAAGACATGACGGTGGGATTGAGGAGATCCTCAAAGTATTCCTTCCACCGCCCGACAATGTCCCCAGTCAAGGTCAACAGCTCCCCACCCGCACTGTAAACAGTGTTGGCAGAGTACTGCTTCCCCCTCCTGAGGCACCGGATGGTTTGCCAGAATTTCTTCGAGGCCGACCGATAGTCCTTCTCCATGGCCTCCCCGAACTCCTCCCAGTTCCGAGTTTTTGCCTCCGCAACTGCCCGAGCTGCAGCACGCCTGGCCTGCTGATACCCGTCAGCTGCCTCAGGAGTCCCGGAGGTCAACATGGCCCGATAGGACTCCTTCAGCTTGACGGCATCCCTTACTTCCGGTGTCCACCACCGGTTTCGGGGATTGCTGCCACGACAGGCACCGGAGACCTTGTGGCCACAGCTCCGAACAGCTGCGTCCACAATGGAGGTAGAGAACATGGTCCACTCAGACTCAATGTCCCCCGCCTCCCTCGGAAGCTGGGAAAAGCTCTCCCGGAGGTGGGAGTTAAAGATCTCCCCAACAGAGTGCTCGGCCAGACGTTCCCAGCAAACCCTCACCATACGTTTGGGCCTGCCAGGTCTGTCCAGCTTCCTCCTCCGCCAGCGGATCCAACTCACCACCAGGTGGTGATCAGTTGACAGCTCAGCCCCTCTCTTCACCCGAGTGTCCAAGACATAGGGCCGGAGATCAGATGAAACGACTACAAAGTCGATCATCGACCTCCGACCTAAGGTGTCCTGGTGCCACGTGCACTTATGGACACCCCTATGCTCAAACATGGTGTTCGTTATGGACAAACCGTGACTAGCACAGAAGTCCAATAACAAAACACCACTCGGGTTCAGATCGGGGAGGCCGTTCCTCCCAACCACGCCCCTCCAGGTGTCACTGTCGTCACCCACGTGAGCATTGAAGTCCCCCAGTAGCACAATGGAGTCCCCAGTCTGAGCACCCCTCAGTACCTCTCCCAGGGACTCCAAGAAGGCCGGACACTCTATACTGCTATTTGGCCCGTAGGCACAAACAACAGCAAGAGCCCTCTCCCCAATCCAAAGGCGCAGAGAGGCGACCCTCTCGTTCACTGGGGTAAACTCCAACACATGGCAGCTGAGCTGGGGAGCTATAAGCAAGACCACACCAGCCCGCCGCCGCTCACCACGGGCGACTCCAGAGAAGTGGAAAGTCCAGTCCCTCTCGAGGAGCTGGGTTCCAGAGCCCAAGCTGTGCATGGAGGTGAGCCCGACTATCTCTAGATGGTACCTCTCAACCTCCCGCACAAGCTCAGGCTCTTTCCCCCCCAGCGAAGTGACATTCCATGTCCCAACAGCCAGCCGCTGTGTCCGGGGATCAGGTCGTCAAGGCCCCTGCCTTCGACTGCCACCCAATCCACACTGCACCAAACCCCTACTGCTACCTCTGTGGGTGGTGAACCCACAGGAGGTCGGGCCCATGTCACCTCTTCGGGCTGAGCCCGGCCAGGCCCCATGGGCAAAGGCCCGGCCACCAAGCGCTCGCATACGAGCCCCAACCCCGGGCCTGGCTCCAGGGTGGGGTCCCGGCTGCGTCATACCGGGCGACATCACGGTCCTGGATTTTTTCTCCATAGGGGTTTTTGGTGAACTGCTCTTGGTCTGGCCTGTCACCTAGGACCTGTCTGCCTTGGGAAACCCTAACAGGGGCATAATGCCCCCGACAACTTAGCTCCTAGGATCATTCAAGCACACAAACCCCTCCACCACAATAAGGTGGCAGTTCTAGGAGGGGTGGCAGTTCTAGGAGGGGCAGAGCTCAGCTAAAATTTCTTTTCTTTTAAATAAAATTTAAACTTTTCTTGTTTAATTTTTCTTTAATTGTTGGGATTGCACCCTCTTTTAATACGGGCTTACCGTATAGCCAATGCTCCTCAACAGATCAGAGGTTTCGTACGAGTCTTCAGTAAAATGTGCAGAGCAGAGGAGAGACCACTTCATAGCTGCCCAACGTGCCCATGAACTTCTCGCAAAATGCGTCCAAATCTTTGCAGTTTGAACATTCTTGGGCCATGAATGCAACGTAAATCCACCTTCTATCGTGTTGCTGGCACATCTACATGGCATGGCGATAAATTAGCTCAAAATGGAGGATCAGAGTTGCAGTCAGCTCTGTGTTTTAGTATAGCGGAAATGGCGACCAGACCGATAGACTTCCTGTTGTGATGTTACGGACATCAAGGTCATTCACTCAGACCACTACCTATATGAATCACTTTAATCGTAAAGCTTGCCTGCGACCCTGTAGAACAGGATAAAGCGGCTAGAGATAATGAGATGAGATGAGATTTATTGTTAACGCTTAAAACTATTCCTGTGCCATTCTTGAGGTCTCAAGGCATTTATAAACGAAAGTGAGGCCATGGCTCTGCGTATATGCTTTAACTTGAAGACGAGAGATGCAGTTATTGAAACAAGTTGGAGACCACTAAAGAATTTCCTTGCTCTGCCATGAGATCAAGGGATCATGAAGCTGTAGCCATGGATAGCTGAGAATAAGGTCATGACTTACTGTATTTGTGACATATAGTGAGATTTATTCTGAATGTAGAATGCCCACTTGGAGGTGAAGCGGTGTGGTCCGTGAAGTGATGAAGCCGTCTCCTATTGGTCCTCCGTCAATGATCCTAATGCTGAGCGTGCTTTGCAAGGGGACCGTTGGCAGGTTGAGTTTCTGTATGATGGAATGGCTGATAAAGTTTCCTTCTGCCCCTGAATCAATAAAAGCACACAGGAGTTGTGCGGAATTGGTCAAGCTAAATAATACTGGGATTTTAAAAGACTTGGACGCAACTCTTCTCACCAGACTCACAGAGCATGTAGAACCTTCTGCTGGAGCTGTACGGGATGAACGAATGTGACAGTGGTTGAGCTGATGCTCGGAGCTGCTGCAGTAGAAGCACAACCCCTCTCTCCTCCGTCTCTTGCGCTCAGAGCATGACAGGCTGGTGTGTGAAACTTCCATGGGAGAGCTGTCTTCAACAGCCGTGATAGGCTTAATGCTTTCCTGAATGGAGGGGCGGTGTGCCAACAGATGATCGAGTCAGATGGCCAAATTGATCAGCGAGTCCAGCGTGAGTGGTTCGTCCTGGCATGCTAGTTCGCTGAGAATAGCAGGACATAGACCTTGACTGAAGACGACCTTCAAAGCAGGCTCATTCCATCCACTGGCTGCTGCCAGGGTTCTAAAGTCAAGAGCATATTCCACCACACTTTGAGAACCTTGTGAAATGGTAAGCAGATTTTCACCAATTTCAATACATTCCGGTTCATGGTCAAATACCCTCTTGAACATAGAGAAATTGCTCATATGACGTGGTTTGTTCGTAGTCTTTGCTCCATACTGCGCTTGCCCAGTGTAACACTTTGCCAGAGAGGAAAGAAAGGAATTTAGCGATCTTGTGTTTATCGGAGAGATTTGGCATGGTGGCGAAATACATAGAGCATTGAAGCAAGAAACCCTTACAAGTGAGGGCGTCTCCAGCAAACTTCTCAGGTGCAGGAAGTTGTAGCGTGGGGCTAGGAAGAGACTCAGGGCGCAGTAGGAAGGCCTGCGACATCACGGTGATCATTAGAGCTTGTTTATGCACTTACAAGCATTAGATGGGTGTTGAGATCCACTAGCATCTGTTGATCTCCCAGCAAGCAACCCTGAGTATTCAAAGCAGTCTGCTTTGCCTCTTCTGCTACATCCATAATGGTGAAGTATCCTGTCAGAGTGCAGGCACTTATGGATGTAAATGCAGAGGAGTGCGGGGAAGCAGACTGTCAACGAAGCCAAAATGATAGACAAGAAGCGAGGTCAGGAAACAAGCGAGGGTCGGTCAATCGGCAAACAACATACAGTAGACAAGACAAAGAGTGTAAACGAAATAAGGCTAGCAAAGGTCAGAAAATTGAGAGGCAGATAGAGAAATGCAAGGTTTGGTATGAACTGGGTGAATACAGAATGAGACTTCACGTTGGAGTGGAGTGTGAGAGTGGTATAGGTAGAAGAAGGGCTAATTGAGGAGATGAGTGTCAGCTGTAATTAATATTCAGGAGACAGAGGGTGCTGTGAGTCTTGGGGATTGTAGTCTTGAATATCCATGTATGTAGTTTGAGTATTTACAGCAGGTTTACTGACAAATTACCGGTTTTCACCTATTTTTCTCTAGGTATTTTTATCTGGCTCTTGACTTTTTCCTCCCTACCAGGGTTACCTCTAGGCCACATTTCTTCTATATATTTTTCACTATTCTTCTGTTATATTTAAGTTCAACCATCTGGAACCTTTCCTTAACAGCTTACCTAAGTTCCAATTTTGGTTGTTTTTTCCAACCATTGTTCTTTTCTCCCTGTTCCTCTCACATTAAAAACATAATAATAATAATAATAATAATAATAATAATTTAAAAAAAATTATTTATATTTATTGATCTTGCTTGGTCTCTAAAAATGTATACCACATGATATTTTTCAGCTCTACACCGGTGTCCTGTTTTTACCTTAATGTCTGTGTCAGGATCAATTTTTTTTTTAAAACCAGAGCACCTTGAGTTGTCAAGCCTGTCTACCACTTTCTCATTTCCCATGAGCCATGAGAATGCTACACTGGTGCCAAAACCCAGGAATTGAGGAGGAATGCCGTCATTGAATCCACACTAGTTGCCAGTCATATCATCAACCAAGTGGTACTGGAGCAGTTCATTGTTTAGCTGCCAGAAGGAGCATCGGCCTGGGTCCATTGCCACTGTATGGTGTTGCTGGGGGAGGTGGTCCAGCTGGCAGAAGACCATTTGGCGGTATTTCTGATAGCAGGCAGTCCTACCCCTTCTCTCTCTCACTTTCTTGCTCTCTCTTGCTGTCTGTCCCTTCTCCTATGCCTTCTCACCCTTCCCCTGTCCCCAAAGCCCATTTCGTTAACCTGTGTCCCTCCCTGTTTTCCCTCACCTCTTTGTACCTCTGTGCCAATGCTGCCACTAACTCCTCCTCTCTCACTTCACAGGTGTAACCATCCATGCTCACCAAGACAGGGACAAAGCCCGGGCAGGTCTGCAGGCATGGCAGGAAAGCCATGCATTTCTGGGGCCAGTGTACCCTGATGGAGGTGGGATTTCTGATCCGCCTTCCTGACACATCTTGGGCCTCCCCCAATCAAGCAGGAGTGTACTGAGTGGCAGTGATTATTCAAAGGGGTACACATCAGGCCTTGGTGGACTCAAAGTGTAATCAGATTATAGTTCATCAAAGCCTTATACAATGCGGGGCATTTGGAAATGCACAAATGGAGAAGGTTTAGGTGTGTGCAGAGATGTTTATGAATACCCACTGGTGTCCATTACTATCCAATTTATGGGTGAAAAGCCTAGTGTGGCAGTAGCAGTTAGTCCTCACCTCACCCATCTCCTAATTCTGGGGACAAATTGGCCTGAGTTTAAAATATTAGGAAAGCATTTATTTGTGGATGGGTCCAGCTGCAGCAAAACTGGGGGATTCCAGTGCAGTATTATGTGGGGAGGGGGTCCCAGAGCTGTCGGCATCAGCTCTGAATCACGGGGACATGGAGCATGGGGAGGCCTCTGCCCCTCCACCTTCCTCAACAATTTTCCTTCAGGATTTCCCATTGGAGCAGGTGCAAAACAAACCATGCTTTTGACTAAGTGAAAGTAATTGATGGTCAAAACCTCCAGCTTAATGTTGCCTTCTCTTACCCATATTTTTCTGTGATTAAAGATAGGACACTCAGACAAGAAAGGAAACAACCCAGTTGCTGGTCTTGCAGAGCCGTCAGGAACTTTTATTCCATGCGGCTCATCATAATCCCATGGCGGCATGTTTAGGTCAGGATAAAAGATTGAATCAACTCATGGCCCATTTCTATTGGCTGGGTACTGGCAGCAATGTTTGCAGGTGGTACAAGACATGTTGTGAATGTCAGCTGGCAAATCTGTTGGTCACCACAAATGCACCATTGTGCCCTTTACCATTGATTAAGATACTCTTTGAAAGAATTGGTATGGATCTCGTTGGGCCATTAGATCAATCTGCATAAGGGTATTGCTTTTTGTTAGCCTTAGTGGATTATGCAACATGATACCTGGAAGCAGTGCCTCTACACAATATTTCTACACACAGTGTTGTAGAAGCTGCCACCATCCTGGGAGCCTCACCCCATGAGGACAAGGAACTGTGTAACCTTGTCAAGGTGTGGCAGCTTGTTCCTACCTGGTGCCTGCCTGGATCTGGTGCATGGGAGGCCTGTAACCTTTGGGGGGCTTATAGCACCAGGAAGGTACTAATTAGCAGTTCCACCCTGCATGCCAGCATGTTACAAGGTGGCATACCCACCAGCTGGCAGTCAGGAAAGAGACAGTTCCACTTACGGCCTCTATACTAAATGTAAGTGGTTGGACTTCAGGTCAGCACCCTGTTCCCAGAAAACACCCTTGCTACGAAAACAGTTCAACGTTTGTCAGCTTCAAAGCAGCCAGGACAACAGTCATGTCCGGTCAGCGACAGTAGGATGGATACCAGTGAAAGCCTCACTGAGGAAGCTGGTGCCCTGAAGACCAGAGTCCTGTCTGTGAAAACAGTTACATGCATTGGATACTGGAATGTGAGAACACTCTACCAATCATTCAAACTGGCCAAAGTCATCAGGGAAATGGATGCCTACAAGATTAACATATTAGGACTCAGTGAAATTCACTGGATTGACTCAGGTACGTTTGTCTCAGAGGACAAGCCCATCCTGTTCTCAGGCCAACAAGATGGAGTTCATTGGGGGGAGGAGTTAGCTCTTATCATAGATAAAGCTGCTAACAACACCCTTGAAGAATGGACACCTGTCAATGAATGCCAGTCATTGACACAGTCCTTTGTGAGTGAGATCAGCACCTCAGCAGCTAGCACTGGCCTCAAGATCAGTGCCAAAAAGACTAAGAACATGGCTGGGACACACTCACTACCAACAAGTGTAGACATTGGCCAGAATGAAGTGGAGGTGGTGGACAACTTCACATACCTTAGGAGCTCCATTAACAGTGAGGGAAACATGGATAAAGAACTGGCCTGTAGAGTGGGCAAAGCCTCAGCCACATTCAACCAGCTTGGCAAGCTCTGGAGAAGTAAGAAACTCTGACTCAAAACTAAGATGCAATTCTACAACAGCAATGTGTTATCGACCCTCTTGTATGGCTGTAAGACTTGGCACATGAAGTTCAGTCAAGAAAAGAAACTGGATGCCTTTGACAGCAAGTGTATCTGAAAAATCCTGGACATCAGATGGCGCGACTTCACAAACAAGGAAGTCAGATCTTGGACCAACCAACAGCCAGTGTCCACAATTATCTGTAAACAATGACTGCCAACCAAATTGTACGATGGAATCCCCAGGGACAACATCAGAGGGGATGTCCAAAAATGAACTGGCACCAAACAATTGACAGAGACTTGCAACTAGTTGGTAAAGGATGGAAAGACACAATAACACTGGCTGTGGACCAAAAGTGCTGGACGAACAAGACTGCCTCATGTGTTGCAAGACGCAGGAGCGTCGAAGTCTAAGTCCAAGTAAGTGTTGTAAAAGCACTCTCCCATGCTGGCATCCCAGTCGGCATTCCAAACAAGATCCTGACTGACCAAGGCACAGCATTCATGCCACATACACTTCTCAAACTGTGTGAATTACTGGGGATTAAATTGATTCACACCAGCATGTATCATCCATAAATGGACAGGTTGGTCAAGCAATTTAATCAGATGCTTAAAACTTGATTTGTAAGTTTGTTACAGGAATGCTAGAAATCGGGACAAGTGGCTGGAGCCCTTTTTATTTTCAGCCTGAGAGATCCTGCAAGCTGCCATGGGGTTCTCCCCATTTAAATTATTGTATGGTTGCAAGCCTCATGGCATCTTGGATGTCATTAGGGAAAATTGGGAGGAGGGACCTTCTTCAGGTAAAAATCAAATTCAGTAGGTTCTTGACCTGAGAGCAAAAATCCACACACTAAGTCAGCTAACACAGGAGAATTTGCTTCAGGCACAAGAACAGCAGTCTCAGCTGTATAATAGGGGTACTCAGCTATAGGAATTTGCACCAGGAGATAAAGTACTCATTTTACTACCCACATCAAGCTCTAAATTACTCACAAAGTGGCAATGACCCTTTGAGTTCACACTGCAAGTCGGAGAAGTCAACTATGAGGTTAGGCAAACAGATGGAGGCAATGCACTTCAGATAAACCATGGAGAGAGGAGGTTCCTGTGGCTCTGGCAATGGTAGTTCCTGAGAGGGAGGAGCTGGGACCAGAGGTAAGTATAAAAAGTGTGGCCCAATTCACCCCTGTCCCCTGCGGTGACCACCTTTTGCCATCCCAGAGAACACAGAATGCCAGGTTGCAGGAGGAATTCGCCAATGTGTTTTCGTCTCTACCTGGTTGCACTAATATGATAGAGCACCACATTGAGTCTCTTCCAAGGATGGTGGTATGGATCCATCCATATTGGTTCCCCAAGCACAAAAAAATGTGGTTTGGGATGAGCTCAAGGCTATGCTTGACATGGGGATCATCGAGGAGTTACACAGTGATTGGAGCAGCCTGGTGATTTTTAGTTCCCAAAACTGATTGGTTGGTCCAGTTCTATGTAGACTTTGTGACACCACATTGACTTTTCTAATTGATGCATATCCGATGCCTCACCTTGATGTACTGCTTAATCAGTTACAGTAGGTGCAGCTCACTTTTATTTGACTAAAGGATATTGGCAGATATTGTTCTGGGCATGACATTAAACTGGATCCAATTGAGGACACTGGCAGCAGGGCACTTGACAGTGGTCTGTGGCAGATGAATCCATTGGGGTCAATGGTACAGCCACCTTGGTGGCATACAGAGGAACCAAATTCTGGTCAATGGATGGCACCACCAGACTTGTTAGTGGTCACTGTGGGGCAGCTTCCCTATCCATCAAGTCTGTTGCACTTCTGTACACCACTTGAGTCCAGATTTGGAAGTCTAGAGATGCTGTCGGTGAGGGCACTACACTGTCTGTCTTATTTTTTGTGCAAGGTGTGTTATGAGAAGAGTTTTTTGGAAAGTGTGGAAAGTCCTGTGAGTGTATGTGATGACAGCAGGCTTGAGGAGCTGGGAACTGCTAGCATGAGCTCTGCACACAGGCAGCTCATAATTAGATGGTTTCTATCTTGTTGAACCTTGGGCAACACAGACCTCCCAAGTGACCCACATCTGGTGGGTCAAACCCACAAAATGATATCCAAGTAAAGTTGCTCAGTGTACTTGTTAAAACACAGTGGACCAAGACCAGCAGATGAGATGGCATCCTAAATCATCATAGACTGTGGAAACTTCACACTGGACTTCAAACAACTTGGATTCTGCGCCTCTCTTCTCTTCTTCCAGACTTTAGGACCTTGGTTTCCAAATGAAATGCAAAATTTGCTTTCATTTGAAAACAAGACTTTGGACCACTGGGAAACAATACAGTCCATTCTCTCCTTAGCCCAGGTAAGACACTTCTGATGTCTCTGTTTCAGGAGTGGCTTGATATTAGGCATGTGACAGTTGTAGTGCCTTTCCTGAAGATGTCTGTGTGTGGTGGCTCTTGATGGACAGATACCAGCCTCAGTCAGCTCCTTGTAAAGCTCTCCCAAGTTCTTGAATTGACTTTTC
This sequence comes from Neoarius graeffei, assembly GCF_027579695.1. NCBI lineage: Eukaryota > Metazoa > Chordata > Actinopteri > Siluriformes > Ariidae > Neoarius > Neoarius graeffei. The sequence continues at coordinate 42,488,696 of NC_083570.1, forward strand.
TTGACATTCTTCTCAAGGCTGTGGTCATCCCTGTTGTTTTTACACCTTTTCCAGACAGCTTTTTTCAGCAATGATCTTCTGTGGCTTACCCTCCTTATGGAGGGTGTCGATGATTGATTGTCTTCTGGACAACTGTAAAGTCAGCAGTCTTCCCCATGATTGTGATTATGTGTACTGAACTAGACCGAGAGACACATGGTATTTATACTGTTTTACATAAACTCAAAATGAAATATTTTGAGACACTGGATTTCTGATTTTCATGAGCTATAAGCCATAATCATCAAAAGTAAAACAAAAAAAGCCTAGAAATATTTCACTTTGTGTAATGAATATAGAATATATGAAAGTTTATGGTGGCATGGTGATGTAGTGGTTAGCACTGTCTCCTCAAAGCAAGAAGGTCCTGGGTTCAAGCCCAGCAGCTGATGAGGGCCTTTCTGCATGGAGTTTGTATGTTCTCCCCATGTCTGTGTGGGTTTCCTCCGGGTGCTCTGGTTTCCCCTAAAGACATGCAGGTTAAGCTAATTGGTCACTCTAAATTGACCGTGAGTGTGAATGGTTGTTTGTCTCTATGTGTTAGCCTGCGATGACCTGGTGACTTGTCCAGGGTGTACCCTGCCTCTTGCCCATAGTCAGCTGGGATAGGCTCCAGCTTGCCTGTGACCTGGTACAGGATAAGTGGCTACAGATAATGGATGGATGAAAGTTTACCTTTTTTAATTAAATTATGAAAAAATTAATTTTTCAAGATATTCCAATATTTTGCGATGTGCTAGTAATATATGGGCCCAAGTGTAATGGGGGTAGTGGGGATACTTGGGATGGGGAGACTTGGGACAGTTTGTACTTCCATAAATTAATTTCAACCAATCAGGTTTTAGATTACATCAGAAGATAGATATTGCCCCTTAGAGCAACCTACTTCCTTTGGAGCCACGAAACTGGACACTGCAGCAAGGTATGTGCAGTTAAATATTTTTTCTCAACCAAAACTTGCATTTTCTTCTTTGCAGTCCATCTCCATTCTATGGTGTAATGTATGCTGGTGAATTCGGGATTTGTTAAAAATTAAAATATGTAGCCTAGAGTTACCATATATAATATTATTTATTCAACTTAAATTCTGGGGAAAAAAACATTTAAGGATTTTTTTTTATGACTAGATGGGGAGAGTTGGGACAGTTCATGTTACATATTTTTTCTTGTGGTTTACAAATATAAAATTGTTTTTACATTTCTTTAACAAAAGATGTGTGTACCTGCATGAGGATTAAAGGTCATAGTCAAAGGTTTTCAATTTATGCACATTTGAAACTTTGTATGTTAAAAAACCCTCTGTAATTTTCTTCTGGTCCCAAGAAGTATTGTTAATAAGTAATAATTAGGGGGCGTTGTGGCTCAGGTGGATGGGGCACTGTGCCATGGATCCGGGGACCCGGGTTCGGTTCCGACCCGGGGTCATTTCCCGATCCCTCCCTGTCTCTCTCTCCTGCTTGTTTCCTATCTCTGCACTGTCCTATCCAATAAAGGTGAAAAAAGCCCAAAAAATAAGTAATAATTAAAATAAGTTAGTGCAGATTGTGGTGAATTTCTGCTCAGCAATTTTTGTGACCACTCGGCGCGTGACTTCATTCATGGCAAACAAATCACTTGAGTTGAGTCCACTTCAGTTTATTTGCATTGCCATTCGGTTTGAGTGCAGACGTGCGTTCAGGAATTTCCAAAGAAAAAACATGCCTTATTGTTGTGCAGTGAACTGTAACAACGGGACCCATTCAGGAAGAAGTTTTTACCTTTTTCCAAGAGAGGAGAAGAGGCTGAGAGAGTGGATTGTGCGCGTGAAATGAGAGGGTTGGCAGCCAGGTAAATACGCCACTACATGCTCCAATCACTTTTTGAAGAATCCCCATCTGTTGGAGAGTTTAGGTGTCAGTGTCGGACAGAGAAGGCTCAAACCTGACGCTGTTCCCACAAAATTTGAACACAAAATCAAGCAGTCAAAGAAGAAACGGACCAGCAATGCTCAAGCAAAAAGGAGAAGATTGGAGGTAAACATTTTTACCTTTGCTTGCAATTGACAAGTCAAGAATCCTGAGGGATTCTGTAAAATCATTGTGGAAATGAGACAAAAGGGATATTTCCTCGCTTAGAGTAGGCTATAAATAGTATAATGCTTGTATTACTTTTAGCAATATATTATATTAGCAATATAAATGAATCCACATTATATTATAGGGATTATGTGTGTGCCCATGTGATTTAATTATTCTTCAAAAGGGCTCTTATTTAGTATTATGATGAAAGTAAGAATTTATAACTACCAGGATAAATCGTTTGGGCATGAGTCTTGTTGAGGTCCGGGGTCACTGTGATCAGAGTCGGCCAAGTCACTGTCCAATTCCGAGGCTGCACGGTCAAACCAGTGAGCCACATTCACCGATTGCGTCGCATCGGCCATAGGTTCATACATATATGGTTTCACCTCTTGATATTCAATTTGGAGACTTCCTGCTTCAAAATCACTATCGCTTTCAGACATTTTACACAACCTCTCACGACCAAAGTCCGTACACGTGTGCTCGGTTCGCAAGTAAATACAGAACTGCTCCCAGTCTGTTTGCCTTGAATGACGTCACGACGACTGTTCCCTGGTGGTAAAAGTGCGCATAAGTGAGATGTAAACGAACCTTGGGAACTTGCGCAAACCAATATATTTTAACCATTTTATTCAATTTTAGGGTGCAAATTAGACACCAGGAAGATTGAATTAGCTTTTTGGGTCGTTCTTCTAGAAAATAAAGTTGATATTCTACATTCCACCTCCGACCCTTGCCTATGACCTTTCAGCTTATTTCTGATAAACTCTGGTGTAGACTTATAATAGCCTAATGTCCATAATGATCTAAGACTGTGATTTATCAAATGTCAATGTCATTGCCCTGTCAAAATAAACACTGCTCAGTGCTGTCAGACATTAAACATGTGCTGTTATAAACTGTCAGCAGATATACGATCCACTTGCAAGTATTGATACCAAAATAAATGTCAAAATTAAGCTGAAATGTTTGGAAATTGCATATTTCAATGCTATTTTTTAAATTAAAAAAATAATAATCACTGTCATCGATTGGCCACTATAGGGCCACAGCCTCTGGCCTCACATAAGAAATGGACCAGCATTTGGAAGTTTGAAACTTGGGACCTATGCAACAACAGGGTTGAGGCAGCTCTGTAAGTGTCTGGGCATCCCTCTTTAGAGACAGCACTGCCCACCCTGAAAGAGAAAGCCCTAAAAAAGTTGGGGTAAAGAAAACTTGCTCATTTTTTCACCTGGCTGGCTTACGACGGCCAGGGGTCTCCACTAATGTGGTAAGAAGTGCACCAGTGAAATCAGCAGATAACAGCAAGCTGTGTACTGATATGAAAGACACCATTAAACATTGGAAAGAACATTTCTGCAATCTCCTTAATCAACAAGGGTCAGCTGACTGAAATGCATGTCAAAGGCTTTCAACTAGACCAGTCAGAGATAAATTGCATGGACCCCTCACTATGAACAGAGCTCTGAAGGACACCAGAAGTGGCAAGGCACCTGGATAGGATGGCATTCCATCAGATGTGTTGAAACGTGGTGGTCCTACCCTGACATGTAGGCTGTTGGACCTATATAATGCCTACTGGCAAAACCAATGTCTCTCGCAGGAATTTAAACATGTGCTGATTGTCAGCATCTACAAGAAGAAGGGTGACCGAAGGGATTGTGGAAACCATAGAGGAATCTCCCTCCTGTCAATAGCTGGCAAGATTATGGCAAAAATATTGCTAAACAGACTAAAGACCAAAGCTCATGACCTATGGTCATGAGCTTTGGGTAATGACAGAAAGAACAAGATCGCGGATACAAGCGGCTGAAATGAGTTTCCTTCGCAGGGTGGCTGGGCGCTCCCTTAGAGATAGGGTGAGAAGCACAGTCACTCGGGAGGAGCTCGGAGTAGAGCCGCTGCTCCTTCACATCGAGAGGAACCAGCTGAGGTGGCTCGGGCATCTTTTTCGGATGCCTCCTGGACGCCTCCCTGGGGAGGTGTTCCAGGCATGTCCCCCCGGGAGGAGGCCCCGGGGAAGACCCAGGACACGCTGGAGGGACTATGTCTCTCGGCTGGCCTGGGAACGCCTCGGTGTTCTTCCCGAGGAGCTGGCCGAGGTGTCTGGGGAAAGGGAAGTTTGGGCTTCCATGCTTAGACTGCTGCCTCCGCGACCCGGTCCTGGATAAGCGGAAGAAGACGAGAGAGAGACGAGAGAGAGACTAAAGACCATCTTAGAGGAAGCGCTCTCTGAGAGCCAATGTGGATTTAGGTCTGGAAGGGTAACTACAGTACTGACATGATCTTTACTCTGAGGTAACTTCAGGAGAAAGCTGCTGAACAGCAGTAACTGTTGTACATTATCTTTTTTGACTTCTCAAAGGCATTTTACATGGTACACAGGGAAACACTCTGGAAAGTGCTTAAAATGTATGGCTGCCCATAAAGATTTGTCAACATGATCAAGTTGTTCCATGAGGATATATTGGCCAAACTGTCAATTGGATGAGTTGTCAGTGATGCCTACACCATCAATCTTGGCATGAACCAGGGATGTGTACTTGCTCCAATGCTGTTCACACTCTACCTTGCAACTGTTTTGGAGATAATAACCCACAACCTTGCTGAAGGTCTGTTCATTAGGACCCACTCAGATGGTAAACTGTTCAACCTGTCAAGACAAGAGAGTTATGTGTGAGAGAACTCCTGTATGCAGATGATTCTACCTTGGTGGCTACTGGTGCTGATGACATTCAAGAAATTATAGATTGCTTCTCATCTGCTGCAACTTTGTTTCATATACCTGGGAGCAACCCAGATCAAAATACTAGTATATAATTTAGTAGTTCTTCCATCTCTGCTCTATTCAACAGAAGCAATGACATTATACCACAAGCATTTCAAGAAGCTGACCAAGACGCAGCTTTGGCACTGGTGACAAATACTGTGCATCAAGTGGGAAGAGAAGGTACCAGACATGGAGGTGCTCAAACGTGCTAGGATAGTCAGTGCAGAATCCCTCATCATAGCTTCTCAGGTGTGATGGACTGGCCATGTCGCAAGAATGCCAGATGATCATTTGCCAAAAGCTGTTTTCTATGGAGACCATGATGGAAAGCAGAAGCAGGGTTGACATAAATTGCATTCTTTGATGGAGGTGGGCGTGGGCCAGGAGGTGATGGCAGAGACCTTGTGGGAGTCCATACTAACCCCATCAGCACTTATGATGTACCCTAGGAACAAGATCTTGGAGGCATGGAACTCACACTTTTCTGCCTTAATGTATAACTGGTTCTCCAAAAGAGTCTGCCAAGTACTGTCTTGACATGCACTTGGTTACTGGTTTTGTCTGGGGAGTAGATCAGGTTGTCGTCAATGTAAGCAATAACATAGGATCCCAGCATGTCCCTGAGCATGTTGTGTATCAGGCATTGGAACACACTGGGTGCGCAAGAAAGTCCATATTGTATGGCCAGATATTCGTAATGACCTGAGGTTGTGCTGAATGCTGCTTTCCATTCGCCCCCCTCCCATATACACACCAGGTTGTAGGCACTCCTGAGAGTGAGCTTGGTGAAGATACGTGCAGATCTGAGTTGCTCTAAGGCTGACGGGACCAGAGGTAAAGGGTACAGATATTTCACAGTGATTTTGATTAAGACCTCTGTATGGTGGGCTCATTCAACCCACTGCCAGCCACCAATGTGCGAAATTCTAGCGCATACTCAGCCACAGTCATTTTCCCTTGATGTACATTGAGCAACTTTTTCCCATCTTCCACTCCTTCTGGTTAATGATCAAACACTCTCCAGAAGAGTTCTACAAAGTGATCATATGACATGGTGGGTTCTTCTCCATGGGTCCAGACAGCCATGGCCTATTGCAAAGCACAGCCAGTCAGTAGGTTAACAAATAGTGACCTTTTGCTGTTCAGACATTCCCGTTAGAGTGGTTAAATATAGGGAACATTTGTAGAAGAAAACCCATACATTCTGACACTTCCCCAGAATACTTGTCTGGTCAAAGAATGACTGCAATGAGACTTCCAGCTGATGCAGGATGCGTTAGGAGGGCCTGTGAAACAGCAGCAGCAACCTGAGAGAGGTGAATGTCATTGTCGCTGAGCATCTGCTGATGTTCACCTGACAGGAGTCCTTAAAGTGAAAGCACAGCTTGCTTTGCTTCTTCTGCTGTGTCCATGCCAGTGAAGTATTCTGTCAGAATGCAGGCACTTACGGAGGCAAATGCAGGGGAGCGTGGGTGTGTCGCAAACTAGGAAACAAATCCAAATCTTGTGAGGAGAATCAGAGTCAAGTTCGTGCCAGAGTTCAGTCCTTTAGCAAACAGGATGTCAGAGAGGAATAACAGAGTTAGGGTCAAGAGAATAATGTAGCGAGGGTCAGAAACACCAAGAGTCAGGTCAAAACAACAAAGGCTGGGGGCATTGTGGCTCAGGTGGATAAGGTGCCATACCATAAATCCAGGGACCCGGGTTTGATTCCGACCCGAGGTCATTTCCTGATCCCTCCCTGTCTCTCTTTCCTGCTCATTTCCTGTCTCTACACTGTCCTATCCAATAAAGGTGAAAAAAGCCCCCCAAAAAATCTTTAAAAAACAACAACAAAGGCTTGGTATGATCAGGTGCGCAGACACAGAACGATACTTTGCAATGTGCTGGAGTGTTTAGCGTGCTTATATCAGGAGTTGGAAAGGGAACAGGTGTACTCCCAATCAGTACTTGGGAGAGGGAGGGCACTGTGGCACCTGGGAGTTGCAGTCTGTGGCAACCATGCTTGAAGGCTGCCATGAACTTGTGCAGTCACTGACAGTCTCCAAGATCAGCTTCAAGTTTCTGTCGAAGGTGTTTCTACAACCCCAAATCGGAAAAAGTTGGGATGGTATGGAAAATGCAAATAAAAAGTAGTGATTTTCTAAATGTATTTGAAGTGTATTTCACTGCAGACAGCATGAACTTAATATATTTCATGTTTTGTGTGGTCAACTTTATTTCATTTGCTAACACATTCATTCCTGTGTTTCAGGCTTGCAACACATTCAAAAAAAAAAAAGTTGGGAAAGGGGCTACTTGGTGCTAGAAATGAGGTAAAACAATGAAATAATGATGTGATTTGAAACAGGTGATGTTAACAAGTGATTGTAATTAGGATTTGGCACAAAATCAGTATCCGGGAAGGAATAGTCTTTGAGAAGCAAAGATGGCCCGAGAATCTCCAGTTTGTCAACAAATGCATGAAAAAATAATTGAAATGTTTAAAAACAATATTCCTCAAAGAAAGCTACAAATGGATCTGGATATTTCACGCCATACAATGCACATCATCAACCTTAAACGAATCAAGGAATCTGTAGGAATTTTGGTGCATAAAGGAGAAGGGCGCAAGCATAAGCTGAACATCCGTGATATTGGTTCTGCATCAAGAACCATCATTCATCTATAGCTGATATAACCACATGTGCTCAGAATTACTTTGGCAAACCTTTGTCATGCACTACAATACAGAGTTACATCCACAAATACCAGTTAAAACTTTATTATGCAAAAAGAAAGCCTCATATTAACTGTGTCCAAAAACACCATTGACGTCTCTGGGCTCAGAGGCATCTGGGATGGACCATCACACAGTGGAACCGTGTATTGTGTTCAGATGAATCAGTATTCCGGGACCTTTTTTTTTTTGCTGTTGTAAAAAAATGGATGTCATGTGCTCCGGACCAAAGTTGAAAAGGACCATCAGGATTGTTACAAGCAACAAGCCCAAAAGGGTCCGTCATGGTATGGGGTTGTGTCAGTGCCCTTGGCAAAAGTAGCTTACACCTCTGTGATGGCAGAATTAATGCAGAAAAGTACATTGAGTGATTTTAGACCAACATATTCTGCCTTCAAGATGACACCGTTTCCAGGGATATTTCAACAAGATAATGCAAAACCACATTCTGAACACATTACAAAAGCATGGCTGTGGAAGAAGAGGGTGCATGTCCCCTCTGTCCACAATAGAGAATGTGTAGCAAATTTTGAAATGAAAAATATGACAATGATTACTTCATACTTATGCATAAGACCAGTTTGCAGGAAGAATGGGACAAAATAACACTGTGGCAGCGGGGGCATGGCCAAGGGTCAGTTTGTGAATGGAGGGCAGGGCCAGGGAAGGAGAGTGGCAAAGTCAATGCACCTGTTGTCAATTAATGTTGTATGTTTGTTGCAGTGATGGTGGAGGATAGAAAAGGAGGGAGAGAGCAGAGAGAAGGGATCTCCCCAGACCAGACCAAGCCTTGTTTCTTCTGAATGGTTCTCATTTATTCTGACCCTTTTGTGATTTGTCTCACGTTTTCGCTCTTGCCTTATCTACCCTGTGTTGTTGTTGGTTGGTTGGTAGTTGAGTTGGTGCATGTGCATTCTGTGCTACACACGTCTTGGTTTCCGAGTTGTTTGCAACGAGTCTTTTCGTCCGCGAGTGTTGGTGTTGATCACTAATCTTTTTTATTTTTTCGGCAAATAATTTTCCAGTATCTTCTTCATTTTTTATTGTACAGCCCGGATTCCAAAAAAGTTGGGACAAAGTACAAATTGTAAAGAAAAACGGAATGCAATGATTTGGAAGTTTCAAAATTCCATATTTTATTCAGAATAGAACATAGATGACATATCAAATGTTTAAACTGAGAAAATGTATCATTTAAAGAGAAAAATTAGGTGATTTTAAATTTCATGACAACAACACTCAAAAAAGTTGGGACAAGGCCATGTTTACCACTGTGAGACATCCCCTTTTCTCTTTACAACGGTCTGTAAACGTCTGGGGACTGAGGAGACAAGTTGCTCAAGTTTAGGGATAGGAATGTTAACCCATTCTTGTCTAATGTAGGATTCTAGTTGCTCAACTGTCTTAGGTCTTTTTTGTCGTATCTTCCATTTTATGATGCGCCAAATGTTTTCTATGGGTGAAAGATCTGGACTGCAGGCTGGCCAGTTCAGTACCCGGACCCTTCTTCTATGCAGCCATGATGCTGTAATTGATGCAGTATGTGGTTTGGCATTGTCATGTTGGAAAATGCAAGGTCTTCCCTGAAAGAGACGTCGTCTGGATGGGAGCATATGTTGCTCTAGAACCTGGATATACCTTTCAGCATTGATGGTGTCTTTCCAGATGTGTAAGCTGCCCATGCCACATGCACTAATGCAACCCCATACCATCAGAGATGCAGGCTTCTGAACTGAGCGCTGATAACAACTTGGGTCATCTTTCTCCTCTTTAGTCCGAATGACACGGTGTCCCTGATTTCCATAAAGAACTTCAAATTTTGATTCGTCTGACCACAGAACAGTTTTCCACTTTGCCACAGTCCATTTTAAATGAGCCTTGGCCCAGAGAAGACGTCTGCGCTTCTGGATCATGTTTAGATACGGCTTCTTCTTTGAACTATAGAGTTTTAGCTGGCAACGGCGGATGGCACGGTGAATTGTGTTCACAGATAATGTTCTCTGGATAATATTCCTGAGCCCATTTTGTGATATCCAATACAGAAGCATGCCTGTATGTGATGCAGTGCCGTCTAAGGGCCCGAAGATCACGGGTACCCAGTATGGTTTTCCGGCCTTGACCCTTACACATAGAGATTCTTCCAGATTCTCTGAATCTTTTGATGATATTATGCACTGTAAATGATATGTTCAAACTCTTTGCAATTTTACACTGTCGAACTCCTTTCTGATATTGCTCCACTATTTGTTGGCGCAGAATTAGGGGGATTGGTGATCCTCTTCCCATCTTTATTTCTGAGAGCCGCTGCCACTCCAAGATGCTCTTTTTATACCCAGTCATGCTAATGACCTATTGCCAATTGACCTAATGAGTTGCAATTTGGCCCTCCAGCTGTTCCTTTTTTTGTACCTTTAACTTTTCCAGCCTCTTATTGCCTCTTTCCCAACTTTTTTGAGATGTGTTGCTGTCATGAAATTTCAAATGAGCCAATATTTGGCATGAAATTTCAAAATGTCTCACTTTCGACATTTGATATGTTGTCTGTGTTCTATTGTGAATACAATATCAGTTTTTGAGATTTGTAAATGATTGCAATCCGTTTTTATTTACAATTTGTACTTTGTCCCAACTTTTTTGGAATCAGGGTTGTACTTTCTCTTTCCTTTTTCCATTTTTTTTCAGAAGAACAGCAAGACCAGAAGCTTTCTTTTTTTTTTCTCCTCCTGCATAAAGACTACAAGTGGAGGCTATCCACATCGGATCTGCTTTAATATCAACAGAGCTTCGATTAAGGTACGTGAATCTTTTCATCATGGCACACCTTCAGCCTGTTCAGTGTGCTGTGTGCAGAATGTTTAGTCATTCTTCCTCCGTCACTAGTGACAGCTTTATTTGTGAAAAGTGCAGATTAGTTAGCCCTCTGATGGAGAAGATTGCTGTTTTAGAAGTGCATATCCAGGCTTTAGAGAAGGCCAGTGAGAATGAGAACAGTGTAGTTTCTGTAGGGGAAAGTCTGGATACCCTAGGCGGAGTTAGTAATCCCCCAACTCCGGCATTAGAGCCCTCACAGCAGGGCGAATGGGTGACGACTTGGTGGCATAAGCGTAGAGCCAAAGCTACCGCTGAGGCTCACCCACGGGAGCACCACTCCTCTTCACTTCACGTGTCGAACAGGTTTGCTCTCCTTTGTGATGCACCAGCTGAGAAACCTGAAAGAGCTCTGGTTATAGGGGACTCTATCGTACGGCACGTGAAATTAGCTAGGCCTTTAGGGGCACCAGCAGCTTTAGTCAGGTGTATACTGGGAGCCAGGGTGCCAGACACAGCAGGTAATCTTAGGGTCCTAGGCAAGCACAGGTTCTCAAAGATAGTTATCCATGTAGGAGCTAATGATATACACCTTTGTCAGTCTGAAGTTACTAAGAGTAACTTTGTAGAGGTGTTTAAATTAGCGAAGGCGATGTCCGATGCTGTAGTATGCTCTGGCCCCATCCCAATGTGGCGTGGTGATGTAGCTTACAGCAGGTTATGGTCGCTGAACTGCTGATTGTCCAGGTGGTGCTCTGAAAACAGTGTGGGCTTTATAGATAATTGGGCTAATTTTGAGGGCACTGCTGGCCTGTTAGGGCGGGATGGTATCCATCCCACTCAGAAAGGTGCTGTTCTCATTTCCTGCAGCATAGGTCATAGTCTCAGAACAGGTCTAGTTAACTTCTGACAATCCAGAGCCAAGGCCAGGGAGCAGATGAACAGGCTAAACTGACTGTCTGCTAGCTGCACAGAGTTGTCATTCAGGGTCCACTACATCGAGACTGTATCTGTTCCCCGAGCTAAACAAAAAAGTAGAAATACTCAGAGTTTGTTCCAGTAACCTAATCAATATAAAATTAGGTCATACTAACTGTACAGCCACTGCCAGCACCTTTGATCTAAAGGTGGGGCTATTAAATATTAGATCTCTTACATCTAAACCACAATCAGTGCTGGTCGGACAGAACACCTCCAGTGTCATCACCCTCAGCACAGGCTCCCCTCAGGGCTGTATCCTGAGCCCTCTGCTGTTCATTCTGATGACACACAACTGCGTCCCCAGGGCTGCCAGCAACCACATTGTGAAGTTTGCAGACAACATAACAGTGGTGGGCCTCATCAGGGATGATAATGACCTGGCCTATAGAGAGGAGGTGAAGCAGCTGGTGGGCTAGTGCAAGGAAAACAACCTGATCCAGAACATGGACAAAACTAAAGAGATCATTGTTAACTAAAGGAAAAACCAACCCAGCCACGCTCCACTTCTCATCAACAACACTGCTGTGGAGGTGGTCAATAACACCAAGTTCCTGGGGGTGCACATCGCAGACAATTTCACCTAGTCTGTGAACACTGTGTCACTGGTCAAGAAGGCACAGCAACGTCTGCACTTTCTGCGTAGGATGAGGAGAGCCCACCTGCCCCCATCCATCCTCACTACATTCTACAGAAGCACCATAGACAGTGTTCTAACCAGCTTCATCTCTGTGTGGTGTGGAGGCTGCAGTGCCTCTGACTGGAAGAATGTGAGGAGAGTGGTGAGAACAGCAGAGAAAATCATTGGGACTTTCTTCCCTCCATTCAGGACATTGCACCAAGGCGCTGCATGTCTCGAGCCAGTAACATCATCAGTGACCTCACTATGGACTGTTCTCTCCTCTGGCCTCTGGAAAGAGGTTCCTCAGCATTCGGTGCAGGACCACCAGGTTCTGTAACAGCTTTTTCCCCAGGTCACCAGACTGCTGAACTCCAAATCCAAACTCTAAACTTTTATTTATAACTTGAACATTTCCTAATTCCACAGGTCACTTTATACTATTGCACTTTATAATACTTTTGCTGCTGCATAATTTAATTTAATACACTTCATATTGAATTCTGTGCTGAGCCAAATTGCAACAAAATTTCGTTCAGTGTACACTTGTTGCATACTGAATGACAATAAAGGTTGTCTATGTCTAAAGCGCTAATGGTTAATGAACTCATTACTGATCAGGAGTTTAATGTACTTTGTTTAACTGAAACATGGATTAAGCCAAATGAATATATAGCATTAAATGAAGCTAGTTCTCCTGGATACAGTTATATACACCAGCCTCGTATAACTGGCAGAGGAGGAGGCGCCGCAGTTATTTATAATGATTATCTAGGTGTAACACAAAAACCTGGTTATAAATTTAATACATTTGAAGTTCTTCATACTCATATAATGTATGTAGCCTCGAAAAATAGGTCTACCCAGTTAATTCCGTTACTTATTATTTACAGGCCCCCGGGGCCATATTCTAAGTTTCTTTCTGAATTTGCAGATTTTATCTCAGACCTGGTTATTTCCTTAGACAAAGCTTTAGTTGTCAGAGATTTTAATATTCACTTCGATAACCCAGAAGACCCTTTGAAAACAGCATTTGTGTCCATTTGAGATTCAGTAGGGGTTAATCAGAATGTCATAGGACCGACCCATAATGGTGGTCACACCCTTGATCTTATACTAACATTTGGGTTAAATGTAGAAAATAGTCATACTTCCACAGTCTGAAGTTATCTCAGATCATTATCTCATCTCATTCAAAATATGTCTGAGTAATAATATATGGACCTCACCATGCTACTGTATTAAACATACATTCATGTCAACTACTGCACAGAGCTTTATAAATGATCTCCCAGAGTTATCAACTTTGGGTCACTGTCAGCCCCTGCAGAACTTGGTCAGGCAACTGAATGCTTAGTCAATGTTCCGCTACTTTAGATAATGTAGTTCCTCTTAAAAGGAAAATGATCAGAGAAAAAAAATTAGCACCCTGGTATAATGATGACACTTGCATTTTAAAACAGACCACTTGAAAATTGGAACGTAAATGGCATCAAACAAAATTGGTAGCATTCAAATTAGCTTGGAAGGAGAGTTTCCTGAAGTATAGAATCACATATAGATCAATATATCTCTCTTCCCTAATAGAAGATAACAAAAATTAATTCTAGATTCCTATTTAATACTGCAGCAAAATTAACCAGGAATAAGTCCATTATAGACACATGCACACCTGCAGTATGTAGTAGCAATGACTTCATGAATTTTTTTTTTATGACAAAATTGAAAATATCCTACAAATTCAAACTACTAATTTAAGGTCAGACAATGTAAGTGACCCTGTAGTTAACAATATAACTGTACCAGATCAGCAATTAGAATGTTTTACTCCCCTTAGAGAAATCAAATTACTTTCATTAATCTCCACATCAAAAGCCTCAACTTGCGTACTAGATCCCTTACCTACACGTCTATTCAAACAGATAATACCTGAAGTAATTGAACTGATTCTAAAAATAATAAATTCTTGATTGGCTATGTACCCAAATCCTTTAAACTAGCAGTTATCAAACCCCTGATTAAAAAGCCTGACCTTGATCCCTGTCAGCTGTCCAATTATCGGCCAATATCAAACCTTCCCTTTATCTCCAAGATCCTAGAAAAAGCTGTGGCACAGCAGTTATGCTTATATTTACATAGGAATAACATCCATGAAATGTATGTCAGGATTTAGACCTCATCATAGCACAGAGACAGCTCTGGTTAAAGTAGTAAACGACCTACTGTTGGCATCTGATCAGGGCTGTCTCTCGCTGCTTGTGTTGCTTGACATTAGTGCAGCATTTGATACCATTGATCACTCCATTCTTCTGGATAGACTAGAAAATGTTGTGGGAGTTAAGGGAATGGCCCTCTCCTGGCTCAGGTCTAATTTCCCATACGAAAAAGAACAGTAAAGAACTTATAAGAGTTTACCACTATCTTAGTAGTAAATCCTTATAAATATAAGGATAAATCCTTATAAGGATTTATAAATAAATATATATGCCATGTATGATTTACTCCTGAAAGTGGCCCATTTTGCATTTTCCTCATACAAATTTTTTATGAAAATCTAGTATGTATGAAGTGAACATTGTGCATGGTTTTTACAGATAATGTGTATGATGAATTACACCGTCTTTGTATGCTTCATGTAATGTTTGTAGTTTTAAATTATATTTTACAGTTTAAAATGTATATGCCTTTTATATGTAAATCCACATATGTTTGTGTTGGATTTACATATAAAAGGCATATACATTTTAAACTGTAAAATATAATTTAAAACTACAAACATTACATGAAGCATACAAAGACGGTGTAATTCATCATACACATTATCTGTAAAAACCATGCACAATGTTCACTTCATACATACTAGATTTTCATAAAAAATTGTATGAGGAAAATGCGAAATGGGCCACTTTCAGGAGTAAATCATACATGGCATATATATTTATTTATAAATCCTTATAAGGATTTATCCTTATATTTATAAGGATTTACTACTAAGACAGTGGTAAATTCTTATAAGTTCTTTACTGTTCTTTTTCGTATGGGTTAACTGATCACTATCAGTATGTTGATGTAAATGGTGATTTTTCTAGACATATTGAGGTAAAGTTTGGTGTTCCACAAGGTTCTGTCTTGGGTCCACTGCTTTTTTTTTCTTTATATATGTTACCTCTGGGTGATATTATTTGTAAACATTGTATTAGTTTCCACTGTTATGCTGATGACACATGGCTGTATGTTTCCGCAAAACCAGATGAGAGACACCAGCTTAATAGAATTGAGGAATGTGTAAAGGACATTAGACACTGGATGCTTATTAACTTCCTAATACTTAACTCTGACAAGACTGAAGTACTAGGACCACATTCAGCTAAAAGTAAGTTTTCTGATTACACAGTAACTCTGGATGGCCTTTCTATTCACATGCAGCAGTAAAAGACCTCGGGGTGATTATTGACCCCAGTCTTTCATTTGAAACTCACATCGATAACATTACCCGGATAGCTTTCTTTCATCTCAGAAATATTGCTAAGATAAGAAATTTAATGTCCCTACATGATGCAGAAAAACTAGTTCATGCTTTTGTTACATCCAGGTTGGATTACTGTAATGCCTTACTGTCTGAATGTTCCAATAAGTGCATAAGCAAGCTCCAGTTAGTTCAAAATGCAGCAGCAAGAGTCCTTACTAGAACTAGAAAATATGATCATATCACCCCTATCTTATCCACACTGCATTGGCGCCTAATCAAATTTTGTATTGATTATAAAATACTACTATTGACCTTTAAAGCACTGAATGGTCTCGCACCACAGTACCTGAGCGAACTTCTGGTCCTTTATGACCCGCCACCCCTACTTAGATCAAAAGGTGCAGGCTATCTGCTGGTACCTCGTATAGTGAAGGCTACATCAGGGGGCAGAGCCTTTTCTTACAAAGCCCCACAGTTATGGAACAGCCTTCCAAGTAGTGTTCAGGACTCAGACACAGTCTCAGCATTTAAGTCTAGACTGAAAACGTATCTGTTTAGTCAAGCCTTTTGTTAATGGTGTTTATGAGGTAAAGGTGTAGATCTGGAGGGTCCTCAGACAGTGTTTTGGTAAACTGGGATGTATGGATGCTGTCAGTCCCCCACTCACTTGCTCACTCGAGTTTGTTGACGGTGTAGTGGCTGGCTGCTTTATGTCCCAGGGCTCCCTCATGCCTGTGTTACCTTCTGGCTCTCCCCTTTTAGTTATGCTGTCATAGTTAGTTTTGCCAGAGTCTCTGCTTGTACTCAGTGCAAATGTATACTGTTCCTACTTATTCAGGTGACACTGGGCATACCTAACAACCTGTGTTTCTCTCCCCCCCCCAATCTGTCCAGTTACATGTCAATCCTGAGATCGAGCTGCTGACCTCTTCTGCTCAGACACTCAAAAAAAGTACACTCAAAAGAAGTGGACATAGAAACCACTCAATGGGATTAGATCCTTACATGCTAACAAAGAAGGATTTTTCCTATGAGTTGGAAAATTATTCATCCATTGAGTTCCCCGACATCTCAAACTACCTGGTGCTGCAGACATCGTTCTACACAGACAAACAGATGAAAACCTGGAAGAGCATGAAGGTGTACAACTTTTTATGTGGCTGGGTTAAAGATCTGGGGATCAGGACACTACAAGATAGATGGCAGTAGACAGATCTAAGTGCAGGAAGAGTGTTTATTAGCAGGCGTGATATTTATAAAAGCAAAACAGAAAGCAAAATATTTAAACAGAATTATAAACATGGCTAAAAACAAACGTGACAGTGATAATGCTTCGCAAAGCCTCTGTAAAAACAGCATCCGTATCTGCTGACTGCACTCAAATCAGTATCAGGTGTTTCCTATAATGGCCGGGTCCCAAGCGCGCACAAAACACGCTCTGTGAGCGAGCACAGCTGCTCGAGTTGCGCCAGGCTCAAGCGCCCCTTAGCAAAAAGAAGTTTATTCAAGTGTACTATGAGTATACTTAGGCCATGTACACACGTAGCCGGGTATTTTTAAAACCGAACATTTTCCCCCCCTCCGTTTATAAAAGTGTTTTATCCACACCACCTCGTCTTCGAAAAAAATCCCTTCCACACATAACCAAACATCTGCGTTTTCAATCACATTCATAAGCATTCCAAACCTGTAGATGGCATTATTTCCCCAAATCCTACCCCCTAATCACATCAGAATAGCCCTCTGTTGGCGTCACTTCCGCCTAAACATAAAACATGGCGCCAAGCTCGTTCGTCTGGACAGACTCGGAGACAGAATTGCTTCTAAACACAATTTTGGAGTATAAACTTCAAAACACGCAAGAAAACGTTGATTGGGAATCTTGTCAGTAGTTGGGCTTCTAAAATTAAACATGTAAATAGCACCTGCACAATAATTAACGCTTTCAAGGCACTACTCCGATCCATTACTCTTTGTCCATGCTTAATCTGGCTTCTGCAGTAAACAAAGGTCGCACGTTTGACGTCAGGGCAGATTTGTTGTCATTTTTTGGCGCAGATTGTGACGTTCTAAAACGCAAAACTCCGGTTATCTCTGTCTACACGAAAAGGCATACACGGAGTTTTCAAAAATCTTCACTTTGCCCGGAGTTTTTTTAAATATTCGTTTTTGATGTGTTTTCATGTGGATGACAGGCCAAAACGTAGAAAAATATCTTCGATTTAGCAGATACCCGGCTACGTGTGGACGGGGTCTTATTTTTTACTAAAACTGAGGGGGTATACTTGAAGTGGACTTTTTATAAACTATATTTTATATACTTAAGAATAGTATAGTGAAGTATACTTGGCTTATACTGAAAAGTATAAACAAAAGTCTAAGACTAAGTACATTAATACTAAGACTTACACTTATACTTTAATACTAAAACTTATACTTTAGTATACTTTTTACATTTTTCTGCCACAAAGTATTAATACTTAGTATATCTTGCTCCAAGTGCATATTAAGGTCAAGTCATTGACTCATGCTTAACATTTAATTTATATATTAATATAATATAATGCTGGAGTTTAAAACTTTACAGTATATAGTTACATGTTGGTCCAAAGTTACATGTTGGTCCTGGGATTGAGATGCTGGCCTCTTCTGCCCCTCGGACCTGCTTGATCCATCCTGGTGCCCTGTATCTGGTCGGAGTTTTATCGCATTGCTCCTGTGAAGGACGGCCCCATGAGGACAGTTGAGGGTTACACCTGGAGGATGCTCTGGACTCTTACAGTAATGCTTTTATGGCTGAGGACTACAGTTGACTTACTAACTTTAGGACTGCAGTTGTCATGAACAGTTTTGCACTCAAGTTTCCATCAATGAAGAGTTATAACATCAACGAAACTGTCTTCATGTTAAAACTGTTAATGTTATAGTCATGCTGTCTATTGTTGCCCAAATGATGATGGGTTCCCTTTTGAGTCTGGTTCCTCTCGAGGTTTCTTCCTCATGTCGTCTGAGGGAGTTTTTCCTTGCCACCGTCGCCACAGGCTTGCTCATTGGGGATAGATTAGGGACAAAATTAGCTCATGTTTTAAGTCGTTCAAATTCTGTAAAGCTGCTTTGCGACAATGTTTACTGTTAAAAGCGCTATACAAATAAACTTGACTTGACTATATAGTATGTGTGCTCAATTGCATTATCTTTATGTACCTTAAAATCATACACAAAAACAGAAAAACTTTTGACTTGACTTTTTTGATCAAGAGACCATTATGTTTACATTTTTACATGCAAATGTGCACTTTTTCCTTTAATTTTCTCCAGTAAGGAAGGACTTGATTTCATAGGTCTTTGTTTTTGAAATGTTTGAAAATATATCAAACTTGTTTTCAACATTCTGTCTTGTGATTTTGTAAATGCATCACACTCTTGTGTACATACAGTATGAGTAAACTTTAAGAATACTTTAAGGAGTATATTTCCAGTATATAAATAGTAAGCTACAAGTAATATGCCAAGCAAACTTAAAGTATAACAAGTAAACTAGTGAAATAACCAACGTTTATAACAGTATACTTAAAGTATACAATAATAAACTAAAAATAGGGACTCAAAGTATATAACTAGTACAATGGCAGTATATCGATAAGTGTACTTGTGGTATACTTTAAGCATACGAGAGGGATATACCAAGTACACTGATAGTATATAGATGAGTGTACTTGTTGTATACTTTAAAGTGTACTTTTGCAAACTTAAAATGAACTTTAAAGTATACTTTTATAAACTTGAAATGTTCCAATTTAGTCCGAAAAAGTATTAAATTTGTATACTTTCTAGTACACTAAAAGTACATGGTCTGTAGTATACTTGCTATACTTATACTGAAGCATACTTAGTAATAAAATGAACTTTAAGTATACTACTTTTTGTTAAGGGGCGCAAAGGCGTGAGAGTCAAGTGTTCACCTACTGTGTGACCACAACTTTTAGCTCATGCGTATATCGCCACCAAAATGCCTCATTTTCATTGATAACCCATCGCAAAGCATTGTGAGCTGTAGTGTGACCATAGCTTAATGAGACGGATATGATGTTGGATGCAACCCAACAGTTGTACCCTACTACGAGTAAAAAATTAACTTCAACTTGAAAAAAAATTCATGGCCCCCTCGATGGCATTTCGTGGCCTACTAATGGGCCACGGCCCAGTGGTTGAGAAACACTGTTTTAGCAGAAGTTGCCAAAATCTGGCTGGAGTTTGCCACCGAAACAGCTCAGTTAATCATGATTTATATTACTCATATCATGCATTTATTATGTTTGTGGTAGTTTATATTGTGTATTATTGATTTACAGTCAAATTTATAAAAATGATTAGACGATGATTAATAATTCTGACAAAGATCATCAAATGAATGGTGAAAATTCCATTAAAAAATTCCAAGTAGTATGGAAGTTATGTCCATTTTTTGGTTTGTGACGAGTTTTTAAGTAATAGTTAATTAATTAGCTTTAATTAACTAATTAATTAGTGATTAATTAATACATTGGTTGGCATCATTTTTGTGGACTTTAAATTACCTGGTACCTCCTTTTTATTTTATTGAGCTATGTGAGAAGATTTACAAGTGCATCTCAAACAATTAAAATATTGTGAAAAAGTTCAATATTTTTCCATCAGTTATTGAAGAAAGTGAAAATTTAATATATTCTAGACTCATTACACGTAAACTAAAATGTTTCAGGTATTTTTCTATTTTAATTTTGATATGGCCTACAGCGCAAAAATGTTTAAAAAATCTCAAAATATGAGAATTTCATTTTGAGTTTGATTAAAACAGTATAAATACTGTGTATCTCTTGGTGTAGTTCAGTACATACAACCACAATCATGGGGAAGACTGCTGACTTGACAGGAGTCCAGAAAATGATCATCGACACTCTCCACAAGGAGGGTAAGCCACAGAAGGTCATTGCTGAAAAGGCTGGCTGGAAAAGGTGCACAAGCAACAGGGATGACAGCTGCCTTAAGAGGATTGTCAAGAAAAGTCAATTCAAGAACTTAGGTGAGCTTTGCAAGGAGTGAACTGAGGCTGGTGTCAGTGCATCAAGAGCCACCACACACAGACATCTTCAGGAAAGGGGCTACAACTGTCACATTCCTAATATCAAGCCACTCCTGAACCAGAGACAATGTCAGAAGCGTCTTACCTGGGCTAAGGAGACAAAGAACTGGACTGTTGCTCAGTGGTCCAAAGTCCTTTTCTCAGATGAAAGTAAATTTTTACATTTCATTTGGAAATCAAGGTCCTAGAGTCTGGAGGAAGAGTGGAAAGGCACAGAATCCAAGGTGTTTGAAGTCCAGTGTGAATTTTCTGCAGTCTGTGATGATTTAGGGTGCCATCTTATCTGCTGGTGTTGGTCCACTGTTTTACCAAGTCCAAAGTCAACACAGCCATCTACCAGGAGATTGTTGGAGCACTTCTTGCTTACATCTTCTGACAAGCTTTATGGAAATGCTGATTTCCTTTTCCAGCAGGACTTAGCACCTGCCCATAGTGCCAAAACTACGACCAAATGGTTTGTCAACCATGATATTACTGTGCTTGACTGGCCAGTCAACTAGCCTGACCTGAACCCCATTGAGAATCTATGGGGTATTGTTAAGAGGAAGATGAGAAACACCATCCATCCATTATCCATAACTACTTATCCTGTGCAGGGTTGTGGGCAAGCTGGAGCCTCTCCCAGCTGACTATGGGTGAGAGGCGAGGTACACTCTGGACAAGTCATCAGATCATCACAGGGCTGACACATAGAGACAAACAACCATTCACACCTACAGTCAATTTAGAGCCAGCAATTAGTCTAACCTGCATGTGGGGGAAACCAGAGCACCTGGAGGAAACCCATGCAGACACGGGGAGAACATGCAAACGCCACACAAAAAGGCCCCCGTTGGCCACTGGGCTCAAACCCAGAACCTTCTTGCTGTGAGGCAACAGTGCTAACCAGTACACCACTGTGCCACCAAGATGAGAAATACCCAACCCAAAAATACAGACAAGCTGAAGATGCCATCAAAGCAACCTGGGCTTCAATAACAGCTCAGCAGCACCACAGGTTGATCACCTCCATGCCACACTGATGCAGTAATTTGTGGTAAAAGAGCCCCAACCAAGTACTGAGTGTATCAGTGAACATATTTTTTAGAAGTTGGACATTTCTGTATTGTAAATCCTTTTTTACCGCGAGTTGGCCTAGTGAATAAAAAGTCAATAATAATCTCATCTCCTCTAGCCGCTTTATCCTGTTCGACAGGGTTGCAGGCAAGCCAGAGCCTATCCCAGCTGACTACAGGCGAAAGGCGGGGTACACCCTGGACAAGTCGCCAGGTCATCACAGGGCTGACACATAGACACAGACAACCATTCACACCTACGGTCAATTTAGAGTCACCAGTTAACCTAACCTGCAAGTCTTTGGACTGTGAGGGAACCGGAGCACCCGGAGGAAACCCACACGGACATGGGAAGAACATGCAAACTCCGCACAGAAAGGCCACGGGGATCGAACCCGGACCATCTTGCTTTGATGCGACAGCGCTAAACACTACACCACCGTGCCGCCCCCATAATAATAATAATTTTTTTTAAAGGCTTAAAAGATTTCACTTTACGTGTAATGGACATAGAATATCTGAAAGTTTCATCTCATCTCATTATCTCTAGCTGCTTTATCCTGTTCTATAGGGTCGCAGGCAAGCTGGAGCCTATCCCAGCTGACTACAGGCGAAAGGCGGGGTACACCCTGGACAAGTCACCAGGTCATCACAGGGCTGACACATAGACACATACAACCATTCACACTCACGGTCAATTTAGAGTCACCAGTTAACCTAACCTGCATGTCTTTGGACTGTGGGGGAAACCGGAGCACCCGGTGGAAACCCACGCAGACAACATGCAAACTCCACACAGAAAGGCCCTCGCCGGCCACGGGGATCGAACCCGGACCATCTTGCTTTGAGGCGACAGCGCTAACCACTACACCACCGTGCCACCCCCATAATAATAATATTTTTTTTTAAAGGCTTAAAAGATTTCACTTTATGTGTAATGGATGTAGAATATCTGAAAGTTTTCCACTTTTAATTTAAATTACTATTTTAAAAAAACTTTTTCAAGATATTCTAATGGTTTGAGATGCACTAATATACTTTGTCCTTTCTTTGGTTTAACAGTCTGCAGCTAGATTTGTTTTTGTTTTTTTAGACGACACATATCAGACTAGACAAGTACATACACGTGTCGGGGTACAATATACCGTAGATCACAAGGCATATGTAGGCCACAGGTATAGGCAGGAGGACAAGAAATAATTAAAAAAAAAAGTCACAAGTGAGTTATACAATAGTTCCATACAAAAGTACAGTTCTCTGGGCTTTATCATTATTGGAGTATCTTATTGTTTCAATGTAGTTATTCACATCGATCATGAAGGCCGGAAAATAAGGTTTTCCACCACTAAACTTGCATTTGTGGATGTGGTACTTGGCAAACAAAAATAATAAGTTTATCATGAAGTATTTGCTCTCATACTCTTTTTCATAGTCAAATATACCAAAGAATACATCTTTAAAACAAAATGAAAGCTTGATATTTAGGTGGGTGGCACGGTGGTGTAGTGGTTAGTGCTGTCGCCTCATAGTAAGAAGGTCCGGGTTCGAGCCCCGGGGCCGGCGAGGGCCCTTCTGTGCGGAGTTTGCATGTTCTCCCCGTGTCCGCGTGGGTTTCCTCCGGGTGCTCCGGTTTCCCCCACAGTCCAAAGACATGCAGGTTAGGTTAACTGGTGACTCTAAATTGACCGTGAGTGTGAATGGTTGTCTGTGTCTATGTGTCAGCCCTGTGATGACCTGGCGACTTGTCCAGGGTGTACCCCACCTTTCGCCTGTAGTCAGCTGGGATAGGCTCCAGCTTGCCTGCGACCCTGTAGAACAGGATAAAGCAGCTAGAGATAATGAGATGAGATGATATTTAGGTCAGTGTAGATAAATTCTTAGACCTCTGACCAAAATTTCAGTGTGAGGATAGCCTGCAGCCAGATCACCCAATCACTCATTAAAACATGTCGTCATTTGGGGTCATCTGGGGTCAACCCCGCCCACCCTTTTTAAAAAAAAATAGGAATTCATTTGTAAATGCTCCTCTCAACAGTTAACGTGAATATTATTTTAATAATAAATTTAGTTAAGAAACTTTAATGCCAGGAGAACTCTTGGTGGTAAAATACAAGATTATTTGTAGATACAGACACACGAGCGAAGCGTATTACGTCACTTCCGTATAAACTCCGGAAGAGAAGAGAATCCGGTTACTACGTAGCTAACAGGCTTTAACTTTCAGGTACAGGTGTTGTTTTGCTGTTTTTGTGTTTAGATTATCCTAGGAATGTGAATTATTATTGTCATCCGGGTTTACTTTGTTTATTAGCAACTGGAAAGCTACAAGCTATGTAGTTTATTATGATAATTACGGTCCGGTTTTGGTGTATTTATTTATGTTCTATTTAAAGTTTATTAATTATACAAGCAGCCATTATTGTAGCCTACATGTTTTTTTTTTTTTTTAAATTTAGCATGCAGTCTTCTTCAAAACCAGGTTAAGGGACTAGAATTATTTGAAGCAACATTGCAGACCTGTTTTAATTCTTCTTGCATCTCTACAGGTTTACATATCTAACTCTTATATGTGAAATATATATGAAATGACACTGAGTGGATGAGTTGAGTATCATTCAACATGGAGAAATTTGGTATGAGCTTTGGTGGAGGCCTGAGCAAAAAAGAACTGCTTGAAAACATTGAGAGTCAGAAAAAGCAGCTTATCCAGTACCAGACCCGTTTCAAAGATGTCGTTCAGGCCTATAAGAGCTTACTGAAGGAGAAGGAGGCATTGGAAGCTAGCTTGAAAGTGCTGACTGTGTCTGCACAGTGCCCAGCACCCACCGAGCATGCTGAAGACCATGGCTCACTTCACAGTGAAGACAGCCTGGATGCTGCTGAATCCGGTGTTGAAAGTGTCGTGACTAGCAGCAGCAGCACTGCAGCAGATGAAGATCATGGAGAAGGTAACGCAATGCTTCTGCAGTCAGAGAAGAGCGAACTGGATAATGTCATCATATCTAGCAGCACTGCAACTGTGGAACAAACTGCAGAATCAGATCGCCGAGTGACCCAACTAAAGTCCCAGCTATCTACGTTGACCACCTCTTTGGCCACGGTTACACAGGAAAAGTCTCGCATGGAAGCCTCGTTCCAAGCAGATAAGCGCAAGATGAAGCAGGAGTTTGAGGAGGTTCGGGAGAAAATAGAGGAGGAGCGTAAGCGGCACCAGTCTGAACTCCAGGTTGTACAGGAACAGCTTGCAGAGAGCAGAGCACGTGTGATTATGCAGCAACATCAGTATGATCAAGAACAACATGACCATGGCCACATGCTTCGTGAACTCCAAAAACTCTTGCAGGAGGAGAGGAGCCTTAGGCAGGATGCTGAACTTAAGTTGGAGGATGCCAGGAAAACCTTTGCAGAAACCATGCAGGAAAAAGACCAGGGGATAGATTATGAAGAGCGGCTGAAGCAGGTTACTCAGGAGTGTGAAACATTGAGAATGAGCCTGCAGGATTTGGAGGTTGCAAGAAACAAGCCTGAGCAGCAGGTGGTGGAACTGCAGCAAGAAATTGCTGATCTGAAGGCACACTTTAACCAACAACTTCAACAAGAGATTCAAAA
Source organism: Neoarius graeffei (assembly GCF_027579695.1). NCBI lineage: Eukaryota > Metazoa > Chordata > Actinopteri > Siluriformes > Ariidae > Neoarius > Neoarius graeffei. The sequence goes on from NC_083570.1 coordinate 42,513,947, forward strand.
GGTATGACTTTTACTCTGGTAAATTCTTCTTTAAACCTCTGAGGCTTATGAATGACATTTGCGTAGATTTTATATTTGTTGAATTACAAATCTGTGCAGGTTGCTCAGGCAGAAGCCTGCTTGCAGGAGCAGGCACAGCTAGAGGAACAGCGAGTTGCAAGTCTAGAGGAGCGGGTTTCTGAGCTGTCAGGGCTGTTGGGTGCCTGTGAGAAGGCCAGGCAGAAGGACCAGCAGAATGGTCAGAGGCTACGTGAGCAAATCCTCCAGCTGGATGCAGAAAACAAGGCCCTAGCTCTTGCAGCCAGCACTACCAGGACCACCTCGTCTGACCTTGGCATTGATGAAATGAACCTGGACGTGAACACACTGAAGGACAAGCTAGAGAAGGTGAAGAAGCTGTTGCAGCTGGTTGCACAGAAATCTCCAGAACAAAGTTTGGAAATTGAGAAAATACTGGAGGAAGCAGGAGGCCAGGACATGGAGAAGGCTTCAGTACAGTACTATCAGCAAGAGCTGCGGCAGCTAAAGGAGGAGTTTGAACGCTACAAAGTGCGAGCACAGGTGGTCCTAAAGAACAAGAATGGCAAAGACACTGCTCAGACCAAGGAGCTTGAGGAAGCTCGGGATCAGCTGGCTGAACTGAAAGAAAAGTACATCAACCTGCGTGTCCAGTCAGACGAAGCCAAAGTGATGCACAAGCAGCAGATTAAGGAGCACCAACAAGCACTGGCAGCCCTTCATCAGGCTCATAAGCACGACCTAGAGAAGACAGAGGCTCAGCACAGAGAGAACTTCTTGCATCTTGAGGAAGAGCTGCACAAGCAGAGGGCGCGCACCATGGCGTTACTCGAAGAGAAGGACCTCGAGCTGGAAAAACTACGAGCTGAAAGCATTCAGGGACAGATTATAAGTGATGGTGTAGCAGAGAGAGGAGATGTCGATTTTGAAAATGGCAGCTCTGTGCATGAAGATTGTGAGATGATTGCTCACACTCTGAAGCTATCCAACCCCCCAAAAAACAATTTACTGCTGTATGCTGAACAGCTAGCTCGAAACGAGGTGGAAATTTCTGCTTTGCGCAAACAGAAGCATCAGCTGGAGGAAGGCTTGCATCAACTACAGGGAAAATTGTTTGCTAATGAAGAGAGGCACAAAGAGGAGATAGAGGAGTTGCAGGCACAGCTGGACAAGAGGATTCGTGACCAAAGTCGAGACGGTGCTAATTTAGAATACCTCAAAAATGTCATGTATAGATTCCTCACGCTACAAGACTCAAAAGGACGTCAGCAGACTCTCACGGCCATCCTGACTATCTTACACTTCAGCCCTCAAGAAAGGCAGGTGGTCATGAAGCAGCAAGTACAGAGCTGGTGGACGCCCAGGAAGAGATGATGCTGTCTTTTAACATTCCACTGCTTTACATAATTTTCTACTTACTACTTTCTTGTTTCTTTTCAAGTGTTTATCAAATTTTAGTATAAATACACAGGTGATTATAGAAAATCGCACATGCCGATTGGTTGAGAAATGCAGACTATTTCTCAATCACCTTAAAGGAACAGTCCACTGTACTTCCATAATGAAATATGCTCTTATCTGAATTGAGACGAGCTGCTCCGTACCTCTCCGAGCTTTGCGCGACCTCCCAGTCAGTCAGACGCGCCGTCACTCCTGTTAGCAATGTAGCTAGGCTCAGTATGGCCAATGGTATTTTTTGGGGCTGTAGTTAGATGCGACCAAACTCTTCCGCATTTTTCCTGTTTACATAGGTTTATATGACCAGTGATATGAAACAAGTTCAGTTACACAAATTGAAACGTAGCGATTTTCTATGCTATGGAAAGTCCGCACTATAATGACAGGCGTACTAACACCTTCTGCGCGCTTCGGCAGCGCATTGATACGGAGCTCAGATATCAATGTGCTGCTGAAGCGCGCAGAAGGTGTTAGTATGCCTGTCATTATAGTGCGGACTTTCCATAGCATAGAAAATCGCTACGTTTCAATTTGTGTAACTGAACTTGTTTCATATCACTGGTCATATAAACCTATGTAAACAGGAAAAATGCGGAAGAGTTTGGTCGCATCTAACTACAGCCCCAAAAAATACCATTGGCCATACTGAGCCTAGCTACATTGCTAACAGGAGTGACAGCGCGTCTGACTGACTGGGAGGTCGCGCAAAGCTCGGAGAGGTACGGAGCAGCTCGTCTCAATTCAGATAAGAGCATATTTCATTATGGAAGTACGGTGGACTGTTCCTTTAAGCGACTTGGCAAAATGGCAGTCAACTGCTTCGTCACCATAAGTGAGGAAAAATGACAAATTTATGAAAAATGCTGTTCCCAAAAGTACTAAAGATGCTCTGAAGTTTGGTCTAAAACCAGAGGTAAGGTGGAATTGATTTATGGTTCAAAACAAAGTATTTTATGTGACTTGGCATAGATCAGTGATAACTCTGCACCCTGCCATTTATTAAATTTGCATGCGTTTTTGAAGTTTGAAAAATGATTTAAAAAAAATCAATCAGGTGTATTCATACTAAAGCAATCATCTGCCTCAGGCTCAATGTCACTGCTTTTTGGTGAATAATTTGTTAAATGGGGCAGAATTGCTGCTTTATGTAGCAATTCTGATCTGGTACAATTTGTTTTTGGTTTTTTTTGGTAAACTCCGGTGGTTTTCAGGTGAATAACTCTGCACCATATAGGTCTAGAATATTTATTGGCCAGTAAAAATTATTTATTTTCCTCCTTTGTCTGAGATTAGTAAACCAGACATTGAGAGCTTATATAGAAATGTGTACATTATTAAACATAAGTAATATTAAAGAAAGTGGTTTGCTAGGCAACTTTTTTTCCCTTTTCTTTTTCTCTTCTGGGTGGTTATGCTCAGTTTCTTGGTAATTGGATTATGGTCCTGTTGATTTATTTCATCCCAGTATTGAGTAACTCAGCCACTCTAATGCTTTTGATTATTACCATGTAATTTATCAAACCCTTATTGGAGCATCAGCAGTTGTAATGTTATGGCTCTAGCTACCTTTAACATGGAGGGAAATTTTCACTGATAAGCATATTTGTCCAATTGAAGTACGTGAAAACCAACACTGTGGCCACAGAGTTATGTTATCATGGTGTACTGTATCATTGTGGGTAATGTGTGTATGTCTGGTAGATTAAGTCTCCTTTATTTGCTTTCAGAATGAATTATTCAGTGCCTTATTAAATGCATACTTAATCTGTTAAATATCAATGCAGTTTTTTCCCCCTCCCCTTAAGAGTACAGTGAAAGTGTACAAATGTAGGAAAATAACATCTTTATTATAACATTAACACACTCGTACATTAATCTTGGTGTCTAACATCTTAATGAAAACCCCCAAGAATAGAATATAAGATTACTTACACAAGTATTTCACTTATAGGACTTATGCAAGTTTGATAACTTTAAATATAGGTAACCGTTAATGATAACCAATCACTACAATCACAGTTTGATGGAGCCTCCAAAAAAGTGATCTCATGCAATACATTCATTTCTAAAGTCCGAAACTATTTTTTTAACTGCTTGACAATTTATTTACTAAAATTAAACTGTGTATTCAGGTAATTAAAACAAGCACGCAAGATATACACCAAGTGGCCAAAAGTATATGGACACGTGCTTCTTTTTCAAACTGTTGCCAAAAAGTCTGAAGCACACAACTGTATAGAATGTCTGTTTGCTGTAATATTACAATTTCCCTTCACTGGAACTATGAGGCCCAAAACTGTTCCAGCATGACAATGCCCATGTGTGTAAAGTGAGCTCTATGAAGACATGGTGTGCTAAGGTTGGAGTGGAAGAACTCTAGCATCCTACACAGAGCCCTGACCTCAACCCCACCGAACACCTTTGGGATGAACTGGAACATTGACTGCACGCCAGCCATCCTCACCCAACATCTGTGTCACACATACTCTTGCAGCTAAATGAACACAAATCCCCATAGCCACACCCCGGAATCTAGTAGAAAGCCTTCCCTGAAGAGTGGGAGCTTATTAGAAGAGTAAAGGGGAATAAATCCAGAATGTTAAATAAAAACACATGGGTGTGGTGGTCAGGTGTCCACAAACTTTTGGCCAAAGTGTGTGTATTATATAAAAAAGTAGCACAGAGGAAATAGGTGCAGTATGAGGTTCAATTTTACACTTCTGTAAACATACTAGTTCTAGCACAACTACAGAGGCTATGTAATCATTAAATTAAGATCACTAAACTTGAAAGCAAAACTTTCCTTTGTACAAACAATGTTGTACACTTTTTAATAGAACCACACCCCTTATTTTATCATGCTACTGTTTAAGGCCTGAGGCTACAAACATCAAACACAAAGTCCTAAATTCTTCTCACTACTAAACTCTGTGGTACACAGATTGCAGACTCTACACCCATACTGTACATCACTACCTCAAACACTTGTAGGTGCTCCTAACTTTCTGAAATGAATGCATCAGTGCTACCTTTTGAACTCTAATTTTGATCCGTGCATTAAAATAATTTTATCAGTCTTTCTATAGTACTGTCTGCAGATCCACTGGCAGAGAGCTGATCACAGAATGGATGTAGTTTTCCAGCTTTTCCAGCAGTTCGTCCTTCACTGGAAGCTGATGCGCATGAGCTCTGGCCTAGTGCAGAAAAGTCTACAGTTAACTTCAGACCTTTTCACAGCTGCAGTTTTAAGATTATGTAAATGAAAAATGGAAAAGAAAACAAGTAGGTACTGTAACAACCATAACTGCAACCACATCTGTATGCTGGTTACTGAACAAGGAATAGTAGTATTAAGCTGCAAACGCAGCAGTAAAAGTACTGAAACATGTGGAAACACTCCTTTCTAAATCATGTGAGATGCTGTTTCTGGTTTACAGTTCTATCACTAACCAATTTTTCACGCAGTTTTATAATCAGGTCCACGGTCTCCACCTCAGACTTGTCTTTTGTCCAACTCAGCAGATCCTGTAAAACGGCAGCAAAGCAATTCCAATACACTGGGCCTCATTTATCAAACTGGATACAAACAGATTTATACAAGTGTTTATTCAAGTAATTTGATAGTCATAATATCGAGCAAATTCAGAAAAAGGTTCAATATCCTACTCATACTCCTGAATGTGTGTAAATATACACATATAGACTCAGTGTAAACTTCCACCTGACTGGAGGATGGGCCAGTCTATCTGCACATCACCATAAGACTTAAACACCTCAGCTGAAGGAAGAGTTAACATTTGCTTCTCATCTCATCTCATTATCTCTAGCCGCTTTATCCTTCTACAGGGTCGCAGGCAAGCTGGAGCCTATCCCAGCTGACTACGGGCGAAAGGCGGGGTACACCCTGGACAAGTCGCCAGGTCATCACAGGGCTGACACATAGACACAGACAACCATTCACACTCACATTCACACCTACGGTCAATTTAGAGTCACCAGTTAACCTAACCTGCATGTCTTTGGACTGTGGGGGAAACCGGAGCACCCGGAGGAAACCCACGCGGACACGGGGAGAACATGCAAACTCCACACAGAAAGGCCCTCGCCAGCCCCGGGGCTCGAACCCAGGACCTTCTTGCTGTGAGGCGACAGCGCTAACCACTACACCACCGTGCCGCCACATTTGCTTCTCGTTATTAATATATTTAAATAATTGCTGGGTTTCAGTCATGTGACTTTTCTTAGCAGTTTTACCGGAAGTGAAATAGCTGGTGGTCTAAAGGCTGCCGTAGTGCAAACAACTAGCAATAAGTTATCAGAGTACGCTCATAATCTACAAGCCACTGCTCGCTTTAGATATATTCAGAAGATTGCTGTGTGCAATGGAATCGACCCGTACAGTCTGAGAAAGAAGGATTTGTCATACGATCTCGAAAACTAGCCTTCAGTCGAGTTCCCCGACATCTCGAACTATCTGGTGTTGCAGACGTCCTTCTACACCGCAAAACAGATGAAAGCGTGGAAGAGTATGGAGGCTTACAACTTTTTTGTATGTGGCTGGGCAAAGGACCTCGCTATCAAGTTGCTGCCGAATGAATCCTGTATTGTTTTTGCCAGTGTAAGTATGGTTTTTTTAAGCTTTTCGTTCACATCTTTACAACGAAGCACTGCAAGTTGAAGTGTAAAACAACGGTTAGCTGGATTCTCACTTGTGTCGGCTCTTACCTCTCAGGTAAATCATTCATAAAGATCATCAGAAACCCCTTTAAAAGACCTGGAGCTTAGTTAAACAAGATGGAGAAGTGATCACGGCGCATTGTAACTGTACGGCTGGGGAAGAATTTTATCACGACCTTCATGCATATGGACTTGGTGAGGAGTAAACAAAGAAACAGCTGGGGACTTTAGCGCTTCATGACAAAAAAAAAAAAAAGTACCGTAAAATAATGACACAGCAAGAAAAGTACTTGGAAAACACTAAGGACATACAGTAGCTGAGAGGGAGATACAAACCTTTCACCAAGTGATCACTGCAAACTCTAGCATGCTTCGACTCAGCTCCCTTCGATTTCAGTGAGAGGTTCGAAAGCCACCTTTCTCGATGTCTTTTTGTGAAATCCTGTGTTCGTTCACCCTTTTTTTTTATTAGTTCACGGGGAACCCTGAAGAAACTTATCAGTTTCATGGTTTGATCGATTCAAACAACCTGAAACAACGCAAGCGTAAGGCATTTTTCATGAGAGCAATGCACCGTCTCCATACAAACGCTTTGTCAACTGAGCTTTAGTAGACCACCAGCTAAAGTTTTGAATAACTAATGAGGCGGATGTGACGTCATGTGAAACCCAGCAATATTGACTGGCTTTGAGTGGTCTGTCAGATATATTCCATTCAGCTAGCATGATACTGAATGAGTCGAAGACAATTTCAAGATCATGCTAGCTGAATGGAATATATCTGATAGACCACGAAAAAAAAGCCAGCCAATATATTTTTTTCATACACATTCTTCATATCTGCATTCTTGAAGGTCAATGCGAACTTACCCGCGACTCGGTGCTGTTAGCGCGGCAGTCCAGTTAGCTTCCAGCCGGCATAGCAATAGCATTAGCAAAGGCCAACGCTAGCTTACCCCCAACTTGGTACGGTTAGCGCAGCAGTCTACCTTCCAGCTGGTGTAGTGTTAGCGATGGCCAACGCTAGCATAGTCAAGCCGAATATTATTATTTTGTATATATATATATTTTTCCCGTGTAATTTACTTAGCTACTTTTAAAATCAACATCGACAGCAACGCACAATGGCACTATCTGACAGCCAAAATTCTCTCAAAATATTCTGTTTTTAACTAAGCAAACCTGGCGGCCATGTTTGTTTACAAATAGTCCGTCACTCACTAACGCAGAAGCTTTATGTCTCCGACGTGTGACGTCATGTTGTCTTGACAACATGCAATATTGTAACAATATTGCACGCTCATTCTCCATTGGGTAGAGTGGTGTAATACATGTAGGATAAGCGATATGATAATATTGCATGCTATCAATAAACCCACTACAAGGGAACAGAATACATGTTTTTATTCCATGAAAAAGTGGCCTGTACGTATAATAATATTAAATATTTTATCACAATAGAATTGAGTCAAAATTTCCACTTCTGTTTTTCAGCCTTTACCCTGATTGTTCATTTTGTGCTCCCAGTTATCTGTGCACTTGACCTTTCATGGAGTTTTGTGGGGGTCACTAACGCTACGTTCACACTGCAAGGCTTAATGCTCAATTCCGATTTTTTTGTGAAATCCGATTTTTTTGTGAGGTCGTTCACATTAACAAATATATGCGACTTGTATGTGATCCTCAGTATGAACGAAAAGCGACCTAAAAGTGTTCCGCATGCGCATTGCAGGATACGACGACGTCACACGCAGTGAGCATGACCAGTGTTTACGGAAGTAAAACCGCCCGGTTGCGGTATGATCCATCCAATCTAGCTTGAATAGCTGCATCCCCCCAAATGGAAATCAGCTCCCTAACCTCTGCGTCCTTCCATTGAGAAGATTCAGAACCTTCACAGCCCGAAGCGTCCCTCGCATTGATGTCATGCGCAGGGGCGCAGATACGTTTTTTGAACTGGGGGGGGGACAAAAAACTGGGGGGGACAAAGCTGCCAGCAAACCAACCCCAACCCCGATATGCCTGTCAAACTTGTTGTTAGTAACCATAGCAACCAAGCTCGAGCTCGCAACCTGTGCAGTCTGCGCAGCTCAACCAACCGAATATCAGCCTTTGTTTTGTTTTATGTGAGTTGTTGCAACTATGTATACACTGCTGTGCACCTCAATAAACCGAATGGTAATTAGTCTTTTGATTTTTCTGTGAGGTTTGCCTTATGCAAAGAAAGACAGCATAGACGTTTTTTCCTCCCTATAAGTGGGGGGGACCGAACGAGGTGAATTTAAATCTGGGTGGGACGAGTCCCACCCTCTATTTGCGCCCGTGATTATGCGCCATGTTGTTGTAACTTTTTTTGAGGGACCCGCCGCCTACTTCAGCGCAGAATAGTGACGTTTGTGGCTTGTTGATGATGTGTAAGTCAGATGAATGCGACCTGGCGGTTCAGACTGAAGTCGCATATGAAAAGAGCGGATAGGAATCGGAATTAGGACCACATATCCAAACGGCCTGAGTCGGATTTGAAAAAATCGGATCTGTGTCGTTCATATTGTCAATAAAAGATCGGATACAGGTCACATATGGGCGAAAAGATCGGATTTGAGTCACTTCAGCCTGCAGTGTGAACGTAGCCTAAATGTAAAGGAGCTGTGTCAGGAATGTGATTTGCACTTTACAAATGATCACCATACACAGGCACACAAGTATAAAGAAAATCAGCGGTTTCAATTTTTTGTAAATCCAGTGGAATTTTTTTTTTTTGTTGGGTTTGGCTGACGCAAACATTTACACACAACTTTACTAAAAGAGTGATAAATGAGACCCTATGTTGGTATGCTAATAATAATAATAATAATAATAATAAATTACATTTATATAGCACTATGTACACTATAGCACTTTACAATTTAAAAAATGCAAACAAATAAGTATACTTCAAGTCTAAAATCATTACTTTTCAATAAATAAAGTCAGAATCTAAAAAGCATAAGCTGATTTAAATAAGAAGGTTTTCAATTGTTTCTTGAAATTGTAAATGTTTTCACATGATTCAAGTTCTCTCGGCAAGGTATTCCAGAACTTGGGACCTGCATAGGCTCCAAGGCTTTTACACTTCGTATCGGTTTTGAGTCAGTACTCACAGCATCACAGATGGCCTCTAAATGAAGGCATTCCACCTTATTGGTCATTTCCCTGTGCTTAGCACGAAACCAGCCATCAAAATTAGGAGACTGAAAGAATTTCCTTAAAACACACAAGCACACACAGATAATATGGAATATATTCACTGACAACGCAAAACAAAAAAAAAAAAAAAGTTAAATTGTACACAGTGTGTTACTTATAAAGGCCCAGCCAGTCCCCTTTGTGCATGGAGGTGATTTGAGGTCCAGCTTGATCCAGACTGGCCATGAACTCATCCTGACTGAAGGGTCGGATCTGAGGAGGAGTCTAAACACACACACACATTCCCCCCCTTTTATTATTTTTTTCAGCCCTTCCATATCTCTGATATCATATCACTGTACTGGTCTTCACAACTATTCAATCATTTTTTAAAATCTGCTACATCAAACACTTAAGAAACAAATTTTAGTATGAATGCAAATTTGTCTAACATTTAAAATCTAAGCAGGGTAGAATTAGGTTTAATTAACCTTCCAAGGGGTTATGGATATTTGCAGTGGCATCAAGCTGGCCAGGTATCGCTCCTGTAAAACAGGATAATTTTTTTTATCATCAGGGTATGTCCTCAATATCCTCAGCACAAAAAGACATAAAATATCCTCACCAGTGGAACAATAAAGCTCTGTGTCAGTTCTAACAAATGCCGCTTCAAGATGGTGCTCTGTACCTCAGGAGGCCTTTTCCTCTGAATTCCCTAGAAAAAGTGTGTGTGTGTGTGTGTGTGTGTGTGTGTGTGTGTGTGTGTGTGTGTGTGTGTGAGAGAGAGAGACAAAGATAACGCAAGTTAGACAGGTTTGACTAATGAAACATTGCTATTAATATACCTAGTTTTATTTACCTTTAAGAGTCGCTTGATTAAGGCCTTGTCTTTATGAAGAAATGTTTTGTATGCTGTGTATATACCTTGACAAGAGTGAAGGGCACATTTATGGAGAGATGTTTATTGCACAATATTTTGTCTTTATGCCTTTTTTTTTTAAATTACAATTAAATGAGTGCATTTAGATCTACCTGGTTTTGTGTCCAGCGTTTTCAACTTGGTCAGTTTCTTGACCTTAACTTGTTTTAACAAATCTCCTAAAATTAGAGGGTGATCAACATGTGCAACAAGAAATGTGTTTGGTTCCACAAGAATTTCAACGAAAGGACCACTTACTGGACATCTTCAACTCCCCGAGACACATGATGTGGGGCCAGCTTTGAAAGGTCTTTATAAAGAAAGGATTTGTAACACCCAGTAATACATTAGGCCTGAAATTACAAGCATAAAAACGAGGAAAGAAAAGTCATGCACCCTCTTTTGGTACTTAATGATCCTATATAAACATACTTGCCAACTTTTCAAAATTCTCCTGGGGGAGAAAAGTGCGTGAACGACATTTTCAATTGGACGAGGGTCTGATGCGCGGTTGAAACGATAAAAACAGTGGATCCCAATTAATTGCAAACCATTTGAAATTTATACAATTGAGTTTTTGAACTGTTGATATTGTTCTATCAGTTACTCTAGGTTATGAGATTCATGTATCAGGCATGAGAGAGCTCAGAGTGAAAAATCTGAAATAATACTCGTCTTGAATTTTAATATAATAACAATGAAAGTCTTAAATCAGATTTTTAGCTGAAAAATCTCATGCCTGAATATTGTCTACATACAGAGACCCACAGAAAATAACACAAGTGATGCTTTTAGAAGAATGTTTATAATTTCTTAAAATAGTCGCAGTGAATGACAGTATTATTGGATTGCATCAAATGTATTTTCCTTCTGTAAGCTCATGTAAAACTACAGAGAACTATAATATCATATATTAATTACATTTTAATAAGATTTAACCAAAATAACTCAATTAAATAAATACTGCACCGTCTTAGTACGACTAAAATGCATCTCTCTCACTAAACACTTTCCAACAGAATTTTTAAAAAGCACTAGAAATCCTATCAAAATCCTATCGGAATGCACCAAAGGAATTTGCTCATTTGCAAACTTTGAAAGTTTTCAAACAAAATTTTAAAATGGCACTATAAATACTACCATACTATCAAAATATACTCTGCAAAGAAATTCACTCGAATGCAAAATTTTAGTACGACCAAAATACACTCACTAGTAATTTTTCAATTAAAATCTCAAAACTCTATCAAAATCGATCACTTTCCAGATAATTCACTTGTAAACTTTCAAACATAAATTCAAAATAGCACTAAGACACTACGACACACTTCAAATACACTCACCAAACAAATTCTCTGTCAGGTAAAATTTCACTAAACACTTTAGAAGTTGTACAGTTTGTTTCTGAAATGGTAGGGATGACGAGTTTAATTTCACACTCAAATGTCCATTATATTCTGATTTAAGGTATCTTTACCTTAAAATGTGTAACTGGCTGGTCGAACATTTGCTTATCCATGGAAATTCATTCTCCCATGCAACCTGGTATTTGCATTCATATTTTTGCCGTTTGGTATTGGGTTTAGTGGCCATGATGAATGACTGCTTGTAAAAAATGTCAGACAGCCTGGGTGAATCCTACATTACGGAAGTGACTGTCATTCTGTTCGTTGATTGGTTAAAATCAGTTGACTTCAGCAGTGTTTCTCATACGATTCTGATTAGACATAATCGGGAGTATTTTTAACTTGGCGGTAGGGATTTCCCAAAACCGGGAGATTATCCAGTTTTTAACAAATACGATCGGGAGGCGGGAGACGGAGGCTAAAATCGGGAGCCTCCCAACGAAATCGGAAGGGTTGGCAAGTACGTATAAAGGATGCCTGAACATTTGTGATAATTCTTCAGAAAGTATATTTAAGATTTAAAAATGAAAGTGCAAAGATTGTTCCAGCTGTTTTAGCGTTTGTACTTACGGTGCCTGAGTTCTGGTAGTGTACTCCTTAAACTCACTGTCATGGATGGTAAAGTATGGCCGAAAATCACAGCAGTACTTCAGTGGACTGATGCAGCTAGAAAGAAGTGAACAGGAACTTGCTAATCAACTATATTTTAGTGCATAATAGAAAAATTAAACTCAAGATGCATTTCAACCGCAACAAAAATTCATCAATTTATCTTCAGTAAGTATGCTGGTCAGGGTTGCAATGGGGGAGGGGAGGGGGTGATGGTTGTTGATACGGTCATGATCCAGTCTGAAACTTCCAAGTCCTAAACTGTGGGTGGTAGAAATAACATGTTTCCAAGTTTCCAACATGTCTTGGAAACATGTTTCACAGACATGTTTCCAAGTCCTAACCTGCGCATTTGTGCTCCACTCGGTTTCCCCGTTCTCCCTGCGCGACACTAGCACACCTGCTGTGCATTCACTTTTAGTTAATCTATAAAAACTTGGTGTGGAGGAGGACATAACACAGAAAAATACTCTGACATATGAGTAGGGGTAGCACAGTGGTGTAGTGGCTAGCACTGTCGCCTCACAGCAAGAAGGTTCTGCATTTGAGCCCAGCGGCCGGCGGGGGCCTTCCTGTGTGGAGTTTGCATGTTCTCACAGTGTCTGCGTGGCTTTCCTCCAGGTGCTCCGGTTTCCCCCCCACAGTCCAAAGACATGCAGGTTAGGTTAACATGGGGCAGCCTTGGGCTGAAGTGCCCTTGAGCAAGGCACCTAACCCCCAACTGCTCCCCAGGTGCTGTAGCATAGCTGCCCACTGCTCTGGGTGTGTGTGTGCGCGCGCGCGTGTGTTCACTGCTTCAGATGGGTTGAATGCAGAAGATGAATTTCACTGTGCTTGAGTGTGCATGTGACAAACAAAGTCTTCTTCTTCTATTATATTCCTGCACTGCACTGCAAAATAGCTTTTTTAAAAGGTCCGTTAAAAATATTTTAAGTCAGTTTTAAAATATTGTTCTGTTTATCCTTGTAAATATCATGTACTACCTGCATTGTCAGTGCAGGATAACATTAAATATATTCCTCTTTAAAGCATATACGCAGAGCCATGGCCTCACTTTTGTTTATAAATGCCTTGAGACCTCAAGAATGGCACAGGAATAGTGTTAAGCGTTAACAATAAATCTAATATAATAATTTTTACGATTAAAGTGATTCATATAGGTAGTGGTCTGAGTGAATGACCTTGACGTCCATAACGTCACAACAAGAAGTCTATTGGTCTGATCGCCATTTCCGCCATACTAAAACACAGAGCTGACTGCAACTCCGATCCTCCATTTTGAGCTAATTTATCGTCATGCCACGTAGATGTGTTGCTGGCCGGTGCAGCAACACGACAGAAGGTGGATTTATGTTGAATTCATGGCCCAAGAATGTTCAAACTGCAAAGATTTGGACGCGCTTTGCAAGAAGTTCATGGGCACATTGGGCACCTACGAAGTGGTCTCTCCTCTGCTCTGTACATTTTACTGAAGACTCATACGAGACCTCTGATCTGTTGAGGAGTGTTGGCTATAAGCCCGTATTAAAAGAAGGTGCAGTATCAACAATTAAATAAAACTACAAGAAAAGGAAAGCATTTATTTAATTTTTTTTTTTAAAGGAAAGTAAGTTCAGTTGCACCAGTTCTCCTGGAGCGTGAGCAGAGGGTTGTTGGTAAAACCCGGGACAGAATGGGACGTGACATTATCGCTTGGGCAGTGACCTCCCTGTGGTTGTTACTAAAACCAGTGACGTCCCGTTCCGTCCCGTGTTTTAGTAATTGCCTGAGCCCAGCAGTAATGGCGGAATACTCCGTATGGAGAAAATGGAGAATGAGTGGAGCAGCCGTCTGATTTCTTCACTGGATATTGCTGCCATCTCACCCTTACGTGGAAGAAGCGAATGAAAGGAGAACTGAACGAACAACTGAAAGTCAGATTGTTTCAAAACAACTGGCCTTCAAGAAGCAAGAACACAGACGGGTAAACTCCGACTCTCATTTGGATATAAAACACCAAACAAAAACATGTTTACCTGCATTTAGATTGATACATGTAACTTGTATTGTGTTTAAGTTACCGGTATAAGATTATTTAATTTGCTTCAGAATGTGATTGTCTCAGTTCATCTGATTATTTAATTAGCCTTTTACGTTTTCATCTCATCTCATCATCTCTAGACGCTTTATCCTGTTCCACAGGGTCGCAGGCAAGCTGGAGCCTATCCCAGCTGACTACGGGCGAAAGGCGGGGTACACCCTGGACAAGTCGCCAGGTCAACACAGGGCTGACACATAGACACAGACAACCATTCACACTCACATTCACACCTACGGTCAATTTAGAGTCACCAGTTAACCTAACCTGCATGTCTTTGGACTGTGGGGGAAACCGGAGCACCCAGAGGAAACCCACGCAGACACGGGGAGAACATGCAAACTCCGCACAGAAAGGCCCTCACCGGCCACGGGGCTCGAACCCGGACCTTCTTGCTGTGAGGCGACAGCGCTAACCACTACACCACCGTGCCGCCCCTTTTACGTTTTATCAGTGAAAATGGATGCACATGCATGTTGCACAAGTTATAACACCTATCCTGTTTTAATGAGAGTCAACCCACAATCAATGAAGTCAAATCAGTCTTAGTTGAGCAAGTGGGTAACGGTATTTCTTACTTTCACCATAAAGTTTTATTGATATGACTTTGATCTATAGCTGTCAAAGGCCTTGGCCTTAAAACCGGTTCCCGCTGTGACGTCATGCACTCGGCTGGCTGGCTCGGCGGGGCAGCTCGAATGCCAACTTTGCGGTTTAACTCTCAAAAATATTTTTTATTCCCATTTATGCAACATACAAGAGTCAAGGGTGGAGATACTATCCACTGAGAAATGTATTTAAAAATAAAGGTTCTGCGTATCTCCTTTAAGCATATGTTCTGCTCTTCTTATTCTTTTAAGTTCGTTTCTTAAGACACGTATTTTTAAGTATGTTACCTCGCTTGTTGACAGTTTCGGCGAACACTTCCACCTTCTTCAAAACAGTCACCAGATGTCGAGTGGTGACGTGCCTTATCAGCTGATGTTACTCTATGGAGGCGTGAACGTCCCGCCCAATTTGACAGGTAGTCCACGCCTCCTGCTGTCAGGTCGCTGCCCCAGGACTGCGCTCCAGGTGTGCGACAGCGCGTACGCTCCCTCATCCCGGTTCATGGTCCTCTGCTTACGTATCTCCACTGCCTCCAAAATCCAACGCTGATATCTATTCTCTTCAGCGCGAATGACTCTGGCCTCTTCCCAATTCATAATATGATTTTGTCGTTTGCAGTGGTCTGAAATGGCTGATTTTAAGTTTTCTTGGTTTGCTTTTTCTTTTTCGGATCTTGTGAGTCTTTTTGTTGTTTCTTTTTCACATTCTAATTGGTGTTCTTTCCTGCGAGTGTGGAAGCATCTGCCCGTTTCACCAATATAGACTTTATTGCATGAGCGGCAAGGGATTTGATATATGATATTGCATTTATTATCCAGTTGTATTTTATCTTTGGGGTGAATTAGCAGCTGTCGGAGGTTCTTGTATGGTTTGACCGGGGTGTTGATGTGGTATTTCCTCATGGATCGTTGGATGCGTTCTGTAACTCCTTTTATGTATGGTAATGTGACAAAGCCTCGGTTTGTTTTTTCTGTGTTTTTTCTTGTTTGTTTGTTTCTTTCCTTTTTTTGTGTCTGTGATTTTCCTTTTCGAATTGCCCACGGTGGATATTGGCAGTTTTTTAATGCCTGTTGGATGTGTTGTTCCTCCTCCTGTCTGTCTTTCTCCTCCGTGATGTTCTGTGTTCGGTCGTATAGTGTTCTGATTACTGACATTTTGTGTGCGATGGGATGTTCAGATGTCCAGAGAAGATATTGGTCGGTATGTCCAACGATCCATGAGGAAATACCACATCAACACCCCGGTCAAACCATACAAGAACCTCCGACAGCTGCTAGTTCACCCCAAAGATAAAATACAACTGGACAATAAATGCAATATCATATATGAAATCCCTTGCCGCTCATGCAATAAAGTCTATATTGGTGAAACGGGCAGATGCTTCCACACTCGCAGGAAAGAACACCAATTAGAATGTGAAAAAGAAACAACAAAAAGACTCACAAGATCCGAAAAAGAAAAAGCAAGCCAAGAAAACTTAAAATCAGCCATTTCAGACCACTGCAAACGGCAAAATCATATTATGAATTGGGAAGAGGCCAGAGTCATTCGCGCTGAAGAGAATGGATATCAGCGTTGGATTTTGGAGGCAGTGGAGATACGTAAGCGGGCGCAGAGGACCATGAACCGGGATGAGGGAGCGTACGCGTTGTCGCACACCTGGAGCGCAGTCCTGGGGCAGCGACCTGACAGCAGGAGGCGTGGACTACCTGTCAAATTGGGCGGGACGTTCACGCCTCCATAGAGTAACATCAGCTGATAAGGCACGTCACCACTCGACATCTGGTGACTGTTTTGAAGAAGGCGGAAGTGTTCGCCGAAACTGTCAACAAGCGAGGTAACATACTTAAAAATACGTGTCTTAAGAAACGAACTTAAAAGAATAGTTATAATTATCAGACATAATGAATTTTCACTACATATGTTCTGCTCTCTTTCTGTATTATTAATCGAGTTATCTTACTAGTCAGTCAGAATTGGAAAGACAGAAGGATAATGAGCATACCTAACCAGAGCCAGCACGGTCTCTGAGGACACGGCTGGAGAGGGTGCCATGACGACCAACGGCTCTCCTAGCATTATCAGCTCCCACAGCAACTGTATGTGAATTATGACAGACTGGAAACACCTGATCGGGTCAAAGGTCAATTGGGTCAGTTTAAAACAATGACTGTCTTTGTATTATGTATTTGTGTGTCTTTATATTAGGGCTATCAATCTATTCATTTTATTAAAAATCACAATTAATCACACACTGATTCACGTAATGATTAATTACATATTTTTTCACTTTGAGATTTCATGAAAAAACAGTGTTTACTTCAACAGTTGTAATCATTCCTAAATCACAGATACCAGCACAGGTAGGAGCATAGGAGATACTTTTGCTGTTGTGCTGAACATTGACCCTATTTGTGTGTGTTTATTTTTTTTATACAGTGGTGCTTGAAAGTTTGTGAGCCATTGAGAATTTTCTAAATTTCTGCATAAATATGACCTAAAACATTATCAGATTTTCACACAAGTCCTAAAAGTAGATAAAGAGAACCCAGTTAAACAAATGAGACAAAACTATTATACTTGGTCATTTATTTATTGAGGAAAATGATCCAATATTACATATCTGTGAGTGGCAAAAGTATGTGAACCTCTAGGATTAGCAGTTAATTTGAAGGTGAAATTAGAGTCAGGTGTTTTCAATCAATGGGATGACAATCAGGTGTGAGTGGGCACCCTGTTTTATTTAAAGAACAGAGATCTATCAAAGTCTGATCTTCACAACACACGTTTGTGGAAGTGTATCATGGCACGAACAAAGGAGATTTCTGAGGACCTCAGAAAAAGTGTTGTTGATGCTCATCAGGCTGGAAAAGGTTACAAAACCATCTCTAAAGAGTTTGGACTCCACCAATCCACAGACAGACAGATTGTGTACAAATGGAGGAAATTCAAGACCATTGTTACCCTCCCCAGGAGTGGTCAACCAACAAAGATCACTCCGAGAGCAAGGCGTGTAATAGTCGATGAGGTCACAAAGGACTCCAGGGTAACTTCGAAGCAACTGAAGGCCTCTCTCACATTGGCAAATCTTAATGTTCATGAGTCCACCATCAGGAGAACACTGAACAACAATGGTGTGCATGGCAGGGTTGCAAGGAGAAAGCCACTGCTGTCCAAAAAGAACATTGCTGCTCATTTGCAGTTTGCTAAAGATCATGTGGACAAGCCAGAAGGCTATTGGAAAAATGTTTTGTGGACAGATGAGACCAAAATAGAACTTTTTGGTTTAAATGAGAAGCGTTATGTTTGGAGAAAGGAAAACACTACATTCCAGCATAAGAACCTTATCCCATCTGTGAAACATGGTGCTGGTAGTAGTATCATGGTTTGGGCCTGTTTTGCTGCATCTGGGCCAGGACGGCTTGCCATCATTGATGGAACAATGAATTCTGAATTATACCAGTGAATTCTAAAGGAAAATATCAGGACATCTGTCCATGAACTGAATCTCAAGAGAAGGTGGGTCATGCAGCAAGACAACGACCCTAAGCACACAAGTCGTTCTACCAAAGAATGGTTAAAGAAGAATAAAGTTAAATGTTTTGGAATGGCCAAGTCAAAGTCCTGACCTTAATCCAATTGAAATGTGGAAGGACCTGAAGCGAGCAGTTCATGTGAGGAAACCCACCAACATCCCAGAGGTGAAGTTGTTCTGTACAGAGGAATGGGCTAAAATTCCTCCAACCTGGTGTGCAGGACTGATCAACAGTTACCATAAATGTTTAGTTGCGGTTACTGCTGCACAGGGGGCCCACACCAGATACTGAAAGCTAAGATTCACATACTTTTGCCACTCACAGATATGTAACATTGGATCACTTTCCTCAATAAATAAATGACCAAGTATAATAGTTTTGTTTCATTTGTTTAACTGGGTTCTCTTTATCTACTTTTAGGACTTGTGTGAAAATCTGATGATGTTTTAGGTCATATGCAGAAATATAGAAAAATTCTAAAGGGTTCACAAACTTTCAAGCACCACTGTATAAAAAAATAAACACACACACAAATAGGGTCAATGTTCAGCACAACAGCAAAAGTCTCTCCTACCATCTCCAACAGTATAACTACATTGGCAGATCATTGTACTGCAACTGGCTCTGACATAGTATCCTGATAATGCAATAAATAACAATGGAATTAAACAAGTGTATTTCCACTGCTGTAATAAATAACCCCTCGAAAGTTATACAGGTTTACACTTAATGATCTTACTCCATAACATAATAAGAGTATTATACAACCCCGATTCCAAAAAAGTTGGGACAAAGTACAAATTGTAAATAAAAACAGAATGCAATAATTTACAAATCTCAAAAACTGATATTGTATTCACAATAGAACATAGACAACATATCAAATGTTGAAAGTGAGACATTTTGAAATGTCATGCCAAATATTGGCTCATTTGAAATTTCATGACAGCAACACATTTCAAAAAAGTTGGGACAGGGGCAATAAGAGGCTGGAAAAGTTAAAGGTACAAAAAAGGAACAGCTGGAGGACCAAATTTTACAACTCATTAGGTCAATTGGCAATAGATCATTAACATGACTGGGTATAAAAAGAGCATCTTGGAGTGGCAGCGGCTCTCAGAAGTAAAGATGGGAAGAGGATCACCAATCCCCCTAATTCTGCACCGACAAATAGTGGAGCAATATCAGAAAGGAGTTCGACAGTGTAAAATTGCAAAGAGTTTGAACACATCATCATCATCTACAGTGCATAATATCATCAAAAGATTCAGAGAATCTGGAAGAATCTCTGTGCGTAAGGGTCAAGGCCGGAAAACCATACTGGGTGCCCGTGATCTTCGGGCCCTTAGATGGCACTGCATCACATACAGGCATGCTTCTGTATTGGAAATCACAAAATGGGCTCAGGAATATTTCCAGAGAACATTATCTGTGAACACGATTCACCGTGCCATCCGCCATTGCCAGCTAAAACTCTACAGTTCAAAGAAGAAGCCGTATCTAAACACGATCCAGAAGCGCAGACGTCTTCTCTGGGCCAAGGCTCGTTTAAAATGGACTGTAGCAAAGTGGAAAACTGTTCTGTGGTCAGACGAATCAAAATTTGAAGTTCTTTATGGAAATCAGGGACGCCGTGTCATTCGGACTAAAGAGGAGAAGGACGACCCAAGTTGTTATCAGCGCTCAGTACAGAAGCCTGCATCTCTGATGGTATGGGGTTGCATTAGTGCGTGTGGCATGGGCAGCTTACACATCTGGAAAGACACCATCAATGCTGAAAGGTATATCCAGGGTCTAGAGCAACATATGCTCCCATCCAGATGACGTCTCTTTCAGGGAAGACCTTGCATTTTCCAACATGACAATGCCAAACCACATACTGCATCAATTACAGCATCATGGCTGCGTAGAAGAAGGGTCCGGGTACTGAACTGGCCAGCCTGCAGTCCAGATCTTTCACCCATAGAAAACATTTGGCGCATCATAAAACGGAAGATACGACAAAAAAAGTCCTAAGACAGTTGAGCAACTAGAATCCTACATTAGACAAGAATGGGTTAACATTCCTATCCCTAAACTTGAACAACTTGTCTCCTCAGTCCCCAGACATTTACAGACTGTTGTAAAGAGAAAAGGGGATGTCTCACAGTGGTAAACATGGCCTTGTCCCAACTTTTTTGAGATGTGTTGTTATGAAATTTAAAAATCACCTAATTTTCCCCTTTAAATGATACTGTGGCAGCGGGGGCGTGGTCAAGCATCGGTCTGTGACAGGAGGGTGGAGCCGGGGAAGGTGAGTGGCAGATTCGCTACACCTGACTGTAATTAACCCGTGTTTTGTGTGTGTTTTCCCAGTAAACCGCTCCCTATTTTAGGAGGCTGAGAGAGAGCAGAGGGAGCGCGACCCGGGAGTGGAGGCTGAGAGTGTGTCTGTGTGCTGCGAGTTCGTTTAAGCTGAAAAGTTTATTAATAAAACACGCTGTTACTCCCTCCAAACGTTGTCCTGCCGTCCTCTGTGCTCCACCCACGCATTGTCCGCGCTACAGTGGTGCCGAAACCCGGGAAAAGGTGGAGCACCAGTGCTACAGCTCCATGGAATCCTCCCCGTTCGCGGACTTGGTCCACGCCCTCGCCACGGCTCAGCAGAGCCAGCACCAGGCACTCGTCACGCTCCGAACGGAGCAGGAGCGCCGCTTCGAAGCCCTGGTGCTGGCTCAACAGGAAGATCGAGAGGCGTTCCGGCGGCTCCTCGCGTCGGCGGGATCCACCAGCGCCCCGGCCGCGGGCCCGTCTCCCCTCACTGTGACCAAGATGGGCCCGCAGGACGACCCCGAGGCTTTCATCACCTTGTTCGAGCAGGTCGCCGAAGCCTCGGGGTGGCCGATGGAGCAGCGCGCGGCGCGCCTCCTCCCCCTCCTGACTGGAGAGGCGCAGCTGGCCGCATTACAGCTCCCCGCCGACCGCCGGCTGGCCTACGCTGACCTTCGCCGGGCCGTCCTCCAGCGCGTGGGGCGCACGCCGGAGCAGCAGCGCCAGCGCTTCCGCGCGCTGCGGATGGAGGAAGCCGGCAGCCCGTTCGCGTTTGGCCAGCAGCTCCGGGACGCCTGCTGGCGGTGGCTGAGGGCCGAAGATCGCGACGCCGAGGGAATCATCGACCAGGTGGCGCTGGAACAGTTCGTTGCCCGCTTACCAGCCGGAACCGCGGAGTGGGTCCAGTGCCACCGCCCGGCGTCGCTGGATCAGGCCGTAGGACTGGCGGAGGATCATCTGGCGGCTGTACCGGCGGCAGGACAACGGATGACATCGTCTTCTGTCTCCTCTTCTCTCTCTCTGTCTTCCCCCCCTCTCTCTCTGTCTTCCCCCCCTCCTCCCGTGTCCCGTCCTCGCCCCATTCCCCCACCACGGAGGCGGGGGCCGGCCCCACCCCAGCCGGCCCGCCGCACCCGTGGTGCCCTCCCGTTTCCCCCTTCTGTGTCTGTCTCTCCCCCCCCTCAGGTGAGTGAGCCCCAGAACACAGTTGCAGAGGGGAGGCCCGGGCCGGTTTGCTGGCGCTGCGGGGAACCGGGCCACCTGCAGCAACAATGTGCAGCGATGGAGGTGGGGGCGGTGGTGCGGATCCCCGACGCGCCAGAGGCTGCCCTCGATCGGGCCGGAGCGTATCGCATACCGGTAAGTGTACAAGGGGCTACATATCAGGCGTTGGTGGATTCAGGCTGCAATCAGACCTCAATCCGCCAAAGCCTGGTGCAAGACGAGGCATTGGGGGGAGCACAAGGGGTGAAGGTGTTGTGTGTGCACGGGGATATTCACAGCTACCCGTTGGTGTCAGTCCACATATATTTTAGAGGGGAAAAATCTATAGTGAAGGCGGCGGTTAATCCTCGCCTTACCCACTCTTTGATCTTGGGGACCGATTGGCCGGGATTTCGGGGTTTAATGGCACGCCTAGTAAAGAGTGGGTCCTGCCGGTTGACGGGGGAGGGTCCCGGTGTCGCTTTGGCTGGAGCGGCGGTCGCAGAGCCGTCTACGTCACCTCCGCGACAGGGGGAGGAGCCGCCGGCCCCTCCTCTTTCTATTGGGGAATCCCTCGCGGATTTCCCACTGGAACAATCGCGAGACGAGACTCTGCGACACGCGTTTGACCAAGTGAGAGTAATCGATGGTCAAACGCTCCGGCTGAACGCCACCCCGTCCTTCCCCTATTTTTCCATTTTGAAGGATAGATTATATCGAGTGACGCAGGACACTCAGACGAAAGAGCGAGTCACCCAGTTATTAATTCCAAAGAGCCGCCGGGAATTGGTATTCCAGGCGGCCCACTTTAATCCCATGGCTGGACACCTCGGGCAGGATAAGACACTCGCCCGGATAATGGCCCGATTCTATTGGCCGGGGATTCGCGGCGACGTCCGTAAGTGGTGTACGGCGTGCCGCGAATGCCAGTTAGTGAATCCAGCGGCCATTCCAAAAGCGCCCTTGCGCCCCCTACCATTAATCGAGACCCCGTTCGAAAGAATTGGGATGGATCTCGTTGGGCCATTAGATCGGTCAACACGAGGGTACCGCTTTATATTAGTCCTGGTGGACTATGCAACGCGATACCCGGAAGCGGTGCCTCTTCGCAATATCTCAGCACGCAGTATTGCAGAGGCCCTCTTCCACGTCATCTCCCGGGTTGGAATCCCGAAAGAGATTCTGACTGACCAAGGCACCTCGTTTATGTCACGAACACTGAGCGAACTGTATGGGCTACTAGGTATTAAGCCGATCCGCACCAGCGTTTATCACCCACAGACGGACGGTTTAGTTGAACGGTTCAATCGCACCCTCAAGAATATTATTAAAAAATTCGTAAGTGAGGACGCACGTAACTGGGATAAGTGGCTCGAACCCTTGTTGTTTGCAGTGCGAGAGGTTCCCCAAGCCTCCACGGGGTTTTCCCCGTTTGAATTATTATACGGGCGTAAGCCGCGCGGCATCTTAGATGTACTGCGGGAAAATTGGGAGGAGGGACCTTCACAGAGCAAAAACGAAATTCAGTACGTTATGGATCTGCGCGCAAAACTCCACACGCTCACCCACCTAACTCAGGAGAATTTGCGGCAGGCCCAGGAACGGCAAGTCCGCCTGTACAACAAGGGCACGCGCCTTAGAGAGTTCACTCCGGGAGAGAAGGTACTCGTCCTGTTGCCCACATCGAGCTCCAAATTAATCGCCAAGTGGCAAGGACCCTTTGAGGTCACACGGCGAGTCGGGGACGTCGACTACGAGGTTAGGCGAACGGACAGGGAGGGGGCGCTACAGATTTACCACCTCAATCTGCTGAAACTCTGGAATGAGGAGGTCCCCGTGGCGTTGGTGTCGGTAGTTCCGGAGAAGGCGGAGCTGGGGCCGGAGGTCCCCAAAGGGTCATTGGCATCACGTACCTCTCCGGTCCCCTGTGGAGACCACCTCTCCCCGACCCAACTCGCGGAGGTCGCCCAGTTGCAGGCCGAGTTTTCGGATGTGTTCTCGCCCCTGCCCGGTCGCACGAACCTCATAGAACACCACATAGAGACGCCCCCGGGGGTGGTAGTGCGTAGCCGCCCTTATAGACTACCCGAACACAAAAAAAAGGTGGTTCGGGAAGAACTTCAGGCCATGCTCGAAATGGGCATCGTCGAGGAGTCCCACAGTGACTGGAGCAGCCCAGTGGTCTTGGTTCCCAAGGCCGACGGGTCGGTCCGGTTCTGTGTGGACTATAGAAAAGTCAACGCGGTGTCTAAATTCGACGCATACCCAATGCCTCGTATTGATGAGCTGCTCGATCGACTAGGCACGGCTCGCTTTTACTCGACACTGGATTTGACGAAGGGATATTGGCAGATCCCCTTGACTCCATTATCCCGAGAGAAAACGGCCTTTTCCACACCGTTCGGCTTACACCAGTTCGTCACACTTCCGTTTGGGCTGTTTGGGGCGCCCGCTACGTTTCAGCGGCTGATGGACCGAGTCCTCCGGCCGCACGCCACCTATGCGGCCGCGTACCTAGATGACATCATCATTTATAGCAATGACTGGCAGCGGCACCTGCAACACCTGAGGGCCGTCCTTAGGTCGCTGAGGCGGGCGGGACTCACTGCCAACCCGAAGAAGTGTGCGATTGGGCGGGTGGAAGTACGGTATCTGGGCTTCCACTTGGGCAACGGGCAGGTGCGTCCCCAAATTAATAAGACTGCAGCGATTGCGGCCTGCCCGAGGCCCAAGACCAAAAAGGGGGTGAGACAGTTCCTGGGGCTGGCTGGCTACTATCGTAGGTTTATACCTAATTATTCGGACGTCACCAGCCCGCTGACTGACCTCACTAAAAAGGGGGCACCAGATCCGGTCCAGTGGACGGAGCAGTGCCAGCGGGCTTTCTCTGAGGTAAAGGCTGCACTGTGTGGGGGGCCACTCTTACACTCCCCTGACTTCTCTCTCCCTTTTTTGTTGCAGACGGATGCGTCGGACAGAGGGCTGGGGGCCGTTTTGTCCCAGCAGGTGGAGGGGGAGGACCGCCCAGTCCTATACATCAGCCGCAAGCTGTCAGTGCGTGAGGGGCGCTACAGCACCATTGAGAAGGAGTGCCTGGCGATCAAGTGGGCGGTCCTCGCCCTCCGTTACTACCTGCTGGGGCGCTCTTTCACCCTCTGTTCGGACCATGCGCCCCTCCAGTGGCTCCACCGCATGAAGGATGCCAACGCGCGGATCACCCGTTGGTATCTGGCACTCCAACCCTTCAGCTTCAAGGTGGTCCACAGGCCGGGGGCGCAGATGGTCGTGGCGGACTTCCTCTCCCGTCAAGGGGGGGGGGAGTCGGCTGCGGGCCGGACGGGCGCCCGGCCTGAGTCGGGCGGTGGGGGTATGTGGCAGCGGGGGCGTGGTCAAGCATCGGTCTGTGACAGGAGGGTGGAGCCGGGGAAGGTGAGTGGCAGATTCGCTACACCTGACTGTAATTAACCCGTGTTTTGTGTGTGTTTTCCCAGTAAACCGCTCCCTATTTTAGGAGGCTGAGAGAGAGCAGAGGGAGCGCGACCCGGGAGTGGAGGCTGAGAGTGTGTCTGTGTGCTGCGAGTTCGTTTAAGCTGAAAAGTTTATTAATAAAACACGCTGTTACTCCCTCCAAACGTTGTCCTGCCGTCCTCTGTGCTCCACCCACGCATTGTCCGCGCTACAGATACATTTTCTCAGTTTAAACATTTGATATGTCATCTATGTTCTATTCTGAATAAAATATGGAATTTTGAAACTTCCACATCATTGCATTCCGTTTTTATTTACAATTTGTACTTTGTCCCAACTTTTTTGGAATCGGGGTTGTATAATCTGCTATTTGGGCTTAACTCAGATAGAACTTTGTAATACTTAGGTTATTACAGTTCTATGGGAGATTTAATGTTCAGACAATACAACAACATAACAGTCATCTGTGAGCAGTCTATGCAATGAATGGTCATACTAAGGTAGTTTTGGTCACTAAACAACGTCCAGTAGTGACCCGTTAGTACTGCTGTAGTATGTAGCGCTCCTTGACTAATCATAGTAGTTTTCACACTGGTGTGTTTGGTTGTTTAATGGCGTCATACTTCTTTGGTACTTCAATTCCCCAAGACAAAGATTGTAAACTAAGAAACCGTCATCCACTGAACCATCTGCAAGTGTTTTAAAATGAAAAGAACTGCGTAAACTCACATTTCTTCTATATCAATTTTCTCAATTTTAATTTGTCCTACGCTCTACAAACACCCAAAAAAGCAGTAAGAATAGCTGTGTCTACATAAGTAGGATTTACAGCATATACGTCGCATATCCTAGCAATGACTATTAATGCAATTTAAAAAATAACATTATGATTTTAAAAGTTAATCAGGTATGTTAATGTATTATTTTGACAACCCTACCTTATATATATATATATATATATATATATATATATATATATATATATATTTTACATGAGCAGTTTCTGATTCATTACCCATACAACATAAAACCAACCAGCCCCATAAACTGTGGGTGGTAGAAATGGGCAACTGGACTTGCTTGAAGATTCTTGAAAACGTTTCACCTCTCGTCCAAAAGGCTTCCTCAGTTCTGTCTGAGTAATAGGGAGTATCATATATTTATCCTCTCCTGGCTCAGAATCAGAATTCTGATGACCAGCTCATCTAAGGTGTCATTGAGGCATCATGTTGGTGTGGGTCGCTGGAGGCTGGGTGTGAATGGCAAGTCATTAGGGTGATCCCTAATGACTCGCCATTCACACCCAGCCTCCAGCGACCCACACCAACATGATGCCTCAATGACACCTTAGATGAGCTGGTCATCAGAATTCTGTTTCTGAGCCAGGAGAGGATAAATATATGATACTCCCTATTACTCAGACAGAACTGAGGAAGCCTTTTGGACGAGAGGTGAAACGTTTTCAAGAATCTTCAAGCAAGTCCAGTTGCCCATTTCTACCACCCACAGTTTACTATGACCTGGATGATTGAGAATCTTCACAGACAAACCAGCCCCATACTTACTTGAAAAGATCCAGCTCATGGATGGTTGGGAAAACTATGGGAGAAGAGAGAAGTTTCTACACAACAAAAAAAAAAAAAAAAAGGAAAAAAGAAAAGTGAATCAAAAACATCAACATTTCAACGACTGACTGCATCATTATACATGAAAAGTGAGTTCACACCTCTTTTTGTCCCTGTCTGCTAGGACTTCCTCCTGGTATGTCATCTTTTGAAGGAATTCTGACCTGCAAGTAGAACGTTTTACAAACAATTTAAACCAACCAACCCATCAGCCCACCCAATTCATCAACTGAACTAACCAACCAACCAGACATTTCTAATAACAGGACGTGTCTAATAATGGCACTTTGTTGCCATGTTAAATGAGAGTCTGCACATGCATGAAAGCTGTTCAGGAGGTTGAATCACTTATGTCGATGTGACTTGTGCTCTGAGAACATCCAACCCTGAAGAGGAGATGGATGTCTTGGTCCAAACCCTAACTCAGTAACAGCCAAGTTACTAAATAGACTGCCTTTCAGATTTTTCAAGTGTAGGTCATAAAAATAATTTTCCCTGACACCCAATTATTTTTGTTTCGTAGACCAAAAGCTACTGAATTCGAATCACAGACTTTCAATTTTCTTCTTTTTTTTTTTTAAATAGAACAATTAATGAATTTAGGGCCACATGACCCTAAATTCTCCACTATTTTTTCCTGCTTCACCATGACCCAATTCAAGATACTACGTCATGCATCACATGGTGGGCTTTCTCCGTTCGTGCAAGGCATTGGTGGGATACAAATTTGAAACAGGAGAGAACAATGGCAGACGTGAGTGTGCGAATGAAACGCGAAAGACCGACTACAATAACGGAAAGTGAGAAGAAAAGATGTTATGTTGCGAAGGAAAGGAAACGCAGGACCAAACTAATAAATATCGGCGGTCAGCGAGCACATCGGTGTGATTAGCTGTTCGTTTAGCGACAGAATGATGGAACTGTCAGTGCACGGTCAAGGTAAACCTGTAGATGACAGTAATGCAACACTGTGGATGCCAGCTGCTGTAAAACCCAAAAGACCGTGATAAACCTGCGCATGTGCACACCAGACTTCCTCTGTCTGCTTGACTGCACAAAGTGAGTAATTTCATGCACATTTGCTAGGGAATCCCTTCAAATTAAATAAATTCCCAGCCACAGAATGGCCTGATATTTTGAGATATTACAGAAATAAACATACATCACAATGACCAAATTTCAGAGGGAACTAAATTTTACCGATTTTATGAAATCAAAAGGCCGTCTAGCTTTAAGCTCCAATGCCTGCCTTTTTTTTTTTAAATATAATGTTCAATTAAACTGCATTGCTTTCGTTTTTGCATTTTAGACATTTCAACTTTATTTCAATTTACTACTTATTTCACTGCCACTAATTTTGCTTCAAGTTCATTTCGCCATTAAGCAAATGTGCCAACCCGCCTTGTGACACTGCTAGGGTATGCAATGTGTGCGTTTGGTATCATCCCAACCAACTAATCAATTTATTTATCTCTTGAACTGATTTATTCACCTCCTGAACCAGATGGCCCTGTGGAACTTTCTGGAAACTTTCCTAAGGCCACACCAAATCGATTAGTTGGTTCTCGGAATCGCCGCTTGAAGAAAATGAAAAATGAAAAAATAAAATAAAATCGAAATCAAACTCCCACCAACAGAAAAACATCGTGGCTGATGGTTCAAAATACTGAAGACTGCAGGTTGAGGTCATGTGACGTCGAAAACCAATCAAATCGCCCCTTTCACTTTAGATAAAGACTTGTGGAAGAAACATGCCTGTGGAGGGGAATCCTGCAAAGCCTGTGTTTGTGATTGTTAGGATATTCAGCGAACAGAAGTGTAAAATCTTTGACAGGTGTGTCGAAATTCAAGAGGGGGAAAAACCATGCACAGTTGTACTCAAGATGCCGTGAGCCTGTTACCCTGCGATGTGCCAACTTGGACTACAACTCCGTGGAGGTGGGTTTGATTTATATATTTCATTGATTGATGTGAGGGGCAAACAAAAAAATCATGAAGTATTTAGCTATCAGAAGTAGCCTACTCCTGGTAAAATCTTTTTTTCTGTGCACTGTAGATGTTCAATTGACTGTAATTCAGTCGTTTATTTAGCCTATCTGTTTACTGGTTTGCCTGATAAAAGACGTGCAGCCAGAGCTAGCCCTGCTGACAAGGACAATACATGGCACAAATTTACTGTAGGCCTACTGGGTTTATTCCCTTGTTCATTTTTTCTGGGTAGCATCCCTCTTGAGCAGGGCTGCCGACTTATGTAGTGAGCATGAGACACACGCGTATGACTGCCCTCTATTTCCACCGCTAATTTTACCATCAGAGCATTTTTTAAAATTTTATTTCACTTGCTTCATATTTTTCCTGAAAAAATCCGAGAACCAACTAATTAAATTAGTGTGGCCTAATGTACACATTGCAGTAAAAACCTTGCCATCAAAAAAAAAAAAAACACCCTCTGCCTATTTTGCATATCTGTATTCAGTTGTGACAAATGATCTGTTCAGTCTATATAATGTATTCGTATTCAGAAATGACCCAATGAACACTTGTTAAATATTTTAAAAAGTTAAATGCATCAACACAAGACACTTCCTGATGTCGCTGGTACTTAAATAAGCATTTCCAACCTTATATCAGTGATTCAGCAGGGTCTATTTTATTACTAAACTACAAGGAAGCATAAAGAGTAAAACCAAACCTGCAAGATGACTCCCATCATTGGCAAATTGAGTGTCTGGCCTGGTACAGGTGAGGGCCACTGATCAATCTCATTGCAAACTGCAACATATTTACAATACATATATTGTACTAATTAGTTACATTAAATAATTGTGTACTAATCACTGTTCTACACACTACATTCAGCTGCTGTATGAACAGCTAAAACATACAGTACTGTATGAATGCACTTAACTAGTTAACTAGCTCATCATACTGTATTTTATGACCTTGTGTTACCTACCATTTTTAACCTGGTCAGTTAGATTACTGGGCATTCAATTATAGGACTGGGCAAGCACATTAGAGCTTTCACTAGCCCGGGCTGGTGGCCATGGAATGTTTTATTTCTAATTTGTCTATCGTTGAATGATAAGATGTGGCACACAATGCTAGAAACTTGTTCATCCCATATTAAATTTATAAATACAACAAACCTGAAATGCCATCTAAATAAGGCTATTGTTAGACGAATGGTCCAACTACCCTCACCTGCCTCCAAACAAGGCTCTGACTTCTCAAAGTACTCAGGAGCAATGATCTGGAGTAGAGACTGGAACAAGTGAATATACGGCAGTCTGGACACCAGCACCAGAGACTAGGACAGAGACCAAAACAGTTTGACATTTAGATTTATTTCCTGATAATTCTGATTATCACAGATAATTCGGAGTGTGAGGGAAAACAAAAACGCAATGTGTGAAATGGGTATATAAATTTGATTAAAATGCACGCACATTCAGCTTCACAATTACTGGCACCCTTGGTAAATGAAATGTGGTTAAACAGCTTAAAGATAGACTGCCTTTCAGATTTTTCAAGTGTAGGTCATAAAAAGAAATTTTCCCTGACACCCAATTATTTTTGTTTAGTGGCCTGAAAGCTACTGAATTTGAAATCACTGACTTCCAATTTTATAAGTTTTTTTTTTTTTTTTAAGTAGAACAATTAATGAATTTTGGGCCATGTGGCCCTAAATTCTCCACTATTTTTTCTTGCTTCACCATGACCCAATTCAAGATACTATGTCATGCATCATGTGGTGGGCTTTCCCCGTTCATTGTGGGATACAAATTTGAAAGAGGAGAGGAAAATGGAGGACACGAATGAAACGTGAAAGACCGACTACAGTAACGGAAAGCGAGAAAAGATGTTACGTTACAAAGGAAAGGAAACGCAGGACCACACTAATAAATATCAGCAGTCGGCGAGCACCTCGGTGTGATCAGCTGTTTGTTTAGTGACAGAATGATGTAACTGTCAGTGCACGGTCAAAGGTAAACCTGTAGATGGCAGTAATGCAACACTGTGGATGCCAGCTACTGTAAAACCCAAAAGAAGGAGGTAAACCTGTGCATGCGCACACCAGACTTCCCTCTGTCTGCTTGACTGCGCAAAGCAAGCAGTTTCATGAACATTATTTGCTCGGAAATCCCCTCAAATTAAATAACTTCCCAGCCACTGAATGGCCTGTTTTTGAGATATTGCAGAAATAAACATGCATCACAATGACAAAATGTCAGAGGGAACTAAATTCTACCAATTTTATGAAACCGAAAAGCTGTATAGCTTTAATCTCAAATTAATA
The DNA here is from genome assembly GCF_027579695.1 of Neoarius graeffei. NCBI lineage: Eukaryota > Metazoa > Chordata > Actinopteri > Siluriformes > Ariidae > Neoarius > Neoarius graeffei. The sequence continues at coordinate 42,545,326 of NC_083570.1, forward strand.
TAAGAGAAATCTAGCCTTTAGTTGAAGTAAATGAAATAAATAAATAAATAAATAAACTTAGTTTAGTTAATTGCATGGATTAAACCAAAAAAAAAAAAAAAAATCATCTGACTGAAAAAAAAAAAGCTCCATGTCGTTGGCCCCTACCACATCAGCGATGCGTCAAATTTTAAACGCCGTGTTGTGCATTATCCCCTCGGCCCCTACTTATAGTACATTTACATAATTTTAACAATGACTAAAGCTAAGGCAAGACTTTACCATTGTCATTCAGCGCAAAGTGCAAATTTATTTCAACAATACTTTAGTAATGCACAACAGTGGTTAAGAGAAAAGTGCAAGTGCAGTCGAACTTGAACTATGCTTTCAAAAGAGTGGAACAGAAAGAACTTGCAAGAAAAGTAAAGTGAAAGTTCACTTTTTCTGCTTCTTCGCAGTGAAGCCAAAGGCATCTAGTTTTTTGCCATTGCTTCCATAGACTTTATGGCAAACTACACAAAAGCACACACCTGCCATTTTCATCTTTTTGCACCATGGACTAAATGGCTTGGCCATTATCGCCCATTTCATTTAGCCAAGCCCATCTCCACTTATTCTTTACCGTTTTGTCGATGTCTGACACATCTGTGCTTTCATTTAAAAGAAGCGCGTCCATGCTGGCAAAACCGAAAGTAATTTGACGCGCTCTATGGAAATCGAAGGGCCTGTGTCACGTGGCCTTATACGCAGTACTCGAGTTGAGGGGGGATGTGGGGGGAGGCATCCCCCTTCTGAAATAAAAATCTCAAATCATTCCCCTTATAAAATGTCCATCCCCCCATCACATCCCTTGTGCCATTTTACCAATTAATGTGGAAATTAGCCTACTATTATTTTAACAAATATTACTATTTCAGCATTAGAGGCTTTGCGCAGTGATAGCCTACATGTAGCCGGATAAAAAAGACGCATATTTATTTATTCGGTTGCACCTCTCATTCACACCTATACGGAGGTTTCAGACACTGAAAAGAGCTACTTTCACAAACTCTGGGCAGAGTGGAGCTTTCTGAAAACTCCATCTTCAGACACGCGTGTAAATCGGGAAAACGAAGCAGCAGTGGGCGAGAGGGCGCGCGCGAATATAATGAGTCATAGGTGTGAATCTTTCACCGAATGCCAATTGTCCCGGTTCTTCATGAAATCGCACGCACAAATTCATCAGGTTAACTTTCAAATAACTGTTCTTGTGCACTTGCGACACCGGAGCCACTTTCCTGAATTTTGAGCTTTGGAGTATTCGCTTCTTTATCTATTTAATCAATTAATTTATTTGTTACATACATTAAATTACTAATGTAAACCATTAGTAGCCTATTTAAGCAATAGCTGTTTTCTCCACTGTTTTCCGACCTTTTGTGCTTAGTGAATGAGACACTTCATTACACTCCACTGACCGACTTCCAATTCCGGACTTTTTTGAAAATGTAAAATATAGGCCTACGAGATGTTTTTTTGGGACTTAATTCGCGTTGCTCCTTCACTATTAATTTTTGAGACTGACGAGGCACTAAATACTGTGGAATTATTTTCTCCTTACTATGAAGTTTGGCATCTTAAACAAGTGTCGGGAAATCTTGCAACCCGACTCTGCAGCCTCCAATGTTTAAGCGAACTGCTGAAACCATAACGTTTAAAGATTAAATCGTAGGCTAATCAAACCAAAGAAAAACACAGCCTTTCCAGAACGTTGTCTGCCGAAGCCTACAAAAGGCTTAATAGCAAAGGTCTTTCTGCGGCTTCAACTTTTCACCTGATCACCTTTCAATAGGCAAATATCATTATTACTACTACTATTAGTAGTAGACAAGTAACCTAGTTGCCTAGTAGAAGGACAGCCAAATAGTTTCATCAGTGGCCCACGCCGAGCCTCCCCGGGACTAGACAGTAGCGGAGGCTGTATTTATTTATTTATTTATTTATTTATGCCTATCTAGCGCAACAACTTATTCCTTTACATATACTCAAACATAGCACAAGAAAGGGTTCAACAACAGGCAATCACAGCAGCTTGGTGAAGTTCTAAATCACATCGGTGTCAGACCTATGGGCCAACCCCCTTTTTTTCCCTCGGATCTGCATCACTCTCATTATTGACCTTTAGCACTCCCAGTTGACGGAAATCCGTCGTAGCGACGGAAAACTTTAATCCATGTAATTGTAGGAAACAAAAAAATATAAAATACAGGTCAAAAATAATATTTAATGTGTCACAATTATTGGCACCTCTATAAAATCTTGTGTACCTGGAGCATGCTTCTATTTACATGCTGCTTTCAAATTACCTCAGAAGTGGGAAGTCATAACCCAAAATTACGTCATGTTCAACCTCAGTGTGTTTGAGGTACAAAGTTTGGGGGTGGGGGGGAGAGATGGAGGGACGAACACCCAAACGCTTCCATGTTCACCTTATGTTAACAACAAGCTAATCAGCTAACTCTGATGAGTGATGTATAGTTTCATCCTCAAAACAGTATTTCCTTGTTGGATGTCAGAAGTTTCGAGTTACAGCTGTTAGTCGAATGCAGCAACATGGTACATTTTAAAATTACCCTGAGTGATTAGGAATTCTTAAATCATCCTTGGTTTCCTTTTTCACTGGGGAATAAATATGAAGGTGGCACAGAGGCCAAATTCCCTTAATCATTCACCAACATGGCGAAGATTAGAGAATATACAAATGAAATAAGACAAAAAAAAATTCACTAATCTCTACTGAAAATTTGACTGGAAACAGGTTCTATGAACAGATGAGACAAAAATAGAGCTTTAGCAGCAATCAAGATGGGTGTAGCATAAAAAAAGATGGATGGTTATACAGAACATGACTGAAACCTCATTGTTAAGTATGGTGATGTTACAGGGCTGTTCTTTCTCCAAAGGCCCTGAACAATATGGCAGGGGAAAACAAAAACAAATGTGTGTGTGTATTTTTTATATATATGATAAACTTGTAGGAAGATGCGATAATGTGATGCGATGAATCAGAATGATGTGTGCAATATCAAATTTTCCAATTTATTTTTAAACCAGTGTGTACAATTGCAACCAGAAGTTTACATACAATGAGATTAATGTTATGGCAGTATTGACCTATCTATAATTTATTTAAACAGTTCTTTTTCTGTGGCTGAATAACTGCACAACATACATCAGTAACAGGGAAAAAAAGAATTTGGTGAACAAGTTTTAATTTATTTTTATTTTTCACCTTGACCAGACCCAGAGGAAAATTTTACTGCTCAAAGCTTGCTCTTCTATAGCTCAGGAGACAAATTTCAGATTCTCATCTCAGCCTCATTTTAGTTTCTATTTTGTCTAAAATGTTTCTCATATGTTTCTCCTAAAATTCACTAGGAGCAATAGGTGAGACAGAGTAATTAGAGGGAGTCATACTTGAGACTTAAGGGAGATACCTTGCTAATCTCAATTCAGTGTTTTTAATGGCTCCTTTATTTCTTCTTGGAGAAGAAAATGAGCAATACTGGAGCTACTATGGAGCAATATGGCACGTACACACGCACACCTCATATATATATATATATATATATATATATATATATATATATAAAACCATCAGGCTTTATAATTCTATAGCAAATGAGCTGAATGAAGCAAATGAGCTGAATGAATAAAATGATCTGAATCTTTATTCAAATTCAAAACAGCAGGACTCAATTGTTAAGTACAATGACGGAGTATTTTGAGTATTTCAAGTAGCTGTAATAATGTTAACAATAACAATGTTTACAATAAAGTTAACATTGAAAGACAGCAAATGCTATTCTCACATTGTCATTATAAAACCTGAACAATAAATGTGTCCCTTTTCAGTAAACCTATGTTTTTAAAACAGTAACAAGGTCTCCAGTGTTTTAAGCAGTATCAGCACAACTTTACAACAGTGCACATTGCACAACATTTAACAACTTTAGAGTCTTAAGGCCCTCATGCAGCATTTGTATACAGGGGCTTTTTTTGGACATGGTCATTTCAACAAATGTCTCAGTGTGCCACATCCAATACTTTACAGTGTTGTGGCCCTGATGCGGCATTTGTTTATGAAGGCTTTTTTGACCTTACTTTTCTCCACAGGTGTCCATCCATCCAGGGTACTACAGCGCATGATGTAAGCTGCAAGAAAAAACAGAAAAGAAAGCACAAATTACAAATTTCATAATGTAACAGCAGTTATGATGACAGTATTGTAGGGCTGTAACAATATGCGTATTGAAATCGCGATATGCAGAGCCACGATCCGTGTCGAGATACAAGAAGGCAGAATCACGGTACACCCTTTCAAACTTCTCCTCAGCCTCAAAACAGAGGCGCTTCCAAACTTCAATTTATGAATACTTTACTTTTTATTTAAATTACATTTTTAAATTACTTTTATTTTTTATATCTATTAGTAAGTCGTTTTTTCGCCGACCTGCGACAATCTTCTGCGAGTCACGCAACGTCCACACTCGCCACTGGCAACCATATGGCGTCCTTGGCCACCAGAGCATTCGTTTCTTTTAAGCGGTTGCCATTTTGGTTGCGACGCGGGAGTGAATCTGTAAACAAGCAGCTCATTGGCTGGCTAGGTGTGCCACAAACCAATCACAATCACCGACAAAGCTGCCTTGACCGGAAAGGCATGTCTGCTTGGGCATTAGCAGCAGTTACGCAGAAGCCTTCTGCGGCAGTTACACTTTGACACGCGAGCAATGTTTCACTATAAAAATTCCGTAATTTCCATCTGTTTTCCACAATCACAGAAAATCATTGGCCCTATGAGAGAGAGACAGCCACCCCTACACCCCCCCCAAAAAAAAATCTTAACGGATTTACACGATTTGAAAAAATGACTTTCAGAACCAAAAAAAAACCAGAGCTTCCGGCTCAACAGTATTATTTTGAGAAATAAAACAATCTTTGGATATACATTTGTTCGTTTTTGCATACATATTACTCATTCTCTGCAGTGGTCTGAATTATTTGTTATTAAATAGTTAATGTAAGTAAGTAAATGTTAATAAGTCAAATTTACTACTTTAAAAAAACATATTTAAAAAAATCGTGGGTGTATCGAATCGTGGGTCAAAAATCGTGATACGAATCGAATCGTGAGTTGGGTGTATTGTTACAGCCCTACAGTATTGAGAGCTATTTTTATCCCGATATCACAAAATTCACATTGAAATATCTCTATGGTTCACATGAGAAAATTCAGTAAAACTGTGAGGTCACTGAAACAATCAAAACATTAAATGTAGCTATGTGATACATGGGGTTCCAACACATCAGAAACTATGCCAAATTTGGCCAGATATTGTGATGAATGTGAGAAGGGGCAGAAGAAAGAAGGGAAACAAACTAGAAATAAAAAGTAGAATTACGACAAATTCATTTTTGAAAATAATTTGTGCTTCTTTGTTATGTATTTTTAATAATGGATTTCCACAACCTTTCCATATTTCCATAAATTGTTAACAATAAGCAATGTACTTACTTAGAATCCCATTGACCTTGAACTTATCCAGGACTGTCTTCCCATCTGGCACCTTCCCGTGCTTCCCAAAGGCCACAGCATTTCGGCACTCTGCTGCAGTAAAGAACTCATCAAAAAGAAGATGGAACAATCGGAGGCAGTCCTTCTTTGCTTCTGCATGTATTGCAGCCAGGCGGGTAGAAGACACGAATAGGCCACTTTCTGGATACAGCTCTTGCTTCCCAGATCTGTGTTCTGGAGCCCCAACACCAGCCTGAGGTTGGATCTGTTCCACTTTGTTCAGAAAGCTTTTTAATGCCTCGAGGTGCTCACCACCTGTGACACAAAATATGAATTACCTTACAGGGACACAGCAGCAAAAATAAACTAAAGAAAAGGAAGAGACTAGTTTAAAAAAAAAATCAAGAGATTTCATGATGGGCAAAGATTTTTACCAAATTGTTAAAAGCTTTTAAGTTTTAGTTTAATTTGGTACATTAGGAAAATTGTGAGAGAAAAAAGTAAGTGTTAAAGGAACAATTAACTGCAACAGAGAGACAAAATGTACTTACTTATACCGCACAGCACATCCTGCAGTTTGGCCTTCTCCTCCACTAATTTTTCCACCTCTGGCTTGCATGCCCTGCATGGCTTCCATGATCTGTCTTCTCTTGATTCAGGCAAACTGAAAACTGGCTCTCCATATTCTGGAAGTGGATCACGCTCGATGATTAAAGTATCTGCAGATGACGAGCTTGAAGAAGTCTCATGTTCAGACGTACTAGGCTGGCTCTGATCCCCAAGAACAGCAGGTTTTTGGTTTTTATTAGGACTGTACAACATTTTGAGAAAGCTTTCTTTGGGTGTTACAGTAGGAGCTGGTGGCTGTCTTCGGTGATCCAAATCCACCAAAACAGGTTGTTGTGACAGGTCTGAAGATGTGGGCAGTGCCGTGTGAGGTTGGTGATGCTTTGGATACTGCGAAAGGTTGGAACAATGTGTGACTGGAGACAGAGTGGGTGCATACTGGTGGAGTGGCTGGATAGGTGGATGCTGGTAACATGGATGCGTGTGTGGCGATGACTGGGAAACTGGAACCTGGTACTGTGGCCAGGCAGTTACAGGCTGGTGCTGTGGCTGGATAGGTAAAGATGACTCGATAGGTTGAGGTTGGTACACTGGCCAGGTAGTTGGAGGCTGGATGACATTGTGGTCCACAGTATTTGGATGATCCTGTACAGAGGTGGACTGACCTGCTTGAGGTAGTGATGGAAGGTTGTAGAATCTTTGAGCAGCTGCATCTCTTTTTTTCATGTCTTTCTTTGTGGCCTTCTTGGCATCCACTGTCTTGTTATCTGTTCCAACGAAGTCCACTGTGGCGCGGTAGAACTTGCTGTCGGACCATCTTGCAAGTACTTCTTCCCCTGGCTTCAGATCTCTAAGGCAGGCAGTGGGTTTATCATCTTTGCTTAGTATATCACAGACATTAAATATCTTTGCCGTGTATCCATCTTCAAAGGTCAAAAATACAAAAAGTCCTGAAAATGAACATAGAGTAAGTAAAGGAGATTTTGAGTAAACCAGTACAGGCTAAAAATCAATCTTACTTAAACATGCTACTATATCTTATTGGTCTCAATTCTAATCCTCTTAGACCTTAGCAAAGATAAAAATTCATCTCTTCACTTTAGCCTTCAACTAGCATTAACTTTATTCTTTTTGCAATTGCTTCACACTTCTTCACTCATGTGACACTTTACAATAACAATGTATTTGATTTAAATCATGCACTCTGTATTCTATCTTTTCACTTTGTTTTTATTCTATTTCATTATTTAATGATTATTGTATGGATTTTATTATCAACAACATCAACAAGATTCTATGCATGCGGTTATTTCTACTAATTTCTCCAAGATGTCCGCCTCCTCCAGGTAAACAAACACCTGGTTGCATGTTTCCTCACCTTTCCTCAAGCAGACACGCCTGTAAGTCCGCCAACATAAATTGTAGATAAAAGCCAGATAGCAGCTGCTAAAACCTTAGTCATGGTGCAGGAAGAAGTAACTACGATCAAGCTAGACGAAGAACCGATGTCAGGACTGCTATAACACCGCTGCTGAGGTTAGGCTGTAACAACTTAAGATCGTACTCTTTGTTTACTTTGTGTTGTGTGTGTTATTTTAATAACCTAGCTTTCTTTGTACCAAAATCTAAATTTATATGTCTTTGACTGACTCTTATAAATCCTACCATTGAGAATTGAGACTACTAAAGTTTATGAGACTGCTTTTAATAACGAGACTTTATTATCTTGTAATATTGATTAATTTGGGTTATACAATTATTGTTAAGCTTCCTAGGAGATTCCTTTCGCCTCCCAAGGACATAGCTTCAGGAAGGTGGTGCCCCGAGGTTTTGTTAACCCTATATGATTAATCAATAACTTGATAATATGATAATTTATGAATTGTGACCATAACTGGTCATAAATCAAATACAGGGATGAGAATGGGACATTTAAAAAAACTCTGAAATGTCTGCCAAGGGCAGACATAACGCACGCAAAGCGTGCATGGGGGGGGGGGGGGGGGTTCAAAGGGGGGTGTGCCTTATATATGAATGTTTTCAAATTCAATGATGGTTTAAAACGTTTATAAACTTTAAGATAATAAATATATATCGTGAGCGATAATGGAGGTAACCGTAACGATATATTAGATTCCTCCTGACTCTATCTTTGACAATTTAAGTAAAACGTACCTTTGTGCTTTTTTGTTTTGATGTGCTCCTGGATGTTTCTAGCTCCTCTGTTTCCATAATTGATCGTATCTGAGCACAGAATACACAGAACCTTTCCCGGCACGTCCACTTTTCGGATATGTTCCGTCAGGCACGTCGTCACAGTTTGTGTCCCTATCTGCACGGTAACGCTACTATTGAGCCATGCCCATCGGAAACAGTTCTTTATCCCATTCAATTTCCCTGGTACGATCCTCATTTTTGCGGTCCAAAACTTTCGCCATATTGGCGAAATAACTTTGAAAACTAACCAAAATAACTAGAACTTAAGAAGTGATCAAAACCATGTACGTATAGCTTGTTTCTCTGTGAACTGTAGAAGTGAGATGAAACTAGCGCCAAAACGTTGCCGGAAATCGTCGTGAGTTGTCGTTAGCATAAATATTGAAGAAAGCAATGACAATTTCCGTTATCACAGCTGCAACTAATTTTGCGATGAGCGCTGCCGAAAGCAGGGATGAGAATGAAAAATATTTAAAAAGTCTGAAAAAAGCCAGAGGTTTGGGGGCCGCAAGCACCCAGCGAGGCCCAGGGGCAGAGCCCCTGTGGGGGCCCAGGGGGCGGGAGCTAATTATTTTTGGCTATTTTTTTTTATTACCCCAAAACCATTAATTTTATCAGCAAATAGTTGCAATTTATTTGGAAATAAATTCCCCTACTTGGTGGACTACCAGGTGAAAATGATTAATATGGTACAAGAGACTTGTTTTTAATCAATTCACATTTGATGATTTCAAAAAAAAAAATCAATGCACCTTTTAATATAAACGAGCTCTACAGTATTATATTTCTGCACTTTAGCTATTCAAGTCTTTGAATACTCTAATACTTTACAATGAAGTGCAAACCAGAGAAAAGTTCTATCATGTAATTCTCTTCAGCTTTCTTCTGATGTTATCATGGTAGCAGGAGCTCTTGCATATTAAGCAGGCAACATTCAACATCACTTATCAATTCCCTTTCAACTGTTGTGTGTACTAACTAGGTTTTATCTGGACAGGATGTTGTGTAATGTAATACAGATACCATATGGTTAATCTGAAAATCAAGATGGTGATTTTGAATTAAAGAACAGGCATGTACAATGGGCATTACATATTGGAAATTTTTTTTTAATCAAAAACTATAAGTTCATCTCGGCCTAAAAAATTTGGCCAGACGCTCCCGCGCGGCACACGCCAACAATCCTCCCCCCCCCCAATGAAATGAGCAATAAGTTATACACGGTATCATACCTAAAATTTTATCAGAAATATAGATATGATACTATAATTCTCCCCAACATGCTACATTAGATAAGCTAACCCCATTTATAAAAGATACACACTTATATATGACGTGTATTTGATATATATATGTGATATATATGATGTATATTCATACATTGTTACTTTACGGAAATCTTCAGTAAGTTTGGTCTTTTCATGACAGCCTGTTGTAGACCTAAATATAATGCACATGAAATGACACTCCTCACCTCAACATGTCCTTTACAATCATTTAAGCCACCATGGGCAATGCTGAAACCACTGCTGCAAACAGTACATCGCGCGAAACTGTCATTATTTTCTACCCTTATTAGACAGGGAGATTATTAGACAGGGAGATTATTAGACAGGGAGATTCTTCTGTGTAATCTGAGGTGAAGTGGGTTTTGTATTTTCATTTTTTGGGGCGCGCGCTCTCTCTGCCATGCCGATCCTGTAGGCTGCACTGACTCAACTGAAAACGTCGGTCCTCAAGAAAAGGGATAAAAGCCCACCCATACTGAAAGCTGATTGGCTTATTTTGCTGAGTAACCCAATCAGGATGCTCTTTGTCTAGCATGCGCTACATGAACAGGCACACACGCAGTCTCTCTCTCGCACTCTGTCATATGCGCACATTCTAAGATGCGCGAGGTAGACAATGTTGCGCATGCACGCTCTTGCTCGCTTGCTCTAGATTCTGGGAGATATTCTCCAATTTGCGGGCATCAGGGAGCCGCTATCAATATGCGGGAGACTCAGGATGTCTGCATTATAAGGTGACCACAGATCGTTAACCATACACACACACCCCGAAAATTTCTCAACGGATTTACATCGATCTCAAAAACGATCATTTTGGTCTGAAAAAGTCGGAAATCCGCCAATTGGCGGAAAATTCTCATTCCTGCGAAAGATGCTGGTGGGCGGTCGGTCCTGCCTGCTTGTGCCACCACAAGCCTCGCCTCGCGCCAACCCCCCGAAATTTTCTCAACGGATTTACACGTTTCACAAAAAAGACATTTTCAGCGGGAAAAACTTGGAATTCCGCGGCTCCACGGAAAATTCTCATCTCTGCAAATAAACAAAGTGCTATTGTTACGTTTCCTAATTACTTTTACCATGTACTAACTCGACCGTAAGTGTTTTACATAATAAACAAAAGACAAAGTTATTTTTGTCTTTTTTTTTGCTGATCCGAAAAATGATCCGATCCGTGACTCTGATCTGCGAAACGATCCGAACCGTGAGTTTTTGATCCGTTGCACCCCTAGAAATAACGTTTTTTAAATCAATTTCCCAGCCCCAAACGTAGTGATAATTTGACCAATAGAGTTGTAAAATTCTGTCACTAAAATGTATACAGTTTCAAGTGGGGGTTACTCTCGCCTTTCTTGACATTTAGTTAAAAAAAAATCCTGTAAATCAATGTTTGTGGCTGAAGCTGCCAATATATTGATAATAATAATCCCAGTTATAAGAGACCAGAGACTGTCAAAGATTTTGGTTATTATAGTGTCCAAAGTAAATTAGAAATGACAATCACGCCAAAAATTAGCTAAGCCGTGTAGTGAAATAATTACCATCGGAGTCATCTTTGGGTGAGCCAGGGTCTGGTTCATAAAAACGCAACTTCTTCGGTGGGTATCGCACTCTTTTGGGCATCTCTTTTTTTGGCATCTCTTTTTTGGCATTTCCTGCTGGGCCATCCATTCTGTTAAATACATAAAAGTATAATACATTTTAATTATTTAAAAAGGTGGTTCAATGTCTTATTTAGTTTTATCATGTCATATCTCATAATTTGGTACAGCATCTTGTTGAAACATTTGGATACAGAGATGTGTTACTGTAACCATATCAGACAACTCAGGAACTGAAAAACATGGTCTTTAAGAGGACATATCCTCTTAAATTTCAACACATTACAATTTTGGCCACAGCAAGCACTTTAAATATGCATGAGGCTCCAATGCAAATATCTTAATTGCCAAAAATCATACTTTTATGGTAAGATTTGATCACCAAATCAGACTTGCTGTCTTGTTTGCTAATTATATATATATATATATATATATATATATATATATATATATATATATATATATAATATGATTAACCACCCACAGAAATCTGAAGAATTAACACATGAATAAGTATATAAAATTATGTTTAAGTCATGAAACAATAAGCAGTATGACCTGCTCTGAAACGCTGGAGGTGTGTGCTGGAGATACTGAACTCTGTCCAGCTGCCTGCTCCCTTATAAACATACACCATTTACAACAAGTCTTGTTTAGAGCAGTCTTAGGATAAACAACATAGATAATACTGAAAAAATAACATTCATTAGCCACTTCAATGTAATTCGGCACATATTTTGTAGGTAAATATGGACTAATTTCGGTAACAATGTAACTTAAATGACCGGCTAGCAGGCGATCCATCACAATCATCGTTGTGTTAATTTGAAGTTTTTTTCAATGGAGTTCAGTATTACTCACTTCACTGTTTGTGAAAAAAAAATCCCAAAGTGCATATTCTTTACATAAAGATATTACCGCAATAAGTTACCAGTTAATGTTAGCTAATCATAACAAGTTCATGGCCACATGTGGCCATGAAGCTAGCACATGAAGCTAGCTAGTGAGGCCTATAGCCTCACTAGCTAGCTTCACTATTTGCTACATATGCCGACCAGTTTCTTCAAAAAAAAAAAGTATCTGAACCAACATAAACACACGCCATCTAAATTTTTACAAAGTTTTACCCAAATTACGCTTGACAAAGATGTCGCTTACCTTCTTTTACGTCCTGTAACGGTTCTTCCTCCAGCTCTCCTTCCCGCACTCCAACCATTAACGTAAGACTTTACGTCAGTCAGACCGATGTCAATTGACCAATCATGATGCAGCATTTGTGACTGATGGCGCTCTCTCCCAATGAAATGTTGACGTTAGGGCTGCATCATCTACTGGGTTAAAAGTTCACAACTTGTTCGCGCCAAATGCAACTCGTTTGATTTTCATTTGAAAATGGCACAGAGGCACAACTCACGCTGGAGGAGAAGAGTGAAGAGCCAACAAAATATTTGCAAAAGATACAGAAGAAAGGTAAGGAAATTTACATTTTATTATTTGTTTATTGTCACTTGAGTAAATGTACTTATATCCAATCACTGATTGGATATAAGTACATTTACTCAAGTGTTGGTACTGAACTTGCCACTTAATATTTCCACTCCACTACATTTTGGAGACAAATATTTTATTTTTTACTCCACTACATTTATCTGATTACTGTAGTTTTTATTTACCTTACAGATTGTATGAAGCATCAGAGCCAAAGCACCACATTTTTTAATTAATTTATCTAAATGATTTAACTGATGCAGATAGTCAGATAAATGGTTAATATCAGATCTGGTAATCGGCCGTGTCAATAATCAGCCCACCTCCGGTACACAGTACATGTAAATATATGTGTAATTTACTTATAGTTTTGACACTGAAGTATCACCTCTCAAACAGATTCAATAAAATATTAACATTTTAATCCACATGAAAGGGGGATTTATAGCAGGATTTGTCATATACTGCATTGATTTTACCCAGGTATGCCTAATAAAATTGCATGCAAGTATTAAATATGTTAAATGTATTATTCTCTGTTTTCAGCCGGACACACAAGGACTGGAGAACAGAGGTAACGAATGTGCAAAAATGTAAACAACTCTGTTAGACATGTAAGAAATTGCATGTTGTAAAGCTTTAAATTTTGATCGACTGCAGTGTTATTTCAAAGAAAAGTTAATGTATCCAATAAATCACTGTTACTTATGTGAGACTTGTGAACCTCACTTGGTTAGTCAAGGTTTTACTGGCAGCTCAGGTGACTATAACACTTTAATAATCTAGTAATTAGTAATGTGTTTAGCAGAAGTATAGTGAAAAATAAACATGTCTAGTCTAGTAAGCTATAAATGCGCCAATACTGCTTTTCAACAATTGGTGTAAATGAGTCATTGCTATAAGAAAAAAAATTTGCTAAATACATTGGGAATTTTTTTTCTAGAATCAACAAACTCGAGGTCAGATGACTGCCGCACCGAGCAAGAGACCAGTTCCGCTAATCTGGAAGCTGATGACGTTGCGAATCTGGAAGACTCTTCGAACACAAATTTGTGTGACCTCCATAACACCAACCATCCATCCCAGTGCAATGGACACACAAGTGAGATGCATCACTCTGGACTTAATGTTGAATCAGAGCCTGAACAGCCTTTTCACATAGATACATTTGTTGATCACCTACCTGAATTTGTTGAAGAAGGGACTTTAGATGAAAATGTGTTATTTGACGATGACCTGTCATTTGATGATGACCTATCATTTGAGGATGGTTTAGAGCTAAACCAAGGGGAGGGAACAGAACCCAAAAGCCCTACAAACACTGGAGATCGTCCAATTTACAGAGATGCGCCAATTTCTGTTGCAGAGAGTCTTCTCCTCATAATGACTTTTGCAAATAGACACAAAATAACAGGAAAAGCTCTCAGTGACTTGCTTACACTAATCTCTCTGCACTGCCCCTCTGATATCCAGACTGAATGTCTTCAGAATTTACACAAATTTAAAAAATTTTTTGATGATTCCTCCTCTCCGCTTTTGCACAAATACTGTAGTGCATGCTTCATGACTGTTGAGAGTACAGAGAACCAGTGTAAAACCTGTGAAGCCAATGTGTTGATGGAGGGGTCAACTTCCTATTTCATTGAGGTTCCCATTGAAGCACAGGTGAAGAGATTGTTTGCTAAGGAAGGTTTTGAAGAAAAACTTATGTTCAGGTTTAATAGACATAAAAAGTGTCATGACAGTATTGAGGACATATATGACGGAGAAGCCTATCAGAAATTGACTACTTGTAATGGGCCTCTCAGTGATTCCAGAAACATTTCTTTAATGTGGAACACTGATGGCATACCCATTTTTAAGTCTTCAAAGTTTTCTGTGTGGCCTTTTTATTGTGTCATAAACGAGTTAAACTTTGTTGAACGCACTAAACGAGAAAACATGATATTTGCAGGTCTTTGGTTTGGGGACTCAAAGCCGTCAATGTTGACATTCCTTGAACCACTATGTGACACTCTGAACAAAATCGAAAGAGATGGAATTTCTGTTCAGTTTGCAGGAGCTCAAGAGCCTTTCATATGCAAAGCCTTTACCATTGCAGGGACCTGCGATTTGCCTGCAAAAGCATTGGTACTTAATACTGTTCAATTCAATGGACAGTTTGGGTGTCTAAAGTGTGAACAGCCAGGTCAAACAGTAAAGACAGGAGAAAGAGGTCATGTCCATGCCTTTCCTTTCCAGAGGACAGATCCAAAAGGCCCGCCTCGTACCCACAAGGGGTTTGTAGATAATGCCAAGATGGCCTATGATTCCAACAGCATTGTACGTGGGGTGAAGGGACCTACCTTTCTCAGTAGACTAAAAAACTATGATTTGGTCTTGGGTACAGGTATAGACTATATGCACTCTGTACTACTGGGAGTAATGCGTCTATTGATGTTTTTGTGGTTTTCCACAGAGTTTTCCCGATTTGCATTCAGTATGGTTAGGTCAGTCAGAGAAGTTGACAAACGCATGAAAGAAATAAGACCGCCATTTTTGATCAGATTTCCTCGTTCTGTGTCCTCTCACAGAATGTTCTTTAAAGCATCTGAGTATCGGTCCATTTTGCTGTTTTTCGGGCCAGTTGTATTCCGGGGCATTCTTTCAGGCCTGTACTACAACCATTTCCTGCTCCTTAGTGAAGCGATCTTCATTCTTATGATGGAGACAATAACCCCTGTGCAAATAGATCATGCTGAAAAACTACTTTGGAATTTCTGTTCTCAAATGAGTGGACTTTATGGTGAACGATACATGACAGCCAATATCCACTTACTTGTCCATTTAGCAGATAGTGTAAGAGCTCTTGGACCTCTGTGGGCACACTCTTGCTTTCACTTTGAAGACAAAAATGGGTACTTACTTCGTCTTATACATGGGACCCAGAATATACCTGTCCAAATGGTTAATGCTGTAAAGACTATACAATCTCTCCCTAGCATCACACAAAACATAAAGCTGAACACAGTAGCTACCGAGTTTTTGGCCAGAATGACAAATGGCATTAGTTATCAAGCTACTAATATTGTCAATAGTGTGGCCATGATAGGGGCATCATTCAACAGATGTCTTGAGACTGATGATATGTCTCTTCTGGAACAGTTTCTTGGTCAGGTTTTATATACTAATGTTGTCAAGGCATATAACAGAGCTCAAATAGGGAAAACGGTTTACACTTCCAAGCAGTATGTCAAAGCCAAAAGACGGAACAATTCCACAGTGTTATTTTGTGATGGTATGCAGATCAAATATGGCCAGATTGAATTATTGTGTTCCTACAAAGAAACCAGTGAAGGTCAAAATGAGATAAATCTTGTATTTGTGAATGAATTTGAAGTTGCAGGCATAAATCTTCTAAGGGACACTTTGACAGGTGGGACATGTTTCCATATTGTGAGCCTCTTGGAAGTTCCTGTAAAAAGGACAGTAGTTGGACTTGAAAGTATTTTGGGAAAGTTGATGTTCATTGATTTGTCCTCAATGCCTGGTATTGTGTTTGCTGCACATTTCCCTAACAAACTTGAAAGGGACTAAACATATTATGAACTCAAAGACATGATCTTATTGTGAACAGAAGAGCCCATGATTTTTCCAACTAGTAGAAATTCCTTACTGAAAATGTAAAGTCTCAAGTTGATGGGCAGATAGTATTGTGATGCCATACCAAGACAAATGTCAGTGATCTCAATAGTTTTATTAATCTACTGCCACACAAATAGGTCACTTTGGGGCTTAACATGAGAAGATACAGACATCTGAATATACTACATTGACGCCACTAATGGTCTGAGTTTTTGGCAGTTAAACTTTGATACAGCTGAAATGTATTTTCTTGGTCTTAAAAGCTACATTGTTGGATGCTAATATAGTTTTATGATCTTGAAAGACTGTGATAAGTGCAATCTTCCATGTACTAATATTGTTAGATTATTGCTTTTGAGATGTCCAGTGAAACATATTGTTATACTGGTTTTTGTTGGCATTTTGTAAAATAAATTTCTGCAATGCAAATGTCAAAAGTGTGGCTTTCTGTTTACTGTTTTGATAGTTATTTTCCTAACTATTTTCACAAATGTGTTCGCTATTGGAGGCAATGGTAGTGGTTGTAGTATTTTTAAGTGATAAAAAGTGCTATATTCTGATATTGGACTTTGTTGAAATAGTAACTTTATTGCTCTCAAATTACCAATAAATTACTGTTTTTATTTTACCTTTTCAGGTTTTTTTCTAGAAAAATTTAGTATGAGGGCGCTCACCATGGCGAGGGAGCAAAGCGGGGGGGGGGGGGGGGAGATGGTGCCGGTTGTCCCCCCCCCCCGCCGTGCGAAGCCTTTGAAAAATTGAGGCTACAATGGGACATTCTGAGGCTATCTGAGAGGGAAATTGTAACAAATTGTCTGTCAACATTGAAAAAGAAAGAAGTAATCATCTTCTGCCCCAGACAGTCTTTGGCTTTCTTCCGTTTCGTGCCGCGGGGTGACATCTTTAAATGCCCAAGTGTCAACAAAAACAACTCGCGAACTACTTCTGTCAAAAGCTCCCGCGCCGGTGGGTGAAAGGTCATTCAGTCTCGAGAAATCTCGCTCTACAAGTCAGCTGACCTTGTATGTAACCCATGTCAAATCTCGCGAGAGCAGCTGCGACAAGTAAACAAACATGGCGCCTCAGTCTGGAAAACGCCAATTCGGATCGTTTTTGCACCATCTGGCAGTGTATCTACTATGATTGGAATATTTATGGAGTAATTATAACGTATTTGATGATCAGACACATTGTCACGTGGTGTTGTTGGGATGTTTTCACGGAGAAAAGATCGTTTTGAGAGATTGCATGTTGTGCAGTAGCATACAAGTGCATGGCCTAAGTGTGACTTGGGGTTCAATCGGCATTTCGGTAAGAGGGCGCACGCCGAGAGTAAGAGGGCGCAGCGCCCCTGTTCCCCGGTTTAGACGAAAGCCTGCCTTTTATGTGGTTCATGAAAAAAAACCTGAATTACATGCATTGGAATACTTAAAATTATTCATAGAAAATATAATTAATATAAAAGCAGAAGGTCTTTGCAGCCTACAATCATACATTTTCAATCAATTCATTCTGAGTACAGTAATACATAATTTTAAAAAAATCATGTGGATTACAATAAAGTCAACATGATTAAAAACAACCAAAACATTGATCTAAGTCGAGAAACTCTGAGAATTATATTAGAGCTTGTTGAGATCTCGTCTGAAACTTAAAAGGAGACTAAATTGAGATTTAGTGCATCTTATTGCTCTGGAGAAAAAGATGAGACACAGGAGAAATAACCCTTAGTCTCAGTTTGGTGTCACACAGATCTCATAGTTGTCTAGGAGAAGTAAATGAAATATTTTTGAGATCTCTTTTTAAATTTTCTTTTCCTCTGGGGATGCTTTTGGTAGCAATCACCAACCTTCTGGCAGAATTATGGTTGGATATTTGTCCACTCTTCATGGCAGAATTGGTAGAGTTCAATTAAATTTGTTGGTTTCCTGGCATGGACCTGACTTATAAGCACAGACCACATATTTTCAATAGGGTTGAGGTCAGGACTTGTTTTAAGTCCAATGTTAGCCTGCTTTATCCATTCCACAATCACTTCTGATGTGTACAGGGCCCATAATTGTGACACTTTATTTATTTAACTTTCATAGAATCAATTTACTTCAGTTTGCTAATTAAGCATGAAGATTTTTTTAATAAAAAAAAATTATAAATAAAAATAAAATAAAACACATCTTTACCAAATGGTAAATAATTCTGGAAATGACTCCAGAACAATCTTCTCTATTTAAGTGGAATCTTCCATCTGGAGCCATTTTCATGCTCAAAACACTGCTAAATTAAGCCACTAACGTACACTCCAACATATAGATTGTATATTTATTCATAACAAAGAAAGCAAATCAGTCAAAACTCAGGCACCGCTCTTTTGTTTGAAAATTATTGAGCTAACAATATGCCTGCTGCTTTTGCCTATTCATGTAAACATATAAAACCAAAAATCTTCAGGAACAAGCACAGCAAAAAGGAAAGTGCACTATAAAATCACATACTATTAAAGCATAAACTAAAGACATTCAGACCAGTGATGAACAGATTCCTACAAGCAGCAAAAAAGGTTTATATATCTTCTTGTGTACTCACCTTCTGAAAGTAGCCCCTTTTGATGGAGGCATCCTTTACTTGTCTAAAGTACACATAGCCGTAGAAGTGAGCCATCTCTTTCTAACAAAAAAGATAAATATAGAGCTCTATGACTGGGTGTCGATGACAGATTCTGTTTAATTATATCACGTGTCTTACATGCAGTGTAAGTGGTGCTTCCCTGTTGTACGCATCTTTCTCTCCAAACCATATACCACTCACTCGTCCCACAGACTGGCGCAGCCTAAAACTGAACTGGGTGTCCCCAAGGCATCCTGTTAGGAGAAATAAATACACAAAACATACAACTTCAGCATAAAAATCATAAAAGAACCAAAGCATGTCTACTGTAACACTGACAGGCTCGGCATTGTGACCCAAAACAGCAATCATCACACCCTCTTAACAGAACTACATCAGATAAAAAAGTGAAACCTCAGAAGTAAGAAATTGGTCATCATCTCATCTCATTATCTCTAGCCGCTTTATCCTGTTCTACAGGGTCGCAGGCAAGCTGGAGCCTATCCCAGCTGACTACGGGCGAAAGGCGGGGTACACCCTGGACAAGTCGCCAGGTCATCACAGGGCTGACACATAGACACAGACAACCATTCACACTCACATTCACACCTACGGTCAATTTAGAGTCACCAGTTAACCTAACCTGCATGTCTTTGGACTGTAGGGGAAACCGGAGCACCCGGAGGAAACCCACGCGGACACGGGGAGAACACGCAAACTCCGCACAGAAAGGCCCTCGCCGGCCACGGGGCTCGAACCCGGACCTTCTTGCTGTGAGGCGACAGTGCTAACCACTACACCACCGTGCCGCCCCGGAATTGGTCATCATGATATTTATTATTAGACACAAAAAAATGTTAATAATACATGTGCAAATACTGTTCAAAATCTCTTACAAATCATTACACAGAACCAATTTAGTTCAACCAATTAGTTTATGAAAGATACAATACAACTGTTTATTGACCGTTTTCAGTCAAATACTTATAAAACACCATTCATGTGTAAAAAGACTGAATGGCAAAATATAGCCGTTAGCAGCGACTAACCAAAGACCAAGAGTTTGTTTCTAGTATTGACATGAGGAATATACAGTATTACACCGCATACCGGAACATACATGTGAACTTTGTGCCACAGTGCATGATGTACAGAGGAATTATGCCACACTTCCTGTTTGCCAGGTATGACCTGTTAATTGAGTGTCTCGCCATGGCAACAATGTTAAAGAGAAAAAAAAAATTAGTTTCTCAAGAAAACCCATATGCCATTACGGCTGAAATCACAATTGATCGTGATCTCCTCTAAAATCACTCCCATGTGTCCAAGTTCTCATCCGATGTTACAGCTGCCAACACCTTCTACAAGAGAAAGCTGGAAGCCTCTGCGCATGATCCTCACAAGCTCTACAAGAAAATTTTTTTTTTAAATCTTCGTAATCCTCCTGCTTCCTCCTTCACCCTCGTCCATAACTGTTAAAGATCGGTCAGATTTGCTGCCCTTTCACTACTACCCCTATTCTTCATGTGCATGCGACATCCCACTTATTTTCCAAACCAGAAGTCCACCATGTTGGATTATAACAATAACCAAGATAGTGGTGTTTCAGGTGTGAGCTGCTGCAACGCTTTGTGATTTTCTTTTGATTTCATTGCCTTTTAAGAAAGACAATGCCTACTTTGTCTGCGGTATATAATTGCAGTGATAATGCCAGGCTTTCGTCTAAACGGGGGAACAGGGGCGCTGCGCCCTCTTACTCTCGGCGTGCGCCCCCTTACCGACTCCGTGAAAACATCCCAGCAACACTACGTGACAATGTGTCTGATCATCAAATACGTTATAATTGCTCCAAAAATATTCCAATCATAGTAGATACACCGCCAGACGGTGCAAAAACAATCCGAATTGGCGTTTTCCAGACTGAGGCGCCATGTTGTTTAGTTGTTTACTTGTCGCGGCTGCTCTTGTGGGATTTGACATGGGTTACATGCAACGTCGGCTGACTTGTAGAGCGGGATTTCTCAAGACTGAATGACCTTTCACCCACCGGCGCGGGAGCTTTTGACAGTAGTTCGCAAGTTGTTTTTGTTGACACTTGGGCATTTAAAGATGTCATCCCGCGGCATGAAGCAGAAGAAAGCCAAAGACTGTCCGGGGCAGAAGATGATTACTTCTTTCTTTTTCAATGTTGACAGACAATTTGCTACAATTTCCCTCTCAGATAGCCTCAGAATGTCCCATTGGAGCATTTTTCAAAGGCTTTGCACGGCGGGGGGGGGGGGGGGGGGGGGGGGGGGGACAACCGGCACCCCCCCCCCCCCCCCGCTTCGCTCCCTCGCCATGGTGAGCGCCATCATACTAAATTTTTCTGGAAAAAACCCTGAATGCTACTCATGACAAAGAGAAACTGTTCTTCAGAATTCCCAAAATAATTAAAAATGGCAACAAAACAGATGAAGACCTGTCCAGAGAACACCGTGGTTCAAAAACATACATCGTAAGGACTTAACTGAGGAAAAGGCTAATTACACCCGCGTGTATGGTGACCACTTTATATCTGATAAGAGTTCATTGCTAATTAAAGCTGCGTTTTCTGCTGATTAAATTGAACTTTTGAGCTTTAGCGTGAACACTCTGCTTCTCACCTTGCAGGAGCACTGGCAAACCTACGCAATAAAACAAATCCAGACTGGGCACCAACACTCAAATTAGGAGACGATAAGATCAAGACAAAAACTCCTCTCACAGTATCGAGAAGCAACAGGAGAAATGAAAGCTCTGCCAAGAAAGCCAGATCAGAAGCAGCGCAAACTTTAGTGAGTTTGAATACACAAGGAGAACAATGTGGGTCAACTTTGCCAGGTGAGATATTAGCAATGCCGTTCCAGCAACCCAGTAACTTCATTTTATTCATGCATTTTTATTTTTTGTAGAACGAGAGAGAGTTCACAACATCAGGGTATTCGGTCGGTGGTAATGAGGCTAAATCCTCTGTATAATCAGATGGCTCTAACTTCAAAAGCCACAAATTTAAACTTTTTCCTCTGAATCTTGACTTGGCAGAGGACTCCAGAGGATCTACAGGTGTGACAATTCATTTTTTTCATGATTCGATTCCCGATTTACATTTTTTTGTCCTCCATTTTACAACCCCGATTGCAAAAAAGTTGGGACAAAAGTACAAATTGTTAATAAAAATGGAATGCAATAATTTACAAATCTCAAAAACTGATATTGTATTCACAATAGAACATAGACAACATATCAAATGTCGAAAGTGAGAGATTTTGAAATTTCAAGACAGCAACACATCTCAGAAAAGTTGGGACAGGGGCAATAAGAGGCTGGAAAAGTTAAAAGGTACAAAAAAGGAACAGCTGGAGGACCAAATTGCAACTCATTAGGTCAACTGACAATAGGTCATTAACATGACTGGGTATAAAAAGAGCATCTTGGAGTGGCAGCGGCTCTCAGAAGTAAAGATGGGAAGAGGATCACCAATCCCCCTAATTCTGCACCGACAAATAGTGGCGCAATATCAGAAAGGAGTTCGACAGTGTAAAATTGCAAAGAGTTTCAACATATCATCATCATCATCTACAGTGCATATCATCATCAAAAGATTCAGAGAATCTGGAAGAATCTCTGTGCGTAAGGGTCAAGGCCGGAAAACCATACTGGGTGCCCGTGATCTTCGGGCCCTTAGACAGCACTGCATCACATACAGGCATGCTTCTGTATTGGAAATCACAAAATGGGCTCAGGAATATTTCCAGAGAACATTATCTGTGAACACAATTCACTGTGCCATCCGCCGTTGCCAGTTAAAACTCTATAGTTCAAAGAAGCCGTATCTAAACATGATCCAGAAGCGCAGACGTCTTGTTTGGGCCAAGGCTCATTTAAAATGGACTGTGGCAAAGTGGAAAACTGTTCTGTGGTCAGACGAATCAAAATGTGAAGTTCTTTATGGAAATCAGGGACGCTGTGTCATTCGGACTAAAGAAGAGAAGGACGGCCCAAGTTATCAGCGCTCAGTTCAGAAGCCTGCATCTCGGATGGTATGGGGTTGCATTAGTGCGCGTGGCATGGGCAGCTTACACATCTGGAAAGACACCATCAATGCTGAAAGGTATATCCAGGTTCTAGAGCAACATATGCTCCCATCCAGACGACGTCTCTTTCAGGGAAGACCTTGCATTTTCCAACATGACAATGCCAAACCACATACTGCATCAATTACAGCATCATGGCTGCATAGAAGGGTCCGGGTACTGAACTGGCCAGCCTGCAGTCCAGATCTTTCACCCATAGAAAACATTTGGCGCATCATAAAACGGAAGATACAACAAAAAGACCTAGGACAGTTGAGCAACTACAATCCTACATTAGAGAAGAATGGGTTAACATTCCTATCCCTAAACTTGAGCAACTTGTCTCCTCAGTCCCCAGACGTTTACAGACTGTTGTAAAGAGGGGTTGTATAACTGATGCAAATCATTGTTAATATGCTGTTAACTGTCAGCTTAGAAATGTAGAGCAATTTAAAAAATAAAAAAAGTTGTGTTGCCTTTGTTCAGACTCCAGTCACTCCACTGACTTTGAATGTAACTATGAATGTATCACAGTTCAGTCATTTTTGGCACATTTTAATTTTCAAACCGCAAAACACTAAGAAACAAACAAACAAAAAAAAAGCAATGAAAACTTCATGACTTTTGTCTCAATCTTTTAAAATACAGTCACTTGTGTTAAAATGAATCCCACCTCTTGAGACACTACATTGATTGTCCAGAGAGTGCATAAGGCCATGGCTCTGCGTATATGCTTTAAACAGTGTCATATGTTAATTACCTAGACAATTAACAACCATTCATACTCGTGGGTAATTTAGAGTAGCCAGTTGACCTAATCTGCAGGTCTTTGAACTGTGGAAGGAAACCAGAGCACTCAGGCCCTGTCCACACGGCAACAAATTCAGGTGAATCTGATAAAATTGTTTATCGTTTCGGCCTGGTGCCCACACGGCACCGGTGTTTTGGGTGCCCCAAAACGAGAACGGGTTCCAGAGTGGAAAAATCTGGCAACAGTCGTCTGGATGAGTAGAACGTATTTGTTTACGATGACGTCACAACCACATGACTAGAACAAGCAGCACTCTCGCTGTTTTGTATGAACCACTGCATTGCATTCACTTTTGTATACAGCTTTTCTTTTAAATAAACAAGTAACTGAACCATTTCTTGAATTTCTTTTTTTTTTTATTGGATAAGACTGCTTTTCAAAATGTTCACACAATATAAAAAGTTATATAAATTATATAAAAATGCTTTTCAAAATGTTCACACACAATAAGAAAATTAAGTTATATAAAACTATGCACACTAATAAAACTAATTTGTACACACAGAAGGCACGATTTCCTCGCGTAGTTGCAGCCGTCTTGTTGTTGTGTGTTTGTTCCTGACAGTGCTTCACACCGGGTAGAAGGGGTTTATGCGCATGCGTCTACTTCTTCTATTGTTCTGGTGTCTCCGATGGGACCGTCTTACAGTGCCCCTAGAGGTGTGACACGTGTATTGCATCGTTTTCAGCAAGCGTTGCGTTGCCATATGTACCTGATATTTTACTGATCCGTTGCCCATGTGGACGCGATATTTTTTGAAATAAAATCTCGTTGCCGTTGTCGTGTGGATGTAGCCTCAGACAAAACCCACACAGGCAAGGGGAGAACATGCAAATTCCACACAGAAAAGCCCAGACAGCCACAAGGTTCGAACCCAGAACCTTCTTACTGTGAGGTGACCGTGAACCACTTCACCACCATGCTGTCCAACGTGATAATCAATAACAAAAATTTTGCAGAAATATTCTATGAGGAATACTGAAAAGACTGATTTAAAAGGTCTACTTTCTTTTGTCCGGTGGTGGCATTATGACAATGAATCATTCATCTCATATGCAAGTAACCAAGCTCCCTCATTTAACATACATGGTAAGAATCTGATCAAACATGAGTGCTGAAAAATTCGGTTTATAAAACATGTTTCCTGTGTTCAGTTGGAGGCAGAATGACTCCTTCATATCATGTGTATGTGACTATTCCCAATCATTTGTCATACATGTGAACTGTATCCACATCACACAACAAAGTGGAATTATGCCACACTTTGTTTGTATGGCATGACACATTAACTGATCACACTGCATCAATTGACATCGTGTTGACCAAACCCGGTATCTCCGTGGCAGAAGTGAATAGTCCTCTAGCTCAGAATGAACTGGCTCATAACGGACCTTACTGTTTTCACTGCTGCTCTCACGAGTGAAAAGAATGCCTTGGGAGCTTCCTCCATGAATGCATCTCCCGTCCCAAACAAACAAAATGATTTGACAACCTCGACCAGATAACCTGCACTTGTCGGTTTGGTCCCTTGGAGTAAAAAAGTTGGTCAAAGGCACTGTCATTGTAAATAGTGTGTTGCTGGGGACTCAAACAAGTTACAGCCTTTCTGAAGATCTGACAATTCTTCTCATAACCTTGACTGAACTCACCTGAAAATGAGTCAGGAAAGGACAAGTAGCATATGTTTGTTTTCTGAAGGAAAAAAAGATAAATATTTTAGGCACACAGAATAGTGCAGTTAATTATCTATTATCATAAAAAATGCAAATACCTCATGCACTTACCTCCTTCTCTGTAAGTTTAGCATCATGTGGGAAGATCACCTATGAGAAGAGACAAAGGTAAGTAAATACTGCTGTAACAGATAAGCTATGCTACCTGGGATGATAAGCAGTCAAAATGATTGATTTCTGCTTATCAATGTACAACCATTATATTTTCAATTAAACAATCCAGTATGAGCTGCAATTATTTATTTAGCCTCATTTCTAACTCTGTCATGGCTAAATCCCAGCTCTATACATAAGGGCAGTTGATGGGGAGTAAAACAATGTCCAGGTAGCAAACTGACACTGGGGGAACATCCTCTGGTGAAAATCCTCACAGGATCTTTAAGGATTCATGAGGATCGTCAAAGACCTGCCAAAGATCCTTAAAGATAAGGATATTTATACGATCCTTAAAGGATCTTAGAAAGATCTTCATATGCAAAATCATTTGTAAAGATCCTCAAGGATTTGACAAAGATCTTTTAAGGATCCTACAAAGATCCTCATAATGATCCCCACAAAGATCTTTGCAAGGATTCTTTAAGATCCTCAAGGATTCAACAAGGATCATTCAAATATATTACAAGGATCTTTCTAAGGCTCCTGTTAAGATCTTTGCTAGGATCCTTGAGAATTTGATCAGGATCTTTGTCAAAATATTCACAAGATCCTTGCAAGGATCCTGCAAGATCCTCAAGTATTCAACAAGGGATATTTTAAAGATCTTAGAAGGATCCTTCTAAGGATCTTAAGATCTTTGTCCAAATCTTCACAAGATCTTTGCAAAATTCCTCCAAGATCCTCAGAGATTTAACAAGGATCATTTTCAGAAGCTTATAAAAGATCTTAAGTGGAATCCTCAAGGATTTAATCAGGATCTTGTAAGGATCATTGTCAAGGTCTCAGAGATCTTTGTTAGGATCTTTTAAGATCCTCGAGGATCTAATAAGGATCTTTCAAATTTTTTTTAAATGATCCTAATTCAACGGAATTGGCAAGGATGGAAATAGATTTAAACTTACATAATTATGATTCCTAAGAATTGGATAAGGATATACCACAGAATCCTGAATAGCCAACATCTTCAAAGGATCCTTGAAAGAACCTTTCATGATTTTCAAGGTTTCAAAGATCTTGAAAGGATCTTCAGGATTTCATTAAAGTTCTTTTTAGGACATTTTCAAGATCCTCACAAGACCTTTACATGCATCTCAAGATCAAGAAAGCCACGGAAATCAAGTCTATAGTACATGGATCTTACAAAATACAGAGGAACCTCTCTGAAGTGAACACCTGGACACAGTAATGCTTTCCATAACTGGAGCTGTTTGCTTTTGGGGGGCATGTTCTCATGTGTGATGGCCTAAAAGTGCAAAGTTGGCCTCTCACAGGAACTAGCAAACAACAAGATGTGTATAAATATAAAAACTCAAATATCCCTGGTGAAACTCTTTCAAGGATCCAACAAGGTCTTTGTGAGGGTCTTTGAGGATCTTGTTGAGGATCTCAGTGATCCTCAAAAAATCTTCAAGGATCTACAAAGATCTTTTAACTTCTTGCCAAGATCTTCAATTTTGTTGCCAGGATCTTCAATAATCAACATGGATCTTCAAAGGTCTTTTCAAGATCTTCAAGGATCTTTAGAATTCTTGACAAGATCTTCAAGGATCTTAAAAAAAAAATAAAAATACCACATTCAATTGAACATTCAGGGAAAAGCAAACAGGTGGGAACATAATGACCTCATCAATAGGTTTGCTTTTTCCTGACTGTTCAACATAACTGTGTTCATGATATAGGTTATGACAGCATCAATAAAGAATTGTTTTGTTTGGAATTGAATGCGGTTTTTGTTTATTAAGATTCTTGTAGATCTCATTCTCATCTCATCATCTCTAGCCGCTTTATCCTTCTACAGGGTCGCAGGCAAGCTGGAGCCTATCCCAGCTGACTATGGGCGAAAGGCGGGGTACACCCTGGACAAGTCGCCAGGTCATCACAGGGCTGACACATAGACACAGACAACCATTCACACTCACATTCACACCTACGGTCAATTTAGAGTCACCAGTTAACCTAACCTGCATGTCTTTGGACTGTGGGGGAAACCGGAGCACCCGGAGGAAACCCACGCGGACACGGGGAGAACATGCAAACTCCACACAGAAAGGCCCTCGCCGGCCCCGGGGCTCGAACCCAGGACCTTCTTGCTGTGAGGCGACAGTGCTAACCACTACACCACCGTGCCGCCCTCTTGTAGATCTCGTCAAGAATTTTAAAGATCCTTGAAGATTTTTTGAGGATCTTTGTTGAGATCCTCAAAGACCCTCACAATGAACTTTACGGGTGCCTGAAGATCCTTGAAAGATTTTCATCAAGGTCAACATAAATTCAGTCATTCCATTTGGTTAAGTACCAATACTTTTTTCTGTTGGGGCAATGCTAACCCACCAGACTTTCCACCAATTAGCCATTCTGTTGGGACAACATTGGGCCCACAGACTTTCAGTCACCTTTAAAATCCACCTTGCCAATGTGGGGCCAATGCCAGGCAGTGTCAGCTAAAAATCAACCATTCTCTTGGGCCAATCCTGGTCCAAACACACACTTCTCTACATTTAAATATTTTGCCCACAGTGGACCAAAATTTGATTAGTTAAAATAGATTTAAAACAATTGTGCACAGCAGCAAAACCAAATTAAAAAGTATTAAATGGATAAACACAAATCTAAAATCAATTGCAAAGTGTAAGTATGCAGTTCCTGTTCAGCAAAGTGAAACGCACATGATCACTAGAGACAACTGCTGAACATTTACTTGTCATTTCCCACTTCACCTTTTCACTTTCAAGTTCACCTAATATACCAAGTAGTTATGGGTGTGGCAAAGGCGTAGGCCATGCCCACTCTTGTTTCTACTCTGAATGCTGAGCTAAATAAATTTTTAAAATTATTTATTTATTTATTTATTTATTTATTAACACAGAGGACAGGAGTGCAGCATGCAGGAGATTGCTCCAGGAAATTAATGCATTTAGCAGGTTGTCAGGATTAAGATTTTGTTTTATTAAAAAGCTGAAGTAATAGTAAGTTTGTAGATATGGAAGTTCTCTCAGATACAGATGCGGATGGTGCTGTATGGTAGAAACTACTACCATGGTCTCACTATTACACATGGAGTTTTTGTCTTGTCATCAGATGCTGATGTTCCACTGGAGTGTTTAGTGATGTCCCTGAGAACTTTAAGAAGCTCCTTCATCTTCACCATGGTGCCAACAAATGGCAATGTCCTTTATAATGACACACTTTCGCAACATTTATAAATACTTTCCCTATCAATTTCGTTATTTTAAATTTCATGGTGTACATGTCCTGTGTGAGGAAACAGACAAAGAGAATTATAAAGGACTCCTCATACCCTGCACACAGCCTGTTAAGTCTCCTACCCTCTGGCAGGTGCAACACACTAATCAGGACAGGAAAATTTAGGCCCCAGTAACTTCTGCCCCGGTAACTACAAAAATTACAAATATCCTTTCACAAACCTCAATTAATTCTCCATTTAGTACACACTCTATTAATATACACTAAAAGGTATACTACTCTACACTTTTTTTTTACCCTTTCTTATGCAATATACCCACATACGAGACCGATACCATGTGCAATATATTTATTTACTGTTTAAGACATATACTGTTTTCGAACAAACTGGACAATCATTGCACAGTATCGCTTTACTATCAGATGCCAATGTGTTAATAGTTGTGTGCGAGTGGTTTTTAAGAATATGTTTGCACTGTGTTTTGTGAGAGTGGTGATCATGTTTTCACTAGATTTTTGTATCATGGTATGTCTTATTTGTGTTTGTCTGCACTGTAGGATCACTATAAACCAGCAAACAAATTCCTTGTATGTTCAGGCATGCTTGGCCAATGAAACTGATATGTTTATATTTGTAAGTACAAAAGGCAAGACATGGTGTGTATAAATTTGAAGTGAAATGCAATTTTTTGTTATAAAAATCATAAAGCGAATTTCAGCTGAATTTGAAGGAATGGAGCTGCATCTAACCACAGACCGTCACTGGCTGAAAAGTGAATCTCGCACCTCCTAATGTGGTGATGGCATTTATGTGTTGTAGCAGCTAACATCTAGATTTTCCATATCTATGTGGGCATCAGGGTGGAAGTCTTGTACAGAAAGCTGTCAAATGACCCTGCATTATTGAATATACACACTGTGGCCAAAAATATATGAACACCTGACCATCATATCCATATGTGGTTCTTCCCCAAACTGTTGAAAGCGCACAATTGTAAATAATGCCCCTGTATGCTGTAGCCATACAATTACCCTTCACTGGAACGAAGAGGCAAAAACCTGCTTCAGCATGACAATACATCTATGCACTAAACAAGCTCCATGAAGACATGGTGTGTTAAGGTTCAAGTGGAAGAAACTAAGTGTCCTGCACAGAGCCCTGAGCTGGCATGCAATGAAATCAGCCACCCATTTGTCTTTGCCCAACAGTTCCGAGATGCCTGCCAATGGTTGCTGATTGGCGAGTGCGATGCTGAGAACAGATCAAGTCGCACTGGAGCAGTTCATCGACACGGGTCCAGTGTTACCATGGGGCGTCGCTGAAGGAGGTGGTCTGGCTGGCAGAGGATCATCTGACAGTGTTTCTGTGACCCCAACCCAGGGGAAAAGACAGCCAACTCCCCTGACACTAGCTCCCCAAACCCATGTCTCCTCAACCCCTCTTTCCTTCTGTGTTGCTGCTAGCCCCCCCCACACACGGACCCATCCATGCCCACAAAAATTGGGAGCAAGTCCAGGCAGGTCTGTCAGCACAGCAGGAATGCTGGGATTTCCCAGAAATCAGCATTCACACAAAAGACACAAGGATTCTGATTTGCATTCCTGACATGCCGCAGGTTCCCCCCAATCTGCAGGAGCATACAGTGAGTATTAAAAGGGGGTACACATCAGGCCTTGGTGGATTCTGGTTGTAACCAGACCTCAATGCATCAAAGCCTGATTCAATGCGAGGCACTGGGAAATACATGATTGGTGAAGGTGAGGTGTGTGTGATTGGTAAAAAAGTCAGGATGTTCACAAATATCCACTAATGCCCATCACTATTCATTTCTGGGGAGAAAAACAGTGTGGAGGTGGTGGTTAGCCCGAGCCTGACATCCACTTATCCTGGGGAAAGACTGGCCAGGGTTTAGGAAGTTAACCTCAAGGCAATGCTTGACATGGGGTTAACGGAGGAGTTGCAGTGACTCGAGCAGTCCAGTGGTCTTGGTTCCCCAAGACCAGCTGGACGGTCCAGGTCTGTCCAAGTCAACACTCTGTCTAAATTTGACACGTATCCAATATCTCACACTGAGTAACCGTTTGATCGGTTAAGCGTGGCTTGCTTTTATTCAACACTAGATTTGACTAAGGGGTATTGGTAGATCATCTCGACTCCATTATCCCATGAAGAAGAAGGGAAAAAAAAACCTTAGTTTGGTTACACCAATTTGTCCCCCTTCTGTTTGGGGCCCTAGTGACATTTCAGTGTCTCATGGATAGAATCCTCTGTCCCCACAGTGCATATGCTGCTGCCTATTTAGATATTATTTATAGCAATAACTGGCAGCAGCATTT
The DNA here is from genome assembly GCF_027579695.1 of Neoarius graeffei. Lineage (NCBI taxonomy): Eukaryota > Metazoa > Chordata > Actinopteri > Siluriformes > Ariidae > Neoarius > Neoarius graeffei. The sequence goes on from NC_083570.1 coordinate 42,576,585, forward strand.
ACAACATTTGAGGGTTGTCCTGAGATCACTGAGGCATGCGGGACTCATGGCAAACCCAAAGAAATGTGCAACTGGGCAGGTGGAAGTATGGTATCTGGGTTTTCACTTGGGTCATGGGCAAGTGTGTCCCCAAATTGATAAGACTGCAGCAACTGTAACCTGCCTGAGACCTAAGACCAAAAGGGGGGTGAGGCAGTTCCTGGTGCTGACTGACTATAATAGGCAATTCATGTCTAATGCTTCAGACATCACTAGCCTGCTGACTGAGGCTACATCCACACGACAACGGCAACGAAAGTTTATTAAAAAAAATATCACGTCCACATGGGCAACGGATCAGTAAAATATCAGGTACATATGGCAACGCAATGCTTGCTGAAAACGATGCAATACACATGCCACACCTCTAGGGGTGCTATAAGACTGTCCCATCGGAGACACCAGAACAATAGTAGTAGTAAACGCATGCGCATAAACCCCTTCTTCTACCCGGTGTGAAGCACTGTCAGGAACAAACACAGCAAGAAGATGGCTGCGACTACGCGAGGAAATCGTGCCTTCTGTGTGTACAAATTAGTTTTATATAACTTAATTTTCTTATTGTGTGTGAACATTTTGAAAAGCATTTTTATATAATTTATATAACTTTTTATATTGTGTGTGAACATTTTGAAAAGCAGTCTTATCCAATAAAAAAAGAAATTCAAGAAATGGTTCAGTTACTTGTTTATTTGAAAGAAAAGCTGTATACAAAAGTGAATGCAATGCAGTGGTTCATACAAAACAGCGAGAGTGCTGCTTGTTCTAGTCATGTGGTTGTGACGTCATCGTAAACAAATCCGTTCTACTCATCCAGACGACTTCGCAACGGCGCCGTTGCCAGATTTTTCCACTCTGGAACCTGTTCTCAAAAAATATCGTTGTGGGGCACCCAAAACGCCGGTGCCGTGTGGACGCCAGGCCGAAACGATAAACTATTTTATCAGATTCACCTGAATCCGTTGCCGTGTGGACAGGGCCTGATTTCACTCATGGATTAAAGCAAAAAAAAAAATCATCTGACTGAAAAAAAAAAGCTCCATGTCGTTGGCCCCTACCACATCAGCGATGCGTCAAATTTTAAACGTCATGTTGTCCATTATCCCCTCGGCCCCTACTTACAGTACATTTACATAATTTTAACAATGACTAAAGCTAAGGCAAGACCTTACCATTGTCATTACTGGCTATAAATGATGAAACATCAAGTTTTCAGCGCAAAGTGCAAATTTATTTCAACAATACTTTAGTAATGCACAACAGTGGTTAAGAGAAAAGTGCAAGTGCAGTCGAACTTGAACCATGCTTTCAAAAGAGTGGAACAGAAAGAACTTGCAAGAAAAGTAAAGTGAAAGTTCACTTTTTCTGCTTCTTCGCAGTGAAGCCAAAGGCATCTAGTTTTTTGCCATTGCTTCCATAGACTTTTTTTTATGGCAAACTACACAAAAGCACACACCTGCCATTTTCATCTTTTTGCACCATAGACTAAATGGCTTGCCATTATCGCCCATTTCATTTAGCCAAGCCCATCTCCACTTATTCTTTACCGTTTTGTCGATGTCTGACACATCTGTGCTTTCATTTAAAAGAAGCGCGTCCATGCTGGCAAAACCGAAAGTAATTTGACGCGCTCTATGGAAATCGAAGGGCCTGTGTCACGTGGCCTTATACGCAGTACTTGAGTTGAGGGGGGATGTGGGGGGAGGCATCCCCCTTCTGAAATAAAAATCTCAAATCATTCCCCTTATAAAACGGCCATCCCCCCATCACATACCTTGTGCCATTTTACCGATTAATGTGGAAATTAGCCTACTATTATTTTAACAAATATTACTATTTCAACATTAGAGGCTTTGCGCAGTGATAGCCTACATGTAGCCGGATAAAAAAGACGCATATTTATTTATTTGGTTGCACCTCTCATTCACACCTATACGGAGGTTTCAGACACTGAAAACAGCTACTTTCACAAACTCTGGGCAGAGTGGAGATTTCTGAAAAATCCATCTTCAGACACGCGTGTAAATCGGGAAAACGAAGCGACAGTGGGCAAGAGGGCGCGCGCAAATATAATGAGTCATAGGTGTGAATCTTTCACCGAATGCCAATTGTCCCGGTTCTTCATGAAATCGCACGTGTATGCACAAATTCATCAGGTTAACTTTCAAATAACTGTTCCTGTGCACTTGCGACACCGGAGCCACTTTCCTGAATTTTGAGCTTCGGAGTATTCGCTTCTTTATCTATTTAATCAATTAATTTATTTGTCACATACATTAAATTACTAATGTAAACCATTAGTAGCCTATTTAAGCAATAGCTGTTTTCTCCACTGTTTTCCGACCTTTTGTGCTTAGCGAATGAGACACTTCATTACACTCCACTGACCGACTTCCAATTCCGGACTTTTTTGAAAATGTAAAATATAGGCCTACGAGATGTTTTTTTGGGACTTAATTCGCGTTGCTCCTTCACTATTAATTTTTGAGACTGACGAGGCACTAAATACTGTGGAATTATTTTCTCCTTACTATGAAGTTTGGCATCTTAAACAAGTGTCGGGAAATCTTGCAGCCCGACTCTGTAGCCTCCAATGTTTAAGCGAACTGCTGAAACCATAATGTTTAAAAGATTAAATCGTAGGCTAATCAAACCAAAGAAAAACACAGCCTTTCCAGAACGTTGTCTGCCGAAGCCTACAAAAGGCTTAATAGCAAAGGTCTTGCTGCGGCTTCAACTTTTCACCTGATCACCTTTCAATAGGCAAATATCATTATTAGGGCCCGAGCCCTATGGGCGAAGGCCCTATTGTTCTTGTAAGAGTTCACTATTATTATTCTTCTTCCGTCTTCTTCTTCTTCTTCTTCCGTCTTCTTCTTCTTCTTTATTTTTCTCCGCTGTTGGGCCATTTTCGGGGCGCTTGCCATGGGCGAAAACGCACGAAATTTGGCACCAGTTCCGAGAATTGCCACCGCTACTCAGAACCAGAAGCCCAAACTTGGCCGGGGCTCCGGGCCTCTATAGCGCCCCCTAAGTCGTTGTGATTTTGGCCTCCCGCATTAAGGTGCCTGGGTGCCATGTAGTTTGTAGTAGTGGCATGCCATTTGGTACGCATATGTATCTCACTAAGCCGGACAAAAATGTAATGCCAATGCATTAGCCACGCCCAACAGGAAGTGAGGTAATTTCACTTTTGTGCGAGATGCATGGCCACGAAGACGGCGCAACTCCTCCTAGACCGTTCATAGGAATGTCACCAAAATTGATACACATCATCTACAGACATGGCTGACAAAAGTTACTAAATACGTTTCACGTAGGATAAACCGTTCAGAAGTTATACGTCAATCAATTTTCGATGCAAAATTTTACATGCTTAAAAATTCATAACAAATCTTCTGATTGCTCAAAGCTGCTCATACTTCACACGCAAATCACTCATTGGGCTTCTGACATGTTACCCAATTTCTGTGATATTTCGCCACTGGGGGCGCTATTTTTGGGCAAAAATTCCAATCTTTCCTCAAATTTGGTCAAACTTCACGGCCACCCTCTTACTACCTCCCATGTCATGTATACCACATTTTGGAAATTTTCGTCCATGGGGGGCGCTGTTTTTGGCCGACGCAATTGCTCCAAAACGGGTTTTTGGTAAATAATTCCATAATGCTTTTCCTTCACACCACTACCTTGTGATAGTACGTTGCTGTTGTAGACACTTATTTTTCCAACTCATAATCGCTCATGTACAGCATAGCGCCACCTACTGACATGGGAAAAACCAAAAAATTTATTCTTCAAAAATCTATATCTCATCTTCTATTTACTCAATTGTCATCAAACTTCATACGCAAACTCTTCATAGCTCACCTGACATCTACACCATATTTTGTGCACTTTCGCCCCTGGGGGTGCTGGTTATGGCAAAAATGATATTGCAGCTTCTGATCTGTCAAACTTGCCAAGCAAACTCTTTACAAGACCCTTATTGGGGCGCTTGCCATGGTCGACAACGCACGAAATTTGGCTCCTTTTTCTTAGACTGCCACCGCTACTGAGAACCAGAAGCCCAGATCCAGGCAGGCCTCAGGGCCTCTATAGCGCCCCCTAACTCGTTGTGATTTTGGCCTCCCGCATTAAGGTGCCCGGTTGCCTTGAAGTTTGTAGTAGCAGCATGCCATTTGGTACGCATATGTATCTCACTAAGCCAGACAAAAATGTAATGCCAATGCGTTAGCCATGCCCAACAGGAAGTGAGGTAATTTCACTTTTGTGCGAAATGCATGGCCACGAAGACGGCGCAACTCCTCCTAGACCGTTCATAGGAATGTCACCAAAATTGATACACATGATCTACAGACATGGCTGACAAAAGTTTCTAAATACGTTTCACGTAGCATAAACCGTTCAGAAGTTATACGTCAATCGATTTTCACTGCAAAATTTTACATGCTTAAAAATTCATGACAAATCTTCTAATTGCTCAAAACTGCTCATACTTCACACGCAAATCACTCATTGGGCTTCTGACATGTTACCCAATTTCTGTGATATTTTGCCACTGGGGGCGCTATTTTTGGGCAAAAAATCCAATCTTTCCTCAAATTCGGTCAAACTTCACGGCCACCCTCTTACTACCTCCCATGTCATGTATACCACATTTTGGGAATTTTCGTCCATGGGGGGGCGCTGTTTTTGGCCGACGCAATTGCTCCAACACGGGTTTTTGGTAAATAATTCCATAATGCTTTTCCTTCACACCACTACCTTGTGGTAATGTCTCTTGCCGAAGAAGCTGTGGAAGGTATTTCGCGGGGACGCATGCCCCCGCCCCCCTTGGCCGCTGGCGCGAGGGCCCGTCAAGGCCGCTTGCGGCTTTAATTAGTACTACTATTAGTAGTAGACAAGTAACCTAGTTGCCTAGTAGTAGGACAGCCAAATAGTTTCATCAGTGGCCTACGCCGAGCCTCCCCGGGACTAGACCGTAGCGGAGGCTGTATTTATTTATTTATTTATGCATGCCTATCTAGCGCAACAACTTATTCCTTTACATATACTCAAACATAGCACAAGAGAGGGTTCAACAACAGGCAATCACAGCAGCTTGGTGAAGTTCTAAATCACATCGGTGTCAGACCTATGGGCCTACCCCCCCCTTTTTTCCCTCGGATCTGCATCACTCATTATTGACCTTTAGCGCTCCCAGTTGACAGAAATCCGTCGTAGCGACGGAAAACTTTAATCCATGTTCACTTTAAAAGGGGGCACCAGATCTGGTCCAATGGACGGAGTCGTGCGAACAGGCTTTTGCTCAGATTAAAGCAGTTTTGTGGGGGGGCTCGCTGTTGCATTCACCGGACTTTTCTCTTCCTTTTGTTTTATAGACTGAGGGTGAGGGGCAGTTTTATCCCAGGTGGTGAAGAGGGAGGAGCGCCCAGTGCTATACATCAGCCACAAGTTCTCAATGCAAGAGAGTAAAGTACAACACCATTGAGGAGGAGTGTCTGGCCATCAAGTGGGCAATTCTCACTCTCCAGTACTACCTGCTAGAACATCCTCTGTTCCGACCATGCCCCGCTCCAGTGGCTCCACCACATGAAGGATGCCAACACACGGATCACTCATTGCATGGTTTTCCCCAAAGTGTTTTAGCGTATCGGGCCCGATACGCTTGCTCTGCCTGCCGATACGCTTAGTCGCTTTAGTTAAAATCCGATACGCTTAGATTTATACCGATACGTTAAATTTCCTACCCACAAGTAACTAGATACATAGGAGAGCAAATAACAGATCCATTTACAGACTGATTGATATTTGTGTTAAACAAGCAGTCTTTTTTCCCCGATGTTTGTGTTGATTCTGTCAAAGTAATATGTCCGCGTGGTATGATGTAAACAAACTAATCTGTTGGCTATGTCAAGATCACATGTTCAAACCGTCCAATAAAAACATCGAAAGAAAACGTCAGACATCCCGGAAGTTTCCGATTCATTATAAGCGATCTCATTGGCTGCCGATGTTGTCCCCCACCAGACGGACAAAGCCAACTGACTTTAATAAGCTAGAAGACTCGCTGGACAAATTAATCCACATCAGCATGGATGACAGCGAGATGGACTATGAGAGGGTTGGCCAACATTGGGCCAAGCAAAAGCCAAGGAGAATTAATCTGCTTTAAAGGAGTAGAAAACTTAATTCATTAGTTTGGGTTTGCAGAAAGATTATGTACTTATAAACACTCTCACGAAGTGAAGTTGTCCAAATGTGTCAAATATAGCATAATTTCAAATAATAATCATAAGCATTTTTGGCAGTGTGAGGTCACTGGGATTCATTTAACAAAAGAAGGCTCGGATTATTCTTTCGTTAAAGGCTCACAGTGACCTCGCACTGCCAAACACGCTTATCACTATTATTCGAAATTATGCTACATTTGACACTTATAAAGAAATTCCCTTCATGAAATGTGTTTAAAAGTACATAATCTTTCTGCAAACTTAAACTGTAGAAATTAAGTTTTCTTTTCCTTTAAATATATATGTTTTAATCTTAATCTAGTCCATTTAATAAAGTGCCAAAATTTAAACTTTATAATATGCAGTTGCCTTACTTTTCTTTTCAGTGCATCTTCGTTCTACATCTCACCTCATCTCATTATCTCTAGCCGCTTTATCCTTCTACAGGGTCGCAGGCAAGCTGGAGCCTATCCCAGCTGACTACGGGCAAAAGGTGGGGTACACCCTGGACAAGTCGCCAGGTCATCACAGGGCTGACACAGACACAGACAACCATTCACACTCACACCTACGGTCAATTTAGAGTCACCAGTTAACCTAACCTGCATATCTTTGGACTGTGGGGGAAACCGGAGCACCCGGAGGAAACCCACGCAGACACAGGGAGAACATGCAAACTCCGCACAGAAAGGCCCTCGCCGGCTACGGGGCTCGAACCCGGACCTTCTTGCTGTGAGGCGACAAGCGCTAACCACTACACCACCGTGCCGCCTTAGTTCTACATATATTACGGTAATTGCATCAGAAACATTCTAAATCATTACAGTTACAGTAATACAGCAACTTATTTTAAGGTGGCAGGTCTTAGGTTCAGATCCCTTTGTGATCAACAGGAGGTCATGATCGATTCTCTTCACTGGATTGCATAAGATGGAGCAAACCACTGTTCATATTTTCATGCACATTTTTGTTACAACACTACTTGATCAGAGATAATTAAGGGATCCCTGTAGATTTTCAATCTGTCATATACCTCAGTAATCTATAACAAAACAGTTTAACTTGCATGTTGAACTTTAAGGTGAAATTTCAAATGTGTATACATTAATACTATTTAGGTCAGAAATCATTGAAACACCGGTAAAATCTATCCTATAAATCATGTATCTAAAACCTCTCAGAGACCCTGAAAATGCACCTGAGAGCATCTATTTTCAAAAAATTTTCCGGGGGTGCATGCCCCCGGACCCCCCCTAGTTTCACTTCACACCATTGGCACTCAATTGTCTGTGTATTATCATGCCAGAATTTAGGGCTTTAATTTTTTTTCTGGGGAAAACACTGCATTGGTATCTAGCTTTTCAGCCCTTCAAATTTGAGATGGTCCACAGGCTGGGGGCACAGATGATGGTGGCAGACCACCTCTCCCGCGTCGGGGGGGAGGGATCCAGGGGCTGAGGACCGCTGCAGGCTGGGCAGCTCCCTGGCCTGAATCAGGCAATGGGAATATGTGGCAGCAAGGACCTGGTTGAGCGTTGCCTGTGAACGGTGAGGAGTCAGGTTGAACCAGCAGGTAACATGTGAGGAGTTACACCTGTGTCTATTTACTGGCCGTCTGTTAACGTGTGTCTGTCTGTCTTTCAGATAGCCAGTAACCAGAGAGAGCCATGTCACCCAAGAACTTATTGCGTTTTGTGTTGTGTGTGTCTATATTTGAGTTCAAGTTACAGCCACCTTTTATTTTGATGACCACTTTGCACACACTTGGCATTCTCTCAACCAGCTTCATGAGGTAGTCACCTGGAATGGTTTTCCAATGGTTGTGAAGGAGTTCCCATATATTTTGAGCACTTGCTGGTTGCTTTTCTTTCATTCTGCAGTCCAACTCATCCCAAACCATCTCAATTGGATTTCAGGTGATTATGGAGCCCAGATCATTTAATGCAGCACTCCTTCACTCTCCTTAGTTAAACAGTCCTTACATAGTCTGGAGGCGTGTTTTGGGTCATTGTCTTGCTGAAAAAAAAAAAACAAATGATGGTCCCACTAAGCATAAAACAGATGGCATGTCCCTACTTCATCAGAGGCAAGAAAGTCTAATGAACATGTCCTCTGCAGCAGAGGTAAGTCTTGGTCTTCCTTTCCTCAGACAGTCATCAAGAGAGCCAGTTTCATCAGAGCGTTTGATGTTTTTTGCAACTGCACTTGAAGATGCATTCAAAGTTCTTGCAATTTTGTAAGCTGACCATATCTTCAAGTAATGATGGACTGTCATTTCTCTTTACTTAGTTGAGTGGTTCTTGATAATGTGGATTACTACAGTTGTCGAATAGGGCTATTTATTGTATTTTTATGATTTATTATTTGATGGTCTCAAACACATTAAGAAGGCAGGAAATACCATTAATTGACTTTTGACAAGGCACACCTGTTAACTGAAAAGCAGATGTAACGACAGTGGGCTAAGCACCATCTCCTCCTCTGCAGAGACTCTTTGCTGCGCCGTAGTGCTGAAGAAGACAGCACCCTGTTGACTACGCCAAACTTAAGCAACAGCGGTTCAGCACCACCAGCTGAAGACAGCACCCCCCCCCACACACGACGTGCAGGACGTCTTCACGAGTTACAATTACAATGGTTGCAATTACAGCGTGCACATTCAGCCTCCCAGAGCTCACCTTGGAGTATATAAGAGCTGTGCATGACACAGTGAGGGAGTACACCCTTCTAATGCTTAAGTTAATATTCTGTGTGTTTTTCCTACACCAGATATGAGCTCAGACAATGCACTCTCGCTGGGAAGGAGAAAAGGCTGCCGCTAACCAATAAACGACTCCAGCCCTGCATCAATTACCTCAGGACACCCCCCACCACTGGATTCACTGCCACAGCTCACTTGCACCTCCTCATACAATTAAATAAAAGAATAAAAATCCCAACCATCCTAAACCTTACACCTGTTTGTCAAGTCAAGTTTATTTGTATAGCGCTTTTAACAATAAACATTGTCGCAAAGCAGCTTTACACAATTTGAACGACTTAAAACATGAGCTAATTTTATCCCTAATATATCCCCAATGAGCAAGCCTGTGGCGACGGTGGCAAGGAAAAACTCCCTCAGACGATATGAGGAAGAAACATCGAGAGGAACCAGACTCAAAAGGGAACCCATCCTCATTTGGGCAACAACAGACAGCATGACTATAATATTAACAGTTTTAACATGAAGTCAGTTTTGTTGATGTTATAAACTCTTCATTGATGGAAACTTGAGTGCAAAACTGTCCATGACAACTGCAGTCCTAAAGTTAACAAGTCAACTGTAGTCCTCAGCCATAAAAGCATTACTGTAAGAGTCCAGAGCATCCTCCAAGTGTGACTTTTAACTGTCCTCATGGGGCCGTCCTCCACAGGAGCGATGCGACGAGACTCCAACCAGACACAGGGCACCAGGATGGATCAGGCAGGTCTGAGGAGCAGAAGAGGTCAGCATCTCGATCCAAGGACCAACATGTAACTCAGAGGAACAGATTTGGGGGGAGAGAGAGAGAGGGAGAGAAAACACAGGTTGTTAGGTATGCCCAATGTCACCTGAATAAGTAGGAACAGTATACATACTGCGCTGAGTACAAGCAGGGACTCCGGCAACTAACTATGACAGCATAACTAAAAGGGGAGAGCCAGAAGGTAACACAGGCATGAGGGAGCCCCGGGACATAAAGCAGCCAGCCACTACACAGTCAACAAACTCGAGTGAGCAAGCGAGTGGGGACTGACAGCATCCATACATCCCAGTTTACCAAAACACTATGTCTGAGGACCCTCCAGATCTACACCTTTACCTCATAAACACCATTAACAAAAGGCTTCAATAAACAGGTATGCTTTCAGCCTAGACTTAAACGCTGAGACTGTGTCTGATTCCTGAACATTACTTGGAAGGCTGTTCCATAATTGTGGGGCTTTGTAAGAAAAGGCTCTGCCCCCTGATGTAGCCTTCACTATACGAGGTACCAGCAGATAGCCTGCACCTTTTGATCTAAGTAGGCGTGGCGGGTCATTGAGGAGCAGAAGTTCACTCAAGTACTGTGGTGCGAGACCATTTAGTGTTTTAAAGGTCAATAGTAGTATTTTATAAATCAATACGAAATTTGGTTGGGAGCCAATGCAGTGTGGATAAGACAGGGGTGATATGGTCATATTTCCTAGCTCTAGTAAGGACTCTTGCTGCTGCATTTTGAACTAACTGGAGCTTGTTTATGCACTTATTGGAACATCCAGACAGTAAGGCATTACAATAATCCAACCTGGAGGTAACGAAAGCATGAACTAGTTTTTCCGCGTCATGTAATCACATTAAATTTCTTATCTTAGCAATATTTCTGAGATGAAAGAAAGCTATCCAGGTGATGTTATCAATGTGAGTTTTGAATGAAAGACTGGGGTCAATAATCACTCCGAGGTCTTTTACTGCTGCATGTGAAGAAACAGAAAGGCCATCGAGAGTTACTTTGTAATCAGAAAACTTACTTCTAGCTGCATGTGGTCCATTTAACCGATAGCGATCAGTTAAATAAGACCTGAGTCAGGAGAGAGCCGTTTCCTTAACTCCCACAACATTTTCTAGTCTATCCAGAAGAATGGAGTGATCAATGGTATCAAATGCTGCACTAAGGTCAAGCAACACAAGCAGCGAGACACAGCCCTGATCAGACGCCAACAGTCAGTCATTTACTACTTTAACCAGAGCTGTCTTTGTGCTATGATGAGCTCTAAATCCTGACTGATACATTTCATGGATGTTATTCCTATGTAAATATGAGCATAACTGCTGTGCCACAGCTTTTTCAAGGATCTGGGCTGACAGTGACCCAATCAAAGTTGATAACTCTGGGAGATCATTTATAAAGCTCTGTGCAGTAGTTGATGCGACTGTACGTTTAATACAGTAGCATGGTGATGTGCATATATTATTACTCAGACATAGTTTGAATGAGATGAGATAATGATCTGAGATAACTTCAGACTGTGGAAGTATGACTATATTGTCTACATTTAACCCGAATGTTAGTATTAGATCGAGGATGTGACCACCATTATGGGTCGGTCCCATGACATTCTGATTAATCCCTACTGAATCTAAAATGGACACAAACGCTGTTTTCAAAGGGTCTTCTGAGTTATCGAAGTGAATATTAAAATCTCCGACAACTAAAGCTTTGTCTAAGGAAATAACCAGATCTGAGATAAAATCTGCAAATTCAGAAAGAAACTCAGAATATGGCCCCGGGGGCCTGTAAATAATAAGTAACGGAATTAACTGGGTAGACCTATTTTTCGAGACTACATACATTATATGAGTATGAAGAACTTCAAATGTATTAAATTTATAACCAGGTTTGTGTGTTACACCTAGATAATCATTATAAATAACCGCAACACCTCCTCCTCTGCCAGTTTGACGAGGCTGGTGTATATAACTGTATCCAGGAGGAATAGCTTAATTTAATGCTATATATTCATTTGGCTTAATCCATGTTTCAGTTAAACAAAGTACATTAAACTCCTGATCAGTAATGAGTTCATGAACCATTAGCACTTTAGATGTAAGAGAGTTAATATTTAATAGCCCCACCTTTAGATCAAAGGTGCTGGCAACGGCTGTACAGTCAGTATGGTCTAATTTTATATTCATTAGGTTACTGGAACAAACTCTCTGAATATTTCTACCTTTTTGTTGAGCTTGGGGAACAGACACAGTCTCGATGTAGTGGACCCTGAGTGACGACTCTGTGCAGCTAGCAGACAGTCGGTTTAGCCTGTTCGTCTGCTCCCTGGCCTTGGCTCTGGATTGTCAGAAATTAACTAGGCCTGTTCTGAGACTATGACCTATGCTGCAGGAAATGAGAGCAGCACCTTCCATGTGAGATGGATACCGTCCCACCCTAACAGGCCAGCAGTGCCCTCAAAATTAGCCCAATTATCTATAAAGCCCACCGTGTTTTCAGAGCACCACCTGGACAACCAGCAGTTCAGTGACCATATCCTGCTGTAAGCTACATCGCCATGCTGCATTGGGATGGGGCCAGAGCATACTACAGCATCAGACATCGCCTTTGCTAATTTAAACACCTCTACAAAATTACTCTTAATAACTTCAGACTGACGAAGGCGTACATCATTAGCTCCTGCATGGATAACTATCTTTGAGAACCTGTGCTTGCCTAAGAACCTAAGATTACCTGCCATGTCTGGCTCCCTGGCATACACCTGACTAAAGCTGCTGGTGCCCCTAAAGGCTGAGCTAATTTCACATGCCGTATGATAGAGTCCCCTATAACCAGAGCTCTTTCAGGTTTCTCAGTGGGTGCATCACTAAGGAGAGCAAACCTGTTCGACACATGACGTGGAGAGGAGTGGTGCTCCTCTGGGCGAGCCTCAGCGGTAGCTTTGGCTCTACGCTTATGCCGCCGAGCTGTCACCCATTCGCCTCGCTGTAAGGGCTCTAATGCCGGAGTTGGGGGATTACTAACTCCACCTAGGGCATCCAGACTTTCCCCTACAGAAACTACACTGTTCTCGTTCTCACTGGCCTTCTCTAAAGCCTGGATACGTGCTTCTAACACTATAATCTTCTCCATCAGAGAGCCAAGTAATTTGCACTTATCACAAGTAAAGCTATCGCTAGCGATGGAGGAAGAATGACTAAACATCCTGCACTCAGCACACTGAACAGGCTGAAGGTGTGCCATGATGAAAGGATTCACGTATCTTAATCAAAGTTGATATTAAGCAGATCCGATGTGGATGGCTTCCACTTGTGGTCTTTACGCAGGAGGAGAAAAAAGAAGCAGGTGACTTTGCAAAGTAGTATTTGCACCTGACATTTGGAGTAGAGGTCTGCGCAGGACAGAATTTTCAGTCCCGCTCCCGCCGCGCTCCCGCATTGTGCAGTCCCGCTCCCGCCCGCTCCCGCAAAGAATTATGATTTTCAGTCCCGCTCCTGCCCGTGCCTGCCATATTTTGTCCCGCTCCTGCCCGCAAATCCCGCATGATGCAGACGTTCACGTTATTTCTCATGAAAGTTCTGGTCATTGGCTTGGGGAATTGTTGTCCTTTTAAAATACATGGCGATTCAGGCCTGATGTACCTGATTTATGGTCGTTGTATGTCAGAACCTTTTGGCACTTATCACAACAAGCAAAGGACAGCTGATTTCCCTCTGCGTCGTACACGAGTGAGAACGACTTCCAAATGTCTGATTTCAGGACTCTTGACTTTTTAACGGTAAACGTACCTCTTTTTAAAGCAGCACTTACTTCTGAAGCACTGTGAGCTTCACTAGAGGAGCTCTGCTCTTCTGCCATGATCGGAGATCTCAAACACGGAACAGCGGAAAGGAATCGGAAACGTACGCGAGATTAGACCACATCCGCAAATTTAGGCATCTTAAAATGTTATTAATGCCAAATAAAATATCCAGCACAAATTATATATGATAGACATAAATTAATAATTTATAAATTTTATTTTAAACACGTTTTTAGTTAGCGGGACTGCAGCTCATCACCTCTCCCGCCAGCTCCCGCATTGTGCACTCCCCCTCCCGCCTGCGCCCGCAATGAGCTTTCAAAATTTGTCCCGCGCCGCACTGCTTTACGTTGGGTCCCGCGGGACTCCCGCGGGAGTGCAGGGCTCTAATTTGGAGTTCAGATGTGTATCGGAGGTCATTATGAAATTTGATAAAGATTTAATTTGTAAAAAGGTGGAGCTACAGGCTAAATCATTTCATAGGTCTCACACAGGGGAATTGATCAAAGCAGCTAGAGAGGAGAGATTAAATTGATAAGAGCCAAGTTCATGTCTTCTTAAGAGATAATGCTTGTAACATCAAAAAGCATTAAATGAACTTCACCAAGATGTGCAAGCAAAGTGAAATGGAGAGTTCTCTCATTCAGACACTGATCCTGTGTCCTGCCAGACGCACTAAATACTAAATGCAGTGGGGACTGCTGGAGGAAATTAACAGTGTTAGCCCCTTCAGAAGAGCTGACAAAAGAATTGAGTAGCTCATCTGCACTTCAAGGTGATGTTATACCTGTGCACACTCGAGAAAATGATGACAACCAGGGGATTAAGACTTTGAAAAGCACCTTCCTCACTGTGAGCAAATGGGTTCGAGACTGAGCTTTTCTACTCTGTTGCTACCTTGCTAGATCCACACTATAAAAGACAGGTATGTATGATCACACTTCTCTCTCACACACTCACCGAAATGTGTGCGTTTTAATACCTAGGCTAGTCTACTTGTAATGTACAGCATTTCATTTTAAAGGAGATACGCAAAACCATGGCCTCACTTTTTGTTTATAAATGCCTTGAGAGCTCAAGAATGGCACAGGAATAGTTTTCAGCATTAACAACAAATCTAATATAGTAATTTTTACAGTTAGTGATTCATATAGGTAGCGGTCTGAGTAATTGACCCTGACATCTGTGACGTCACAGCAGGAAGGCTATCGATCTCGTTGCCATTTTAACTATACTAAAACGCAGAGCTAATTGCAACTTTGATCCTCCATTTTGAGCTAATTTATCGCCACGCCACGTAGATGTGTTGCTGGTGGGTGCAGGAACACGACAGAAGGTGGATTTATGTTGCATTCATGGCCCAAGAATGTTCAAACTGCAAAAATTTGGACGCATTTTGCGAGAAATTCACGGATTGGATGCCTACGAAGTGGTCTCTCCTCTGCTCTGCACATTTTACTGAGGACTTGTACGAAACCTCTGATCTGTTGAGGAACGTTGGCTATAAGCCCATATTGAAAGAGGGTGCAGTACCAACAATTAAAAGAAAACTACAAGAAAAGGAAAGTAAGTTCAGTTGCACCAGTTCTCCCGAAGTGTGAGCTGAGCAGTAATGGCGGAGTACTCAGTATGGAGAAAATGGAGAATGAGTGGACCAGTCCTCAGATTTCTCCGCTGGATATGCTTTTTTTTTTCTTCTCTGCTGGATATGCTTGCCTCAGCAGCAATATCTCGCCCTTCCGTGGAAGAAGTGAATGAACAAAGAACTGAAAGTCAGATTGTTTCAAAACAATCAGCCACAAGCTTGGCCTTCAGGAAGCAAGAACACAGATGGCTAAGATGTGACTCTCATTTGGATACATAACAAAAACACCACTCGTTGTTTACCTGCATTTAGATTAATACATGTAACTTGTATTGTGTATTTAAGTTACTGGTATAAGATTATTTAATTTGCTTCAGAATGTGATTGTCTCAGTTCATCTGATTATTTAAATAGCCTTTTATGTTTTATCAGTGAAAATGCATGCATGTACATGTATGTTGCACAAGTTATAATGCCTATCCTGTTTTAATGAAAGTCACATGAGACAGTCAGTTCAATTCCATCCGATTCTCTAGACAGCTTTGTTCTCCGGCTTTACTTCGTAAGGTGGGGGCCTCCGTGGCTGACGTGTTACTATCGGATTCACTTTCCGATGGTTCAAATGGATATGGTTCTGTGTATAGCAGTAGCATGTACACACACTCCAATTTCAGGACCATCACAGTCAGATGTATTACGATCTAAGGAATCGTAAGAATCTCCAATAAACCCGAACGAAGAGGCCATTGTAACCACGCTCACCTGCCGAGTCTGGCTTTGGTCTATAGCACCGGTTCCCGCTGTGACGTCACCCACCCAGGGCTGACTGGCTCAGCTCGAATGCCAACTTTGCAGTCGATTTTAACTCTCAAAAAAATATATATTTTTCATTCCCAATTATGCAGCATACAAGAGTCAAGGATAGAGATACTATCCACTCAGGAATGTATTTAAAAATAAAGGTTCTGCGTATCTCCTTTAAGAAGGGGATTAGTTACTTGATAAGTAGATTATGCTAAATTTAAATAGACTACTTTAGTCTCTTGTTGTTACAGATACTTTACCACTGCAGACTACTCACAAAGGATCCATTATTGGCAGGCTAAACAAGATAAAAGAAATCCCAAGGATCATATCTGAGACAGCATTAGAGTCATCCAAACACAAACAAGAGCAGCCCTCTCTCACATGTTTGATGAAATCTTGGAGGGAAACAGCAGTACCTACAGTAGGGCTGCCACATTTAATGTGGTAAAATAAGGGACTGCCCCCTATAAAACAACATACCATATCTGCATTGGGGAAATTCCCCTCTGTATGTTCTACGCTCTAGACACAGTTATCACCTGCTGCATGCTGTTTCAGATCAGACAGTCCATCATAGACTGTAAAAATGCTTTACAGTAAACTCATCTCATCTCATTATCTCTAGCCGCTTTATCCTTCTACAGGGTCGCAGGCAAGCTGGAGCCTATCCCAGCTGACTACGGGCGAAAGGCGGGGTACACCCTGGACAAGTCGCCAGGTCATCACAGGGCTGACACATAGACACAGACAACCATTCACACCTACGGTCAATTTAGAGTCACCAGTTAACCTAACCTGCATGTCTTTGGACTGTGGGGGAAACCGGAGCACCCGGAGGAAACCCACGCTGACACGGGGAGAACATGCAAACTCCGCACAGAAAGGCCCTCGCCGGCCCCGGGGCTCGAACCCAGGACCTTCTTGCTGTGAGGCGACAGCGCTAACCACTACACCACCGTGCCGCCCCTGCTTTACAGTAAACTGTACGATTTTATTTATTATTCACTGCCAGGGACAGAGTCGTATCCCATCTCACATTCACAACTGTACCTCAACAGACTCTTGCATTTCACAAGCAAATTTCATCTCTCTCTCTTTCTCTCTCTCTCCCGCCCCCCTTGTACCTTCAGCATGTGAATTCTATTAATTGCATAAACAGTTAAAAAAAATTGCTGACAAACTGCTGTGGGTGAAAAGGAACCTGACATCCATACTAAAAAACTCAAAGTATATTACTTACATTTGTTTAGTCTGTTTATTTATACAAATCATTTATCATCATCATCCTGAAAGTTGAGGTGGCTGCAGTATCTCAGCATCCTCAGTACCCTTCCTATAGCCTTGACTGGCCCAACATTGATACAGAGATGTGGGTCATTCCTACTATTCGATGTCATTTCAGACTGGTAACTTTCTATGAAAAAAAATGCAAAACTTTCCATGACTATGACTTCATCTGAAGGAGGGCTTTTTGAACTATCAGAAAAATATACTGGTCCAGCTGAAGATACTATGCTCTAATAATTTTGAACAAATTCTTTGCATGTGACATAGGCCAAATGTTCTCGTTACAGAACGAAGAAGAAGAAACCTTTATTATTCGTCCCATGCACACTTCAAGCACAGTGAAATTCATCCTCTGCATTTAACCCATCTGAAGCAGTGAACACACGCACACACTCAGAGCAGTGGGCAGCCAGGGGTCAGGTACCTTGCTCAAGGGCACCTCAGCCCAAGGCCGCCCCACATCAACCTAACTGCATGTCTTTGGATTGTGGGGGAAACCGGAGCACCCGGAGGAAACCCACGCAGACACGGGGAGAACATGCAAACTCCACACAGAAAGGCCCTCGCCGGCCGCTGGGTTCGAACCCGGACCTTCTTGCTGTGAGGTGACTCTGCTAACCACTACACCACCGTGCCACCCAGAACGTTCTCATCTCTATTATTAAGTGTTTTAAATGCACAGTTATTGTAAAACTTACATTTTCTAAGAGCTAAACTGCCCTTCACTTGACCCTACAAATGTATTTTAAGAAAATGTTAATAAAAGAAGCATTATCTAAAAAAGATTTTTTATTTTAAAGCCCGATGTTATTTTTGAATAAAAAGGAATTTGGCCCCATTTTTTAAGTAATTTGTTTGTCAAATCATTCACTGCAAATAACCACAAAGATGTGCATAATATTTGTTGATTTTCTTTCTCTCTCATTCACACACACCAGGGTGGACGTCACATCAGTGAATAATGCTTTTCATGAAAGAAAGGCGACTCATTTAACCTCCCTCACACCCATCAACTGTAGTTTTAACAGCTTCTAGGTTTAGTGAACATTACACTCTCTCACACACGTGCACAAATACTGTAGGTGCGTGCATGTGCTCTCACACAATTTTATGCTGAAATCACTTAAATCCCGATTCTATCTAATCAATAAAGCATTCAGCAGTCAACTTTTTTCTATCATTGAAGGCCCTGGCTGTGCATTTTCTTGTCCTGGGTGTTTGAATGGACTTGGGGGAGATGATGTCATTGACAAAGTTCATCCTGCTCTGGCACTATCCCTCTGCTTTCTCTTCCTTTCTTGCCATTTCTTTCTCTGTGCTCTTTTCTCTCCTTCACTGAGGTCTGACACTTTCTTTTTTCTTCTTTCTTGACCTGCATCATGGCATGCTCTGTAGCGCTTCTGCAGCAGACAATGGCGCCATACTTGTTTAATCTCTTCTGAAAGTACATCACAAGTAAATGCATAATAAATTAATTTTAAAAATACCAATACATGCTTGAAACACTAATCTAGACCTCTTACATCCACACTATTACTGTGCAAAACAGTAATAGTGTGGTAAATAGTAACAGGATGGACATTTTATGCTAAAGTCAGCCATTACTACTCATGTGATGAACAACAGGCTAGTACATGTGGACAACACAAGATGATTATTAATAATGTTTGTTAATAATATTTTCAAAATTACAAAAAAAGTATCAGTTTCCACGATAAATAAGCATAACAGAGTGGACATGCTATGCTTTACCGCATCAGTGAACCATTCTAACCCACTGAAAAAAAAAAAAGATTGATTAAAGAGTGATACTCCGTTTTGTGAAGATGATTTCCTGACAACAACGTTCCTCCAGTCACATGACATAGGAAGTACAGTCAGGGGGTGTGTTTAGAGGGAATTCCATCAGAGTAACCAGGGACATTCCCGAGATACCAGTGATGCTGGCCTCTCCTGCTCTTCGGATCAGCCTGATCCATCCTGATGCCCAACTCTGAACTACTGGCATTCTCATCACTTCGCTCCTGTGGAGGACAGCCCCATATGTACAGTCTAAAGATACACTTAGAAGATGGCTCTGGACACTTCCAGTTTTACTCTTGATGGTTTAGGACTACAATTGCCATGATAGCTGCATTAAAGTTGTCATGAACAGTCTTGCACTCAAGTCTCCATCAATGAACAGTTGATAACTTTGGAAAAAAACAGACTTCATGTTAAAACTACAATGAATTTCCTGGTTGCACAACTGCACTTTTTGACCATATACAAAGCACATGTAGAAGTGAGTTATTTATAATCATCCATCCATTATCACAGGGTGTTCTACAGGGTCGCAGGCAAGCTGGAGCTTATCCCAGCTGACTATGGGCGAGAGGTGGGGTACACCCTGGACAAGTCACAAGGTCACCGCAGGACTGACACAAACAATGATTCACACTCACACCAATGGTCAATTTAGAGCCACCAATTAGCCAGGAAAACCAGAGCACCCTGAGGAAACCCACACAGACACAGGGAGAACATGCAAACTCCACACAGAAAGGCCCTTGTCGGCCACTGGGCTCGAACCCAGAACCTTCTTGCTGTGAGGCAACAGTGCTAACCACTACACCATCATGCCACCATTTATAATCATGCTATCTGTTATCACCCAGATGAGGATAGGTTTCCTTTTGAGTCCGGTTCCTCTCAAGGTTTCTTCCTCATGATGTCTCGGAGTTTTTCCTTGCCTCTGTCACCTCAGGCTTGTTCATTAGGGATAAATTTATTAGTGAATATGTTTTAAATCTTCATTTTTCTATAAAGCTGCTTTGCGACAATGTCTATTGTTTAAAGTGCTATACTTGAGAATATATTTTAAAAAGACTAAGCATTAATAACAAAAAAACATTTGATGAGGAATATTATAAATAAGGCTATACAACAACAAAAAAAATGTAGAATTTGTTTGATTTTACTTATATTTTTAAATGAATTTGATCAAATATGGTAGTTTATCCTACTTGCACTAAAATCAAAGTGTTTATTTTAAAATTACAACCCCGATTCCAAAAAAGTTGGGACAAAGTACAAATTGTAAATAAAAACGGAATGCAATAATTTACAAATCTCAAAAACTGATATTGTATTCACAATAGAACATAGACAACATATCAAATGTCGAAAGTGAGACATTTTGAAATTTCATGCCAAATATTGGCTCATTTGAAATTTCATGACAGCAACACATCTCAAAAAAGTTGGGACAGGGGCACTAAGGCTACATCCACACGACAACGGCAACGAGATGTTATTTAAAAATATATCGCGTCCAAATGGGCAACAATCAGTAAAATATCAGGTCCATATGGCAACGCAACGCTTGCTGAAAACGATGCAATACACATGCCACACCTCTAGGGGCGCTGTAAGACGGTCCCTTCGGAGACACCAGAACAATAGAAGAAGTAAGGACGCATGCGCATAAACTATTATGCGCGAGACTTCATATTAGCCACAAAGTCAGGAAAATCTGTTCGGAAAATTACATTATAATGACCAAATACAATGAAAAGTATTTTTCCAGTCTCACCTGTGAAAGGTAATCCCATGTGATCTCGTTTGGACGGCAAACCTGTTGGTACAGTTAAACACAGCTAATCTTTATTCTCCGCTTTGACCTATCCAATATGGCGGCGAGGATGACGTATGATTCTACGCGGAAGGCGGCGTCTTTAATGGTCAGGAATAAATTGAATGCTACACGTTGATGGATTAATTTGCTCTTCTACGCCCTTTTTGAGGAATGTATTGTAGGACTTAAACCATCATCTGAAGAGGTGAGATCGCTCCTTTTTTTCCCTATTTTTGCTGGCGGGATTGACTCTGCCCTAAGGGCAGAGTCTCTCTCTCTCTCTCTGCACCATTACACAATAAATATTCACAGTGAATATTTTGTAAGCACGTTTCATGAACCAAGTTATAGGATTTGTTGACAACTCGCATCGAGTTCGTTACACTTCTACCCGGCGTGAAGCACTCACAGTCATGTGGTTGTGACGTCATCGTAAACAAATCCGTTCTACTCATCCAGACGACTTCACAACGGCAACGTTGCCAGATCTTTCCTCTCTGGAACCCGTTCTCAAAAAGACTGCGTTTTGGGCACCCAAAACGCCGGTGCTGTGTGGATGCCAGGCCTAAATGATAAGCAATTGTATCGGAGTCACCTGAATCCGTTGCCGTGTGGACAGGGCCCAAGAGGCTGGAAAAGTTAAAGGTACAAAAAAGGAACAGCTGGAGGACCAAAATGCAACTCATTAGGTCAATTGGCAATAGGTCATTAACATGACTGGGTATAAAAAGAGCATCTTGGAGTGGCAGCAGCTCTCAGAAGTAAAGATGGGAAGAGGATCACCAATCCCCCTAATTCTGCACCAACAAATAGTGGAGCAATATCAGAAAGGAGTTCGACAGTGTAAATTTGCAAAGAGTTTGAACATATCATCATCTACAGTGCATATCATCATCAAAAGATTTAGAGAATCTGGAAGAATCTCTGTGCGTAAGGGTCAAGGCCGGAAAACCATACTGGGTGCCCGTGATCTTCGGGCCCTTAGACGGCACTGCATCACATACAGGCATGCTTCTGTATTGGAAATCACAAAATGGGCTCAGGAATATTTCCAGAGAACATTATCTGTGAACACAATTCACCGTGCCAGCCGCCGTTGCCAGCTAAAACTCAATAGTTCAAAGAAGAAGCCGTATCTAAACATGATCCAGAAACGCAGACGTCTTCTCTGGGCCAAGGCTCATTTAAAATGGACTGTGGCAAAGTAGAAAACTGTTCTGTGGTCAGACGAATCAAAATGTGAAGTTCTTTATGGAAATCAGGGACGCTGTGTCATTCGGACTAAAGAGGAGAAGGACGACCCAAGTTATCAGCACTCAGTTCAGAAGCCTGCATCTCTGATGGTATGGGGTTGCATTAGTGCATGTGGCATGGGCAGCTTACACATCTGGAAAGACACCATCAATGCTGAAAGGTATATCCAGGTTCTAGAGCAACATATGCTCCCATCCAGACGATGTCTCTTTCAGGGAAGACCTTGCATTTTCCAACATGACAATGCCAAACCACATACTGCATCAATTACAGCATCATGGCTGCGTAGAAGAAGGGTCCGGGTACTGAACTGACGAGCCTCCAGTCCAGATCTTTCACCCATAGAAAACATTTGGCGCATCATAAAACGGAAGCTACGACAAAAAAGACCTAAGACAGTTGAGCAACTAGAATCCTACATTAGACAAGAATGGGTTAACATTCCTATCCCTAAACTTGAGCAACTTGTCTCCTCAGTCCCCAGACGTTTACAGACTGTTGTAAAGAGAAAAGGGGATGTCTCACAGTGGTAAACATGGCCTTGTCCCAACTTTTTTGAGATGTGGTGTTGTCATGAAATTTAAAATCTAATTTTTCTCTTTAAATGATACATTTTCTCAGTTTAAACATTTGATATGTCATCCATGTTCTATTCTGGATAAAATATGGAATTTTGAAACTTCCACATCGTTGCATTCCGTTTTTATTTACAATTTGTACTTTGTCCCAACTTTTTTGGAATCGGGGTTGTAATTAATGCTGGGTACATATTGTTTTCTATGGAAGAGGGGAGGTTAATCATGTAAGACAAGCTTTTGGTCTTAGATTCATTCTGCTCTGTAACTAGAACATTCAAAAAAATCCCAATCAAACTTCCCAACTTCCATCAACAGATTATTTTGGCATGGGCCCTGCTTTACAAGCACAACTTCTCTCCACAGAGATGTTATATCTGGAACAACTCCAGTACTGTATATAAGAACAAGTTGTTTGATGATAAATGGTTCAACAATGGTATTATACTTGTTAGTCAGCTCTTTAATAAAGAAGGGCTACTATACAGCTATTCAGAATTTCTCGCAAGGTACAAGATACCAATAAGTCCAAAAGAATTTTCTGTACTCTTTGATGCTATTCCTTCTGGCCTTTGCATGTTATTCAGGACGGTTGACGTCTCTTTACTTTTGGCAGTGTCACCCTCAGATCCAACTCAGCTTCCTTGAGGTAAAATTTGTTTCTAGTTCAATAAAAGGTTCGAATTCGAAAATTAGGTCTTTGTTTCAGGTTGGTTTAGTCTCTACCCCCTCGGCAACATTCTACTGGAATAAGTTTGTCAACAATATAGACTAAAAAAAGTCTGGTCCTTACCCCAAAAGTTCTTTCTAGCAAATAAAACTAAAGAGGTCTCATTCAAGTTGTTCCATAGAGTTTACCCCACAAAAAAAGTGCTTTTGCATCGTTTTAAGTGCGACATTGACGTGAATTGTTCTTTTTATGAACTACACCCTGAAACTGTCCCTCATTTATTTTTACTTGTGAATTCATGCATAAACTTTGGAAAGACATTAACTCCTTTACTGTTAACAACATTTTCTCTGACTTTATTCTTTACTATAGAAATGTTATATTTGGTTATGATCACAGTAATAGTGTGATCATAACCAAACTGCTACGGTGGTGTAGCGGTTTGCACTGTCGCCTCACAGCAAGAAGGTCCGGGTTCGAGCCCAGAGGCCGGCGACGGCCTTTCTGTGTGGAGTTTGCATGCTCTCCTCATGTCCGCGTGGGTTTCCTCCAGGTGCTCCGGTTTCCCCCGCAGTCCAAAGACATGCAGGTTAGGCTAATTGGTGGCTCTAAATTGACCGAATATAAGTGTGAATGGTTGTTTGTCTCCCCTGGTGCAAATCCTACACAGGATCCTGTAGGATCCTGTAAGATCCTGTAGGATCCTATTTAGGAATGGGATCCTGAATAGGATCCTACATAGGAACAGGATCCTATTTAAGATCCTGAATAGGATCCTATGTAGAAATAGGATCCTGCACAGGATTACATTCCTATTTAAGATCCTAAGTAGAAATAGGATCCTATATAAGATCCTGTGCAGGATCCTAAATAGGATCCTAGAAGGAGCCAAAATCTTGGAAGTGATAGGATCTTGAACAGGATCCTGTAAAAGATCCTAAGTAGGATCCTGAATAAGATCCTAGCTCATATGCTTCAGGATTCTGAGTAGGATCTTGTAGGATCTTAAATAAGATCTTGAGTAGGATCCCGAATGAGATCCTAACTCGAATGCTTCAGGATCCTGAGTAGGATCTTGTAGGATCTTAAACAAGATCTTGAACAGAATCCTGAATAAGATCCTAACTCAATTGCAGCAGGATCCTGTGTAGGATCTTGTAGGATCTTAAACAAGATCTTGAATAGGATCCTAACTGGATACCAACAGGATCCTGGGTATGTTCTTGTAGGATCTTAACAAGATCCTAAGTAGGATCCTGAATAAGATCCTAACTGGATACCAACAGGATCCTAAGTAGGTTCTTGCTGAACGAATTCCCAATACTCTGATTCAGCAAATTCAGGGTAGCATGGAAACAAGGCTTGCTAGCCCTAAATTTTTGAATAGATAGTGCATTTAAAGTTTTTTTGTGAGGTTTTTTTAAACTTAAATAAATATCCTTCTGTACAAGAGCAGAAGAGGGCTCACACATACTATGTGATTTAGGGTTTAAATATAGCTAAATATGATGACCTTTATTTCAACAAACCATAATAATGTAAATATGGAAGACAATTTTAACTATTCTATAATATTTCAGAGTTACAGTTTTCATTAGTTTGCTTGAATAAAGTTATAAAGAGCAGTGTTCCATATTTATTCAGCTATGAAACCTAGTACAATCAACAGCATGTTTGGTTGAAAAATAACCTTCATAATAATGTGATTCATCTAAAAGTATGCATATACCTGGGTCACAGCTAATTCTTTATGAAAATGAATGCAAGCACCCTCCCTGGTGCAAATCCTGGCCAGGATCCTAACCAGGATCTTACCAGGATCCTAACCAGGATCTGAAATATAATCCTAAAGGATCTTGTCCAGGATCCTAACCAGGATCTGAAATATAATCCTAAAGGATCTTGTCCAAGATCCTGTAGGGGATGTTGTAGGATCCTGTAGGGGATCCTGTAGGGGATGTTGTAGGATCCTGTAGGGGATCCTGTAGGGGATGTTGTAGGATCCTGTACGGGATCCTGTAGGATCCTGTAGAGGATCCTGTAGGGGATCCTGTAGAGGATCCTGTAGGGGATCCTGTAGAGGATCCTGTAGGGGATCCTGTAGAGGATCCTGTAGGGGATCCTGTAGGGGATCCTGTAGGATCCCGTACGGGATCCTGTAGGATCCCGTACGGGATCCCGTAGGGGATGTTGTGGGATCCCGTACGGGATCCCGTAGGGGATGTTGTGGGATCCCGTACGGGATCCCGTAGGGGATGTTGTGGGATCCCGTACGGGATCCCGTAGGGGATGTTGTGGGATCCCGTACGGGATCCCGTAGGGGATGTTGTGGGATCCCGTACGGGATCCCGTAGGGGATGTTGTGGGATCCCGTACGGGATCCCGTAGGGGATGTTGTGGGATCCCGTACGGGATCCCGTAGGGGATGTTGTAGGATCCCGTACGGGATCCCGTAGGGGATGTTGTAGGATCCCGTACGGGATCCCGTAGGGGATGTTGTAGGATCCCGTACGGGATCCCGTAGGGGATGTTGTAGGATCCCGTACGGGATCCCGTAGGGGATGTTGTAGGATCCCGTACAGGATCCCGTAGGGGATGTTGTAGGATCCCGTACAGGATCCCGTAGGGGATGTTGTAGGATCCCGTACAGGATCCCGTAGGGGATGTTGTAGGATCCCGTACAGGATCCCGTAGGGGATGTTGTAGGATCCCGTACAGGATCCTGTAGGGGATGTTGTAGGATCCCGTACAGGATCCTGTAGGATGTTGTAGGATCCCGTACAGGATCCTGTAGGATGTTGTACGATCCTGTACAGGATCCTGTAGGATGTTGTACGATCCTGTACAGGATCCTGTAGGATGTTGTACGATCCTGTACAGGATCCTGTAGGATCCTTCACAAAATCCTGTAGGATGTTGTAGGATCCTTCACAAAATCCTGTAGGATCTCACCAGGATCCTATAGGATCCTGTACAAGATCCTGGTTAGGATCCTACAGGATCTTGTCCAAGATCCTACAGGATCCTGTTCAAGATCCTGTAGGATCCTATAGGATCTTGTACAGGATCCTGTAGGATCTTGGACAAGATCCTTTAGGATTATATTTCAGATCCTGTACAAGATCCTGGTAAGATCCTGCTAGGATCCTGGCCAGGATTTGCACCAGGGTCAGTGTGCCAGTCCTGCGATGACCTGGCGACTTGTCCAGGGTGTACCCTGCCTCTCACTCAGTCAGCTGGGATTGGCTCTAGCTTGCCTGCGACCCTGTAGAACAGGATAAGCGGTTATAGATAATGGATGGATCACAGTAATAAGGACAATAATGCATTGTTCCTCATCAATCTTGCTTCTTACAAAATTTCACATTCATAAATACGAAGCGTCATTTCTTGGTGCGCAAGACAGAAATGGAACAGTACAGTGCAACAATTTCCAATTAATTAAAACAATTAACATATAGGGCTTGACATTAACGCTTGTCCGGGACAAGTGATACTTTATGTCGGACAAATTCATCGTCTCAGTTACTCGTCCAATAGGACAAGTGCCAAAATACACCGATATTCGGGTTACATATCAAATTTATCAGTTTATTTACATGATTTCCGAACCATCTCACTCGACATATTGTTTTGATGAATCGCCGGATGTTTCTATTCGGAAAGAGCGATGTGCGCATGCGCAATAGTCCACTTGCGAAACCGGCCAATACCGCTTGGCCAATGGGGTCAGAACACGCAGAACTCAAGGGTTGATAGATGAATAGAAACTTTATTTGTATCCATTCATCTGTGAGTCAACAGAGGTGTGGATGTTTTCATAACAAGATATATTATCTTGTCATTTGATAACTAGATTTCAGTGTATAATAATCAGTGACTTACAGTATTTGTCAATTTTGTTATCAGTTGTTTTTATTTGTTTCTCTTTTCCAAACTAGTGATATCTCATCAAGTCATAAATTTTATGATAATGTTACTCATCTCATTATCTCTAGCCGCTTTATCCTTCTACAGGGTCGCAGGCAAGCTGCAGCCTATCCCAGCTGACTATGGGCGAAAGGCGGGGTACACCCTGGACAAGTCGCCAGGTCATCACAGGGCTGACACATAGACACAGACAACCATTCACACTCACATTCACACCTACAGTCAATTTAGAGTCACCAGTTAACCTAACCTGCATGTCTTTGGACTGTGGGGGAAACCGGAGCATCCGGAGGAAACCCACGCGGACACGGGGAGAACATGCAAACTCCGCACAGAAAGGCCCTCGCCGGCCATGGGGCTCGAACCCGGACCTTCTTGCTGTGAGGCGACAGCGCTAACCACTACACCACCGTGCCGCCCTGATAATGTTACTTTTTGTGATATTTGTTACTGAACTGCAGAGTACTGATCTGTGTATATATGATGGTTAGTGTTTCTGGATCTCATAGTATAGTTATTTTGTTCTTAAAATTTTATGTTCATAATTTCTACTCTGGCGGCACGGTGGTGTAGTGGTTAGCTCTGTCGCCTCACAGCAAGAAGGTCCGGGTTCGAGCCCTGTGGCCGGTGAGGGCCTTTCTGTGCGGAGTTTGCATGTTCTCCCCGTGTCCGCGTGGGTTTCCTCCGGGTGCTCCGGTTTCCCCCACAGTCCAAAGACATGCAGGTTAGGTTAACTGGTGACTCTAAATTGACCGTAGGTGTGAATGTGAGTGTGAATGGTTGTCTGTGTCTATGTGTCAGCCCTGTGATGACCTGGCAACTTGTCCAGGGTGTACCCCGCCTTTCGTCTGTAGTCAGCTGGGATAGGCTCCAGCTTGCCTGCGACCCTGTAGAACAGGATAAAGCGGCTACAGATAATGAGATGAGATGAATTTCTACTCTACTGGAATATATTGCTTCTGAACTTCAGCATAATAATTGGTGAATTATGGTATCAATCAGTCTGTTTTACTATATTTTTGAACTTTTGCCTCAGTATATCAAGTATTGATTACTTTTGATTCATAGATATTATGCATATGTTGTGAATTTGGAAACAAATGCAAGAAATATTGTTGGGTTACAAATAGTTTATTGGGGGGGGGGGGGGTGTTTTCTCAAATATTTCTTTGGACAAGTAAATTTCCTTTCAACTTGCCCGACAGGACAAGTGGCTTCAAAAGTTAATGTAGAGCCCTGATATATGCCCTCTGTTTCATGTCTTTACTTGATTTTTTTTTTTTTTTAATCCAGTAACCTTAAGTTTACTGGGGGTTTTTTTCGTATTAGCATGTGTTTATGTATTATTATTTATCTTTATTTTATTTAAGGGTTGTTTTACAATCAGGGTACGCAAGCTAAAAATCACATTTAACACTTATTATCTTCAATATCAAAAGGCTTGACTAAATAAACTTGGTTGTTTATTGTAGCCCTGTGATAGCTCTGTTTACCATGCAAAAAAAAAAAAAAAATTGGTGATAACATTATTTTTGGTGAATGTATGGCAATATGTCATATTTAGCAAAATTACTCGTGTCATTTAGAAAAAGTGCTTTTTTTGACCACAGGTAGCTCCAAAAGGGATGCACTTAAATCATTTTTTATACCATAAAACAAATATTTGGTTCCAAATCATTGGAAACATAGTTAAGTTTTAATGTTGAATGCCAGTAAGTTTTCGGACTATTTTGATCAAATTAGTATGGAATTGTGTCAAAAAAATGTGCTCTCCGAGACAGCTAATTTTTCAATATAAAATAACATATCTGAGGGCGTCATGGTGGTGTAGTGGTGAGCACTGTCGCCTCACAGCAAGAAGGTCCGGGTTCGAGCCCCGTGGCCGGCGAGGGCCTTTCTGTGTGGAGTTTGCATGTTCTCCCCGTGTCCGCATGGGTTTCCTCCGGGTGCTCCGGTTTCCCCCACAGTCCAAAGACATGCAGGTTAGGTTAACTGGTGACTCTAAATTGAGCGTAGGTGTGAATGTGAGTGTGAATGGTTGTCTGTGTCTATGTGTCAGCCCTGTGATGACCTGGCGACTTGTCCAGGGTGTACCCCGCCTTTCACCCGTAGTCAGCTGGGATAGGCTCCAGCTTGCCTGCAACCCTGTAGAACAGGATAAAGTGGCTAGAGATAATGAGATGAGATGAATGAATAACATATCTAAAATGATTATTTTCAGCCTAAAATGTGGTCAAGATATTGGGACAAATATTAGAGACAACTAACACAATGCTTACAGACTTGTATTTAAAAGCACTATGGAAGTAGTGGATTCTGAATTGTAAAAAAAAAAAAGATGTCCTCTCCGAGAATCATTTCATCTGTTTCTCCCATCTTACAGCAGATTACACAAAACTACCATACACACACGTCAAAAAATGACCTGAAATCTGTTCTTTAACTTGTCCTTCACTTAAAAACTGGTACAAGAACCAGTTTGAATCAATTTGAATTTTGGACCCCTGCGACACAAACTTTGTACCCTGATTGTAAAACAACCCTTAATTTGTCCCTTTTGTCTCTCTTGTTAATGATTTCCAACCTTTGCCTCTGAATGAATGAAGCCATTTCATGTTTACCTTTGTCAATGAGACTGATTGAAATAAAGCTTTCTTTAAAAAAAAGAAGAAGCTTTTAGAAATAAGTATTAACCCACTTTAGCACAAAATCCACTATATTATGTCACAGGGACGCAAATGGCACTGAATGACCAGCGTCCCACTGCTACCTGTGTGTCTGCATGGGGATGAACAGAACCCTGTCCTGTCCTGTCCTGTCCTGTCCTCTCACCTCTATGGCTTGTCCGAGCTCCAGGTCGAAGGTAACGACACACACACACTCGAACCATGCGGAGAAACGCGTCCATGCTGTCGAGCTCAACACATCTGTGTCTTTGTTACTGCTGTCAAACCGATCCATTACACCTTAAACCCCTTTTTATTCCTCATGTCTTCTCTTTCTTGCTTGCTTTCATGCGGTTTATCCTCTTCTTCTTTCACTTACATATATGTGTTGCTGTATTACTGCCACCTACTGGATATTTACTAAAATACAACTACACGAAAGTGATGTATCACACTGGGGAACATAATTTTTGTTGAGTTAGATCTGACAGCTGCTTTTTGGGTTGTTTTACAATCAGGGTACAAAGTTTGTGTCACAGGGGTCCAAAATTCAAATTGATTCAAATTGGTTCTTGTACCAGTTTTTAAGTGAAGGACAAGTTAAAGAACAGATTTCAGGTCATTTTTTGACATGTGTGTATGGTAGTTTTGTGTAATCTGCTGTAAGATCTCATCTCATCTCATTATCTGTAGCCGCTTTATCCTGTTCTACAGGGTCGCAGGCAAGCTGGAGCCGATCCCAGCTGACTACGGGCGAAAGGCGGGGTACACCCTGGACAAGTCGCCAGGTCATCACAGGGCTGACACATAGACACAGACAACCATTCACACTCACATTCACAACTACGGTCAATTTAGAGTCACCAGTTAACCTAACCTGCATGTCTTTGGACTGTGGGGGAAACCGGAGCACCACGAGGAAACCCACGCGGACACGGGGAGAACATGCAAACTCCACACAGAAAGGCCCTCGCCAGCCGCTGGGCTCGAACCCGGACCTTCTTGCTGTGAGGCGACAGCGCTAAGCACTACACCACCGTGCCACCCCATTTTAGATATGTTATTTTATATTGAAAAATTAGCTGTCTTGGAGGGCGGCACGGTGGTGTAGTGGTTAGCGCTGTCGCCTCACAGCAAGAAGGTCCTGGGTTCAAGCCCCGGGGCCGGCGAGGGCCTTTCTGTGTGGAGTTTGCATGTTCTCCCCGTGTCCGCGTGGGTTTCCTCTGGGTGCTCCGGTTTCCCCCACAGTCCAAAGACATGCAGGTTAGGTTAACTGGTGACTCTAAATTGACCGTAGGTGTGAATGTGAGTGTGAATGGTTGTCTGTGTCTATGTGTCAGCCCTGTGATGACCTGGCGACTTGTCCAGGGTGTACCCCGCCTTTCGCCCGTAGTCAGCTGGGATAGGCTCCAGCTTGCCTGCGACCCTGTAGAAGGATAAAGCGGCTAGAGATAATGAGATGAGATGAGCTGTCTTGGAGAGGACATTTTTTTGACACAATTACAAACTAATTTGATCAAAATAGTCTGAAAACTTACTGGCATTCAACATTAAAACTTAACTATGTTTCCAATGATATGGAACCAAATATGTGTTTTATGGTATAAAGAATGATTTAAGTGCATCCCTTTTGGAGCTACCTGTGGTCAAAAAATCACTTTTTCTAAATGACACGAGTGATTTTGCTAAATATGACATATATTGCCATACATTCACCAAAAATAACGTTATCACCAATTTTTTTTTTTGCATGGTAAATAGAGCTATCACAGGACTACAATAAACAACCAAGTTTATTTAGTCAAGCCTTTTGATATTGAAGATAATAAGTGTTAAATGTGATTTTTAGCTTGCGTACCCTGATTGTAAAACAACCCTTTAACTAATTTTTGGGTGCGGAATCCAAAACTGATCTCAGTTTTTCTCTATCACGTCAAGTTTTTGAACTATAGGATCCCCGTTTTCTTAAAAAATATGAAAAATACTGTACTTAACAGATATGTGCTTGTTTTATAAAAATTTACAAATATTGACATACAATGAAATATGAAAGAAACAGACATGACTGCAATGTTTATTTAACACTATTATGTTTTTACAAAGGATATGGCTACTGTAATTATAATTGTGTGCAAGAAGAAGAAACCTTTATTCGTCACATGCACACTTCAAGCACAGTGAAATTCATCCTCTGCATTTAACCCATCTGAAGCAGTGAACACACGCACACACCCAGAGCAGTGGGCAGCCACACCAGAGCACCTGGGGAGCAGTCAGGGGTTCGGTACCTTGCTCAAGGGCACCTCAGCCCAAGGCCGCCCCACGTTAACCTAACTGCATGTCTTTGGATTGTGGGGGAAACCGGAGCACCTGGAGGAAACCCACGCAGACACGGGGAGAACATGCAAACTCCACACAGAAAGCCCTTCATCGGCCACTGGGATCTGCCAAAGAAACTAGTTTGTTTCAAAAATCTTTCAACATTTTCTTACTGGGGCACAGCTGATTTTTACTGGGGCACGTGCCCCAGTAAAAAAAAAGGCCTAGTAACGCCCCTGCACTTATCCAGGCAAGCTGGAGTCTATCCCAGCTGACTATGGGTGAGAGCCAGGGTACACCCTTATCCCTTATCGCAGGGCTGACACATACACACACAACCATTCACACTCACATTCACACCTACGGTCAATTTAGACCCGCCAATTAACCTAACCTGCATGTCTTTGGACTGTCAGGGAAACCGGGGCACCCAGAGGAAACCCACGCAGGCACGGGGAGAACATGCAAACTCCACACAGAAAGGCCCTCGTTGTCCACTGGGCTCGAACCCAGGACCTTCTTGCTGTGAGGCGACAGTGCTAACCACTACACCACCGATGTATTACTATTCTGATAATTAATATAACAGACTAAAAATCAATCAATCAAGGGGCGTCACGGTGGTGTAGTGGCGACCACTGTCGATGTTACACTTAAAACAATGTAAAAACGCTTTTTTGTGGGGTAAACTCTATGGAACAACTTGAATGAGACCTCTTTAGTTTTATTTGCTAGAAAGAACTTTTGGGGTAAGGACCAGACTTTTTTTAGTCTATATTGTTGACAAACTTATTCCAGTAGAATGTTGCCGAGGGGGTAGAGACTAAACCAACCTGAAACAAAGACCTAATTTTCGACTTTGAACCTTTATTGAAATAGAAACAGATTTTGCCTCAAGGAAGCTGAGTTGGATCTGAGGGTGACACTGCCAAAAGTAAAGAGACATCAACCGTCCTGAATAACATGCAAAGGCCAGAAGCAATAGCATCAAAGAGTCCAGAAAATTCTTTTGGACTTATTGGTATCTTGTACCTTGCGAGAAATTCTGAATAGCTGTATAGTAGCCCTTCTTTATTAAAGAGCTGACTAACAGATATAATACCATTTGTTGAACCATTTATCATAAAACAACGACTTGTTCTTATATACAGTACTGGAGTTGTTCCAGATATAACATCTCTGTGGAGAGAAGTTATATACATACATGAGCACATGCCACATGTATGTATATGCCCATATTTTTATAATATTTTGTAACACGCATTGGATCATATATTTCATGTTAATTTGCCCGCTATACACAATAAATTATTATTATTATTATTATTATCTCATCATCTCATCTCATTATCTCTAGCCGCTTTATCCTGTTCTACAGGGTCGCAGGCAAGCTGGAGCCTATCCCAGCTGACTATGGGCGAAAGGCGGGGTACACCCTGGACAAGTCGCCAGGTCATCACAGGGCTGACACATAGACACAGACAACCATTCACACTCACATTCACACCTACGGTCAATTTAGAGTCACCAGTTAACCTAACCTGCATGTCTTTGGACTGTGGGGGAAACCGGAGCACCCGGAGGAAACCCACGCGGACACGGGGAGAACATGCAAACTCCGCACAGAAAGGCCCTCGTCGGCCATGGGGCTCGAACCCAGACCTTCTTGCTGTGAGGTGACAGCGCTAACCACTACACCACCGTGCCACCCTATTATTATTATTATTATTATTATTATTATTATAGAAGTTGTGCTTGTAAAGCAGGGCTCATGCCAAAATAACCTGTTGATGGAAGTTGGAAAGTTTGATTGGGATTTTTTTTTAATGTTCTAGTTATGGAGCATAATGAATCTAAGACCAAAAGCTTGTCTTACATGATTAACTTCCCCTCTATCATAGAAAACAATACGTACCCAGCATTAATTAATTTAAAATAATTATGTTGATTTTAGTGCAAGTGGGATAAACTACCATATTTGATCAAATTCATTTAAAAATATAAGTAAAATCAAACAAATTCTACATTTTTTATTGTTGTATAGTCTTATTTATAATATTCCTCATCAATGTTTTTTTTTTATTAATGCTTAGTCTTCTTAAATTATATTCGTATAGATTTTTAAACAATAGACATTGTTGCAAAGCAGCTTTATAGAAAAATGAAGATTTAAAACATATTCACTAATAAATTTATCCCTAATGAACAAGTCTGAGGCAAGAGAGGCAAGGAAAAACTCCCTGAGACATCATGAGGAAGAAACCTTGAGAAGAACCAGACTCAGAAGGAAACCTATCCTCATCTGGGTGATAACAGATAGCATGATTATAAATGGTGGCATGATGGTGCAGTGGTTAGCACTGTTGCTTCACAGCAAGAAGGTTCTGGGTTCGAGCCCAGTGGCCGACAAGGGCCTTTCTGTGTGGAGTTTGCATGTTCTCCCCGTGTCTGCGTGGGTGTGCTCTGCTTTCCCTGACAGTCCAAAGACATGCAGGTTAGGCTAATTGGTGGCTCTAAATTGACCGTAGGTGTGAGTGTGAATGGTTGTCTGTCCCTATGTGTCAGCCCTGCGATGATTTGATGACTTTTCCAGGGTGTACCCCACCTCTCGCCCATAGTCAGCTGGGATAGGCTCCCGCTTGCCTGCGACCCTGCACAGGATAAGCGGCTACAGATAATGGATGGGAAATCAATCAAATTTCTTACTTCCTTTTAGATACTGGAGTACACACGAAATGGACTTTCCTCTGACATTCTTTGTAAAATGTATTTCATTTTATGTTATGTTATATGTTATGTTATGTTATGTTATGTTATGTTATGTTATGTTATGTTATGTTATGTTATGTTATGTTATGTTATGTTATGTTCAAGCCATGAGGAAGCCATGGCTTAAAGATTAAAGAAACAGCTTTTCAACCAAAATGTTGCTGGTTCAATTACCTGGACCAGCAGGAATGGCTGAAGTGTCCTTGAGCAATGCATCTAACACCCACCTACTCCCTGGGCTG
Source organism: Neoarius graeffei (assembly GCF_027579695.1). Lineage (NCBI taxonomy): Eukaryota > Metazoa > Chordata > Actinopteri > Siluriformes > Ariidae > Neoarius > Neoarius graeffei. The sequence continues at coordinate 42,611,891 of NC_083570.1, forward strand.
CTCACTGCTGTCAGGGTTTGCTATGGAAACAAGTGTTTTACTGGGAAATATACCACTCGTATTTTTCATATGAACTACATCCAGGACATGGAGAACCAAAACCGGGACATAAATCTCTAAATGTCACTTGCGAGGAAATCACTGAAAGAAATTGTGTTTTGATAAATTTGGGTACTTTTTGTTTGTAAATGTGTCTATATAATAAAAAGAAAATCACACATTGGCTTGAAGATATGAAGTTGATCTTCTCGTGTTGAAGAACTCGTATGTTTCATACAGAATACATCATGGATCTGAGTGACATATTCAAATAATATTGCCTGGCTTTTTTGGAGGGTATATCAGATATATTCCATTCAGCTAGCATGATACTGAACCAGTCAAAGTGTATCTGATATACACGAAAAAAAGCCATTATTATTATTATTATTATTATTATTATTATTATAATACCCTGGGTGCGATTTGCTGGGGGGGATGGGGGGGGATCATCCCCCCCTCTGGTTTTTATCTCTGCTGAAAAAAAATCCTCGGGGACAACCCCGTCAATAAAACAAACAAACCAAAAAAAAAGTTGACATGACAGGCATGTTGTGACACAGTTTTCTATGGTCTGCATTGCACTCACTTTCAAAATGACCCGAAGTGGCAGCTTTGATGTTCATGAACGTCCCCAGCAAATAGATACATTGTAGATAATAACAATATCTTTGCGTTCTATGCAGGGATGCAAACAGCGCGCCTTTTGGCGGATGCCGCCTTTTTCACGGCCGATTTTTTTTTTAGGGGGGACGTTGGAGTGTCTGATTATAATTTCAAAGTAAATTCTGTATTAAAATTACTAAATAAGCAAATCCGTTACAGTCCATGAAACAGGAAGTATAAGGATGAGAAAAAAACAGTTTAAATCGGAAAGCTGCGCACAATGTGAACTGCGCCATCAGAGCAAATTGTTCATTTAGTATTCATGTATTTTAGTGATTTTTGAGTCACTGTCCATTTAATCCGGAGGGAGAGAAACATCACAGCAACGCGACAAGCAATGCGAACTTTGTTGTGTGTTAGTGTTCGTGTATTTAGTCAGAGAGATAGGAAGATGAATTTACTATCTCTGGTTTAGTGTTCGTTTTCATTTAGTGTTATTCATTTGATATCATCGGATGTTATTGAGCTGTTAGCCTATTGTTACCTTAATTTTGTGACGTTTCATGATTAAAAAAAAAAAACATCCCCCCTTCTGGTTTTTTGACAAATCGCACCCTGATTATACCCTCTCCTTTCCAGTTTTCGATGTCCATTGGTATGTTTTTCTCTTGGAAACAAAGGGGAACCATCAGGGCCTTCTCGGCCTTCAGAGAAGGCCCAAACATATCAGCATTTCGAATGTTATTTAATTTCATTCATTCATTAATTGCTTTCATTCTTTCATAATTTCATTAAAATTATTCTCTTCTAATTTGGCCTCATTTTCTATCAAAGTTGCTTCAGAAATGAAAGGGTTATTGTCCTGAAAACATTAAAATCAAGTTATCCAATGAGATTTTTTTGTTTGTTGTCTCTAAGCTGAGAAAAGTTTAGCGTTGGATCACTCATCGGTTAGAACTTAATTGCCAGGACAGAAGGCCATGGCAGTGTATGTTTATGTAGGAAGTGACAGATGAATTAACCGATCAGATTTTGATTTATAGTGGGAGGGACCAAAATTTTATCATCCTCGGCCTTCTTGAAGGCCAACATGGGTGTAACGGTGAGTCAGCGCTGTCAGTGCAGCAGTGAAATCATCTTTTAGCCAGTGTAGCATTCATCAGTAGTGTTAGTGAAAGCTAATAAAGCAGTCAAGTCAGTGCTATCGAGGGCAAGTAGCACAGGCTAACGACCGAGAACCTAAGATTTCTGTCTCCAGACTCTTCTTCCACACACGCTCGCCACACTATTTTTCACTCAGACTTAAGTATTCATTTCCCGATGTAATTTACTTAGTTACTTTTAAAATCCACATTGACAACTACACACAACGGAGCGATCTGACAGCCTGCCGCTAATCCCTTGCAAAATCTTTTGCCCTGTTGCTTTTTTGGTGTGGCTGGCTAAGTTTTGACTGAGCTGAAGTCCCAGATCTAATAGTAATGGTTCGCCACTACTTGCAAATAAGCATGAAGAATATCTAATGAAGTTTTTGTAGTCTTTTGGGTGTTCAGTGTGTCTTTAGTTTCAGTTTTTAGTTGATTTATTTAGTGCTTAATTATAACATAGCTAATCCTAGCACTAGATGAGCCTAATCTTTATCTTTCCCAGCAAACAAAGAAATGGTTCTGCGCATGCACAGCAGAAAACTTTCTCACTGAATATTCGCATCAGCTCCGACATGTGACGTCATGTTGTCTTGACAACGTACAATATTGTAAACTATATTCAACGCTCATTCTCCATTGGGTAGAGTGATGCAATACACATAGGATAAGCTATATGATAACAATATTGTATGCTATTGAACCAAATGAATGAAACTCATTAGAAGGGAATAGAATACATGTTTTTTATTCCATGGAAAAAGTGTCCTGTATGTATAATAATTCCTGATATTTCACTCTGATGATGTCATTCCCAGTGTTTTCCCAGTCCCAGTTGTCAAAAATTTACATACGCTCACTTAGATTATTAATTCAGAGGTGCTGAAACTTCCAAAATGTCTCTTATCTTGCCAAGGCTGAGGCCTCTTAACTTCCTGTTCATGATCATGATTGACTACAGCTGGTAGCTTCTCTGTGCCTTCATAAAAAGGGTTTGTTTATAGGACTCATTGGATTGACCAACACACAATACAATGGGAAAGTCCAAAGAGCTCAGTGCAGATCTGGGAAAGAGGACTGCAGATGTACACAACTCCGGAATGTCTCTTGGAGCCATTTCTAAACAACTGCAAATTCCAAGATAAGTTTAAACAACTGTATGCAAGTTATTGTGAGGTGTAGTCACTTTGTCAAGCCACTTTGCTTCAAGAAAACCCAAACTGTCACCTTCTGCTGAAAGGAAATTGGTTTGGATGGTCAGGAACAACCTGGGAACCACCATGGCACAGCACTGCCATGAACTGGAAGCTGATGGGTCACTGTCGACAGTTCAGTGACTTTTACATCACCATGGACTAAGAGGCTGCTATCCAAGAAATAACCCCCTGCTCCATAATTGACACCTTCAAACTTAACTAAAGTTTGAAGCTGACCACGCGGACAAAGAAAAAAGCCTTCTGGAGGATAGCTGTATGGTCAGATGAGACAAAGATTGAGTTGTTTGGCCACAATGACCATCATGTACAGAGGAATAGTAGCATCATCACGCTCTGGGGCTATTTTGCTGCCAGTGGAACTAGTTCATTGCACAAAGTGAATGGAGTAATGAAGAAGGAGGACTACCTCAGAATTCTTCAGCATAAACCATCAGAAACTTGAACACGACTTGGGACCTACTTGGGAGTTACAACAGGACAATGAACCCAAACATGCATCAGAGCTGGTTGTGGTGGATAAAGCAGGCTAACATTAAGCTTAAAACAAGTCCTGACTTCAACCCTATTGATATGGACTGTGCTTATAAGTCGAGTCCATGCCAAGAAAAAAAACAAAGTTCATTGAACTCTACCGATTCTACCATGAAGAGTCGTGAAATATCCAACCAGAAATCTGCCAGAAGCTTGTTCATGGTAAACAAAAATGTTTGGTCAAGGTGAATCTTGCGAAGAGACATTTTACCCAAATATTAGATGTGCTGTATGTATATTTCTGACCCTATGTTGATTTCAGAAAACCCAAAGAAAATTAAAACTTGTGCACCAAATTCTAGTGTTGTTTTTTTTTATTAAGGATGTATGCTGTACATTCTCATCTCATCTCATTATCTCTAGCCGCTTTATCCTTCTACAGGGTCGCAGGCAAGCTGGAGCCTATCCCAGCTGACTATGGGTGAAAGGCGGGGTACACCCTGGACAAGTCGCCAGGTCATCACAGGGCTGACACATAGACACAGACAACCATTCACACCTACGGTCAATTTAGAGTCACCAGTTAACCTAACCTGCATGTCTTTGGACTGTGGGGGAAACCGGAGCACCCGGAGGAAACCCACGCGGACACGGGGAGAACATGCAAACTCCACACAGAAAGGCCCTTGCCAGCTGCTGGGCTTGAACCCAGGACCTTCTTGCTGTGAGGTGACAGTGCTAACTACACCACCGTGCTGCCGGAGAAAGAAGTATTTCATACTTAATTCTGAAGTACAGACATTATCCACTCCAGAATCCACCATGGCGTAGTGGTTAGCACTGTCGCCTCACAGCAAGAAGGTTCTCGGTTCGAGCCCAGGGGCCGACGGGGGCCTTTCTGTGTGGAGTTTGCATGTTCTCCCTGTGTCTGTGTGGGTTTCCTCCGGGTGCTCCGGTTTCCCCCACAGTCCAAAGACATGCAGGTTAGGCTAATTGGTGGCTCTAAATTGACTGTAGGTGTGAATGTGAGTATGAACATGAGGAGAACACTGAACAACAATGGTGTGCATGGCAGGATTGCAAGGAGAAAGCCACTGCTCTCCAAAAAGAACATTGCTGCTCATCTGCAGTTTGCCAAAGATCACATGGACAAGCCAGAAGGCTATTGGAAAAATGTTTTGTGGACAGATGAGACCAAAATAGAACTTTTTAGTTTATATGAGAAGCGTTATGTTTGGAGAAAGGAAAACACTGTATTCCAGCATAAGAACCTTATCCCATCTGTGAAACATGGTGGTGGTAGTATCATGGTTTGGGCCTGTTTTGCTGCATCTGGGCCAGGACGGCTTGCCATCATTGATGGAACAATGAATTCCGAATTATACCAGCGAATTCTAAAGGAAAATATCAGGACATCTGTCCATGAACTGAATCTCAAGAGAAGGTGGGTCATGTGGCAAGACAACGACCCTAACCTCACAAGTCGTTCTACCAAAGAATGGTTAAAGAAGAATAAAGTTAATGTTTTGGAATGGCCAAGTCAAAGTCCTGACCTTAAGCCAATCAAAATGTTGTGGAAGGACCTGAAGCAAGCAGTTCATGTCAGGAAACCCACCAACATCCCAGAGTTGAAGCTGTTCTGTATGGAGGAACATGCTAAAATTCCTCCAAGCTGGTGTGCAGGACTGATCAACAGTTACCGGAAACATTTAGTTGCAGTTATTGCTGCACAAGGGGGGAGATACCAGAAGCAAAGGTTCACATACTTTTGCCACTCACAGATATGTAATAGAGCGGCAGCATTGTCGCCTCAAAGCAAGAAGGTCCGGGTTCGAGCCCCATGGCCGGCGAGGGCCTTTCTGTGCGGAGTTTGCATGTTGTCCGCGTGGGTTTCCTCCGGGTGCTCCGGTTTCCCCCACAGTCCAAAGACATGCAGGTTAGGTTAACTGGTGACTCTAAATTGAGCGTAGGTGTGAATGTGAGTGTGAATGGTTGTCTGTGTCTATGTGTCAGCCCTGTGATGACCTGGCGACTTGTCCAGGGTGTACCCCGCCTTTCGCCCGTAGTCAGCTGGGATAGGCTCCAGCTTGCCTGCAACCCTGTAGAACAGGATAAAGCGGCTAGAGATGATGAGATGAGATATATAGAAAATTCTAAAGGGTTCACAAACTTTCAAGCACCACTGTATAATTTTTGTGCAAGTAGACCATAAGGTCAGTTGGTTTTAGGAAATCTTTTCTTTTTCACACTTCAAACCAGGGGCGTGTTTAGCCTATTTTTGGGGGTGCTCAAGCACCCCCAAAAACGAGCTCAGCACCCCCTAGCTCAGCACCCTCAAAAACACTGCTTTTGGACGTAATTTTCAGAAATAAGTGCCCTTGCGCACTGCGCAATGAATGTGTGCGCGGGCGTGTGTGTTCTTGAATTCACCTGTTACGTGATAGTTCTATGAGCAGTAAAATACCTCTCCTCCTTGCGTCCCCTCTGATTGGGTTGCCTGTCCGTGCGAGCGCTTGCTACGACATGGTGTTTTTTTGAACTGGATTCCACGCTGATGAGGAATTCGAAGTAGCACCTGAGTATTACTGGCATAGCGAGATGTGAAGGTACGGACTGGAGTTACAATTGTTAAACACAACACAATAATATGCATAATGCAATATTGATGTTCCCTGGTCTATGAACAGAATGATAAAAACGACATTTATCATCCATATCGAGATACTTTTGTGCAGAGCTGTAAAAGTGCTACGGTGCTAGACCACCGTGTGTTAGTCAATTTTATTTAATGTAACATAGCGTTTACGTTTGCTTATCATTCTTATCATGCTTATCAACAAAAAATATAAACTAATGTAAACTAATGTAAAATCATAATAATACACACTATTATTACACAATACACAATAACACATTAATTAACAATTACCACTGTTCAAAATGAATAGCTCCAACATTACAAATGCAGTAGTAGGTCTTTAGTTAAAAATATAACGTAAATATTGCCGCTTTTCCACTACAAACGCGGCTGAGCCGTGCCGTGCCGAGTCGAGCTGAGTCGGGCTGAGCGGGGCTGTTGGAGTTGCATTTCGACTACAGCACTCCTCCTCACCAATCAGTGCACAGGGGAGTGTCTCCTCACGCCCCCAGCCTCACTCGGCACGGTTTGGCTCGCTTCAGCCCCACTCCAAAACGGTGCGAGTTTTAGGGGCTAAGCAGGGCTGAAGCGAGCTGAGTCGTGCTGGTTTTTGGTAGTCGAAACGCGAGCCGTGTCGGGCTGAAGTGAGCTGAAAAAGGGTAGTGGAAAAGGGCCATATTTGTGTCAGTGATTGTAAATGTGTAGATATCATAGTTTATTGGGTCAGGTTCTGTTAAAACATTGCATAAGTCTAGTCTTGTCTAGTCTAATCTTCTTGTCTAGTTAAGTCTAGTCTAAATGCGGAATAAACGTGGAAACACTGTCGTTCAAGCCAGGTGCCTCTGTCAGCTCTGGGGGCTAAGCACCCCCAAAGATCAGATGCTAGAATCGCCCCTGCTTCAAACCAGTAGGTGACGATGAACTGGTGGTTGCTCAAGAAGAAGAAGAAGAAGCAGCAGCAGAAGAAGAAGGAGGAGGAGGAGGATGTGGCGTACTGGCGCCCCCTGGTGTGTAGGGAGGTTTGGGTGGTTTTGAAACTCTTGGTAGAGTTCGCCATTTTGAATTGAAGAATATGACTTTTTTTGCTTGCATGTGAAGCTCGAAGTTCGTTGATAGTTTAGTGATTTGTAGTGCATCATGTGTGTGGCCTGGGAGAGATAGCTTTGCAGCTGTTGCAGAGTCTGTAGAACGTAGTTGATGCCAGAGAGCTGCTGTTTTATAGCTTCAGAAGCAAAACAGATCCGCTGTGTGTGTGTGTGTGTGTGTGAGAGAGAGAGAGAGCAGTTAAACTCCACGCTGAGCTTGAGGTAAGTTTGTGTAAAATCACAGTGATGTCGCTCTGCGGCTTGTTCTGTCTCGAATCTGATGTCTCTCATCCTCACGGAAATGTGTTTACTTCACTTTAAACTTCACTTTTCGTGTCTTGGTGACGTTTTCCAAGCTAACACAATCAGGGGTAAATAGTGTCACTTAACACACAGCGACACACTTCTAAGTCTTCTGTTTAATCGGTTGCGAGATCAACTTTAACGAACTAAAACTTTACTGTCCGAATGATTTGTTTTTCAACACGGCTAATGAACCTGGCTAGCTATGCTAAGCTAACGTCAGTGGTGTGGCTCTGTTTGCTTTAATGAGGCCTCGGGTTGCTGAGGCACTAATAAACAAACTTCACACACACAACTTGTGATGTAAAAACAACAAATCGGATTATTTTCAAATGCTGTAGGTTTAAGCCTGTTTTATGGACGTTGAAATATTTCCAAACTGTTAAGTACTAACACGGCTACACTGGTTTATAGTACTTTAGACCTTTTATTCGTTAACTTTTATTGTAACTGCAGAGAGCTTGCTCCATGTGAGTCATGTGTTTGAGTTCAGACAGTTGAAGTAGTTTACTGTGTCATGATTTGAGGTGTGTGTAGAGTGTTCAGGCTCAGGACCATCATTAATATTGACTCTTTTTTTCATATGAATATTAATTTTGCCTCTTAAATCTGACACTCTATGATCTAGTGTGTATTCTTCCTCTTTCAAGCAGATGAGGAAACAGTGGACTCACTGGTCTGCACTGCAAAACATGATCTCTCGTTGAGAGGAAATCTCTTAATATGGGTGAATTTATCGATTATTTCTTATTAGAGGTTTACTAGAACTCGAATATAAGATTATTTAGCTTACTTTGAGACGTTTTTACTAATTTCAAGCCTTAAATTTTCTTATTGAGCAATTCCAGCGTTATGGACGTGACACTTGAACTCAAAATGGCAACAAATGACCCAGTGCATGTTTTATTGTCTCCCAGTATTTAAACAGGTGTTGCATATTTTAAGGCTGGAGAAGTGATAGAACAAGAACAATTCCCATAGTACATCTAGGGCATGCCAGAAAATGCCAATAAAAGATGCGTTATGGATGTGACAGAAAAAGTATCACTTTTCTTGGGTGACTGTACATTTTTATCAAACTCTGTGAAATTGTAAACCTAATGTCGAAATGGAGATATCCGTTTGATAGAGGGGTCCAAGGTGAATATTAAAAAATCTTTGTTTAAAATATTTTGTATTTCATGCAGAGTTTCAGAAGGAAAAGTCAGCGTTATGGATGTGACGAAATTCCGTTATGGATGTGACGCGTCTGAAATAGACATGGCATATGTTTAGAAAATCAGCAATTTAACCACCATAACCCTTTGAAAAACTCTCTAAATATCAGCTAAAACTATCAAAGTTCTTAAATAATATTTAGGATGGCTATTGTTTTGTGGATTTTAGCATACATTTCTGTGGCTTGTGGCAATAATATAGAATTGTACATGATCAAAGTTGATTTTAGCTTGGGTTTTACATTATAAGAAAGAAAGACTGACATATTAAGGCGAAGGGAACAATTCTTGTGACAAATTGGTTCAACTTATTCACATCTGTAAAATACAGGCCTAGGTGATATCTCTGGGAGTGGTTTTGATGTATTACATGTTGCTTTATTTTTGCATGGTGAGGTTGACATTTACATGGAATTGCCCTATTCTAAAATTAATATTCATATGAGAAAAAAAAAGTCAAAGCATGATCTAGAAAAACTTATTCATGCTTTCATCTCCAGTAGGGTTGATTACTGCAGTAGCCTTTTCACAGGTCTTCCAAAAAAGACCATCAACTAATCCAAAATGCAGCAGCAAGGGTTCTTACAAGAACAAAAAGGGTAGTCCATATCACTCCAATCCTAAGCACTGGCTCCCAGTGAGCTATAGAGATCTTGCAGTCACGTGACCGGAAAGTACGCAGCTGCCATCTTGTCGGTAAAAAACACTGCTGAATACTGCTGCACTCGTGTACAGAATGGATCAATTTCAACCGACGGACTACACGGCTCATTTTTCTAATGAATAGATAACTAGATATATGTCTAAAATAAAGGATCTACAGATTAGTGACCCTTATGGCTTACCGGACGGAGTTTTCACGACCGTGTCAGTGGATTTTGAACTGCCAGCAGAATACGTGTATAATTACCTCATTAACTTTCCCTCGCTGTTCAGTGGTGAAGCACTGCGTGCTTATAAATCTCTGGACAGTTATCTTTACAGAAATTCAGGATTTGTCAGCGACTCAGATGGCATCTTGTAAACAAGAAAATAACAGTCCTCATTGGACGGGTAAGTCACTTAAGTATTGAGTATAGCACTGACCAGCCGATTTCTAGAATAGAATAAGGTAATTCCAGCTGTAATTCCAAATCGTCCGTGTTGTTTACCATGGATCTGGCGTTGGAGAGGTAGAGGCTTAGTAGTGGAGATTTGAGTGGTTGTTTTCTGAGCTTAGTCAACAGGCCGGCTCTGCCTGCAGCCTCGCTTTTGCTTCCGCTCCCGGCGCCGCCTCCTTCGCTTTGCTTCCGATAACAATCCACGGAGACCCCGCTGGTCTCGCTATCTCGTCCGGAATGTTGTGCATGCGATGGAAATCGCTACAAACCGTCATTTTCTGCTGGAAACCAATGTCCAGTAAGTCCATACGGTTGTAGTGGATATTGAAGTCCGGTACAGACGAACAACACGCAAAAATACACACAAAAACCATAAACGTGCACAGGTAGGGAGAGCTTGTAGCCGCAGCCGTTGTAGTAGAATTGTATATAGTAGGGTTTTTCGGAAGAAAAGGTAGAAGTAGAAGGCGGAAATATGGTGTTTGACCGACAAGATGGCGTCTGTCACAATCTGGATCGGCTGTGACGTTACATGCAAGTGCTCCATAGAATTGACTTTAAGGCATTAGTTCTATTTAAAACATTAAATGGGATGGGACCCAGCTACCTACTGGATATGTTTCAATTATATGCACCAACTAGGTCTCTAATAGCCCTTTTCCACTACCCTTTTTCAGCTCACTTCAGCTCGCTTCAGCCCGACACGGCTCGCGTTTCGACTACCAAAAACCAGCACGACTCGGCTCGTTTCAGCCCTGCTTAGCCCCTAAAACTCGCACCGTTTTGGAGTGGGGCTGAAGCGAGCCAAACCGTGCCGAGTGAGGCTGGGGGCGTGAGCAGACACTCCCCTGTGCACTGATTGGTGAGGAGAAGTGTCCTCACATGCCCACACACGCCCCGCGAGCGCGCTGGGATCTGTAAACACCGCAAACCCGGAAGAAGAATAATTACGAATTACGAGAATTTCTGAAGCCTTATGCGCCTCGCCTCATCTATACGCTCTTGCCAGTATCTGTTGGCGTTGTCGGTGACAACAAGCCACAGCACCAAGACCAGCAACACTAACAACTCCATGTCCTCCATGTTTATTGTTTACTATCCGGGTTGTGAGACTACCGCTTAAAAGCTCACTGAATCAGTGACATACAGAGCATCGTGGACGAGTTCGCGGAGCGCAAGGCTCGTCGTATGCCCTTCAAATAATGCGCGCAGTAGGCTATTGATGTTTTATTATGAGCCATGTACAGTATGTCGCCGAATGTTTTTTTGTTTCTGAGTTACATGTTCGTTTGAAGGACTTAATGTACAAAATAACAGTTGCACCCCGGAGTGTTGAAATTGGTAAACACAGTGCATTCAGTGAGGTTTGCACCGCCCTCCTTTTATTTCTGACTCTTCCTGTCACCACTCTGAGCGCTCATTCGTATGCCCTTCAAATAATGTGCGCAGTATAGGCTATTGATGTTTTATTATGAGCCATGTACAGTATCCTAATGTTTTTTGTTTCTGAGTTACATGTTCGTTTGAAGGACTTGATGTACTAAATAACATAGTTGCACCCGGTAGTGTTGAAATTGGTAAACACCGCAGTTGCGGACATTTTGTAACCTAAAATGATGTTATGATAAGCTTTAATAAAGGGCCCGGTCATTTGCCCCGCCCCCGGCCCGGCTCTGACTTGTTCCGCCACTGTCACTGATGTCACTGTTTGCGCTGCTTAACGACATCACCTGACGTCCACCCACTTTCGCTAACTCCACCCAATGTGTCCACCCACTTCCAGCCAGCACGGTTCAGCGCGGTTGTAGTCGAAATGCAACTCCAACAGCCCCGCTCAGCCCGACTCAGCTCGACTCGGCACGGCACGGCTCAGCCGCGTTTGTAGTGGAAAAGCGGCATTAGATCACAAGAGAAAAACTTGCTAGTAATAGCAGCTGTCAAAACGAAGTGTGGTGAAGCAGCCTTTAGTTGCTATGCTGCTAAGTTTTGGAACCAACTTCCAGATGATATCAAAAATGCTCCTACTGTTGTTAGTTTTAAATCCAGGCTCAAGACAAAGCTGTTTTCAGATGCTTTCACTTGATTAATTTTTACCTAAAGTGTAATTAATTTCCTTTAACATAATTTCTTTTAATTTAGATTTTAATGATTTTACTTTAATTCGTTATTTTAATTTCTTTTTAATTTTGGATTTTAATGATTTTACTTTTACTTTAATTCTTTGTTACTGTTCTTATGCTTTTATTTTTTGTGAAGCACATTGAATTGCCTGTGTGTATGAAATGCGCTATACAAATAAACTTGCCTTGCCTTCTATTGGCAGATAATTTAGCTTCTTTCTAGAATTGAATGCTTAAAATGAGCAAAATTATCTGCCAATAGAATAAGAAAATTTAAGGCTTGAAATTAGTAAAAACGTCTCAAAGTGAGCTAAATCATCTTATATTTGAGTTCTAGTAAACTTCTAATAAAAAATAATAGATAAATTCACCCATATTAAAGAGATTTTCTCTCAACGAGATCATTTTTTGCAGTGTAATATTTAGGAATCGTGTCTCCTCCTCCTTCATGTTGCTTTTCAGAGTTTTTTTCCCCCTGGCTGTCGGTCATTCTGGTGTGTGTGGGGCTGCCGGTAATGACAACTGAACACAAATCATAATAAAATATTCCTGATGTTTGAGGCAGTCTGTCATGAGAATGTGTTTTGTACAACGGTTCTTTCCAGTCCGTTAATCTGATTGGTCGAGCGGTGTTCTGAGAGTGCTCGGCAGGTAAAACTCCACTTCCTACTCTGAAACGGTTCCCACAGTAGAGTTAGCAATATCGTCAGCAGACGTGACAAATTAGCCTGTAATTTTCAAGAATAAAACTTTTTTTTGGCTTAAAATATGAAAGCTCATCAGGTCAAGATAAGAAGGGACGACAGTTTTCCCAGACGCACCTTTAACATGTGTGCAGATCGGTGTGAGAGAACCACTGTGCAAAAATAAACAGAACGTTTGGCCATATTGTGCTCAAAATGTCACTTACTCGATATTAACGTCTTGTCTGTAGAACTGTTGTATAAAAGCAGTATCGCACTCTTGGTTGTGCTGTTGCACTGAATATCAGCACAGCTATGATTAGCTACAGTTCTTGGCCTTGTGCTGACAACCGGATCACAGCCGTGCTGATATTAAAGTGCAACAGCATGACCTCGAGGGTGACTTTTTGTTTTCCAAGCCAGGAATCTTTAAACTGACTCTTTTTGACTTTTTTGATTTTCCAAGTTTGGAATCTGGAAACTGACTCTCTTTTGGGACTGACTCTTAGTTTTCCAAGACGGGAACCTGGAAACTGACTCTCTTTTGGGACTGACTCTTAGTTTTCCAAGTCTGGAATCAGGAAACTGACTTAGTTTTCCAAGTCTGGAATCTGGAAATGGGCACTCTTTTGGGACTGACTCTTAGTTTTCCAAGATGGGAACCTGGAAACTGACACTCTTTTGGGACTGACTCTTAGTTTTCCAAGACTGGAATCAGGACACTGACTTAGTTTTCCAAGTTGGGAATCTGGCGACTAAGAGTCAGTTTCCTGATTCCAGACTTGGAAAACTAAGAGTCAGTCCCAAAAGAGTGTCAGTTTCCAGGTTCCCGTCTTGGGAAAACTAAGAGTCAGTCCCAAAAGAGTGTCAGTTTCCAGGTTCCCGTCTTGGGAAAACTAAGAGTCAGTCCCAAAAGAGAGTCAGTTTCCAGATTCCAGACTTGGAAAACTAAGAGTCAGTCCCAAAAGAGTGCCCATTTCCAGGTTCCAAACTTGGAAAACTAAGAGTCAGTCTCCAGATTCCAGTATTGGAAAACTAAGAGTCAGTCCCAAAAGTCTGTCGCCAGATTCCCAACTTGGAAAACTGACTCTCTTTTGGGACTGACTCTTAGTTTTCCAAGACTGGAATCTGGCTCTCTTTTGGGACTGACTCTTAGTTTTCCAAGACTGGAATCTGGAAACTGACTCTCTTTTGGGACTGGCTCTTAGTTTTCCAAGACTGGAATCTGGAATCTGGCTCTCTTTGGGGACTGACTCTTAGTTTTCCAAGTCTGGAATCTGGAGACTGACACTCTTTTGGGACTGGTTCTTAGTTTTCCAAGTCTGGAATCTGGAAACTGGCTCTTAGTTTTCCAAGACTGGAATCTGGAAACTGGTTCTCTTGGGGGACTGACTCTTAGTTTTTCCAAGACTGGAAGCTGGAAACTGGCTCTCTTTGGGGACTGACTCTTAGTTTTCCGAGACTGGAAGCTGAAAACTGGCTCTTAGTTTTCCAAGACTGGAATCTGGAGACTGGCTCTTAGTTTTCCAAGTCTGGAATATTTAAACTGACTCTCTTTGGGGACTGACTTAATTTTCCAAGACTGGGCTCTGGAAACTGACTCCCTTTTGGGACTGACTCTTAGTTTTCCCAGTCTGGAATCTGGAAACTGACTCCTTTTTTGGGCTGACTTCTAGTTTTCCAAGACTGGAATCTGGAAACTGACTCTCTTTTGGGACTGACTTTTAGTCTTCCAAGCCTGGAATCGGGAACCTGACTTAGTTTTCCAAATCTGGAATCTGACTCTCTTTTGGTACTGGCTCTTAGTTTTCCGAATCTCGAAACTGACTTTTTTTTTTTTTTTTGGCTGACACTTAGTTTTCCAAGACTGGAATCTGGAAACTGACTTTTTCCAGTCTGGAATCTTTAAACTGACTCTCTTAATTTTCCAAGACTGGAATCTGGAGACTGACTCTCTTTTGGGACTGACTCTTAGTTTTCCCAGTCTGGAATCTGACTCTGTTTTGGGACTGACTTTTAGTTTTCCAAGTCTGGAATCTGGAGACTGACTCTTTTTGGTGTTGAGTCTCAGGGCGTACTCACACACTAGGCGATCCATACCATGCCTGAGCGTGTTTGACCCCCAAATTCCTGTTTGTTTGACTAATATGATGGTTGGGTACCCATTGTGTTGCCCTTGGAAATTTTGGAAGAAGTGGGCTCGAGCGTGGTTCATGTGGGCTCATGTACAGTGTGATCGCTAACCATGCCCAAGCATGGAATTAAAATTCTCTGATGTCAGAATTATTCAGAGTAAACCAACATTTAACAGGTCTGTTTTCTCACTTTACCTATGACTTTGAATTGTAGTCGGCCACAAATTCCTCCACCGTCTGCTGCCTTCATAAAAACCTTTTTATTCTTGCAGGAAGAGTTACAAAAATTGATGACTTGCATAACTGAAAAACCTGTGCGGCATGTGAGAAGGCTGTGTCTCACCCTGCCCAAAACAACTGCAACTAATCCACAATGTAAAGAGTCGTCATTCTCAGTGTTAGGGATGGCGAAAACTAAAAAAAATCTTGACCAACCACCGAGCCTCATTAGCCGGTTAAAGTCGGTTAACCAGCGCGCCTTTTGGCGGATGCCGCCTTTTTCACGGCTGAATCGTGCAGATCCGTTTTTTTTTTTTGGGGGGGCGTTGGAGTGTCTGAATAATTTCATCAGAGTAAATTCTGTATTAAAATTACTAAATGAGCAAATGCTGTTACAGTCCATGAAACAGGAAGTATGAGAAGAAAACAGTAAATCAGAAAGCTGCGCACGTTTGCTTTCTGAAAATCGGATCTGCACGATTCAGCCGTGAAAAAGTCGGCATCTGCGCCTTTAGTTTGTGTGGAGAGATATGATCTGCAATAACATGCATTGTTGGCTACAGACCGAAACATACTTTCAGAATGCACTGGCCAAGGCAGGACTAAACTCTATGTGCCTTCTAATAATAATTTTAAAAAACAATAGTAATTTGTAAGCTAAAAAGCCTGTGTCTACACTTTTTTTCTTTCGCTGAGTGGCAGCTCTCTTTAACTGGGGCAGGAGGGCGGGACGTGACTGAATGGGTGTTTCTGATTTGTCAGCTGTCATCCTTACATCGCATGGCACGCCCCAAGCGTTTACAACACAGAATTCCAGGTTCTCCGCTCCAAAATCGGCAGCTTCAAAACGATTCATTTTTTTTTTTTTTTTTAAACTGCCAACCAAAAAAAAATTAACCAGTTGACATTGATTCGGTCAACCACCGGTCAAACGGTCATCGGTTAACATCCCTAGTCAGTGTAGAACCAGGAAACTTTTTTTTTTTTTAACACATTCCAAGCAGGTTTAAAGTAAACTGAAAGGTGGCTGTTGACATGTATTCATGTGTCTTAAGAAAATTAACTGATGTAATGTTTATCAGTGCTAATGAATAATGTTAATTGGTTCATATAGCTTTACTGCTTTTATTCATAATTATTCAGAAACCAACTTGAAGAAATGTTCAATGAGTTTCGCTTCAGTTGTGCTTGAAGTGAGAACTTTCCTCTGAGGCTAATCATTCATCTGTTCACTCATTTACAACACATGAAGTTGTCGTACAGTGTGTGTGTCTGATGTGGATGTTTCACAAGCTGTGGTTGATGCAGATATTTACAGAGTAGAGAGGCAGATGGTCAATTTGATGCACAGTTTAGTCCACATACCACAAAATAATACAACAGATGAAAATACCATTTGTTTCACTTGTTAATATATCTGCTGTGCTAAACATGCCTTATTAACCAATAACATGGCGTTGTTTTTTAATGGGGTCAAGCACCGAAGGTACAGAAACTCTACTGTACTTGTTAGGATTTTTCTGCCTTAAAACGAATCACACAGACCAAACCGTAAATCAGACCCATGAAACTTGGGCAATAGGTAGTTCTCCCTCCTTTTACTCAGGCAAGCAAGATCGGCGCTATAGCACAGGATTTTACCTTTTGGTCCATATCTCTTGAACCGTGAGTCCTGTAAGTACAATTACTTTTTCCATTGATGCCTTGGGATTTCCCCACACAAAAGCCTCAATAATTGTTTAGCTCCACCCACTTGGATTATTAGCTAATTTGCATAATTCCTAATTTTGAGCTCTAGTCCTTGTATCGTTGTCCTAACTTCATAAAGTTCCTGTCGGCCAACTCGGGAGAGTATCAACCTCAAAAACATTGAGGTTTATTTTTTTTTTTTTTAATGCCATGTGGCAGCCTATCATTCTAGGGGTCTAATTTACTCAAGCAGCTGTAACTTGGGACTGGTTCTGCTGATTCAGATGAAACCTGACGACAGGTAATTTTAAAACAAGCATATCTGTCATAAAATAAGATATGGAGTTAAACTTCTTTTCTCCAATGTTACATTTGTATGGGAGAACAGCATGTTTTCTTTTGGCCTTTAAAGACATTTGAAAGTCTCATCTCATTATCTCTAGCCGCTTTATCCTTCTACAGGGTCACAGGCAAGCTGGAGCCTATCCCAGCTGACTACAGGCGAAAGGCGGGGTACACCCTGGACAAGTCGCCAGGTCATCACAGGGCTGACACATATGCCGCTTTTCCACTACCAACGCGGCTGAGTTGAGCTGAGCGGGGCTGTTGGCGTTGCATTTCGACTACAACCGCGCTGAACCGTGCTGGCTGGAAGTGGGTGGACACATTGGGTGGAGTTAGCGAAAGTGGGTGGACGTCACGTGATGTCGTTAGGCGGCGCAAGCAGTGACATCAGTGAGCTTTTAAGCGGTAGTCTCACGACCCGGATAGTAAACAATAAACATGGAGGACATGGAGTCGTTAGTGTTGCTGGTCTTGGTGCTGTGGCTTGTTGTCACCGACAACGCCAACAGATACTGGCAAGAGCGTATAGATGAGGCGAGGCGCATAAGGCTTCAGAAATTCTCGTAATTCTTCTCCTTCCGGGTTTACGGTGTTTACAGATCCCAGCGTGCTCGCGGGGCGTGTGTGGGCGTGTGAGGACACTCCTCCTCACCAATCAGTGCACAGGGGAGTGTCTCCTCACGCCCCCAGCCTCACTCGGCTCGGTTTGGCTCGCTTCAGCCCCACTCCAAAACCGGGCGAGTTTTGGGTGCTGAGTAGGGCTGAAGCGAGCTGAGTCGTGCTGTTCTGAGGTAGTCGAAACGCGAGCCGTGTCGGGCTGAAGTGAGCTGAAAAAGGGTAGTGGAAAAGGGCCAATAGACACAGACAACCATTCACACTCACATTCACACCTACGGTCAATTTAGTCACCAGTTAACCTAACCTGCATGTCTTTGGACTGTGGGGGAAACCGGAGCACCCGGAGGAAACCCACGCGGACACGGGGAGAACATGCAAACTCCGCACAGAAAGGCCCTCGCCGACCACGGGGCTCGAACCCAGGACCTTCTTGCTGTGAGGCGACAGCGCTAACCACTACACCACCGTGCCGCCCTGGTGGTGTGATGAGCTTTTAAATTTTTTTTTTAAAACATTGTATAATGCGATACACCAAAGTCACGGGCGCTGCCATCTTGGGTTTTTTAGTGATATTTGTCACCGGTCCGTGTGTTTTGTTGTTGCTTCCCGCTCGCTCGCTGTTGGTTCAATCAGATTGAAACTCATGATTCCCATCTAGTGGTTGAATCTCTCATGTTGATTTGATGTTTCCAATAAAGTTGGCTGAACACTTGGCTGTCTAGTGCCCACGAAAGATCGGATCACTGAGGAAAATTTTTATCCTTCCTAAAAATCAATGGTTTTCCTAATATTTTTTCATGGATAAAAATTGAGAAGGTATATAAATATCAGTAATACTGTTTTGACGAGAATGAACAACAGTTTGACCCTCTTATTGCTGGGTTTCAGTCATGTGACTTTTCTTAGCGGTTTTACCGGAAATTAAATAGTTGGTTGTCTTAAGTCTGCCGTAGTGCAAAGAACTAGCGATAAGTTATCAGAGAGTATGCTCGTAATCTAGAAGCCACTGCTGGCTTTAGATATATTCAGAAGATTGCTATGTGCAATGGAATCGACCCGTACAGTCTGGGAAAGAAGGATTTGTCATACGATCTCAAAAACTACCCTTCAGTCGAGTTCCCCGACATCTCGAACTATCCGGTGTTGCAGACGTCCTTCTACACCGCAAAACAGATGAAAGCGTGGAAGAGTATGGAGGCTTACAACTTTTTTTTTTTTTTTTTTGTATGTGGCTGGGTAAAGGACCTCACTATCAAGTTGCTGCCGAATGAACCCTGGATTATTTTTGCCTGTGCGCTTGCTTTTTTATTTTTTATTTAAATTTTTTCCCAGCTTTTTGTTTGCGTCTTTACAATGAAGTGCTGCAAGTCGAAGTGTCAACAAACAACAGTTGGCTTGATTCTCACTTGTGTCGGCTCTTATCTCTCAGGTAAATCATTCATAAAGATCATCAGAAACCCCTTTAAAGACCTGGATCTTAGTTAAACAAGACGGAGAAGTGATCACGGCGCATTGTAACTGTACGGCTGGGGAAGAATTTTGTCGAGACCTTCACGCATATGGACTTTGTGAGGAGTAAACAAAGAAACAGCTGGGGACTTTAGCGCTTCGTGACTAAAAAAAAGTACCGTAAAATAACAACACATAGCAAGAAAAGCACTTGGAAAACGCTAAGGACATACAGTAGCTGAGAGGGAGATACAAACCTTTCACCAAGTGATCACTGCGTGCTTCGACTCGACTCCCTTCGATTTCAGTGAGAGGTTCGAAAGCCACCTTTCTCCACGTCTTTTTTGTGAAATCCTGTGTTCGTTCACCCTTTTTTATTAGTTCACGGGGAACCCTGAAGAAACTTATCAGTTTCACGGTTTGATCGATTCGAACAACCTAAAACAACGCAAGCGTAAGGCATTTTTCACGTGAGCAATGCACCTTCTCCGTACAAACGCTTTGTCAACTGAGCTTTGGTAGACCACCAGCTAAAGTTTTGAATAACTAATGAGGCGGATGTGACGTCACGTGAAACCCAGCGCATTTGAGCACCACTGTCATTGGTCATGCTCAGTGTCCACAATTTAAAATGAACATGCACGCTAAATTCTGGCTTTTATATTTGAACACAAAGGATGGACCAATTTCAGTGATGTATTACTTCTTTTGCCTTCTAGGTGCATAATTGTGAAATTGGATTTAATTTGGTTAAATTTGACACTCTATCATTCAGCTGTAATCTGCTTTCTCTGAGACATTTCATCATGTTTGAAGCCACTATTGCCCCTTTTCCACCAAATCAGTTCCAGGGCTGGTTCGGGGCCAGTGCTGGTGCTGGTTCACAACTCGTTCAACTTGCGAGCCAGCTGAGAACCAGTTTGCTTTTCCATAGCTCGCGGTGCTAAGGGAAGCCACGTCAGTTATGTCGCTGTATACGTCAGTTACGTCGCTACGTTTGCATAAACCTTGGCGCGAATATCGAAGCAAAAACAACACGGAAGAAGCAGCAACAACAACAACAATAATAATAACGGATGACTTCGCGTTTGTACAGCTGCGGCTTCTCGTCGCTTAAAAATGGCGATCTTTCGCGGTCTTATTGTTGTTGGTCTTAACAACTCCGCCCCCCCCGCTGACGTAAGTGGTTCTTTCCTCTGGCCCAGCAAAGAGCTGGTGCTAGCCTGGAACCGGTTTTTCTGGCCCCAGAGCCAGTTCTTTGTCAGTGGAAACAGAAAACCCGGTTCCAAACTAAGCACTGGCCCCGAACCAGCCCTGGAACTGCTTTGGTGGAAAAGGGGCATATGCTATTGCCGGAGCAGTCAAAACTGGGAGCTTGAGCACTTTTATTAATCTGCCATGATTGCTGGCTGATGGGTTGATGATGGGGAGTAACTTGGTGTAAAACTGAAATTATTAATCTTTGAAATATGCTGATTAGTTTTTTTTTTTTTTAAATCAGACATCGGTTCAGTTTTTATGGACATTTTTAGGTCTTGGATATTGTTCCTTTAAAACGACAGGCAATTAGCAGGGAACAAAAGTAATTTTTCTTAAAGTGGTAATCCTGGGAATAAAACTTATTTTTTTCGCGGTCCAAATCCCTGATTGGCTGGCGAGCGGGTCCATATCCTACGGTACGGACCCCGATTACGGACCTCTGGCGACTCGGTCGTTCACAACAACAAACGTAGTAGCATTTTTTTGTCAACGTTTATCTTTTTTTTTTTTTTTAATAAGATTTATTTATAATATTATCAAAAATCTTATAAATTTTTGCCAGCATTTCTCAGGAGAATAGCATTAACTTTACAGCATGGATAGCGATAACGACAGTGTTCACAGCGAAAGCGAGTTTTACTACCCTGAGGAAGAAGAAATAAAAGAAAACATTTCAGGAGAAAGCTAAAAACCTCTAACTTGCTAACGCCGAGCAAAAACATGGCCGAATCCTGAATGACTCCTATTTGTATAAATAGGGGACTACATAGGTGGCAAAATGTAGTTTTTGTTTTTTTTCCTGCCATGGAAGTGCACTTGTATACCGAGGAGAAAGCAATTTTACATTACAGCTGTGAATGAGGATTCAAAATAGCTTTAATTTTACAGCATGGACAGCGATAACGACAGTGTTCACAGCGAAAGCGAGTTTTACTACCCTGAGGAAGAAGAAATAAACATTTCAGGAGAAAGCTAAAAACCTCTAACTTGCTAACAGTTTGATCTCATTAGTTAATGAGGCCCATTTTGGACCATGTTATCCTCATACATATTACGTGAGGTAAAAACTTTAAACCAGTACAATCTCTTCTTCAAAGTTTCATCAAATGGCTTTATTTATGCAATATAAAGGTCATAATACTGTATAACTGTGGCCGAGCAAAAACATGGCTGAATCCTGAATGACTCCTATTTGTATAAATAGGGGACTACATAGGTGGCAAAATGTAGTTTTTTTCCTGCCATGGAAGTGCACTTGTATACCGAGGAGGAAGCCATTTGCATTACAGCCGTGAATGAGGATTCAAAATGGCGGCTCGGCTCGGTTTTCCCTTTCGGGCGCTCTCGTTTTCTGTTAGAATTTGGTAAAGAAAAAAATAAATATATTATTTACCAGCTTAAGGTCTGTCCATATGGTGAAATACCGTGACCTTGGCCTTGAAAGTACTGACCTCAGCCCAGAGGGCCTCGCTCAGTACTTTCAAGACCTCGGTCACGGTATTTCACGATACGGACCTCCCAGCTGGTAAATAACATTTATTTTTGTTACTAAATTGCCAAATTTGATCACTTTCTGGCTACACTTTTTTTTTTTCTCTCTTTTTTTTTGGGGGGGGGGCACTTCTGTGCACAATTAATGAGGCTAATTAGCATAATTGGATCTAATTTACATAGTTTGAGGGTAAATGGTAATATTTATAGGTTTTATTTTTGTTATTGCTTGAATAATATCTAGAAGTTTCTGTGGGGAATGAACATCTTTAGTGTCTCAACCAGCTAATTTACATATAAGGGTAATTTGCATACATGCATTAATTAGGCCTAAATAATGTAAAAAAAAAATCTTATTTTGTCAGTAATGGCAGCTGAAAATGGTTTCAGTAGCCAAACCATGCTTATGGCAGTCATTTAAAATGTGTCTATAAACACCATGAAGGAAATGGGTGTTTTTTTTTTAATATATATTTATTTATCTAATTTATTTATTTATTTAGCCCTATACATTTATTTTTATTAAATATTTTAACTGACCATTCTGAAACGAGGGATGCTGGTGTTCAGAAGCAGCAAAACACTTGTTCCTTAGCTTAAATAATTGAAATGAAAGCACCATATTGGGCACAAGAGCTCAGTCTGCCTTGCTACATACGCCTTTTTTTTTTTTTTTTCCCCTCTTTTGTGCAGATCGTGGAACTTACCTGGAAAATTTGTGACAAATTCGCAAGACTTGCAGATTTGACAGTTCAACTGTATGGTTTGAGTATTGAACAAGCTGTAGTATATATGGTATATCTGCATACGCACATATCCCAGAACGCACGAGGTTATCCCCAGTCACATGCTGAAATTTCCTTTCCGAGCCAATGAGAAACCAGTGTTTTGGGGGAAGCCCTTGAGTACGGAAGCCGAGAGAGGCCCTTCATATAATCCTCTTTTTATTCACCTCGTTATCCCGAGATAACGACATAATTAATTCAGGATCTCGAGAAAACAACACAACTAATTCGGGATCTCGAGTAAACAGCTGAGAAATGGTTCATTCAGGTGCGCCAAGAGACTTGTGATATGCTGACTTTGGGGCTATTTCTCATTCTGTATAGACGCAACTTTGGTCATTAGAATGTCTGGAATAATCGATCACCTAATAAGGCAATATTCTGATTAGGGGTTGACGCAGGGAGAGATTGCATTAAGTCTTTTAATAAGGGATCATTTCAAAATTAGTCCGCGGCACCTCCGCAGAAGACTGGCCCGCCAGTTTCTAAAGGCCAATTTATGCTGACAACGCAGTCCTCGCAGACGGCATCGCAGATGGTGTCTGCATAGCCCCCCCACCTTCGCAGATGCTCTGCGCGCACCTCCCAAAAATTGTGACCACCGCAGAAGCCTCGCAGACAAGAGGGCTCTAATTGGTCCACTCTACATCTGCTGTACACGCACTTCTGCTTCCCTACTTTCCCGGTTTGGTTTGTTTTCACGACCGCCATTTTTAAAAACACGAGCGAAGATGGAGCAGCATGAAGAGCGGTTGATCGAGGAAGTGAGGAAGTACGGACATCTATACGACTCCAGTTCAGGTCATTATAAGTAACCGGAGGATTAACACTCCACTAACCACACCCACCAACTACTCCTAGCGACTTTGTGACTTTGCGCCCCCTTGTGTTGTGGCAGTGAATAACATCGCGCACGCCTATTACTCCCCGCTCAACGATAAATTACAACTGTCTGCGAAAAGCCTTGTCGCAAGAGCATGCAGAGGCTTTAAGTCTTCGTTGTCTGACCCACAGGGGGCGCAGCTCTGCTAGAAATCTCAGCTGTTTTCTCGAGATCATGAAATAATTTTGTTTTCTCAAGATCTCGAATTAGTTGTGTTGTTTTCTCGACATCCTGAATTAATTATGTCGTTATCTCGGGATAACAAGGTGAATAAAAAAAAAAAAAGATTATATGAAGGGCCTCTCTCGGCTTCCGTACTCGAGCTATCAAAACAAAAGCACTTTTCAGACACTGTGCCATGGGCATACCTGTCTAGAGCGTGTGTAGGTTGAATTTTTTTTTTTTTGGCTAATAAAGCATATTTGGCTAACCTTTTAACTTTTTTTCTCATGATATGTTTTAACTGTGAGGCAGGCTTTTAGGCAGGATTTTTTTTTAGGGAGTCTAACTTTTTTGCAGGTGTCACTGTATGTGGCGAGGTGTAGCGGCGCGTTGAGCGCCGCTGGCACGAGTGTTTTAGGGGGTTCCGGGGGTACTCCCCCGGAAAATTTTGAAATTTCTAATGCTCTCAAATGCTATTTCCTTCATTTTGACAGCAAATTTTGAGCAATACAGCCAAGTGTTTTTGCCTTTGTTACAACATTCTTGTATCAATAGTAAGGCTGGACTGGGGGGAGGCATGTGTGCATGGAAAAATTCAAGCCAGATTCATTTTAGGTAAAACAACTTTCTTTAATACACTGCAAACTGCGTATATTTTTAATGAATATTATTATTAAAATGGGTATATTTCTGGGATTTTTTGAGCTGGAGTTGCATATTAAGCATGACAAATTAGCTATAAAGCTTTCTGATCGCAGAATACTACATAAATAAAGCTTGTTGTAGCTGTGTTTGTCTCAGTCAGTAGTGCACCTATTGCAATTGCATTACATGTGACAACCAACCCCGAACACAGTGTGACAACCAACCCCGGCTGACCAGTTTTGCTTTCAAAGCCGCTAGCGTCCAAAGATTTAGTATAACAAAGAAAAAAACACACAGGAAATATGGCTAAGTCTTCAAACATTATAATGGTATTCGTTTTTTCAATAGAAACCCATTAATTACAAAGCTAGAAGGTAAAAACCAAGGTACTAAAAATTTACATTTAGGTATGAAAAACCTTCAAATTGTTCTCACCTTTGAAATGCATGCAACACACAATAACTTTTCAGGTAGAATGACCCCAGTACTAATTCTAAACATTTCTATCTTGGTGGAATTGAGCAGCGCCCTATGGTGGCTGAGATATGACGAATGTGACAACCATAACTTGTGACAACCAACCCCGGTCATCCCTATTTATTCATGCAAGAAACCTGGCTGTCTAGTTATGGGATTGTGATAGTTTTTTGACATTCCAAGCCTATCAACAGTTACAGAAGAAAAAAAAAAAAAACTTACATGAGTTCTCTTCTGAAAGAAGTTGGAAATCGTTGTTTGCCTTCCTCTTTTCTTCATTTTCTTCCTGTCATGCCCAAAAAACTCAGAAAAATCTATCTTCTATCTTCCTTACCAAATATCCCACGTGTTCGTCCTTTTCACGTGCGTTCTTTGGAATCCCAGCATCCTTTAGAACGTGTCGTATTTGATTATTGTTTAGCCTACTAGAAATACTACCCGCCGGCTCGACTACCACACTCTCCACTACGTAGCCTGTAATGTTGGGAAAATCTGCATGAAAATGTGTTATTTACTGTTAAAAGGATTTATTCGGGATAAATAACATGTCAGGTAAGGCCGGTTTTCTATAGACTACATTCCACATTTAGCTGCGGCAATATAGTCTACGGCTATATTGTCTGGATATTTATGCCAGTGTCTCCTAGGCATACATCTTTTCCCCCTCTGCTCTGGGAACGCATATTACAAGTGCTTTGTACACCAAATTTATTTAATAACCCATTTATTTATAACGAGGGCTCTCACAACTTTGAAATTAGTGCAGCCATAGAAACGCGTGTTTCTGTAGCTCTGCGGCGGGTGCCTATATTTTGTACTCTGGGCTCGTGCTGTTGCTATGGTAACCCTGGGCGTCTTCGGGAAAGACAGCTGTCAAAGCGAGACTTCTGAAATTTCCAAAATGGCGGTGTCAACAAAGCTTGTAGATCCTCGGAAAGCTCAGACTCGGCGATTTTTTAACATATTCAGCTAAGTTACCGGACATAACACGGGCGGAAATATTAGGGCGTCTTTAGGGCGTCGTACTAAAAAGTAGGGCGTCCAATTTCTTGTTTTTTTCAGTACAGGGCGTCGAAAAGACGCCCAGACGCCCCTCTATCTAAAAGCCTGCTGTGAGGTAACGGTGTGTTTTTGTTAACAGAAGAATGATAAGGTTCAGAACAGCTTTGGGCGATTATGTTCAGTGTTGTCAGTCTTTCCACATGCCTGCATGTGACTTCTTCTGGAGCCAGTAGCTCACGGTACAGTGACGGCATCACGGGGAGTCACGCCACTATGTAGTGCGTTACATTTAAACGTGGCTACGTGTCAAATACAATTTTTTTTGTTTGTTGAGTTTTGCAAAACAAACAATGGAGTGTTTTTCTAGGTCAACTAAAACTAATGCTGCGTTCATGTGCTATGGGAAGATGATATTTTCCAGTTGGGAAGTGGTATTTACCAGTGTGTTGTGTTCACATGCTTTTGTTGTTGTTGACAAATTAAAGATGGTGGACCAGATTCAGAATCAGGCCTGTTATTTGGCTAAAACAATTATAGATTGCCTTGTTCATCAGCTGCAGCAGGAATATGAGTTGTCAAAAGGTAAATAATGCTGAATATTTCCTGATCATGACAAGTAGAGATTTTCTTAACACATTGAATGCCACGCAGTTTTTGGAAATTTGGCTGTAGCCAGTATCTAGATCATTGTTGGCGTTCTTTGGACAGCCACAGAATATTTTGTATTAGGCTATAATATACATATTATAATAATATAATACACATAACATGACTCGTTTAAAAGGTGAGTCAGCTCTCCGTCGGTGAAAACCACTTCTTTCTTGGTTCATAAGCTAGTCTTGTACCGCTCGCCGCCATGTTGAAAAGGTTAAAGTTCATCTCATCTCGGCAACTCGTGTATCAAGATTTTCTACGAGTTGCCCAGTGGAAAATACCACAAGAGGGGGCGTTCATGTGTGCTTTCCATGTCGGCGTTTGGTATTTACCATAATTCCCATAGCACATGAACGCGCCATAATATCTTGGACACACAACCTGCTCATTCAGATATGTCAGTGCTCGTGATTTTTGTTCACAAGGTTTCTTCAATTATCTTCATTACACCATCCGAGCAGTCAGTTGGAAAACAGTCGACCACTTGACACTCAGTGTTGGTCTGTGTTCACTGAGTGTGGGGAGAGATGATGTGGCTCAGAGATGCGCGAGACACTTCCGTGCTTCATGTGTCACATCACAAAGGAGCATAAAGCTAAATGAACAGCTTTTCAGTGAGCAGTTTAGGAGGAGCGCTAATGTCAGAATAAGTTAATCCTAATATTTAACACTTAGTTTTCCTGTCTGAGTAAATCGTAAGGCCACCCATTTTTTATCTTTAGGTTCACGGATTTTTTCAACATATTTTTGATGTCGGTTGAAATAAAAATAAGTGTCCTTGTCCAATTTTTTTTTTTTTGTATGGCAAAATTTCAATGTCGGATTAAGATGATAAAATAATTTAAATTCAAGAGGCACACTTTACATACACACATATATTAGTGCTGTCAAGAGATTAAAATATTTAATCGCGATTGTCGCGACTGTCATAGTTAACTCGCGATTAATCGCAATTTAATCGCACATTTTTGTCACATGAGAAACCATTGTAATTCTCTTATCAGCATAAAAAAGTGAATGGGCTTGCTTTGTACCAATTTTTTTATTTTTTTTGCAGAGCATAACACGTCTTGTCACAGCCACTGACATCCATAACTTCCATACTAGATGAGAAAACCAAGGAATGAAAAATAAAGTGCATATCACTGTGAAAATAAAAAAATGTTTTATTTTACTCTTCATTAGTTTCTTTTGAAGAGAAGTATTTGCCATAAAAGAAGAAAAAAACAGATAACAAAAATAAAAACATTCATCATACGTTAAAAAACGTTCATCATAGTGTGGCGCTGTATTCTCTAATTTTCACTGCTTATAACTCTTAGCCTGGGCCCGCCCATCCTAAGCGTGACGCAACATGAGGGCCTGTTGCGAACTTAGTCTGGCAAGGCAAGCTATCTCCAGCTTTTCCAAGCTCCCGAAAAATCGGGAGCCAATCAACTTTGAGCATCTCCAACGGCCCTGGGTAGAGGCGTGTTCAAGGCAGTGATGTAGTAGAACTGCGACCGGAAGCCATAGATTGTTTACAGAATCTATGCCGGAAGCGCTTCATTCACGAATGCTGTATTGAAAGCATTCAATGGGAAGTTCTCATTGAAAACAGAGCAAAGAGCAGCCCTGGAGGTATTTATTGAAAGGAAGGACGTTTTCGCCTTGCTCCCGACCGGCTTCGGTAAGAGTTTAATCTACCAGTTAGCCCCGTCGCGTCGCATATGTCAGAGGAAAGAGTGATGTGATTGGTTTAAGCTTCGTCACAGCCTTTTCTGGCTTCGACCAGTAGCAAACTGAGGCATTTCAGGGAGGCGGGTCAACCACGGGCTCTGGGAAATGGTTTGGCTTAATATCTTTGCCAGACCAAATGTTCGCAGAGCTTTGACGTCGCGTTAGCCAGGCTATATAACTCTACACCTACCCGGTGGAGATGAGCTGGGAAACTGAAGACTGAAGGAACAGTATTGAAAAGTATTTTTCCAGTCTCACCTGTGAAAGGTAATCCCATGCGATCTCGTTTGGACGGTAAACCTGTTGGTACAGTTAAACGCAGCACATGAATGAGGCATCTTTATTCTCGGCTACTGTCTAGACGCTATACCAGAGACGGTTGAAGGATCTCCACTTTGCCCCATCCAATATGTCTATGCCTTTCTCCATCACTCACACGTACTCTTAATGAAGCAGTGCACGACAAGCCTCAACAGGAACTACATACACACATACATACACACACATTGAAGGCTGATCCGTTCGTGCTACTTGATTCGATAGGACTCTCTGCGGCACCATCCTCTTCTAATTCCACAGTCAGATACTTGCAGCCAAAATCGCGAACTAACGTTATGGCAGGCATATTCGGCATCGCGCTCGTTACATCACCACCACCTTTCTGAGAACCAAAGATCGTTTTGACCTTTTCATTGTTTACTTTCAACGCTTGAGAGACGAAATCGCCCACGTTCACTACGTTCAGACTGCAACCTGAAATGACCCATATCCGATTTGTTGTGAAATCCGATTTTTTTGTTAGGCCGTTCACATTACCAATTACATGAGACTTGTATGCGATCTCCAATATGAATGGAAAATGACCCAAAAGTGTCCTGCATGCGCAAATTGACATGTAATAAGCACATCTACGTAATACGTAAACAAAAAAAAGCGCACTCTTCAAGTTTCCACCAAAGAGGCGGGATTAGCCAACGCAGAATAGTGACGTTTGTCTCTTGTTGATGACGTGTAGGTCGCATGAATGCGACCTGTCTGGTCAGACTGCAGTCGCATGTGAAAATAACGGATATGCATCAGAATTAGGACCACATATCCAAGCAGCCTGGGTCGCATGTGAAAAAAATCAGATCTGTGTCGTTCAGATTGTCAATAACAAATCGGATACAGG
The DNA here is from genome assembly GCF_027579695.1 of Neoarius graeffei. Taxonomy (NCBI): domain Eukaryota; kingdom Metazoa; phylum Chordata; class Actinopteri; order Siluriformes; family Ariidae; genus Neoarius; species Neoarius graeffei. The sequence goes on from NC_083570.1 coordinate 42,641,219, forward strand.
TCGCATATGGGCAAAAAAATCGGATATGGGTCGTTTCAGGGTGCAGTCTGAACGTAGTCGTTTTGGTTAGTGAGACAGTGAAAAGACTTTTCTTTACCACACTTTATGCTTGCATACAGTTGAGGCGATAGCTCGGAATCCATGCTGTCAGCGTCAGCCATGGTCAGCACGAGGTTGACACTGTCGTAAAGCGGTCGTAAATACCATAAAAACATTCAAGTGAATACTCAATGTCGTAAATAGTTTCATTTTCGGACTCGGCTGAAGTGGATACGGTATATACAACACACATTGTCGTTTGTATTTGCGATTCGAATACTTTTTACTTAAAGAAATATGACCTAGTACCAGGGATACAGTGCTGTTACAAGAAAAATATGACTTTTTTTTTTTTTTTTTACACATTTCTTTTTGTACGTTTCGGCGGTTAAAATAAAAATACACACAGACTTATTTTTCTAGCGGTAGTATTTAACTGCCGTCGGCGGATCCGTGATCTGAAAAATCTGTTTGAGTCGGCTAAAGGGTTTTTACTGCTAAAAGCTGTATTAAAGCTATACAGCCTTTTGATTTCATAAAATCAGTGAAATTTAGTTCCGTCTGAATTTTGGTCATTGTTATGAGATGTTTATTTCTGCAATATCTCAAAAAAAAAAAAAAACCCTGGCCATTCTGTGGCTGGTAAGTTATTTAATTTGAGAAGATTCCTGAGCAAATAATGTGCATGAAATCGCTCGCTTCGTGCAGTCAAACAGACAGAGGAAGTCCGTGTTTACCACCGTCTTTATGCATCCGCCACCTTAAGGTGCAGGAGGCATTGTGTTTTCAGGTTGTCCGTCTGTCTGTACATCCGTCCGTCCTGAAACCTTGTGAACACAATATCTCGAAGGCTAATGAAAGGAATTTCACCAAACGTTCATCATTTGTGCGCTTTGGGACAAACATTAACTGATTAGATTTTGAGGTTAAAAGGTCACAGGTCAAGATTACTGTGAGGTCAAATGTCCATCCCCAAATCACAACTTAATAAGGCATGTAGTCTACCAGGCGGAGGCATCCCCATCGACGCCAATGGCATAGAGTTCTATCTAGTTTCCTTCTACTTTGAGTTTTACAGCAGCTGGCATCCACAGTGTTGCATTACTGCCATCTACAGGTTTACCTTTGACCATGCACTGACTGACAGTTTCATCATTTTGTCGCTAAACGAACAGCTGATCACACCGAGGTGCTCACTGAGCGCTGATATTTATTAGTTTGGTCCTGCGTTTCCTTTCCTTCGCAGCATAACGCCTTTTCTCACTTTCCATTACTGTAGTCGGTCTTTCACGTTTCATTTGCGTCCTCCATTTTTCTTTCCTGTTTCAAATTTGTATCCCACAATGCCTTGCGCGAACGGAGAAAGCCCACCACGTGATGCATGATGATGTATCTTGTATTGGGTCATGGTGAAGCAGGAAAAAATTAGCGGAGAATTTAGGGCCATGTGGCTCTAAACTCATTAATTGTTCTATTAAAAAATAAATCCCTAATAAAATTAGAAGCCTATGATTCAAATTCAGTAGCTTTCAGTCCACTAAACAAAAATATTTGGGTGTCAGGGAAAATTATTTTTATGACCTAGACTTGAAAGACAGTCTAGCTTTAAACTGATAATTTCTGTAGTCCACAGTAGAATTTCTCAAACTATTTACACTCCAGGTTATCTTTTAACTGTAAAATTAATTCCATGTAACAATGCAGTACAGATTTGGATATTTTTCATCATGTACTAAAAAATTTTGTGAATTATCATCTGGTACGATCGTTTAAAAAAAGACCATCCTGAGATTTGAAAACGATTCACTGACACATCATAACATCATACAGCAACATGCCAAGGCTCCATGGAAACATCTAGAAGGTCTATAAAACTCAAATTTGGAAAACTGTCACCATTTAAGTAGTTCATGTTTGCCATATAATTGTCATGTGGTTTTATGAAGACCTTTAGTCACAGTCTTGATTCTTCAGTGGTCAAGACTGTGCCTGGTAAATATTTGTGAAGCTGAAAATATTATATGGTGTGACCACTTTTTGTGATAAACACTCAGAGGCTACTTTAATATGAACACCTGCTCATGCATGCAATTGTCCTGAAGCAACAGAACAAAGCATAAAATCATGCAGGTTCAAGTCAAGAGCTTCAGATTACATCCAACATCAGAACAGGAGAAAAATCTCATTGACTGACCGTGGCGTGGGTGTTGGTACCAGATGACTGGTGTGAATACAACCCCAATTCCAAAAAAGTTGGGACAAAATGCAAATTGTAAATAAAAACGGAATGCAATAATTTACAAATCTCAAAAACTGATATTGTATTCACAATAGAACATAGACAACATATCAAATGTCGAAAGTGAGACATTTTGAAATTTCATGCCAAATATTGGCTCATTTGAAATTTCATGACAGCAACACATCTCAAAAAAGTTGGGACAGGGGCAATAAGAGGCTGGAAAAGTGAAAGATACAAAAAAGGAACAGCTGGAGGACCAAATTGCAACTCATTAGGTCAATTGGCAATAGGTCATTAACATGACTGGGTATAAAAAGAGCATCTTGGAGTGGCAGCGGCTCTCAGAAGTAAAGATGGGAAGAGGATCACCAATCCCCCTAATTCTGCGCCAACAAATAGTGGAGCAATATCAGAAAGGAGTTCGACAGTGTAAAATTGCAAAGAGTTTGAACATATCATCATCTACAGTGCATAATATCAAAAGATTCAGAGAATCTGGAAGAATCTCTGTGCGTAAGGGTCAAGGGCGGAAAACCATACTGGGTGCCCGTGATCTTCGGGCCCTTAGACGGCACTGCATCACATACAGGCATGCTTCTGTATTGGAAATCACAAAATGGGCTCAGGAATATTTCCAGAGAATATTATCTGTGAACACAGTTCACCGTGCCATCCGCCGTTGCCAGCTAAAACTCTATAGTTCAAAGAAGAAGGCGTATCTAAACATGATCCCGAAGCGCAGACGTCTTCTCTGGGCCAAGGCTCATTTAAAATGGACTGTGGCAAAGTGGAAAACTGTTCTGTGGTCAGACGAATCAAAACTTGAAGTTCTTTATGGAAATCAGGGACGCTGTGTCATTCGGACTAAAGAGGAGAAGGACGACCCGAGTCATCAGCGCTCGGTTCAGAAGCCTGCATCTCTGATGGTATGGGGTTGCATTAGTGCGCGTGGCATGGGCAGCTTACACATCTGGAAAGACACCATCAATGCTGAAAGGTATATCCAGGTTCTAGAGCAACATATGCTCCCATCCAGACGACGTCTCTTTCAGGGAAGACCTTGCATTTTCCAACATGACAATGCCAAACCACATACTGCATCAATTACAGCATCATGGCTGTGTAGAAGAAGGGTCCGGGTACTGAACTGGCCAGCCTGCAGTCCAGATCTTTCACCCATAGAAAACATTTGGCGCATCATAAAACGGAAGATACGACAAAAAAGACCTAAGACAGTTGAGCAACTAGAATCCTACATTAGACAAGAATGGGTTAACATTCCTATCCCTAAACTTGAGCAACTTGTCTCCTCAGTCCCCAGACGTTTACAGACTGTTGGAAAGAGAAAAGGGGATGTCTCACAGTGGGAAACATGGCCTTGTCCCAACTTTTTTGAGATGTGTTGTTGTCATGAAATTTAAAATCACCTCATTTTTCTCTTTAAATGATACATTTTCTCAGTTTAAACATTTGATATGTCATCTATGTTCTATTCTGAATAAAATATGGAATTTTGAAACTTCCACATCATTGCATTCCGTTTTTATTTACAATTTGTACTTTGTCCCAACTTTTTTGGAATCGGGGTTGTACAAGTGTTGTTGTTAAGACCAACAACAATAACAAGACTGCGAAAGATCGCCACTTTTAAGCGATGAGAAGCAGCAGCTGTACAAACGCGAAGTCATCCATTATTATTGTTGCTGCTGCTGCTGCTTCTTCCGTGTTGTTTTTGCCTCGATATTCGCGCCAAGGTTTATGCAAACGTAGCGACGTAACTGACGTATACAGTGACGTAATCACGTGGCTTCCCTTAGCACCGCGAGCTATGGAAAAGCAAACTGGTTCTCTGCTGGCTTGCAAGTTGAACGAGTTGTGAACCAGCACCAGCACCAGCCCCGAACCAGCCCTGGAACTGATTTGGTGGAAAAGGGGTAACTGATGTAGTGACATTTCAAATGGTTATGGATATAATCTCCGTCCGTCCGTTCATCCGTCCATCCATCCATTATCTGTAGCCGCTTTATCCTGTTCTACAGGGTCGCAGGCAAGCTGGAGCCTATCCCAGCTGACTACGGGCGAAAGGCGGGGTACACCCTGGACAAGTCGCCAGGTCATCACAGGGCTGACACTTAGACACAGACAGCCATTCACACTCACATTCACACCTACGGTCAATTTAGTCACCAGTTAACCTAACCTGCATGTCTTTGGACTGTGGGGGAAACCGGAGCACCCGGAGGAAACCCACGCGGACACGGGGAGAACATGCAAACTCCGCACAGAAAGGCCCTCGCCAGCCACGGGGCTCGAACCCAGAACCTTCTTGTTGTGACATGACAGTACTAACCACTACACCACTGTGCCACCGGATATAATGCCCAAAATGTAAAAATGAGGGTTTTAATCGACTTCTAAAAACTCATATACGTGCTAACCGAGAGACAGATATTTTTCTAACGCTGCTGTTTGTTGGAGAAATGGCCGTTCTCCTTTTCCAAAATGAGATTGGAGATGTACAAACCAGGCCAAAATCAAAACTTTTTTTTTTTAACCACCACGTTGGGCAGAAAAGCATGCTGGAGCACACAACACATCGGATCTTGAGGTTGATGGGCTACAACAGCAGTTAAGAACAGGACTCTGAGGCTACAGTGGGAAGCGGCTCACCCAAACTGGACAGCTGAAGATTGGATGGGGGGTCGTCTTGTTTTTCCACTCCATTCTGTGTAAACTCCTAGAGACTGTTGTGTATGAAAATCCCAGGACATCAACAGTTTCTCAAATACTTGGGGAAGCCCATCCATTTTGGTCCCATAGTCAACAAGTCACACTTTTTTCTCCATTCAGATGTTTGATGCAAATACTGACTGAAGCTCTTGACCTGTATCTGTATGGTGGTGTTGCATTGCTGCCACAAGTTTGCTTGATTAGATAATGACATGAATAAACATACAGGTGTTCCAAGCATTCCGAATAAAGTGGTCGTTGAGCACGTGTCTCATACCATGCTTTAGTTTTCCTCCAGATAAAATGCTTACACGTGTGATGCTAGTTCTGCAGCCACTGTCTGACAGTAAAGTATTTTCCAGAACGAAAAGTGGTTTATTGTCACAGACATTACATCATACTTGTTTGCACTCTTTTTCTCACTCATGCTTCTGGTCCTTCCAGTGCCCTTCGAAGGTATTTGTGTTCCGAGGAGGCTCTGGTGGGAAGCGGACTCCATGCTGATTAGTGCTAGTTCACTCCATGCTCTCTCCAGTCTGCCACTCCAATGCCTGTCTACTTGTGGAGAAGGTGTAATTAAGGATTCACTCATTTCATCTGCTGGTAAATGACTATTCATTTATAACATGCAATTTCTCCACTGGAGGCCACAGACATTTGAAGTTGCAGTGTTTTATTTCTGTACTGATTATGTAGTACAAATATGAAAACCAGGGATTATGTGGAATGAATGGAGGCCTGAGAGAAAACGCTTCCCTCAGCCAAAGGCATTTTCTGCCATATGTAGCTTTGAAGACTGCAGGCTTTCCTGAGCTGAAATTGATTGTTTATTTGCATATATAGAGTATAGCGCACTTAACAATAGATACTGTCCAGGGCTCGACATTAACGGTTGTCCGCTTGTCCGGGACAAGTGATCCTTTATGTCGGACAAGTTTATCATCTCAGTTACTTGTACAATCGGACAAGTGCCAAAATACACCGATTATTCGGGTTACATATCAAATTTATTTATTAGTTTATTCACACGATTTCCGAAGCATCTCACTCGACATATTGTTTTGATGAATCGCCGGATGTTTCTCTTCGGAAACAGCGATGTGCGCATGCGCAATATTCCGCTTGCGAAACCAGCCAATACCGCTTCGTGTATTTGAGCTGAAAAGTAAACGGTCGTTTACCAGACCCTCCAGGATTTCGCGATGTTGCGATTTGCAACTTCAACGCAAATTCAACCAATCCCCGTGAATTCAGGGCGGTATTGCAATTATATCCAATCACCGCAACTTTCCCGCAAATTTGACCAATCGTTGGCTTCGTCTTGAGGTGACGTCGACAAACTTCCTTCCGCCTTACTTCCGTGTTTCCGTTCAAGAGAAGCAGCATGTGCAAGTCAGTGTTTATATAGGCTTAAATTCTGTTACTGAAAGTGTGTGATGTTTACAGTGAAGGACTGTGTGCACTTTACATTATTTTTTACTTAATACAAGAAATTAATGGATGCCAACATTTTTGCCAAAATGGTATTTTATTTTCCATTGTTTAGGCAGCTTCAGCATCATACTGTGAGATTCTGTTCAAATTGTTTTTTTTTTCTTCTATGAAGCCTGAGCCATTTATTTTATTAGTTTATAATTATAGTTTAATTTAGTCTTCAGGAGAGACTGCCTGCACACAGTACTAGTATTAATAGTTTTTTTTTTCTTACATGAAAGCTGAGGCATTTATATTATATTTTAAGGTAACTTCATGTTGTGCTGAACCAACAGGTGCATTTGGATAAGTAAAGCCTATTTTTCTGCATTTTTGTAGTCCTGGTAAGCTTTTATATTGGTAAAGTTGTTTATAGGACCATTGCTCAGTGTCTGTTTTTTTTAATCAATAGTTTTTCAGTGATAATATTTAACACATCACTCAACTTTAATCACAAAAAGAGAAAATCGCAACAATTTCTCGCAACTTTCACTTCCTCCCGCAATGTAATCGCAACAAAAACCTAAACACCGCAACTTTCATCGCAACCATTAAATACCATACAGGAGCCACACTGAATAATTAGACAACAACAATTAATCAGTGGAGGATATAAATTCAAAGTTAATAATTTAAAAATGAAAATATATGGCATAATTTTAATTTTCTGGTTTTCAATTTCTCATAAATAATGATTGGAGTCCAATTTTTTTCTGCAGTGAAAAGATTGTGTTAAAGTAATTCTGGTGAAAATTATTTTATTACAAATAGTTTGTGGGGGTTTTTTTCTCAAATTTTTCTTCGGACAAGTCAACTTCACATTTGGACAAGTAAATTTCCTTTCAACTTGCCCGACAGGACGAGTGGTTTCAAAAGTTAATGTAGAGCCCTGCTGTCACAAAGCAGCGATACCAAAAATATAAATTTTTAAACATATGAATTTATCCTGAATGAGCAAGACTGTGGTGATGGTGGCTCCGAGATGACATGAGGAAGAAACCTTGAGAGGAACCAGATTCAAAAGGGAACCTGTCCTCGTTTGGGTGTTAACGGATGGGATAAAGCGAGTTACCGGTATTTGTAATTGCACTATGTGGTAAAAAGTGCAATTGTGTACCAGGATATTCATTATAGTAGGCATATCAGGTGAAAATTCAATCCAAATTGCTTGAAACTGGTCTCGTTGAATTGAGACTTGAATGCAGAACAACATACTTTTTACAGAATTGAAATGTTTATCCGTTCTTGAGATATTACAAATCAAAGATTGAAGAAACGGCTTAATTTTTAGAAAACTGATGATGTAATATACATGAGGATACTATGGTCCAAAATAAGCCTAATTAACGAATGAGATCAAATGTTTATTCTTAACTTTGTTTCGAGATTTTTATCTGGAAATTGGCAGGCACATAGATGGTTGTATACCGAATACAAAGTTTTAAAATATAGTAAAAACAAATGATGAAAATTAGTATTATGCTAATTAGGTAAAAATGTAAAATTGGTACACTCACTACTTCAGAGTTTCACCACATGGCTTTATTTGCGCAATATAAAGCTGATCTTAACTCATTTATACATCACAGAGAAGGAGAAATCAATGTTAATTACAAATTGCAAATAGTTATATGCATAAATGAGCATTGACTCATTCACATCTACTAGGGCTGTGCCGATAGACGATGCCATCGTCCATCGACGATGGTGGTCATCCATCACGATGGAGAGCCACCATCGTGATACCATGCCCCCTCCTGTCATAAACATGCATATACGGTATCATCTGGGCCTATTAGTTTAGTTAGTTAGTTTTGTTTAATATATAAATATAACATATAAATATATGTCATTATAAAGTAATATCCTATTACAGCTTGTTCACGTAGGCTATGGTGCAGGGACGTGCTAGTGAACATAACATGTGGTTACACAAATACAGTATGCTACTAATAATACATTTTGACTTCATTTTTTAGCCTACACTATACTTTTAATGTAAAATTTGTCATGTTGTTCAAACAAATAGCCACTATTAACGACTTCAGTCAGGAAATATTGCACCTTATCAAACGGCAGTGAAGCGCAGACTTCGGCAGAAGTCAAATAACTTTAATCTGGTAAATAGGCCTACTTTCAGACACAAAATGGTCCACTCTAAGCCATAATGTCAAACCAAAGGGAAGAATGAAGGTGATTCTGATAAATGTAAAGACAGTAAAAAAAAAACAATATTAAATCATGATTTTAAAAGCTGGTGCAATAATTGAAACACTAATAAATTGGAAAAATTAGCGCGTTCAAGTGCGCACTAAAGGCCGAAACGCATCTTCAACTGATATGGTGTAAATAAACAATGAGTAATAGCTTAAGTGTAGTTTCTTCTCATAGTTTGAATACTAGTCTTTCATTGTTAGAGCAGATTAATATCTTAGCGTGATCAGTGAGTGCTCGGGGAGGTTCGTTTCCACCTGCGCTTTGCGCAGCTCATTTCTCCGAAGCCAGCCGTGCGCAAACGCAGTGTTGACTGCTCGGCAAACTCCAAACGCTCGGTCTGTACTGGCCCTCTGTTGCGCAAGCGAGTTGGTTATGGCCAGGTTCAAATTGTGCCCAAAACAACTTAACCACGGCCATTTCAATTGCCTGATGGCTGCGACAATATTCGCCCCGTTGTTATACAGGCGATCTTTTTCTCTATTTTCCATTCGGCAAGTGTCTCGCGCAATGCGTCTTCTAAATTGTCCGCTGAATGTGTCTCTGGCATGAAACTCGTCTGCAGGCATTTGGACTGCATTGCCACATAATGTACGGTAGCTGACATGTAGGGCATCATGTTGCAGCTGGACCACATATCCATTATCAAGGCCAAATATTCCACATCACCTAGCGCTTTTTTTCTTTACGTGCCAAAGCGTCGGATGAGTATGTAATACTTTTAATAATAATATATTTAATAATGTGGTATTAAAATCCCCCCCCCCCCCCCCGCGCCCACGATATAATCGTCCATCACGATGTTTGCACTGTAAACATCGTCGATGCCAATTGGGACATCGCACAGCCCTAACATCTACCATTCTCAAAATAAAAAAAGTAATAAAAGAATATTTCTAAACTCTGTGCTCTGTAGGCCTTTGTATTTCCAAGTAGGGCCTACTAGTGTTTTTATATGAAAGGATATAAATTATTTCAATTAATATTCACAGCTTTCAAGGCAAACCTCGAAAAAACTGAGAGCCACATCCAATAAACAAGTCCATTTAATTGAATTGAAATTGACGCTCGCGTTTCTGACTTCCGTTTTTTAAAAACTATAATTCCAACCACTAAGGTCTCAATATTTTTCATCAAAACAACTACAGTTATATTCTAAAATATATTTATTTACATGAATCAGTTTAATTTGAAAAAATAAGTAGGTAAAACTCTGAAAACTTGCTTCAAAGTCTCCTGTGAATCATAATGTCAAAACTAGCTGACGGAAATTTTTGCTGAATACTTCATCAGAAACAGTGAGCGCCTGAGAACATCACTATAGCCTAGGTCACAACCGGACGTACGATTTTTTTGGCCGTGCGATTTTTGGCGTTTCCCAAATCGCTGCGTTTTTTTTGTTCGTGGAGAAAGACACACGTTGGCCGTAAGTTTGTCTTGCAACCTGAAAAAAACGTAAGCGTCCGTAGAGTTTGTTTGACATGACGAAGAACCTCTGCGGCCGGTCTGCGGCCAGTCTACGGCTCGAAAATCAGCACGACGCGCGCGCCCTCCGTGCGTTTCTTGCGTTTTTTGCACGTAGACCGGCCATAGGAGCACGTACGGCTGGTTGTGACCGAGGCATATAGGAATTATCTGATTGATATTCATGAGTAATCCAGTCGGAAACTGATCAGGAGAGAGAGAGAGCCTGACCGCTTTCCTGTGAGTCAGAAAGCACTGGCAGTTTCCCGACGTCATGCGAGCAGAGTGCACTGTGTTTACCAAATTCAACCTGCCGTTACTCCCAAAGTACTGAACAGATCTTAACAAGATAAATTTCTTTTTGGAAAGCAGAAATTAAGCTTTTTAATGATCATATTCACAATAGAAAATATTCAAGAGCTAAGCAATGACCGATTTGGAAACTTAAATGAGCGTCTGCATGCAGAATTTTCATATCAGACGCTCGCTGGCTGTGCTGTGTCCTAATTATAGTTTTGACAAAGTCTATTTTTCTGAAGTGATCAACTCTTCTTTGATGGAGGACTTGAGTGTGAAACTGTTCATGACAACTGTAGTCCTAAAGTTATCATGACAGTTGTAGCCTTAAGCAGGGATGAGAGTTTTCCGCTTTTCGGCGGAATTCCGCTTTTTCTGAGTAAAAAACGACCTTTTTATATTATGCCAAATCCGTTGAGAATTTTTTTTTTATTAATTTCGGGGGGTTGGGGTATGTTCCTTCATGCTGTTCAAACTTTATTAACTCCAACGATGTTTACACATTATTTGTAAGTCGCCATCTTTAGTCTCATTTAAATCTCGTTGAATGTGATGTAAAATTCGTGTTATCTACATTGTTATTGGTCAAAACATCGATGTCGAGACCAGAATAGCCAGACACACCCACATCCGCTTGTTCTGACCCACTGGAGGTAGCATCACAGTGCTGTTAGCCAATCAGAGGTAACACATTTACATGTCATGAATATTAATGAGTAAGAGCTGAAATCCTGTCGTTCTCCCACCACCCACTCCTCCACCAAACTAGAACAGCCTGAAACAGGAGAACCACACCATTTTTTTTTTTCCACTAAAACAGCCTCACAGGGCATTCATTCATACTAGAGACCACCGCACAATTAATGAAAAAACGATGCAAGGAGACCTTTAACTGTAAAAAGTGTGAATAGACACATGCTCTTCCTTTTGAAGAAAACATACAAGTGATGTGGACAATAAAATAAAGACAGCCCCCATAAAATATGCATTTGTTTGATTCAATACATTGAATATATGATAATTTGAATTATAGCTGACTGTGTTGATAACTGTATAACTTGAAAGTTTAAATCGACGACATTGTGAAGAAATCGTATACAAATAACGTGGATATTAGGAAAAGGTCAGTCTCAATAAGATATATAAATGTTTTTATTTAATTCAATATATTGAATATATGAAAATTTGAATTATTAATGGCACTGTAAATACAGTTAGGTCCATAAATATTTGGACAGACATTTTTCTAATTTTGGTTCTGTACATTACCACAATGAATTTTGAACAAAACAATTCAGATGCAGTTGAAGTTCAGACTTTCAGCTTTAATTCAGTGGGTTGAACAAAATGATTGCATAAAAATGTGAGGAACTAAAGCATTTTTTAAACACAATCTCTTCATTTCAGGGGCTCAAAAGTAACTGGACAAATTAAATAATTGTAAATAAAATGTTCATTTCTAATACTTGGTTGAAAACCCTTTGTTGGCAATGACTGCCTGAAGTCTTGAACTCCTGGACATCACCAGACGCTGCGTTTCCTCCTTTTTAATGCTCTGCCAGGCCTTTACTGCAGCGGTTTTCAGTTGCTGTTTGTTTGTGGGCCTTTCTGTCTGAAGTTTAGTCTTTAACAAGTGAAATGCATGCTCAGTTGGGTTGAGATCAAGTGACTGACTTGGCCATTCAAGAATATTCCACTTCTTTGCTTTAATAAACTCCTGGGTTGCTTTGGCTTTGTTTTGGGTCATTGTCCATCTGTATTATGAAACGCCGACCAATCAGTTTGGCTGGATTTGAGCACACAGTATGTCTCCGAATACCTCAGAATTCATCCGGCTGCTTCTGTCCTGTGTCACATCATCAATAAACACTAGTGACCCAGTGCCACTGGCAGCCATGCATGCCCAAGCCATCACACTGCCTCCGGCGTGTTTTACAGATGATGTGGTATGCTTTGGATCATGAGCTGTACCACGCCTTCACCATACTTTTTTCTTTCCATCATTCTGGTAGAGGTTGATCATGGTTTCATCTGTCCAAAGAATGTTCTTCCAGAACTGTGCTGGCTTTTTTTTTTAGATGTTTTTAGCAAAGTCCAATCTAGCCTTTTTATTCTTGAGGCTTATGAGTGGCTTGCACCGTGCAGTGAACCCTCTGTATTTACTTTCATGCAGTCTTCTCTTTATGGTAGATTTGGATATAGATACGCCTACCTCCTGGAGAGTGTTGTTCACTTGGTTGGCTGTTGTGAAGGGGTTTCTCTTCACCATGGAAATTATTCTGTGATCATCCACCACTGTTGTCTTCTGTGGGCGTCCAGGTCTTTTTGCATTGATGAGTTCACCAGTGCTTTCTTTCTTTCTCAGGATGTACCAAACTGGAGATTTTGCCACTCCTAATATTGTAGCAATTTCTCGGATGGGTTTTTTTCTGTTTTCGCAGCTTAAGGATGGCTTGTTTCACCTGCATGGAGAGCTCCTTTGACTGCATGTTTTCTTCACAGCTAAATCTTCCAAATGCAAGCACCACACCTCAAATCAACTCCAGGCCTTTTATCTGCTTAATTGAGAATGGCATAACGAAGGAATTTCCCACACCTGCCCATGAAATAGCCTTTGAGTCAATTGTCCAATTACTTTTGGTCCCTTTAAAAACAGGGTGGCACATGTTAAGGAGCTGAAACTCCTAAACCCTTCATCCAATTTTAATGTGGATACCCTCAAATGAAAGCTGAAAGTCTGGACTTTATGTCCATGTCCATTATATAACTATAACTTGAATATGTTTCAGTAAACAGGTAAAAAAACAAAATTTGTGTCAGTGTCCAAATATCTATGGACCTAACTGTAACTATGGATTTTAATGGACATTTTTTAGAAAAACAAGTGATGTTGACAATGAGTAATAACCAGTCCCCATAAAATGTAGATATTATTTTGAATTTTGATACATGTTGTTCTATAGAATAGTGTTTTTATTTCAATAAGTATGAAAATAGGCATCAGGTGTTTTAATTAACTACAGCTCAGATTGCAGGAAATAGGGTGTGTAAGGTCTCATTTTGAAAAAAAAAATTTCAGTGGGTGTCCCCCTGGACACCCCCCCCCCCTTATTACTTTGGGTGCCTTTGGTGCCCTCAGGACATTTTTACAGATTTTCTGCTTTTTTCATCAGGACCCATTTTCATCCCTGCTTAAGCCATCACAGCTAAACTGTTTGTATTAACTGTCGAAAGCCATCCAAGTGTATCTTTATGGTCCATATGGGGCCATCTAACACAGGAGTTAAGTGATGAAGATTCCGGCCAGAACTAGGGCATCAGGGTGGATCAGGGGCTGTACATTTTATATATATATATATATATATATATATATATATATATATATATATATATATATATATATGGGGACATCCTTATTTATATATATATATATATATATATATATATATATATATATATATATATATATATATATAGGGACATCCTTATTTATATATATATATATATATATATATATATATATATATATATATATATATGGGGACATCCTCACAGGAGTGAAGTGATGAGAACTACAGCCAGAAGTAGGGCATCAGGATGGATCAGGCAGGTCTGGAGAGCAGGAGAGGTTAGCATCACCGGTATCTCAGGAGTGATGTGTAATGAGAGAGAGATTATTGGGTATGCTCATTGTCATGTATTGGCTAAGAACGGTGTACATTGTGCACTGAGTACAATCGTGGACTCCGGCAAGACAAACTATAACAGCATAAAAGAGATGACGGAATAGTGATAAAAAAGGGAAAGCCAGGAGGTAACAAGGACGTGAGGGAACCCTGGGACGTAAAGCCACTCCATCGTCAACAAACCTGAGTGAACGTCTGAGAGTGAGGGGTCAACAGCATTCAAGCATCCCAGTTTACCAAAACACTTTATGCCTGAGAACACTCCAGATCTGCTCCTTTACCTGATTAAAAAAAAAAAAAAAAGCTATTAACAAAAGGCTTGATGAAACGAATGTTTTCAGCCTAGACTTAAACACTGAGATTGTGTCTGAGTCCTGAACACCACTTGGAAGGCCTGTTTCACTTCACCTTCACTGTTTGAGGTACCAACAAATAACCTGCACCTTTTGAGCTAAGTAGTCATGGTGGATCATCAAGACCAGAAGTTCGCTCAGGTACTGTGGCGCAAGACTGTCCAGTGCTTTATAGGTCAATAGTGGTATTTTATAATCGGTGCAGAATTTGATTGGGAGTCAATGCAGTGTAGATAAGAGAGGGATGATGTGGTCATATCTTCTGGTTTTGTTAAGAACTCTTGCTGCTGCATCCTGGACAAACTGGAGCTTATTTGTGCACCTACTGGAACATTCAGACGGTTAGGCATTATAATAATTCAACCTAGAGGTAACAAAAACATGACCTAGTTTTTATACATCGTGTTGTGACATGTTTCTTTGTCTTTGCAACGTTCCGGAGATGAAAGAAGGCTATTCTTGTAGTTATCTATATGAGCTTCAAATGAAAGCCTGGAGTCAATCACACCAAGGTCTTTTACTGCTGCACATGAAGAAACTTAAAGCCCATCCAGAGTTACTATGTAATCGGAATGCTTACTTCTAGCTGCATATGGTTGTAGTACAAGTACTTCTGTCTTGTCAGAATTAAATAGAAGGAAGTTACTATGCATCCAGCGTTTTAATGCCCTTTACACATTCCTCAGTCTTATTAAAGGGGAACTGAAGGCAATTTTTTAAAATCAAAATTCTATTTATCTCATTTTATTAAATATAGGAATGCATTTCTGACAACTGTTTTGTCACTGCTATAGCAAGTTATGAGTTTGAAATACGCTCTGTAATACAACCCCGATTCCAAAAAAGTTGGGACAAAGTACAAATTGTAAATAAAAACGGAATGCAATAATTTACAAATCTCAAAATCTGATATTGTATTCATAATAGAACATAGACAACATATCAAATGTTGAAAGTGAGACATTTTGAAATTTCATGCCAAATATTGGCTCATTTGAAATTTCATGACAGCAGCACATCTCAAAGTTGGGACAGGGGCAATAAGAGCCTGGAAAAGTTAAAGGTACAAAAAAGGAACAGCTGGAGGACCAAATTGCAACTCATTAGGTCAATTGGCAATAGGTCATTAACATGACTGGGTATAAAAAGAGCATCTTGGAGTGGCAGCGGCTCTCAGAAGTAAAGATGGGAAGAGGATCACCAATCCCCCTAATTCTGCGCCGACAAACAGTGGAGCAATATCAGAAAGGAGTTCGACAGTGTAAAATTGCAAAGAGTTTGAACATATCATCATCTACAGTGCATAATATCATCAAAAGATTCAGAGAATCTGGAAGAATCCCTGTGCGTAAGGGTCAAGGGCGGAAAACCATACTGGGTGCCCGTGATCTTCGGGCCCTTAGACGGCACTGCATCACATACAGGCATGCTTCTGTATTGGAAATCACAAAATGGGCTCAGGAATATTTCCAGAGAACATTATCTGTGAACACAATTCGCCGTGCCATCCGCCGTTGCCAGCTAAAACTCTATAGTTCAAAGAAGAAGCCGTATCTAAACATGATCCAGAAGCGCAGACATCTTCTCTGGGCCAAGGCTCATTTAAAATGGACTGTGGCAAAGTGGAAAACTGTTCTGTGGTCAGACGAGTCAAAACTTGAAGTTCTTTATGGAAATCATGGACGCCGTGTCATTCGGACTAAAGAGGAGAAGGACGACCCGAGTTGTTATCAGCGCTCGGTTCAGAAGCCTGCATCTCTGATGGTATGAGGTTGCATTAGTGCGTGTGGCATGGGCAGCTTACACATCTGGAAAGACACCATCAATGCTGAAAGGTATATCCAGGTTCTAGAGCAACATATGCTCCCATCCAGACGACATCTCTTTCAGGGAAGACCTTGCATTTTCCAACATGACAATGCCAAACCACATACTGCATCAACTACAGCATCATGGCTGCGTAGAAGAAGGGTCCGGGTACTGAACTGGCCAGCCTGCAGTCCAGATCTTTCACCCATACAAAACATTTGGCGCATCATAAAACGGAAGATACGACAAAAAAGACCTAAGACAGTTGAGCAACTAGAATCCTACATTAGACAAGAATGGGTTAACATTCCTATCCCTAAACTTGAGCAACTTGTCTCCTCAGTCCCCAGACGTTTACAGACTGTTGTAAAGAGAAAAGGGGATGTCTCACAGTGGGAAACATGGCCTTGTCCCAACTTTGAGATGTGGTGTTGTCATGAAATTTAAAATCACCTAATTTTTCTCTTTAAATGATACATTTTCTCAGTTTAAACATTTGATATGTCATCTGTTTTATTCTGAATAAAATATGGAATTTTGAAACTTCCACATCATTGCATTCCGTTTTTATTTACAGTTTGTACTTTGTCCCAACTTTTTTGGAATCGGGGTTGTACATCAGTCCATATGGCAAAGCGATGGCCGTAAACGCGATTCGCTGAGACCTGTGCGAGACATCGTAGGACGGAAGTAAAACATACAGTGGAAATCAAAGTGACCAACATCTGACAACGTTGTCAAGATACGCACGCCCTCCTTCGAATGCTGACGTAATCAAGCTGGAAGTTTCCGTGTCCGAAATCGCTCCCTACTCACTATATAGAGCACTATATAGTGGGGACGCCATTTTGTAGTGCTGTCCGAAACCTTGGTGAGGATTATGTGGGAAATACACTCAGTATAATATGCATTTATCACAAAAATACATGCATGTATTTATTATTTTGAAAACCCACCAGCCGCCTGATCTGGCACGTTTTAATTGTGCGACAGTAGTGACATAAATACCAGCGTGACAGACTAGTCCTTATCCTGTCATCTTTCCAACTCTTCCCTACTCCACGTTCGTTCGAAGTCGTATGAAATAATCTCCATCACTGATGAAGCTGGCAAATCTTGAAAGTAATCTAAATTGGAATCATGTGGCGATCTGGCCACTGTGTAAACAGTTTTCAAAATGGCGGCGTGGACACTTCATGTTTGAAGTCTCGCACAAGTCTCGTGAAAATCACGTGGATAAGTGACGACTTCCGTGGACTGTACAAACTACATTTAACATGGCTAAAAACTGAAAAGGCTCGTAAGTGTAATGTAATATAATATGCCAGTATAAGTCACGATATAAGGTTAATAAAACCGAAAACGTCATTGAATAACACGTTAATTAAGAAATAAAGCAAGTTTAAAAATGACTTCAGTTCCACTTTAAGCTGGTGTCCCTCATGTGGCTTTGCTGAAATATACAACTGTATGTTGTCAGCATAATGGTGGAAACTAATACCATTCTTATGAATAATATTACCCAGAGGTAGCATATATAAAGAAAAAAGCAGTGGGCCTAAGACAGAACTTTGTGGAACACCAAATGTTACCTTCTCTCAGTCAGTTCCAATTCTTGCACACCTCTTTATTTGTAACGTAAGCTGCTTCTGGAAAAATTACATTTACTGGTGAATTTTAAAGAACTATATATTTGCAGTGGGAAACAAGTCCACTTGTCCTATCAGCATCATCCACATCAGTCTTTGTTTCCTCAGCTGAGGTTACAAAGTCACTTGAGCCATTTAAACATAGGCCTAGTCATTTCTTCACTCCACGTATCTCTATCCTCTCTTACATTTGTTAGGCTTTTGTCCACTTAAGTATGGTGTCTACAGTGGAAAATATAAAGGCCTCCTTAGTTACCCAATTAACCAAATTAAATTGATAATTGAGTTTTCAATGTGAAGTAAACTTAAAAGGTCTCACATACTTGCCAACCCTCCTGATTTCGGTGGGAGGCTCCCGATTTTAGCCCCCGCCTCCCGATCGTATTTGTTAAAAACTGGATAATCTTCCAGTTTGGGGAAAACCCTACCGCCAAGTTAAAAATACTCCCGATTATGTCCAATCAGAATCGTATGAGAAAAACTGCTGACGTCAACTGATTTTTAACCAATCAACGAACAGAATGACAGTCACTTCCATAATGTAGGATTCACCCAGGCTGTCCGGCATTTTTTACAAGCAGTCATTCATCATGGCCACTAAACCCAATACCAAACGGCAAAAATATGAATGCAAATACCAGGTTGCATGGGAGAATGAATTTCCACGGATAAGCAAATCCATGGCGACACGGTGGTGTAGTGGTTAGCACGGTCGCCTCACAGCAAGAAGGTTCTGGGTTCGAACCCAGCGGCCGGCGAGGGCCTTTCTGTGTGGAGTTTGCATGTTCTCCCCGTGTCCGCATGGGTTTCCTCCGGGTGCTCCAGTTTCCCCTACAATCCAAAGACATGCAGTTAGGTTGACGTGGGGCGCCCTTGAGCAAGGTACCGAACCCCTGACTGCTCCCCGGGCGCTGTAGTGTGGCTGCCCACTGCTCTGGATGTGTGTGTGTGTGTGTTCACTCCTTCAGATGGGTTAAATGCAGAGGATGAATTTCACTGTGCTTGAAGTGTGCAAGTGACGAATAAAGGTTTCTTCTAAAAAAAAATAAATAAATAAATAAAAATGTTCGACTAGCCAGTTACACGTTTTCAGGTAAAGATACCTTAAATCAGAATATAATGGACATTTGAGTGTGAAATTTAAACTAGTCTTCCCTACCATTTCAGAAACAAACTGTACAACTTCTAAAGTGTTTAGTGAAATTTTGCCTGACAGAGAATTTGTTTGGTGAGTGTATTTGAATAGTGTCGTAGTGTCTTAGTGCTATTTTGAATTTATGTTTGAAAGTTTACAAGTGAATTATCTGGAAAGTGATTGATTTTGACAGAGTTTTGAGGTTTTAAGTGAAAGATTACTAGTAGTGATGCTCCGATCACCATTTTTGGGCCCGATCACCAAAATCATGATCTGCCAATTGCTGATCACGGCTGATCATAGAATGGCAGGCGAATCTGAATTTTCCATATCTTTTATATGTAATCTAGCAGTGTGTGCACAATGTGTAGAAATGAAACTATGAATTAACTGTATTGGAAAAAAAACCCCAGTAGAAATACAGTCAAGATCTTGAACTACCAACTGCTTTTTTCTTATATAAAATTAGACAACTTAAAGGAACAGTCCACCGTATTTCCGTAATGAAATATGCTCTTATCTGAATTGAGACGAGCTGCTCCGTACCTCTCCGAGCTTTGCGCGACCTTCCAGTCAGTCAGACGCGCTGTCACTCCTGTTAGCAATGTAGCTAGGCTCAGCATGGCCAATGGTATTTTTTGGGGCTGTAGTTAGATGCGACCAAACTCTTCCGCGTTTTTCCTGTTTACATAGGTTTATATGACCAGTGACATGAAACAAGTTCAGTTACACAAATTGAAACGTGGCGATTTTCTATGCTATGGAAAGTCCGCACTATAATGACAGGCGTACTAACACCTTCTGCGTGCTTCGACAGCGCATTGTCATCAATGCGCTGTCGAAGCGCGCAGAAGGCGTTAGTACGCCTGTCATTATAGTGCGGACTTTCCATAGCATAGAAAATCGCCACGTTTTCAGTCCCGAATCACAGCTTGTTCACTTCACTCGCGTGCTCTGTGAGCTGCGCAGGGCCGGAGTGCGCACCCTCCAGAGGGCACTCGCTGTTCAGGGCGGAGTGATTTGGAGCGCAGGATGCCTGCGGAGCCGAGCGTATCCGTGTATTGGTGTTGCTGTGTGCACTAATCATTTTAAAAACGTTAATGTGATGCTCCACTGATACGGTCTAATGTAAACATGGGCTTAATGTTCCATTCATATTTAAAAAAAAATGGTTGTTGTACACATTATTTTTTTTCTTTTACACATTTTAAACATCTGTGCTTTTTAAAACATTTTTTTAACAGATTTTAAACATCTGTGCTTTTCTTTTTAAAACATCTTGTTTTACACATTTTAAACATCTCATAGCGTCGTTAGCTAGCACCTCTTGGCAGACAACACACTGTGGCAGTGGAGCATCTTCAGATCCAGTCCATGAAAATCCAAACTTTAAATAATCGTGGTCATGCTTCCTTCTTTTTTCAGTCCCCCCAGGATTCCGCGGGCCTTTTTTGTGATTGTTGCGGGCTAAAATGTCTGATGTTGCGGGGGGTTTTCCAAAAAATTGCGATGAAAGTTGCGGTGTTTTTTAGGTTTTTGTTGCGATTACATTGCGGGAGGAAGTGAAAGTTGCGAGAAATTGTTGCGATTTTCTTTTTTTGTGATTAAAATTGAGTGATATGTTAAATATTAAGTTATTACTGAAAAACTATTGATTAAAAACACAGACACTGAGAAATGGTCCTATAAACAACTTTACCAGTATAAAAGATTACCAGGGCTACAAAACAGGGATCCCAGACGTCCGCTATTTAGCGGAATTCCGCTATTTTCCAGCAAAAGTGGGGTTTTTTTTTTTTTTTAATCTCTTGTATATCCATTTAAAATATGTTTAAGTAAAATGACCAGCAGAATACGTTCTGATTTGGTTTGCTTGTTTAGCGATGTTTTCGTCGGCTTCGTTTGTTCTCGTTGACATTCGGGAACACTCGGAAGTTAAATTGATGTAAATACCGCGAGCAGTGTTGCCAGATTGCGCGGTTCTCCGCCCAGTTGGGGGGTTTCAAGTGCATTTTGGCGGGTTTTGAACATATTTTGGGCTGGAAAACGTCAGGAGTATCTGGCAACACTGACCGCGAGACTGTACACGATAGAACAAGAAAACAATATGCCTGCGTCCATTTGCTAGAAAACATGTTTTAACTCCGTTCGTGCTTTTGTTTCTAATGCATTGAAGTTAATTCAGAGCACTGCAGGAACATCAGAAAAGCAGAAGGAAAGATCAGAGAAACAAAAGCAGAGAAAACTGGAGGAAAGACAGAATGCACCCCAGAAAAGAGCATTAAATTCCTTTGCAGTGAAACCTTTCAAAAAGAGAGAGGTTTAAATCAAATATCTCCAGTATTTGCTGTACATATGTATATATCTAATATTACTGAATCATTGATTTCTGCTCATATTCATGATTTTTGAAAAATGAATGTGGCTTATATTAGACTAGTTTTGACATTAACTTGAAACAAAAAAAAATAAACAAATGAAATGAACTATGGATACTATTGTTATAACAATCAGTGGAATATTTAGGCAAGTATATTCTTCAAAGCTACATTTTCGTCTAATTTTTATAAAAAAATTTTTTGCCACTTATGTCATTGATTACAAAATATGGCATCAAATAGATACACATTATGGTTAAATTCTGTTGCTTTTCTATGTTAAATCTATGTAAAAAATGTGTTCTATGGCATCTTTAAATGTTAAAATCTCAACAGCTTCAGGCAGCCCCCTTGACCCCTGCTGATAGTTTCTCATCTCATTATCTCTAGCCGCTTTATCCTGTTCTACAGGGTCGCAGGCAAGCTGGAGCCTATCCCAGCTGACTACGGGCGAAAGGCGGGGTACACCCTGGACAAGTCGCCAGGTCATCACAGGGCTGACACATAGACACAGACAACCATTCACATTCACACCTACGGTCAATTTAGAGTCACCAGTTAACCTAACCTGCATGTCTTTGGACTGTGGGGGAAACCGGAGCACCCGGAGGAAACCCACGCAGACACGGGGAGAACATGCAAACTCCACACAGAAAGGCCCTCGCCGGCCACGGGGCTCGAACCCAGGACCTTCTTGCTGTGAGGCGACAGCACTAACCACTAGCCTACACCACCGTGCCGCCTGGTGATGGTTTCTTACATTCCTCTATTTTTTTCAATTACTGCTGGGATCCCTGTACAAAAATGCAGAAAAATAGTCTTTACTTATCCAAATGCACCTGTTGGTTCAAAAGTTAAAGTGCAGAGAACCTCACAGCACAACATGAAGTTACCTTAAAATATAATATAAATGCCTCAGCTTTCATGTAAGAAAAAAAAAAACTGTTAATACTAATACTGTGTGCAGGCAGTCTCTCCTGAAGACTAAATTAAACAATAATTATAAACTAATAAAATAAATGGCTCAGGCTGAAGTTCAAGTTTTTCAATTTGAACAGAATCTCACAGTATGATGCTGAAGCTGCCTAAACAATGGAAAATAAAATACCATTTTGGCAAAAATGTTGGCATCCATTAATTTCTTGTATTAAGTAAAAAAAAAAATAATGTAAAGTGCACACAGTCCTTCACTGTAAACATAACACACTTTCAGTAACAGAATTTAAGCCTACATAAACATTGACTCACACATGCAGTGTTGCCAGATACTGCTGACGTTTTCCAGCCCAAAATATGTTCAAAACCTGCGAAAATGCACTTGAAACCGCCCAATCTGGCAACACTGCGAGCATGCTACTTCTCTTGAACGTATACACGGAAGTAAGGCGGAAGGTAGTTTGTCGACGTCACCTCAAGACGACGCCAATGATTGGTCAAATTTGCGGGAAGGTTGCGGTGATGGGATATAATTGCAACACCGCCCTAAATTCGCAGGGATTGGTTCAATTTGCAAACCGCGAAATCCTGGAGTGTTTTTTTGCTTGGCCCAGACTCTGTCTCCTCACTCACTGTAGCTTTAGGTACTAAAAATCGATCCATTTTGTCTCTGGCAAAGGCTAGCTGAAGTTCGCTAAATGTCCGCAGTAGTAACTTATTCTGGTTTATTTTTCCTCACGTTGCCCCCCCCCCCCCCCCCCGAAGAACTGTGGCGCCCCCTAGGGGAGGCGCGCCCCACACTTTGAAAAGCCCTGCACTAAGACATACTTGGAAATTGTAGCGCCTCACTGAATACAATTAAATAAGTGGCAGCAAAAACACCAGAACTGGCCACTAAAAATTATGGCAAACTTTTCTGCTATCATTATGAATGTCTGATGTTGAGGAACAACCAACTGTTTATCCAAAAAATAATGCCAATGCCATCCTTTATTAAAAAAGAACATAAGAAGGCCAAGCAGATAGTTACCAACACACATTAGATCAACTTGGGATGGGATCAATCAATTAGTCACATTTAGGCCCAGGCTACTTGGAAACTTAGCCTTTTAAATATATTGATTTAAATTAAAATAAACAGTGTTTAAAACCAAAATGTGCTAGGCCTACTACCACAGAGGGAAACCACGTCGCGCGAGTAGCCTACGTCACATGGTTTAATCGACTTTTTTGATCGGCGCTTTTAGGGTCCTCCGATCAAACAATTTTTAGGCAATATCGGCCGATCATGATTGGCGGCTGATCAATCGGAGCATCTCTAATTACTAGTGAGTGTATTTTGGTCGTACTAAAATTTTGTATTCGAGTGAATTTCTTTGCGGAGTATATTTTGATAGTATGGCAGTTTTTATAGTGCCATTTTTAAATTTTGTTTGAAAACTTTCAAAGTTTGCAAATGGGCAAATTCCTCTGGTGCATTCCGATAGGATTTTGATAGGATTTTTAGTGCTTTTTAAAAATTCTGTTGGAAAGTGTTTAGTGAGTGAGATGCATTTTAGTCGTAGTAGGACAGTGCAGTATTTGAGTTGTTATTTTGGTTAAATCTTATTAAAATTTAATTAATATATGATATTATAGTTCTCTGTCATTTTACATGAGCTTACAGAAGGAAAACACATTTGATGCAATCCAATAATACTTTTTCACTGTGACTATTTAAGAAATGATAAACCTTCTTTTAAAGCATCACTTGTGTTGTTTTCTGTGGGTCTCTGTATGTAGACAATATTCAGACGAGATTTTTCAGCTAAAAATCTGATTTAAGACTTCCCTTTCATTGTTGTTATATTAAAATTCAAGACGAGTATTATTTCAGATTTTTCACTCTGAGCTCTCTCATGCCTGATACATGAATCCCATAACCTAGAGTAACTGATAGAACAATATCAACAATTCAAAAGCTCTTCAATTGTATAAATTTCAAATGGTTTGCAATGAATTGGAATCCACTGTTTTTATCATTTCAACCGCGCATCATACCCTCGTCCAATTGAAAATGTCGTTCACGCACTTTTCTCCCTCATGAAAAGTTGGCAAGTATGGCCTCAACAAGCTGCACAATATGCCATGATTTAAAAGAAATTTGGAATCCCGGATCCTCAAGCCTTCTGGAATAATGTCCTGTGAACTGATCAATGGAAAGTCCTGTTACATCTGGTGTACAGCTAACACAGCATTTCACAATAAGGTACCAGCAGTGAAACATGGTGGTGGTAGTGTGATGGTGTGGGGATGCTTTGCTGCTTCAGGGCCTTGATTGCTATAATTAACAGAGAAATTAATTGTGCTCTCTACCCCAAAATCCTGAAGGAGAATGTCTGGTCATCAGTCCGTGATATGAAGCTCAAGCGAAGTTGGTTTATGCGGCAAGACAACAATCCAAAGCACAAGAGCAAGTCCACCTCTGAATGGCTCCGAAGAAACAAAATCGAAGGGTTTTGAGCAGTCTAGTCAAAGTCCTGATCTGAACCCCATTGAGATGCTTTGACAGAAACTTAAACAGGCAGTTCATGCTCAAAAGCCCTCCAATGTGGCTGAATTAAAGCAATTCTGCTAAAAAAAAAAAAAGAGTGAGAAACACATTCCTCTGCGGCAAAATGAAAGATGGCTCCTCTGCGGCTAACTTGCATGTCTTTCAACTGTGGGAGGAAACCGGAACCCCCAGAGGAAACCCACGCAGGTGCGAGGAGAACATGCAGACTCCACACAGAAAGGCTTCAGTTGGCCATGAGGTTCAAACCCAGAACCTTCTTGCTGTGAGGTAACGATGCTAACTGCTACACAACTGTGCTGCACTTGTGAATTAATTTTTTTTTTTTTTTAATTTTTGAAATTGGGCGGCACGGTGGTGTAGTGGTTAGCGCTGTCGCCTCACAGCAAGAAGGTCCTGGGTTCGAGCCCCGTGGCCGGCGAGGGCCTTTCTGTGCGGAGTTTGCATGTTCTCCCCGTGTCCGCGTGGGTTTCCTCCGGGTGCTCCGGTTTCCCCCACAGTCCAAAGACATGCAGGTTAGGTTAACTGGTGACTCTAAATTGACCGTAGGTGTGAATGTGAGTGTGAATGGTTGTCTGTGTCTATGTGTCAGCCCTGTGATGACCTGGCGACTTGTCCAGGGTGTACCCCGCCTTTCGCCCGTAGTCAGCTGGGATAGGCTCCAGCTTGCCTGCGACCCTGTAGAAGGATAAAGCGGCTAGAGATGAATGAATGAATGAATGAATGAATGAATGAATGAATTTTTGAAATTAAAAATAAGAAATGACAGTTTTCAAAAAGTGAAAACTAAATAAAAACCACAATGAACAATGCAACACCAAACTAAAAGGAAATAGAATTGCAGTTAAAATCAGTTTCCTTTTCGTTTCATTCCCCCACTCAAGACAGTAACAGACTATTTCCAGAAGGTGGCAGTAATGTAACGTCGCCTGCCGTAAAGCTCCAAAGAAGAAAGATGCTTAGTGTGCACGAATCCTATAATATGCTAGAACAGGGTTTCCCAAAGTGTGGTGCGTGCACCCCCGGGGGTGCGCGATCTGCCACTAGGGGGTGCGCAAGATAAAAAATGTAATGGCGATTTTTAACTCTTCTTCTACGCCGTAACGGTTCTGCAGTAGTTTATGGCTTCATTCATTCATTCATTCGTGATGCTCAACTGGCAAAACTAAATGCGCCACCACAAATCAGGGATGAAGGAGGAGAAACCCCAACAGATAGGGAGGAATGTCTGTCTGTCTCTCTCTCTCTCGCTGCAGACTGAGCCGCCAGCGCTGCACTTCACAATCAGATGGATCCTCTTCTTTATCTGTTCCTGATATGCTCCTTAATTGTTGTATCTCTTTAAAATGCATATGTTCATAATTATCATTGCTATTTTTACTGTTATTACAGTATATGGGTCAGTCCATGAAATGGGGTTACCAAAATGTGACACAGAGGGAGTCACTTAAAACAATTTACAACTGAAAACAACTTTTATTTCCATGAAGCATTGACCATATAAGAAAATATAACATATAGTTGTTAAGATAACTCCTGCTCTACAATGTATGATAAAATCCATAAATATTTACCCGGTTGCTAATGTAACAAGGACACGAACAAGCTTTTAAAAATAAAGGAAAAATATTGATAAAATCAATTTTTTGCTTTTATTTGCTTGCTTTAAACATTAACACTGAATAAGAATTCATTAGAAATATTAGTTCAACATCATAAACACTGAAAATATGAAATACCAGTATTTCACAAACTTCATAAAATCTCTAAGATTTGAACAATAACAAGAGTCATTAACAGGAAACAGTTTCATCCTATATGGGGTAAATGAGATTATTGAATTCATTACTTTACTTAGTCACACTTATATCTGCACTTCTCTAGAGCACGTGTTGTGGTGTGTGAGATGCCGCGAGAAGTTATCTCGCGTCAGTTCAGCTGACCTAGATTGAGTAAATAGGTCTCGCAGGTTGTGAACGAACCAGGAAGTGAGTGGACGCTAAGCTAGGATGTGAGAAAAAACCTCGATAATTTCTTTTATTACCGTTTGTTTAAATTTCTTTCTACCTACATCGTTTTATAGTATATTCTTCTTTATATTAAAAACATCAATCATGATTTCAACTCGTTTTATCATTTTTTATAAGCCTGGTTTCTAACGTAACACGGTAGGACATCACAATGTTACGTTCACAACCTATTTTTAGTGGATGAATTCGAAGCTAAATAGTTTATAGAACCTTCTTAACTTTATTATGTGAGTGTAAAACTAAATTGCAAGTACCATGAAACTAATTTTATTGAAATTCTCAGAAAGTAATGAAGGTTTATTTAAGCTCAAAGTCAGCAAATATTCCATGTCACAAAAAACGTGTCATCCGTGTCCAGTCACAGGGGAAGAAAATGTTTCACATTTCTTTATTTCAAAAGAAAACTTCATTTTTTTTATTTATTTTATTTCTTCAAACAATATTTATGGATAATCTGCTAAATATTTCTTTAAATCATGGAAATTAAAGATGAAATGATTATGTAAACCCGGACCAATGAAAAGTAACATCATTTCATGGACTGACCCATATGTTAACTTTTTTGCAAATTAAATTCATTCTCAATTAATTTTCATAACCTTGTAATGACAGGGTTGTGTTGCTAGTGTTTTAAACACGGATGAAAATCATATATTTTCCCCGTATCTGGCTGGTAGACTACATGCCTCGATGTGAGCTCCCTTTGGAATGAATTTGCGCATTTACCGTGTTGCAACGTTTTAAAACTGTTACATTTCAATCAAATTCTATCTAATTCAAATACGAGAGCTCATAATACGTTAATGTGATTCGATGTTCTCATTCGAGCACGACGTGCTGCCTTTGTAAGAAAGCTTTGGTGTGTTTTTTTTTTTTTTTTTCCACTTTTGTGGTTTCCTGCAGGTGTGGCAAACGATGTTTATCATTTTAGCACGATTAAAGATGCTGCCTTTATAAGAAAGCGTGTGTTTTTTGAAACTGGGGAACTGGGGGTGCATCAACCTGGTTGGAGTATAGAAGGGGGTGCACGGCCAAAAAAAGTTTGGGAACCGCTGTGCTAGAACATGCACACTGCGTTAAATGTATTGGTGAGCTGCCGGCTCGTCACAACACCATCTTCGAAAGCTGATTTTTTCAGCATCCTTTAAGATGACCGATAAGCGAGTGGATGAAATTCCTTGGAAGGGACACGAACGCTTTGGGATTAACTGCACCCAATAGGCCAACATGTATTGGAAATCACGAGGGATCACTTTCATATTTTTGGGCTATTTACAGTCTGAAGATTCTCAGTCATCCAGGTCATAGTAAACTGTGGGTGGTAAAAGAGAGCAACTGGACTTGCTTGAAGATTCTTGAAGATGTTTCACCTCTCATCTGAAAAGCTTCTTCAATTCAGTCGGACTAATAGGCAGACCCTCCAGGATTTCGCGATGTTGCGATTTGCAACTTCAATGCAAATTCAACCAATCCCCATGAATTCAGGGCGGTGTTGCAATTATATCCAATCACCGCAACTTTCCCACAAATTTGACCAATCGTTGGCGTCGTCTTGAGGTGACGTCGACAAACTACCTTCTGCCTTATTTCCGTGTAGTATACGTTCAAGAGAAGCAGCATGTGCGCAGTGTTGCCAGATTGGGCGGTTTTATGTGCATTTTGGCGGGTTTTGAACATATTTTGGGCTGGAAAACGTCAGCAGTATCTGGCAACACTGCATGTGCGAGTCAGTGTTTATGTAGGCTTAAATTCTGTTCCTGAAAGTGTGTTATGTTTACAGTGAAGGACTGTGTGCACTATTTTTTTTTACTTAATACAAGAAATTAATGGATGCCAACATTTTTGCCAAAATGGTATTTTATTTTCCATTGTTTAGGCAGCTTCAGCATCATACTGTGAGATTCTGTTCAAATTGTTTCTTTTTCTTCTATGAAGCCTGAGCCATTTATTTTATTAGTTTATAATTATTGTTTAATTTAGTCTTCAGGAGAGACTGCCTGCACACAGTACTAGTATTAATAGTTTTTTTTTTTCTTACATGAAAGCTGAGGCATTTATATTATATTTTAAGGTAACTTCATGTTGTGCTGTGAGGTTCTCTGCACTTTAACTTTTGAACCAACAGGTGCATTTGGATAAGTAAAGCCTATTTTTCTGCATTTTTGTAGTCCTGGTAATCTTTTATATTGGTAAAGTTGTTTATCGGACGATTTCTCAGTGTCTTTTTGTTTTTTTAATCAATAGTTTTTCAGTAATAACTTAATATTTAACATATCACTCAATTTTAATCACAAAAAGAGAAAATCGCAACAATTTCTCGCAACTTTCACTTCCTCCCGCAATGTAATCACAACAAAAACCTAAAAAACACCGCAACTTTCATCGCAATTTTTTTGGAAAACCCCTGCAACATCAGACATTTTAGCCCGCAACAATCGCAAAAAAGGCCCGCGAAATCCTGGGGGGACTGAATAGGGAGTATCAGGTATTTATCCTGTCATGGATGAAAAGCAATTCTAAGGTGTCGTTGAGCCATCCTGTTGGTGTGGGTCACTGGGGGCTGGGTGTGAATGGCCTAGAGAGTCGTTGGGGTGATCAGTAGGTTGTTGGTTCTCTCCATCCTCTTGTGAGTCACTGACTACGTTTACATGCACATCCAAATCGAGCTGCTGTCGGTAATCGAGCTGAAGGTCCCAGCAGGGTGCCAGAGAAATCCAATCCTACATGCACACAATGAAATCGGGTTATTGTGTGAGGTGCATTGTGCACCCGAGCCACAGGTGGCGCAACACGCCCCATCGTGTTGGTACACTTCCGGTTGTCGTCATGAAGAAGAGCTATTCAAGAGTGTAAACAAAGTTATCAGTTCCGTGTTCTCCATTGCGCGTTTTTCTCCCATCCATGAATTTTAATATATTCAACTCCTTAAGCTGAATGAGCATGAACTCTGTCTCCTCATTGCTCCACAAGTGCACGTTTCTGCTTGCCTGTGGCAGTGGGGGCATGGTCAAGCACCGGTCTGTGACAGGAGGGCGGAGCCAGGGAAGGTGAGTGGCAGAATCACTTCACCTGACGGTAATTAACCTGTGTTTGTGTGTCTTCCCAGTAACCGCGCCCTATTTAAGGAGGCAGAGGGAGAGCAGAGGGGAGAGCTCATCCCGGGACTAGAACACAGCGCGCGCGCGCATGTGTGTGTGTTTTTCTCTCAAGAATAAAAGTAGGCTGTTAAACTGAAAAGTCTGACAATAAAAAGCCTATTAGTACCAGAAGCTTTGTCCTGCCGTCCTCTGTGCTCCACCCACACTTCAGAGAGCTCTACATCGCCATTTTCTCTTCTTCGTTTGTTCCTCCTGACCTCTTCTGCTGCTCGCTACTACTGTTGTCATGCCGACCGAGGCTGTTGTGTTTCCCGCTTGTGGTCTCGTCACTCGTCACTTCTGGAAGTAGCTCGACAACTAGCTCAATAGGGTTTACATGCACAAAGTAGCTCAGCAGAAATCGCATAAACTAGGTCGTGTAGCTCGATTCCGAGAAATCACGTTCGGTTCAATTTCAGCCGAATTAAGGTGTATACATGGCATTTTGAACTTCGATTTCAGTCGAGCAACAGCAGAAATTCGATTCTCTCTATGTGCATGTAAACGTAGTGACTGAAAACAGCTGGGTTTTGGTGTGCATTCAGTTGTCTGGGAAGTGTGCCAAGGACTGCATTGTAGGTGGCTGATAAATGGTGCCTTAGACCACCACTTCTGTTCAGTGATGGCTGTTCCAGGTTGACACAAATGGCTTCTTTAACTCCTCGCTCATACCAACGATCCTCTCTGGCTAAGGTGGGGTTTACATTAGACCGTATCAGTGGATCATCAGATTAACGTTTTTAAAATGATTTGCGTGCACACAGCAACGCCAATACACGATTCGCGTGCACACAGCAACGCCAATACACGGATACGCTAATCGCATGACTAATTAGACGGCACGTCACATGATCCCAGCGCATATCGGGCATGCGCAAGTCACTCACCACTTGCAAGTGGAAGGATGGCAAGTGGAAGGATGGCAAGTTTACCTTCTCCAGCAGATAAACACACCTGGCTGTGATGTTCATGTTCTCACTGAGTTTAAGCGCCTGAAGGAGGTAAATAAGTTGAAATTTGTAAATAAACCTCAGTGCGGCTCAGCGCTTCCTCCTGCGCTCCAAATCACTCCGCCCTGAACAGCGAGTGCCCTCTGGAGGGTGCGCACTCCGGCCCTGCGCAGCTCACAGAGCGCGCGAGTGAAGCGCACGAGCAGTGATTCGGGACTGAGCCGCTGTGTGTGTGATACCAACGCCAGCGAATCAGGAAGGTGGATGTCACAGTGACGTTGTCCAATGACGACGTCAGCTAGAGCTCAGCACAGCGTTTCCGCGTTCCTCAATGTTTACACAGCACCGGATCAGATACGAACTGGGTTGAATACGTGGGCCCTGGCGGATTCAAGTTGTTCCGCCTGTGGAGTCGTTTCCCGGCGTTTTAATGTGAACGGACAGTGCATCCGCGACGAAAACGAGACGGATACGGTCTAATGTAAACACCACCTAAAATGCGTACGTTGCAATCCTGAAATGAGTGTCCTTTGTTGTTAAGATGAAGGTAGACAGCAGAGTCCTGGCCTGAGGAACTGGCTCTCCTGTGTTGAGCCATACGCCTGTGAAGCGGTTGTTTTGTTTCCCCAATATACGAGTCCGTGCATTCCTCACTGCACTGAATTGCATACACTACGTTGTCCTGTTTGTGTCTGGCTATTCTGTCCTTAGGGTGGACCAGTTTCTGCTTCAGGGTGTTACTGGGTCTGAAATGTACCGGAATGTTGTGTTTGTAGAAGATCCTCCTGAGTTTCTCACATAGACCAGAAATGCAGGGAATGACAATGTTCTTGCGTTTGTTCCTGTTATCCTCCTTGTCTGTTATGTTCCTTTTTCTGCTCTTGAAGAAAGCCCAGTTGGGATACCCGCAGTTCTGAAGTGCTTTCTTGATGTGATTTTGCTCCTTCTTTTTTCCCTCTACTGTTGTAGGAATTTTCTGAGCCCTGTGTTGCAAGGTCCTAATGACCCCCAATTTGTGTTCCAGTGGGTGGTGAGAGTCGAAGAGTAGGTACTGATCTGTATGTGTGTGGCTATTTACTAGGGCTGTGCTCACGATACTCGATCATGCATGATTTTCGGGGGTACGATGCGATATCGTTTACTCACTTGAAAATTGAAAATCCCATATATGACACATTTCATGCATATCTCCCGGTTCTGTAGAAGGTTGTCATCAATTTTCACTTGATTTAAAGCATGTTTCATGACAGAAATCGATGGAAATTCATGCTTGCAACCAGCGCTTGAAACTAACGGTGTCCCGACGTCCCGGGGACCATAAAAAATGTCATCGGGACACAAAATTATCATATCTGGGACAATCCCGGGACAATGGAAAAAAAATAGATCTAGAAAAAAAGTTCTACATAAAAGGTGCAGTACGAGATTTTGGAATAACAGTTCCCGCAAGCCATATTTTGAAAAGAAACACTCCCACCCCCCGCGTCTCCACCCCTCCTCCCCCTTATAAAGCCTGAGAAATTCCGGCTTTATAATGGGTGTCTATTGCGTTACACACCAGTGGAGCTCGTTAAGTTGTTGGAGTGTAGAGAGCTTGGAAAAATAGCTCAAACTTTCTCATTTAAACTGTGTTTTCAGCCCCAATTTTCACTCCACACACACAATTTTCTCAAAAGTAGTAGCCACACTTGTCCTGATTCACACAATGTGTCTCCCTGAGCGATAGGATTTAGTTTTTGAATGAGAAGCCTGAAAGTAACGAGAGCACAGCCGCGCAGCCTCATAGACTCCCATTATAAACGTGGCAGAAAAGTCACTCGTTTTTAACTCGCTCTAGTGACCTCATTTTTTACACTACAGACAAAAAAATTACATCAGTGTGTTCAGGAGAGCCTTGTGGCGCTCACTGTGAAAGAATTTTGTGAATATCTCCTTCCGTTTTCGTGTAAATCCCCGTTGTTTGGAGGGAGCGCTCTGACAGAATCCTGCGCTCTGTGTGACACTCTGCTCGCTCTCACACACACACAGAAGGGACGGGCTGCTCGCGGGCTTCAGTCTGATTGACGTGTCAGTATCCAATCATTTTGAGGTGGTACCTCGATATGATTGGATGGCGTTTTTCCTTTATTTTACACTGTAGACTGGATTAAAATATTTCGTTTTTTGGGTCAAACCTTCTATTGTACTGCTTGCAACATGGGTGTGCATTTCATCCATTGATGGTATGGCTGATTGCTTTCAAAACATCTCTGAATGGGGCAACAGGTATATTACATAAAAATGGATAACGGTAATGGTGAAAATGATAAGTTGGCCTTATATATGCCAACAGATATTCAAGGTATAAGTAGATGAAACGAACATAAAAGGGGTCTTATTTTCAGCTAAAGTGTACTGCAGATGTAGTGAGCTGAAACATTTTCTGAATGAGCTAGTTGGCCCCTTTTAAATAAACGGGTATCTATTCATACAGTGAGATCGCCAAAGTTTAATAAACTGAAAATGCAATAACTGTAATTTTGAAGTAGATGATGTATTGGACATGTCACTTGTGTTTTGTGACTTATTGTAAAAATGATATAAAGGGTTCAAAATCGTATAGTTACAAATATAATAGTAACTTCATATGATATTAATCACTGGTTATTTCAGAGAGGAAAAAAATGGGGACACTATTGCTTCCATTCAGGACAATACAACACAGAATTCGGGACCACTGGGGGACACAAAGAAAAAAAGTTAATTTCGAGCCCTGCTTGCAACCTGTTCCAACCAAAAACGTTTTTATTTACAAATGGTGCTTCCAGTTACTCAGGGCATGCGCACTAGAAATTGGGCGCTCTGCTTCAATGCGCTCTGATACAGACGCTGCAAGCCGCTAATTACGTCCCCCATGTCTCCATGGCCTCGTCTCGAGACTCATTGATTGAATAATTTTGGCGCCAAATGTATTCGCGCCCTCTACTTACAATACATTAAAGACATCGTTTAACTCGATATATCGCGATATATATGGTACAATATCATGAGCAACTGATGGCAAACGAGCACAGCCCTACTATTTACAGTATTTTGATGTTTGGATGTGCTGATTTTCATATGGTACACCAGTAAAGGGTCATCTATATATAACACGTTACATGTTTGCCATTATAATAATTTATATATGGAAAGAAAGGTTCAGAATAGATTCGTTTAATGGATTATATGATGACACAGGATAGATGGATGAATGGATGGGAGGATTGAGCTCAGTAAATTCAGTGTACAGATCAAATCAAGTTTATTTGTATAGCACTTTTAACAATAAACATTGTCGCAAAGCAGCTTTACAGAATTTGAACGACTTAAAACATGAGCTAATTTTATCCCTAATCTATCCCCAATGAGCAAGCCTGTGGCGACGGTGGCAAGGAAAAACTCCCTCAGACGACATGAGGAAGAAACCTCGAGAGGAACCAGACTCAAAAGGGAACCCATCCTCATTTGGGCAACAACAGACAGCCTGACTATAATATTAACAGTTTTAACAGGTATAACCCTCAACTGTCCTCATGGGGCCGTCCTTCACAGGAGTGGTGCGATAAAACTCCAACCAGACACAGGGCACCAGGATGGATCAAGCAGGTCCGAGGGGCAGAAGAGGCCAGCATCTCAATCCCAGGATCAACATGTAACTCAGAGGGACAGATGGGGGGGGGAGAGAGAGAGAAAGAAAACACAGGTTGTTAGGTATGCCCTAAAAATGACAAGTATTAAATCTGTGTGGTAGGCTCGCAGAGACGAGAGTCTTTACATCAGGCATAACACACAACAATGGCATGTTAATATGGTAAATATATCATGACCTGCTCTGGCTGGATGCTTGATTGGGTGATGGGAGCACACTCCTCAGCAATGATGAGATGCAGATGGGACCCTTAGGCCTGGCCAAGACAATTCAGTTACATTTCACCGGGTCTGGGACATGCGACAGAATGTCTGACGGCCGATTCCCTGCAGGCTACGATAGCCAGTCGAGGTCCCCACCGTCTCCACCAAAAGATTTCCTGTTGACTCCATGTAACTCAGAGGGACAGATTTGGGGTGGGGGGGGGAGGGAAAGAAAACACAGGTGGTTAGGTATGCCCAATGTCACCTGAATAAGTAGGAGCAGTATACATATTGCACCGAGTACAAGCAGGGACTCCGGCAACTAACTATGACAGCATAACTAAAAGGAGAGAGCCAGAAGGTAACACAGGCATGAGGGAGCCCTGGGACATAAAGCAGCCAGCCACTACACCGTCAACAAACTCGAGTGAGCAAGCGAGTGGGGACTGACAGCATCCATACATCCCAGTTTACCGAAGCACTCTATGTCTGAGGACCCTCCAGATCTACACCTTTACCTCATAAACACCATTAACAAAAGGCTTGACTACAGCTTGCCAAATTCCAAATAGTGAACCGCAAACTAACTTTAATGGAGGGATTTGTGTACGAATGAACAGCATGTTAAGCAAAACCATTCCCCTGTTTTCATCTAGCTCAAAAACACATTTAAATGATCTTATCTATGATGAGTCATGACGGGTATATGACAACGGACACAAGTCACAAAGATGACCAGCAAACATTATGTACAATAATTTTAAATTAAGCAGTACTTGGTGACAGACCTACGATAAAACATGATAGTCTGACCTGTCATAATGTCTAGTTTCATTTAGTTGAGCAAACGCGGATTTCTTTCATGTTGGCTGTAAACATATGAAAAAATATGCTTGCTGAACATTTACACTCCTGTATGACACGTTCAGAGTGATCACAAACCCTTACTGTCGCATTTTTTTTTTTCATTGCTGAGCATTATTTCAGTGTTCAGACACGCACTGTATTTTTATGCCTCCGCCACCATAAGGTGCAGGAGGCATTATGTTTTCGGGTTGTCCGTGTGTGCGTCCGTCCCGAAACCTTGTGAACGCGATATCTCAAAGGCTAATGAAAGGAATTTCACCAAACTTTCACCATTTGTGCGCTTTGGGACAAACATGAACTGATTAGATTTTGAGATCAAAAGGTCTAAGGTAGGGACGTTAACCGATGACCGTTTGACCGGTGGTTGACCGAATCAACGTCAACCGGTTAATTTTTTTTTTTGGTTGTCGGTGGAAAAAAAAAAAATGAATCGTTTTGAAGCTGCCGATTTTGGAGCGGAGAACCTGGAATTCTGTGTTGTAAACGCTTGGGCCATGCCATGCGGTGTAAGGATGACAGCTGACAAATCAGAAACACCCATTCAGTCATGTCCCGCCCTCCCGCCCCAGTTAAAGACAGCTGACAAATCAGAAACACCCATTCAGTCATGTCCCGCCCCAGTTGAACACAGCTGCCACTCGGCGAAAGAAAAAAGTGTAGACACAGGCTTTTTAGCTTACAAATTAATTATTATTAGAAGGCACATGGAGTTTAGTCGTGCCTTGGCCAGTGCATTCTGAAAGTATGTTTCGGTCTGTAGCCAACAATGCATGTTATTGCAGATCAGATCTCTCCACACAAACTAAAGGCGCAGATGCCGACTTTTTCACGGTTTTTTCATGGACTGTAACGGCATTTGCTTATGTAGTAATTTTAATACAGAATTTACTCTGATGAAATTATTCAGACACTCCAACGCCCCCCCCCAAAAAAAAAATCGGATCTGCACGAGCCGTGAAAAAGGCGCGCCGTTTGCATCCCTGTTTAAACTCATAGGTTAACCGACTTTAACCGGCTAATGAGGCTCGGTGGTCGGTCAAGATTTTTTTTTTTTTTAGTTTTCGCCATTCCTAGTCTAAGGTCAAGGTCACTGTGAGGTCAAATGTCTGTCCGAGAACCTTTTGAACACAATATCTCCAAGGCAAATCAAAGAATTTCACCAAACCTTCACCGTTTGTGCATTTGGGGACAAAGATAAACTGATAGTAGATTTTGAGATCAAAAGGTCTAAGGTCAAGGTCACTGTGAGGTCAAATGTCTGTCCGAAAACCTTGTGAACACAATATCTCCAAGGCTGATGCAAGTAATTTCACCAGGTCAAGATTACTGTGAGGTCAAATGTCCATCCCCAAACCACAACTTAATAAGGCGTGTAGTCTACCGGGCGGAGGCATCCCCATCGATGCTGTTGGCGTCGAGTTCTATCTAGTTGTCCCCTGTATCAATGCAATATACATATTGGGATATCTATGACAAGAATCAGCAAACCAATATAGCATCCAGATGTGCCGGAAGGAACAGCTTGTGTCCTATCTAGTTATTATGGGCTGTATAAATAAATAACTAAACTTTTTTTTGTCAAAACTATTTATGCACTTGTAAAACTAACTGAATTAAAGAAAAAATAAACTAATGAATGTTACAGCTCACTTTTTTTTTCCTTCATAGAAGTCTTATGGCCATGAGTGCAAATCTCGCAGTTTTTTTTTTTTTTTTTAAATAATAAAACACTTGAAGCATTGAAACAAAAAATATCGGTGCATTCCATCATGTTACCGCCGCAACACGGTGCTTAGTAACCTGTTGGAACTGATCTATTTGAGTTAAAGCTCATTTTGTACACAGACTAAACCTCCAACAATGGATGCTCATGAGCAGCAAGTTGTCAGACGGCCCAGATAACACAAGTGTTTTGTTTTTTTTAAATGTATATAAAGTTGTGTAGGTGTGATATAAAGATGAGGGATGTTTGGCATTTAGAATGAAGATCAGAGGAAGCGTATGGGGATGGACACACTCACTGCGCTCTTGAGATGAAAATTAAACCCTGACCCCTTGTCTTACTATTTATTATTATACCCCCGCTCCGAAGGAGGGGGTGGTATACTTGTTTACCTCTGTCCATCTGTATCTCTGTCCGTCCGAAACACCCTTCTTCTCAGCAACTGCAAATCATAGTCACTTGTTACCAGACTTCAGCTTGGGGTTCTATACCGTGTAGACCATTTTCAGGTCTGTCACACATCGACTTCCTGTTTACCGGCTTAATGTATTCACGAAACATTATAGCGTGGATTTACAAAATTTTGGTAACATTTTTCTCAGCAACTACAAATCACAACTGCTTTATTCATAATAAGTGTCCTATTCCTTTGATAACTTGCATTCTGATATAAGCGAGAGCGGGGTACACGTAAGTGAGCAGTATCTCACAGTTGATCTTGTTTGTGATGAATCCAAGAGTGTAAAGTAAACTATACAGTTGTAAAATACAGAACACAGCACTCACTTTTTATGGGATAGATTAAAAAGTCTTAAATAACCAGAGTCCTCTTGCATCTCATTACTGTATGGTTTAACTTTTGGCTAACACATTTTTGGACATTTTAGAATTTTCTGGGGAAAAAAACACCCACTTTTTAACTCTTACTAGGCTGCCTGTCTGATCGCCATTAAATTTTCCATGTTGCATGGAGAGAGTTTGACGACAAGTTTATAAAAACAGTTTTGATGGGACAAACCAATAACTGCCACAAGTCAGTGACATTGTGGGCCATCACATGTATGTGCTAAAAGAGCTGTACCTTCTGAATGTAAAGTCAGATGAAATTTATTATATTTTTAAATAATTTCATAATTGGCCAATTGGAGGTGCAGTAACTTTAAAAAAAAATGCATTTAAAAAAAAATTAGTTTGACGTAAGATGAAATTTGCTTTTCTTTTAATTGTGCAATTTTGAAAACGTTACCCGAAGTTATTTTTCAAATGAGTGTATTCAGGGAAGAAATGCTATAGAGGTTTTTGACCCACGTGACCGTTGCCATGTCGACAAGTAGATGGCGCCATTTTGGCAGTCACAACAATGGCGACTCCCACTAGATCTGTATACCTGTATATCTGTATCCCACAGGATCTGTATACCTATGTCGTTAAAAACCCATCGCCATACACAGGTATTGATCTGAAAGCGTATAAGAGTTTGGACGCCTAGAAATATTTTGTGTCAGGCTGGGTAACATGCCTACATCAGTGGGTCGTCCCTGGAGCCAGTGGTCGCCATCTTATTACAGCTAAGGTTTGTTCACATTTTCATTTACTTTCAGTCCTCAGGATAAACAAAATGTTATTAAATGTCATTGAAATAACTTCTTAGTCTGTTGAGACATGGCCTGTTATAAATTTGCTGTTACCAGGCAATGACCAAGAACTGTATTATTAGGGTCGGTGTCTGTGTTGTAGCAGTGCACTAGCAGCTAGCTGTTAGCACTAGCTAATGTCAACAACATAGCTGGTATGTTACTGTAGCAATGTTTACGTTCAGTCATTTGGATGACTGTTAAAACCTTTCAGTCTCAAGTTTTTCCTTTACTGTATTTACTGAGCTAGCACGCTCGGGCAAGCTGGAAGCTAGCGCGCTCTGGCGCGCGCTAGTTCCCGGCCTGCCCGAGCGCACTAGCTCAGTAAACTAGTAAATACAGTAAAGGAAAAACTTGAGACTGAAAGGTTTTAACAGTCATCCAAATGACTGAACGTAAACATTGCTACAGTAACATACTAGCTATGTTGTTGACATTAGCTAGCTTGACCTTCAAAATGGCGGACACCGGGGTGTCACGTGACCCTGTGACGTCAGGTGAAAAACCTCTATACCCAACCAAATTCTGGAAAACTCGGAAAATGGAGGACTTTAGGACCCTGGGGAACAAGCCGTGGTAACACAGCTGCAGAGCGTCTGATGTCTTGTAATGATTTCTACCTTAATGGAATTTAATTTATGTAAACATGGAAAAAAAAAACTTTTCCCGTACCATACAAATCATGATGCAGAAGCAATTTGTACTGAAATGGTGTACAGCTGTGTGCATGTTCCATCATTTAAGCAGAATATCCGCGGTAGTGTAAATTAGGTAATGAACATTTTCTTCAGTGCTCATTATTATATGCATGCTTTCTTTCTGTCCTTGGTCTTGAATCAGCGCCAGAATACAGTCCTGTGATCTGAACGTTAGGATTATTCTCTGTCTTTCCTATAAATTGGCTCTTTATTATTTACTCCTTTATGTTTGGATTTGTCCGTCCACATGAATCATTCACAGTTTAGTAACACAATTCAACGTTTTATTTCTGTAATATTTTATTTTAAGATAAAAGCCTATTTCAGTGTTTTTTTTTTTCAAAGAGTTTATTCTGTGAAGCCATAATAAAAGTGGAAGAAAAGTGAAAATCTATGGATCAAAGTAAACACGAACTAGGTACAACAACAAGTGTAGACTTGTACGACCAAAGGTATGTGCACCCCTGACCATCACACCTTTGTGATTCTTCCATAAAGTTGGAAACACACAATTGTAGAGAATGTCCCTGTATGCTGTAGCATTACGATTTCCCTTCACTGGAACTATGAGGCCCAAACCTGTTCCAGCATGACAGTACCCCTGTGCACAAAGCGAGCTCTATGAAGACATGGGGTGTTAAAGGGATCCTCCAGTGGATTGATTTTCAAACTTATTTTATGTAAAATTAGTCATAGATTTCAAAAATCAAACTTTCATTTTCAGAGTTTTCAAAAAAATGCATTTTTTAAAAATTTAATTTTTTTTTTAAGAATACTGGTTGGGCTTCCTGTGGTAGTGACGTATGTGATGACATCAGCTAGTGGTCGCTTGCAACAGCTTTAAGCCTCGGTCACAACCGGCCATACGTGCTCCTATGGCCGGTCTACGTGCAAGAAACGCACGGAGGGCGCGTGTGAAACGCACGGAGGGCGCGTGTATGACGTGCTGATTTTCGAGCCGTAGACTGGCCGCAGACCAGCCGCAGAGGTTCTTTGTCATGTCAAACAAACTCTACGGGTGCTTGCGTTTTTTTCAGGTTGCAAGACAAACTTATGGCCAACGTGCGTCTTTCTCCACGAACAAAAAAAAAAAAAACGCAGTGATTTGGGAAACGCCAAAAATCGCACAGCCAAAAAAATCGTACGTCTGGTTGTGACCTAGGCTTTAGTCGCCTCAGTGTGTGTGTGGTTTTTTTTTTTTAAAGTACGAAATCTCAACTAAGTTTTAATATGGCTTTACCATTCCAGTTTCAACCAGAATATCATGAAGATGAAATAGTGGATTATATGAGTGATTCCAGCAGAGAAAATAACGACAAAACGGAGCTCAGCTCCGAAGATGGTGTCCAAAGAAGTTTCATCGTGGTGGTGTTTGGCCAATGTCAACCTCTGGAAACAGACGCAATGTGTATTTGTTGCCAGGAATTGCAGTAATTAATATCTCAATTAACAGAAGGTATTGTGTCTGAATCGAATGCTCTGTCTCTTGATTTGTCAGTGATTGTTCTTCGGTGTCAGTGTTTTCTTTGTCACCCGTGTTTTCTCCCAATATACACTGAAGAACCTACAACACATTGGAATACTGATTACAATTCAACACTGATGTACTACAAAGAATCCTGGTTGAGCAAAATCAAAACTAACCTCTCGGTAGTGTCTCTCTTGACATTCAACACTGCATCAGTGGACTTTTGGAGTTGAATGATGGACAAATATCATAACTGCATGGCGCTGACGCAGAGCGGCGGCCTCTCCTGTAGCTCCGTCCATATCCTCTTTCTTTGACTTTAGCGCTTTCTTTTAGCGGTTTTCTTTTAGTCTTTTTACAACTACACACGTCTGGTGTGTAGTAGTAGTAATAAATAATAATAATTATTATTATTATATCTTATGGATATTTCTGGTGTCAACATGCGGCGCAGCGGAGATTTTCGTGGTTATACTCGGGAACAACTGCTCGCTCTACAACCGGGGGGACGCGAGGGCATTGTCCACTCAATACCTGCGGAACTGAGGTGGTGGTACTGGGACTGCAGAGCTGGGGCCAAGCGCAAGGCTAAGATGATGGAGGGGCGGTGGAGGTACAAACCCTCTGTTCCATCGGTGCTTATGGGGAACGTGAACTCGCTAACCAACAAAACTGATGAACTGGCAGGACTGGTGAAAACCCAGAGGGCTCTACAGGGAGTGTAGTTTGTTGTGTTTCACGGAGACGTGGCTTAACAGCGACACACCGGATTTTAATGTGGAGCTACCTGGATTCACTACAGTGAGAGTGGACAGGGATGCGAAGCTGAGCGGCAAGTGCAAAGGTGGGGGACTTGCACTGTTTATTAACACCAGATGGTGCAACCAGGGCTCGAAATTAACTTTTTTTCTTTGTGTCCCCCAGTGGTCCCAAATTCTGTGTTGTATTGTCCCGAATGGAAGCAATAGTGTCCCCATTTTTTTCCTCTCTGAAATAACCAGTGGTTAATATTATCATATGAAGTTACTATTATATTTGTAACTATGCGATTTTGAACCCTTTATATCATTTTTACAATAAGTCACAAAACACAAGTGACACATGTCCTATACATCATCTACTTCAAAATTACAGTTATTGCATTTTCAGTTTATTGAACTTTGGCGATCTCACCGTATGAATAGATACCCGTTTATTTAAAGGGGCCAACTAGCTCATTCAGAAAATGTTTCAACTCCCTACATCTGCAGTACACTTTAGTTGAAAATAAGACCCCTTTTATGTTCATTTCATCTACTTATACCTTGAATATCTTTTGGCATATATAAGGCCAACTTATCATTTTCACCATTACCGTTATCCATTTTTATGTAATATACCTGTTGCCCCATTCAGAGATGTTTTGAAAGCCATCAGCCATACCATCAATGGATGAAATGCCCTTGAGCAAGGCACCGACCCCAACATTGCTACAGGGACTGTAACACTGTAAAAAACCATAAA
This sequence comes from Neoarius graeffei, assembly GCF_027579695.1. Taxonomy (NCBI): domain Eukaryota; kingdom Metazoa; phylum Chordata; class Actinopteri; order Siluriformes; family Ariidae; genus Neoarius; species Neoarius graeffei. Next base: position 42,684,058 of record NC_083570.1, read on the forward strand.
GTCACTTTGGATAAAAGTGTCATATCATATAAGTGCAAACAAAGCAATGTAATGCAAGTTTTTTTATTATAACCTTTAGTCATAGAAATCATTTACCGGTACATTATTTACAGTGCTTAATTTCATTTTCTTTGACCTAGATAAATTTCCCATTCATTTCTATGGAATTATTTGAAAAACTACACACATTTTCAAACATCCGCTGCTCTGGCATGCTTTCACCTAGAGACATGATTCAAACTTTAAAACGTAGAGAAACTTCTCCTCTGTGGATCTGGCATTCAACTTTTTGCTAGGTTCTATACTTTTGGCTCAGACCCAGCTCAAACACCATGTGGGTTCCTGGAGAAAATCCGGCTTTATAATGGGTGTCTATTGCGTTACACACCAGTGGAGCTCGTTAAGTTAGAGTGTAGAGAGCTTGGAAAAATAGCTCAAACTTTCTCATTTAAACTGTGTTTTCAGCCCCAATTTTGACTCTACACACATAATTTTCTCAAAAGTAGTAGCCACACTTGTCCTGATTCACACAATGTGTCTCCCTGAGCGATAGGACTTGCAGTTTTTGAATGAAAAGCCTGAAAGTGAGGAGAGGGCAGGCGCGCAGCCCCATAGACTGCCATTATAAACGTGGCTGCGCTTTGACTGTTAAATCAGAAAAGTCACTCGTTTTTAACTCGCTCTAGTGACCTCAATTTTTACACTACAGACAAAAAAGTACATCAGTGTGTTCAGGAGACCCTTGTGGCACTCAATGTGAAATAATTTTGTGAATATCTCCTTCCGTTTTCGTGTAAACCCCCGTTGTTTGGAGGGAGCGCTCTGACGGAAAGCTGCCCTTTTTTGTGTGCCCCTTCCCCACCCGCGCGCTGAGCAGAGAGAGACAAAAATACAGTCCAGCTCAGCTCCGGCAACTGTGACTGCGACGCGCACTGCATCACTCTCACGATTTCCCCCGGGGGAATTGTCGTCTCTAGATCTATTTTTTTCCATTGTCCCGGGATTGTCCCAGATATGATAATTTTGTGTCCCGATGACATTTTTTATGGTCCCCGGGACATCGGGACACCGTTAGTTTCGAGCGCTGGGTGCAACCCGGGACACGTAAACGTTAAGGTGATCATCTGCTGCCGGGACATTGAACTGTTAGCGGTGAGTCTCCGACTGTATTACATGCCTCGGGAGTTTACACACGCCATTTTCACCTGTGTTTTATATTCCTCCGCGTGCAGACGCGCAGGCGACGTCATTCATTCCACCATAGCAGCACTGCAGACACAACACCCCGAGGCTTTCTTCTCGATCTCTGGGGATTTTAACAATGTCACTCTAGACTCCGCTCTCCCTGCCTTTCATCAGTTTGTGGACTGTCCCACTAGGAAAAACAGGACCATAGACCTATTGTATGCCAATGTAAGGGATGTATACAGGGCAATCCCACTACCACCGCTGGGGAGATCTGACCATAATCTGGTTCTCCTACAGCCTCAGTACAAATCAGTGGTTCTGAGGCAGCCCGCCACCATGCGTTCATTCAGGGCCTGGTCTCCCAAGGCAGAGGAAACTCTTAAGGACTGCTTCGAGATGACCAACTGGAATGTACTGTTAGACCCACATGGGGAGGACATTGGGGAGGTGACACACTGCATAACTGACTACTTGAACTTTTGCAGGGACGTTGCTGTTCCCACGAAAACTGTACGCTGCTTTCCAAACAACAAGCCCTGGATTACCAGTGAAGTCAAGGGCCTCCTCAACCAAAAGAAGAGGGTGTTCAAAGACGGAGACAGGTCAGAGCTGAAGCGTGTACAGGGGGAACTCCAAAGTCTGGCTAAAAGAGGCCAAGGAGTCGTACAAGAAAAAGGTGGAACAGAAGCTGCAAGAAAACAACATGGAGGTCTGGGATGGGATGAAAACCATCACAGGCTGCAAGAACAGCGGCAGCTCAGCAGACAGGGGCATGGACAGGGCAAACCAGTTTAAACACTTCAACAGGTTTGATTGTCCTACTCCTGCTGCCTCCTCCTCCCCTCCTCCTGCCGCAGTTGTCACCTCGTCACCATCCCCAGCAGATCAGCCCTCACCCCCACCACCAACATCATCAGAGCCATCAACAACACCTGCAGACGGAATACACACATCCAGTCCTCCCATCTTCACTGCAGCCCAAGTCAGGAGAGAGCTGAGGAGACTCCACTCCAGGAAGGCAGCAGGCCCGGACAAGGTGTGTCCCAGGATGCTGAAGGCCTGCGCTGCCCAACTGGGGGAGCCCCTCCAACACGTCTTTAACAACGTCTTCACCTCGGGAGGGTTCCTGTCGTGGAAGACGTCGTGCCTCATTTCAGTTCCCAAGAAAATACATCCAAAGGAACTGAATGACTACAGGCCAGCTGCCTTGACATCACATGCGATGAAGACCATGGAGTGACTGCTGCTGAACCTCCTCAGACCCCAGGTCCACCATGCTGAGGACCCACTGCAGTTCACGTACCGGGAGAAGGTGGGAGTGGATGACTCCATCCTCTATCTTCTGCACAGGATTCACTCTCATCTGGACAAGGGGAGCAGCGCAGTGAGGATCATGTGTTTTGACTTCTCTAGCGCCTTTAACACCATCCAGCCCCTTCTACTGAGACACAAGTTACAGGAGATGGAGGTGGACACGCATTTGGTCTCCTGGATCACAGACTACCTCACCGGGAGACCACAACACGTCAGGATCAGGGACGGCATTTCTGACACGGTGATCAGCAGTACGGGAGCACCACAGGGGACTGTGCTCTCTCCAGTTCTGTTCACTCTCTACACATCAGACTTCAAATACAACTCAGAGTCTTGCCACATGCAGAAGTTCTTGGACGATACTGCGATTGTGGGATGTGTTCATGATGGACAGGAGGAGTAGTACAGGAGTCTTGATACAGGACTTTGTGTTGTGGTGTAAATCCAACCACCTGCAGTTGAACATTGGCAAAACAAAAGAAATGCTTGTGGACTTTAGAAGGTCCAGGCCGACTCTGCAGTTGATCTCTATTGAGGGGGTCGATGTGGAGATGGTCAGGACCTACAAATTCCTGGGTGTACATCTGGACGACAAGCTGGACTGAAGAGTGAACACTGATACCCTCTACAGGAAGGGTCAGAGCAGACTCTACTTCCTGAGGAGGCTCGGGTCCTTCAGGATCTGCCGAAAACTGCTGCTGATGTTCTACCAGTCTGTGGTAGTCAGTGTCCTCCTCCTCTTCTCTGCTGTAGTGTGTTGGGGAGGCAGCATTAAGAAGAGAGACGCTGGACAGCTTGACAGTCTGGTGAGGAAAACTGGCTCTGTGCTGGGAACTGAGCTGGAGTCCCTTAGATCAGTGGCAGAGTGAAGGGCCCTGAGCAAACTGCTCTCAATCATGGACAATGTTCCCCACCCTCTGCACAGCGCCATCATCAGGCAGAGGAGCTCGTTCAGTGGCAGACTGTTGTCCCTGCCCTGCACCACGTACAGATTCAGGAAGTCTTTTGTCCCTCGGGCCATTAGACTGTTCAACTCCTCCCGGCTCAGCAAAAATAAGACTCTGTGACTCTGCTGTACTCAGGACTAGTTACACTGCTTGTTTCATGTCCATTGCACTTTTCTGCTGCTTATATAGATGTACATTTATATGCATAGATGGGTATATACAGATATTTGTAGATAAGCCGGTATGTTGTACTTTACCTTATTATATACTTTACTGTTATGTACCTACTTGTATATTATACATACTGCTATATATATACACTAACTTAATTTAATATTATATATCGTATACTATCACACTATTACATATACACTTAGGTCCATATATATTTGGACACTGACACACATTTTGCTTTTTTACCTGTTTACTGAAACATATTCAAGTTATAGTTATATAATGGACATAAAGTCCAGACTTTCAGCTTTCATTTGAGGGTATCCACATTAAAATTGGATGAAGGGTTTAGGAGTTTCAGCTCCTTAACATGTGGCACCCTGTTTTTAAAGGGACCAAAAGTAATTGGACAATAGACTCAAAGGCTATTTCATGGGCAGGTGTGGGCAATTCCTTCATTGTGTCATTTCTCAATTAAGCAGATAAAAGGCCTGGAGTTGATTTGAGGTGTGGTGCTTGCATTTGGAAGCTTTTGCTGTGAAGAAAACATGCGGTCAAAGGAGCTCTCCATGCACGTGAAACAAGCCATCCTTAAGCTGCGAAAACAGAAAAAACCCATCCGAGAAATTGCTACAATATTAGGAGTGGCAAAATCTACAGTTTGGTACATCCTGAGAAAGAAAGCACTGGTGAACTCATCAATGCAAAAAGACCTGGACACTCACAGAAGACAACAGTAGTGGATGATCGCAGAATAATTTCCATGGTGAAGAGAAACCCCTTCACAACAGCCAACCAAGTGAACAACACTCTCCAGGAGGTAGGCGTATCAATATCCAAATCTACCGTAAAGAGAAGACTGCATGAAAGTAAATACAGAGGGTTCACTGCACGGTGCAAGCCACTCATAAGCCTCAAGAATAAAAAGGCTAGATTGGACTTTGCTAAAAAACATCGAAAAAAGCCAGCACAGTTCTGGAAGAACATTCTTTGGACAGATGAAACCAAGATGAACCTCTACCAGAATGATGGAAAGAAAAAAGTATGGCGAAGGTGTGGTACAGCTCATGATCCAAAGCATACCACATCATCTGTAAAACACGGCGGAGGCAGTGTGATGGCTTGGGCATGCATGGCTGCCAGTGGCACTGGGTCACTAGTGTTTATTGATGATGTGAGACAGGACAGAAGCAGCCGGATGAATTCTGAGGTATTCAGAGACATACTGTGTGCTCAAATCCAGCCAAACTGATTGGTCGGCGTTTCATAATACAGATGGACAATGACCCAAAACATAAAGCCAAAGCAACCCAGGAGTTTATTAAAGCGAAGAAGTGGAATATTCTTGAATGGCCAAGTCAGTCACCTGATCTCAACCCAATTGAGCATGCATTTCACTTGTTAAAGACTAAACTTCAGACAGAAAGGCCCACAAACAAACAGCAACTGAAAACCGCTGCAGTAAAGGCCTGGCAGAGCATTAAAAAGGAGGAAACACAGCGTCTGGTGATGTCCATGAGTTCAAGACTTTTCAGGCAGTCATTGCCAACAAAGGGTTTTCAACCAAGTATTAGAAATGAACATTTTATTTACAATTATTTAATTTGTCCAATTACTTTTGAGCCCCTGAAATGAAGGGATTGTGTTTAAAAAATGCTTTAGTTCCTCACATTTTTATGCAATCATTTTGTTCAACCCACTGAATTAACGCTGAAAGTCTGAACTTCAACTGCATCTGAATTGTTTTGTTCACAATTCATTGTGGTAATGTACAGAACCAAAATTAGAAAAATGTTGCCTCTGTCCAAATATTTATGGACCTAACTGTACTATATGTACTGATGTATACTTTAACTATGCCTATCATGTAATATACTTTTTAACTATCATATACCACTAAACACACTGCACTTGTATGTAACTGTCCACAAAGTATTTGCACTGCTCATTACACTCTTATTTTGCACTGTGACTGGTTACTGCCAACTGCACTACCTCCCACACTGAGAGCTGTATATTCTATTACTTGCTCTTATTGGTAATGTTTTATTTCTTTGGTATTTTGTATTTTAGTTTTTTATCCGATTTCTTCGTATAATGCTGTTTAGTTTTGTATTGATCTTTTGCAATGCAGAAATGTTACTGGATACCTTGAATTTCCCTCTGGGATTAATAAAGTATCTGTCTAATCTGTTGTTGGCAAGGTATCGTCTTTTAGCTTTCTTTTAATTCTAGAAGTCCTCATTAATCTTGCTTTTAATTCCATCCTTGAAACAGGATGATTCAAAATGTTTTGAACATAAGTAGGGCATCGCAGGCAAGGTGTTTTTGAGGTTTTCCAATGGCATGACTCGATTTCTTGCGAATAATCAGGTGATTCCGGACAGGTAAACGGTGAAAATATTTCTTCTCGTCTTTCTTTTTAGCATCATTGTGGCATTTATATGCTACACAGTGAGGCATACTTATTTAAAAACTGATAAATTCAGTAAAATACTTGTAAAACTAGCAAATCTACAATGTAAACAGAGAATATAAACAGCGGAGTTGCTCCAAGTGACCGCAGGAAGCCCATCTGGTATTCTTAAAATGTATTTTTTTTAGAGCATTTGGTCTCTGGGGCGGCACGGTGGTGTAGTGGTTAGCGCTGTCGCCTCACAGCAAGAAGGTCCTGGGTTCGAGCCCCGGGGCCGGCGAGGGCCTTTCTGTGTGGAGTTTGCATGTTCTCCCCGTGTCCGCGTGGGTTTCCTCCGGGTGCTCCGGTTTCCCCCACAGTCCAAAGACATGCAGGTTAGGTTAACTGGTGACTCTAAATTGACCGTAGGTGTGAATGTGAGTGTGAATGGTTGTCTGTGTCTATGTGTCAGCCCTGTGATGACCTGGCGACTTGTCCAGGGTGTACCCCGCCTTTCGCCCATAGTCAGTTGGGATAGGCTCCAGCTTGCCTGCGACCCTGTAGAAGGATAAAGCGGCTAGAGATAATGAGATGAGATGAGATTTGGTCTCTGAAAATGAAAGCTTGATTTTTGAAGTCTATGACCAATTTTACATAAAATCAATCCGCTGGAGGATCTCTTTAAGGTTGGAGTGGAAGAAGTCAAGTGTCCTCTAACCAGATCTAGCAACCTTGCACTGTAGTAAACCGAATATAATGCACTTGGCCAGTTCTGGCTTTAACAGGGAGCAGATTGAAAGCACTAAGTTGTTGTTGTTGTTGTTTTTAAATGTTTTGTCTCAATCACCAAGTAACCAGACCAAATTAACTGGTTAATGTTTCAAAATTCAGACGTCATGAGCTGAATTAGGTGCAGTTCATGTAGTAGGAGGCACAATAATAATAATAAAAAAAAGCAGCTTATCTAGATTTTCACTTGTGGCTATTATTATTGTGATTTTAAAATATCATTATAGTGTGGTGAATAATAATTATTCACCACGTTTTTCAAAAAATTATACCATCAAGTTGTGGGATATTTTTCACATGTTAAAAATAAAAGCGCCATTAGCTTTTCATCTTGCATTGTTCCTTTGACGTGAGTTCAGAGCCACATTTGGATGATGATTATTATGATTTTACATATGACTAGTTATTTGCCTACGTTCTGTGTCCAGGCAAGTGCTTCCTCCTGCAGCCATTGCCATGTTCTGGAAGTTTGACTTGCACACCACCTCCCACATTGACCAGCTGCTTGATCGGGAGGATGTAACTCTGAAGGAGCTGATGGAGGAGGAAGACCTGCTGCAGGAGTGCAAGGCACAGAACCACCGACTCCTGCTCTTTCTCTCGCAGGATCACTGCATGCATGAGCTGGTCAGCCTCATCACAGAGGAACCCTCTGCTGACCTGGAGGAGAAAACACGCTTCAAGTAAGATCTCATTGAGTCTGTTTTATATAGGCCAACCATTTGATTGTGTGGCACATGCCATGTGGTGCAATACTGGGTTGTGTGTGTAATGCCGCTTTTCCACTACCAACGCGGCTGAGTTGGGCTGAGCCGTGCGGTGCTGAGTTGGGCTGAGTCGGGCTGAGCGGGGCTGTTGGCGTTGCATTTCGACTACAACCGCGCTGAACCGTGCTGGCTGGAAGTGGGTGGACACATTGGGTGGAGTTAGCGAAAGTGGGTGGACGTCACGTGATGTCGTTAGGCGGCGCAAACGGTGACATCAGTGAGCTTTTAAGTGGTAGTCTCATGACCCGGATAGTAAACAATAAACATGGAGGGCATGGAGTCGTTAGTGTTGCTGGTCTTGGTGTTGTGGCTTGTTGTCACCGACAACGCCAACAGATACTGGCAAGAGCGTATAGATGAGGCGAGCCACATAAGGCTTCAGAAATTCTCATAATTCGTAATTCTTCTTCTTCCGGGTTTACGGTGTTTACAGATCCCAGCGTGCTCGCGGGGCGTGTGAGGACACTCCTCCTCACCAATCAGTGCACAGGGGAGTGTCTCCTCACGCCCCTAGCCCCACTCGGCTCGGTTTGGCTCGCTTCAGCCCCACTCCAAAACCGTGCAAGTTTTGGGTGCTAAGCAGGGCTGAAGCGAGCTGAGTCGTGCTGCTCTAAGGAAGTCGAAATGCGAGCCGTGTCGGGCTGAAGTGAGCTGAAAAAGGGTAGTGGAAAAGGGCCATAAGTAATCTTGGCGTCATTCAGCAATCAGTTGCTGTATTGGATACTGATTACTGATGCAGGTAAAGTGGAGAATATAGCACAGCATCAGCGCACATTTCACTTACCCCTTTTCCACCAAATCAGTTCCAGGGCTGGTTCGGGGCTGGTGCTGGTTCACAACTCATTCAACTTGCGAGCCAGCTGAGAACCAGTTTGCTTTTCCATAGCTTGCGGTGCTAAGGGAAGCCATGTCATTACGTCGCTGTATACGTCAGTTACGTCGCTACGTTTGCATAAACCTTGGCGCGAATATCGAAGCAAAAAACAACACGGAAGAAGCAGCAGCAGCAACAACAATAATAATAATGGATGACTTTGCGTTTGTACAGCTGCTGCTTCTCGTCGCTTAAAAATGGCGATCTTTCGTGGTCTTATTGTTGTTGGTCTTAACAGCCCCCCCCACCTCCCCGCTGATGTAAGCGGTTCTTTCCTCTGGCCCAGCAGAGAGTTGGTGCTAGCCTGGAACCGGTTTTTTTGGCCCCAGAGCCAGTTCTTTGTCAGTGGAAACAGAAAACCCAGTTCCAAACTAAGCACTGGCCCCGAACCAGCCCTGGAACTGCTTTGGTGGAAAAGGGGCAACTGTGTTAGGGTCAGTAGTCGTGTCAGATTGTCACTTCCTCACATGTGAATGTGTGATTTTTATTTGTAAGATCTACAAACATTTGTTGACCTTTGCTGAGGAAATGGCTGTGGATGCAGTTGTACAGTATTTTATTAAATCATTGCTTCATCATCCGATTGAATTATTTTTTTATTCTTATTCTTAATTTATTCAGTTTTCTTAATGGTATATGCTTGTGAAAACAGTAGTCTCTTTTACGTCATTAAGAGATTTAAAAAAAAGAAAGAGAGTAGGCTCTGAGGTAATTCTTTTATTCTGTATTCATCTAGATTTCCAAATATTGCTTGTGATCTCCTCACCTCTGATGTGACCACCATTAATGACAAGCTGGGTGGAGACGTATCTTTGCTGGAGAAGCTCTACAGCTTTCTAGAACAGGATTCACCTCTCAACCCCTTGTTGGCCTCCTTCTTCAGCAAGACCATCGGTAACCTGATCGCACGCAAAACGGAGCAGGTAAGCGCATAAAACCTTGACACGTGGTTGGCTTGTAGTGCCCAGTTTACCTTGTTCAGAAACGAAACTGGCATTTGGATTTCCACTGACATGCAGTAGACTCTGTGTGTGTGTGTGTGTATGTGTGTGTGTTGTCTGTCTGAATATTGAAATGTGCTTAGGTCTTTATTTGGTCAGAAGAGTGTACGATTTGAAACAGCTTTGTTTTTGCCTCTAGATGATCTCGTTCTTGAGGAAAAAACACAACTTCATCAGCCTGGTGTTAAACCACATAGATGTGTCTCCCATGATGGATCTGCTCCTGCGTCTCATCAGCTGTGTGGAACCGGCTCCCCTCAGACAGGAGGTTCTCAATGTGAGCGAGCACACGCATTTATAGACCCCTTCGCATGTTTGTAAACAAACCGACCGTTGCCAGGATGCACGCGCAGCCTGGACCCAGAAACATGCTAAGAGGCGCTGCCCATAGACCGGCATTATGAGCTGTCAGATTATGCCAAACAATTGTCGTTACAAGATCGAGAATGCTACATAAATAAGTTAACTCTAACAAGTGGACATCGCCTACCGGATCCGCATTTAATTAAAGAGTGGACGGACGATGTTAGTAAGTTCCCTGGTATACAATGGCCAGATATATACTCGTACCGGACCAGACTTCAGTGTACACCCACGAAAAACTTCGTGCCTACAAGTCTTTAGACGCATATGATTGTTATGTGCGGGCATGTACAACTTGATTAACAATGGGGCATTCATATTCATTTTGTTTTAATCAAATTATGCCAGTGATGTGATGGCAATGTGGCTTTAGCTACAACAGCAAATACCAACACTAAACAGCAATCTGCAGGAGGGAATGGCATGAAAGGAATGATAGTGTAAAGAGTGCAGCTAAGAGAAATCAGAGCTGCGTAAAAAGCGAGAGGCAGAGAGCAGAAATGAAACTGAACGGGGCAGGAGCTAGGTTAGAGCAGTCAACGTAAGTTGGCATTTAGAGTGAGGGCACACAATTTTACTTTCCATCCTTGCTTTAAAATTGTGATTTTCAGCATACGCAAATAATGATGGCACAAAATCTGGACTGCTTGAGTCAAGCGAGACCTCTCCTACAAACAAAATTGCATGCAAAGCTAAGTTAACATGCTAACAATATTCATTACATTGTGTAACTATGACCAGCTAATCAGGCAAACGTTACCAAAGTATTTTGCTACATCAATAAACGAAGACTAGAAAGAATAAAAAAGAAAGATTTAATAAATAGCCTGATCTTACCTGTGATGAAGTGGGCGCTGCAAACCCGCGCATTTTTGAAAGTGCTTTCATCCCAGTCTACACGTTTGATGGCTTGTAGCCATAGACATCGGCGATTTTTTTGGAATGGGTGAGATCCTGCTGGAACTCTGAACATTTTAACCCCATCACTGCTACGATTCTGACACCCGACAACACAACAACTAGGCATTTCTGAGTCTTTTTTGGGTCCAGGCTGCGCGCGCAATTTCCGCTTACGTATGAATGACGTTTACTGCGAAGGGGTCTATTGGTTCAGCATTTTGTTTCTTATTGTCGATGATGTTCTATGGTGGTTTTCTAATCATTCAGCAATTAATCTTGTGAAATGAGCAGGTTGAATAAATGTGAATGCTTTTCAAACAAAAAACATATACTCTGTACAGTGTTTCCCCTAAGTTTACTGGCTTTTGGGGGGGTGCTGGATGAGGATGGTCACCTGCGGGACCCCTCCTAGCGGCTCCTGTTACAGAGCCTTTGGACCTGAACAAACAGTTAAAAAGGAGTTACACTACCGTTCAAAAGTTTGGGGTCACTTTGAAATGTCCTTATTTTTGAAAGAAAAGCACTGTTCTTTTCAATGAAGATCACTTTAAACTAATCAGAAATCCACTCTATACATTGCTAATGTGGTAAATGACTATTCTAGCTGCAAATGTCTGGTTTTTGGTGCAATATCTCCATAGGTGTATAGAGGCCCATTTCCAGCAACTCTCACTCCAGTGTTCTAATGGTACAATGTGTTTGCTCATTGCCTCAGAAGGCTAATGGATGATTAGAAAACCCTTGTACAATCATGTTAGCACAGCTGAAAACAGTTGAGCTCTTTAGAGAAGCTATAAAACTGACCTTCCTTTGAGCAGATTGAGTTTCTGGAGCATCACATTTGTGGGGTCGATTAAATGCTCAAAATGGCCAGAAAAATGTCTTGACTATATTTTCTATTCATTTTACAACTTATGGTGGTAAATAAAAGTGTGACTTTTCATGGAAAACACAAAATTGTCTGGGTGACCCCAAACTTTTGAACGGTAGTGTACATTTAAGTCTTCATTTATTTTAAAACAATAATTAGAACAATTTTTACAACAGAACTACACTTATTTTCTTCTGTACCCCCCCCCCCCCCCACACACACACACACACACCTTAGAATGTGTGTATATAAATAAATAAAATACACATTCATATATAAATATAGACCTAGAAATTCATATGTTTTTTCACCAGCCAGCCGGACTAGTTCCCTTCCAAAGTAACTCGCCAAACAGAAAATCAACTCGCCAAAATTTGTTCATGTATGAATTTTACTTCTGTCAAAAATAACACAAAAGAGAGTCGTTACCATTGTTCATGACTAATGTGCATTTATTTCAAGACCCGAGTATTTTGATACTGTTAAATACATAAATGAGAGCAATACAGAGCACCATAATATAATATCAACAAATAATAATATATTGGAAAACTTGGCAAATTGGTGTATGGGTATTGAAAACAAATATACTTACTATCATGACTATAGCACCTAAAATATGTCCAATATGCTTTCTGTATTTAACCATTTATGAGAGAGAAAGCATTCGGAGCTTCATATTGACTAGGAATCAGCTTGAAAAAAATGAATTATTCCATAAAAATCGTATTGCAGCCAAGGCCTACCCTGCTCCCACATTTGCTTATAAGTCCTTTGTCGTTTCTCCTTCTCGTACGCTTTATCGGTGGCCTTTTTCTCCTCTTCAGACTGAGGTCGCTTTGTCCCCGTCTCTGGCGGTTTCTGTACACCTTTCAGAAAATTCCACATCGCAACGTAGCTTTGGCAGATGTAGATGTAAACAACAACAAAAACACGTGTTTAAATGGGTGATAATGTGGCCACATCTATTGAATTTGATAACGTTGATTACCGCGATATTCAACGAGATGCGTTATATGCATGCGCAGTAGTGAAAAAACCGACAGCCTGACTCGTACACGATATGATTCGGAATTCTTCGGTATTTTCTGTCCTGCCGATAAACACATCGATTAACACAGACACGGCACGCGCTTAATATGTGACGGCTTTAGTTGACGGTGTGTCTGAATCTTCGCTTCATGTATATTTTTTATTTTCAAATAGCCAGCACAGCTGCCTAGTGACAGGAATTACCCGCCAAATGACAAATTAAGTCGCCTCTGGTGACCGGACCACCGCGAATTTCGAGCCATGAGAGAGAGATAAATATGAGTGCCCCTCCCCAGTATAATGGTAGGGGAAACACTGTTGTAATAATGGTACTAATATTTTAATGTCTTTTTACTTTTTTAGGATTAAGACAGTTTTCGAAATTAACCTAAATTGGAATGATGTGGCGATCTGGCCGCTGTGTAAACAGTTTTCAAAATGGCGGTGCTGACGCTTCAAGTTTGAAGTCTTGCACAAGTCTCGTGAAGATCGCGCGGATAAGCGATGCCTGCCGTGGACCAAACAAACTACATTCAACGTGGCTAAAAACCGAAAAGGCCGATAAGTGTAATATAATATGCCAATATGAGTCACGATATAAGGTTAATAAAACCAAAAACGTCATTGAACAGCACGTTAATTAAGAAATAAAGCAAGTTTAAAAATGACTTCAGTTCCCTTTTAATTAATTGATTGAATTATTTCCCAGTGACTAAAAACAGCAGTGAATGATGGCAGATGAATAACCTATAGCTGATAGTAGTCAGTACCACTGTCTTCTCACCATTGCACTGATTTCAGCTGTAAGCTTGACTCTGCTGCTTCCTAACACCTTTCTCACAGCTGAGTGACTTAATGGATTTACGGTTTGCCGAGTTTAGTCATTAGTAGTGTTTTGCCAAATCACTGCTTGTATGCTTTTTTTTTTTTAAGTAGTTTGTTCTAGTTCTTTCCCTCGTGTCTAATATCCATTGCAGTTACCTTTTTAATAATCCGATTGTAGTATTTTCACCCATTTCTCTCTTCTGAACATGTGTTGAATGTTCTGTCTCCAGTGGCTGAATGAGGAGCGACTGATCCAGAGGCTGACTGAGCTCATGCACACGGGGAGAGATGAGGAGGTGAGAACATCTGACACACACAAACCTGAAGTAACATTTGGGGCAGATTTCATTTTATGCAGTTAACTACAGTCTCTGCAAATCTATTCCAATAACTGAGAAACTGGCTTAGAGTAGGATATTTTATTTGATACTGCTGTCTGTGTCCTCAACTGGGTTTTAGGAAAAGATACAGTAAATGAATTTTTATGAAGTCCTGTGTGATCGGCATAGAAGGTGCTGCAGATGATTTGAACAGATTAAGGAACATCTGTAATTTCCTCAAACAATACCGACTCTGGGGACTCGCATGTGAGGCTGTTAAATAAATAAAAGTTCTCTTGTGCCCCTGCAGAGACAATCAAATGCGTCCCAGACTCTGTGTGACATCATCCGTCTAAGTCGAGATCAGGCCAATCAGATCCCAGAGGCTGTGGAACCAGACCCGTTACTGGCAGTCCTGGAGTCGTAAGTTTCCCTGTCAGTTGTTGTAACAGACTTGTCTCTATTATGTATGTTTTAATCATGAACAGTTTTGCACTCAAGTCTCTATCAATGATCAGTTGATAACTTGAACGAAATAGACTTGATGCTAAAATGATCATGAATTTCCTGGTTACACAATAGTACTTTGACCTACAGTTAGGTCCATAAATATTTGGACAGAGGCAACATTTTTCTAATTTTGGTTCTGTACATTACCACAATGAATTTTGAACAGAACAATTCAGATGTAGTTGAAGTTCAGACTTTCAGCTTTAATTCAGTGGGCTGAACAAAATGATTGCATAAAAATGTGAGGAACTAAAGCATTTTTTAAACACAATCCCTTCATTTCAGGGGCTCAAAAGTAACTGGACAAATTAAATAATTGTAAATAAAATGTTCATTTCTAATGCTTGGTTGAAAACCCTTTGTTGGCAATGACTGCCTGAAGTCTTGAACTCCTGGACATCACCAGACGCTGTGTTTCCTCCTTTTTAATGCTCTGCCAGGCCTTTACTGCAGCGGTTTTCAGTTGCTGTTTGTTTGTGGGCCTTTCTGTCTGAAGTTTAGTCTTTAACAAGTGAAATGCATGCTCAATTGGGTTGAGATCAGGTGACTGACTTGGCCATTCAAGAATATTCCACTTCTTTGCTTTAATAAACTCCTGGGTTGCTTTGGCTTTATGTTTTGGGTCATTGTCCATCTGTATTATGAAACGCCGACCAATCAGTTTGGCTGCATTTGAGCACACAGTATGTCTCTGAATACCTCAGAATTCATCCGGCTGCTTCTGTCCTGTGTCACATCATCAATAAACGCTAGTGACCCAGTGCCACTGGCAGCCATGCATGCCCAAGCCATCACACTGCCCCCGCCGTGTTTTACAGATGATGTGGTATGCTTTGGATCACGAGCTGTACCACGCCTTCGCCATACTTTTTTCTTTCCATCATTCTGGTAGAGGTTGATCTTGGTTTCATCTGTCCAAAGAATGTTCTTCCAGAACTGTCCTGGCTTTTTTCGATGTTTTTTAGCAAAGTCCAATCTAGCCTTTTTATTCTTGAGGCTTATGAGTGGCTTGCACCGTGCAGTGAACTCTCTGTATTTACTTTCATGCAGTCTTCTCTTTATGGTAGATTTGGATATTGTTACGCCTACCTCCTGGAGAGTGTTGTTCACTTGGTTGGCTGTTGTGAAGGGGTTTCTCTTCACCATGGAACTTATTCTGCGATCATCCACCACTGTTGTCGTCTGTGGGCGTCCAGGTCTTTTTGCATTGATGAGTTCACCAGTGCTTTCTTTCTTTCTCAGGATGTACCAAACTGTAGATTTTGCCACTCCTAATCTTGTAGCAGTTTCTCGGATGGGTTTTTTCTGTTTTCGCAGCTTAAGGATGGCTTGTTTCACCTGCATGGAGAGCTCCTTTGACTGCATGTTTTCTTCACAGCAAAATCTTCCAAATGCAAGCACCACACCTCAAATCAACTCCAGGCCTTTAATCTGCTTAATTGAGTGACATAACGAAGGAATTGCCCACACCTGCCCATGAAATAGCCTTTGAGTCAATTGTCCAATTACTTTTGGTCCCTTTAAAAACAGGGTGGCACATGTTAAGGAGCTGAAAGTCCTAAACCCTTCATCCAATTTTAATGTGGATACCCTCAAATGAAAGCTGAAAGTCTGGACTTTATGTCCAATATCCATTATATAACTATAACTTGAATATGTTTCAGTAAACAGGTAAAAAAACAAAATTTGTCAGTGTCCAAATATATATGGACCTAACCGTATATAAGACACGGTTACAGAAGCGAGTTATTTCACGCTATCCAGGCTTGTAGTACTTGAGTCCAGGATTCTGACTCGAGTCCGACTCATGCCCTAATTTTAAGGACTCGTGACTCGACTTGGACTTGAGCACTGATGACTTGGATTCGGACTTGTAAGTTGGAGATGAGGGCTCTGATTTTTTTTCTTTGTTTTTTTGTAACATGCCATAATAATTTGGCATAAGATATTTATATCTGCATTAATTTTGTGCAAGAGTACATCACCTGCGTGCCTTGGCGCGTGCATCAGATCAACTCCAGACAGCACGCGTGCCAAACAGACTCTCGTGCGCGCGCAAGCCATAATGACTCGCACCCGCCTGGGATTAAGGCACAATCAGTGCGTCTATATAAAAATTATGAAAACGCCTTTTAGGAAGTATTGAGTTGCATTGCTGACATTACTGAGCCTTATTTCCTTGTTTGGTTTCCTGATCCCTGATTTCCTGTTTTTCGTCTTTGCTTCGGCCGAGTCTACGATAGCCTGTTTGTGCCTCGCTCGACCTATTGCCAGTTTTACGATTTTGCCTGCTGTTCTGGATTGTGTACCTGTCTTCACTTTGTATTAATGAACACACCTTCTGCACTTACATCCATCTCCCAACCATCTCTGATAGAATATTTTGCACTCCCTGACAAAGAGAAGCACGTTCACCTGTTCAGGAACAAACTAATGTTAATGGCACTGAAGCAGTCACCGTCAAATGGTGCGGTTGGAGTCTTGTTCTCAGACTCGACTCGGATCAATAGTGGACTCGACTCGAAATTTTCTTTAATGACTTGGACTTGAACACTGGGGACTCGAGACTGGACTCGGACTCGAGGTTTAGTGACTCGACTACAACACTGACGCTATCTGTTATCATCCAAATGAGAATGGGTTCCCTTCGGATTCTGGTTCCTCTCAAGGTTTCTTCCTCATGGTGTCTGTGGGAGTTTTTCTTGGCCACCGTTGGCACAGGCTTGCTCATCAGGGATAAGTAAATAAATTAGGGGTAAAATTACTTCCTATGTTTAAAGGTGCCCTTCCACCAAAAATGTTTAATACTGGCTCTTTTTGAAATACCATAGTTCACTCAGAGTTGCATATGCATGCTGCATGTGAAAATGTAATTTTACCCCCATTCCCTGTATTAGCTTATGAAAGAAAATAGTTGGAAAAACGAGCGGATTAGAAAAAGCCATACGAAGTGACGTCACTTCGAAAATTAGTATTCATGGCCTCGTCCACCTTGGCTTGCGACCGCCCACAGGAAGAAAGCGTGAGGAGAGAGATGTAATTCGCCCCGAGGCGCGGCGCTCCGCATCAGTTTCGTTTCTAACGGCGGCTCCAGCCCGACTTTGCACGCTTGTAACTCGGTCAGGGGAGGTCCCAGCCTCCCCAGACTTGGCAGCCAGCAACCCCTGCCCTCTCCCGAACGAACCAGCACTGCCAGGGCCCGTCAGCTCCCAGCCAGGGGACGTTATTCCCCCCACACACACACCCCGAGGCGAGCTCCGCTCCGTGCCTCGTGCCTTGATGAGAGCAGCTGCCGCAGGGAGTATTCAGTTAAATAAATAAATAAATGAATGAATGAATGACTCCCTCCCAGTCTTGCGCGCATGCGTGCACGCACACACAAGCGTTCTGGTTGGGGAGAGAGCTCCCTTCCTCTGCTCTCTCTCTCCTCTTATAGGGCGCGGTCACTGGGGAAGACACGCATGTTAATTCCCGCCAAGTGCAGTGATTCTGCCACTTACCTTCCCTGACTCCGCCCTCCATTTACAGACCGATGCTCGGCCACACCCCCGCTGCCACATCTACATTGTTATTGGTCAAAACATCGATGTCAAGACCATAATAGCCAATCGAAACAGTTTTTACAAAGACACCCACATCCGCTTGTTCTGACCCACTGGAGGTAGCGTCACAGTGCTGTTAGCCAATCAGAGGTAACACGTTTACTGATTGCTGTTAGCCAATCAGAGGTAACATGTTTACATGTCATGAATATTAATGAGTAAGGGCTGAAATCCTGTCATTTTCCTGCCACCCACTCCTCCACCAAACTAGAACAGCTGTGAAACAGGAGAACCACAGCATTTTTTTCACCAAAACCGCCTCACAGGGCATTCATTCATACTAGAGACCACTGCACAATTAATGAAAAAAACGATGCAGTGAGACCTTTAAAGTCTTGTATTTTTCTGTCAAGCTGCTTTGTGAGTGTGTCTGTCTGTTAAAAGCGTAATATAAGTAAACTGACTTGATTTAATAATGGTCACAAGGGGTGCCTCGTGTCCAGTCATTGTTTCTGGAAGTACAGAGTTGTACTGCATGATATTTAAGGTGTTCATAAAGTTTCAGTGAATGAAAGGTGTAGTGGTGAATGAATATACTTGTTAGATTTTGATCTGTCTGTACCAAAGGAGGTTAAATTGGCAAAGTATGGCCCAGGAATGTAGACCTCTACCACCTAAGAGATTCTGCCTCATGGATCAATCTGGGAGCAGTCACTGACGCAGACACAGCTGTTCAGAGATGTTTCTTAGTTTATTGGAGGACAAACATGAACGTATATAGTCGTGGTCAAAAGTTTTGAGACCGACACATTTTGCTTTTCACAAAGTTTGCTGCTTCAGTGTTTTTAGATCTTTTTGTCAAATGTTTCTCTGGTATACTGAAGTACAATTATCAGCATGTCATAAGTTTCAAGGGCTTTTTTTTTTTTGGCAAATACATCAAGTTTATGCAAAGAATCAATATTTACAGTGTTGACCCTTCTTTTTCAAGAGTCCTGCAGTTCACCCTGGCATGCTGGATATCAGCTTCTGGGCCAGATCCTGACCCATTCTTGCATAATCAGTGCTTGGAGTTTATCACAATTATTGGGTTTTTGTTTGGCCACAGGATTGACCACAGGTTCTTGATGGGATTAAGATCTGGGGAGTTTCCTGGCCATGGACCTAGTGTTTTGTTCCCCGAGCCACTTAGTTATCACTTTTGCCTTGACATGGTGCTCCATCATGCTGGAAAAGCATTGCTCATCACCAAATTGCTCCTGGATCATTGGGAGAAGTTGCTCTTGGAGGATGTTTTGATACCATTCTTTATTCATGGCAGTGTTCTTGGGCAAAATTGTGAGTGAGCCCACTCCCTTGGATGAGAAGCGACCCCACACATGAATAGTCTCAGGATGCTTTACTGTTGGCATGACACAGGACTCATGGTAGCGCTCACCTTTTCTTCTCCGGACAATCGTTTTTCCAGATGTCTCAAACAGTCTGAAGGGGGCTTCATCAGAGAAAATAACTTTACCCTAGTCTTCTGCAGTCCAATCCCTGTACTTCCTACAGAATGTCAGTCTGTCCTTGATGATTTTTCTTGGAGAGAAGTGGCTTCTTTGCTGCCCTTCCTGACACCAGGCCATCCTCCAAAAGTCTTCACCTCACTGTGCGTGCAGATGCACTCGCACCTGCCTGCTGCCGTTCCCAAGCAAGCTCTGCAGTGGTGGTGACCCGATCCCGTAGCCGAATCCTCTTTAGGAGACGGTCCTGGCACTTGCTGGACTTTCTTGGATGCCCTGAAGCCGCCTTCACAGCTATTGAACCTCTCTCCTTGAAGTTCTTGATGATCCGATAAATGGTTGATTTAGGTGCAGTCTTACTAGCAGCAATATCCTTGCCTGTGAAGCCCTTTTGATGCAAAGCAATGATGACTGCACGTGTTTCCTTGGAGGTAACCATGGTTAACAGAAGACGACAATAATTTCAAATACCACCCCCCTTTTAAACCAACCAGTCTGCTCTTGTAATTCAGTCAGCATGAGACAGACATCAGCAGCCTTGTCCTGATCGTTATCTCCTGAGCTAATGATTGGTCACTGAAATGATGTTAGGTCGTCATTTTGTGGCGGGGCTAAAATGCAGTGGAAATGGGGGTTTTGTGATTTACTTAATTTTCATGGCAAGGAAGGACTTTGCAATTCATCTGATCGCTCTTCATAACAATCTAGAGTCAATGCAAATTGCCACCTTAACTGAAGCAGCAAACTTTGTGAAAACCAAAATTTGTGTCGATATCGCATTTAAGTGCGTTGTAGCTGTGTGATTGGATGACGGTGATGACTTAAAGGTCCCATGGCATGAAATTTTCACTTTCTGAGGTTTTTTAACGTTAAAATGAGTTCCTATGACCTTCTTAAGTCACCCCAGTGGCTAGAAATGTCATAATGTGTAAACCAAACTATGCCCACCCTTGGTCAACATTTGAGAATGGCGCGTCAAAATGGCGCGTCAAAATGGCGCGTTGATAGGCTCTTCCCTTTACTACGTCAGCAAGGGAGATGATCCCCGGATTCCCACCCACTGTATGGATTGCCCGCCCAGCTCAAAAGTTTCCACCATAGATACGTCACTTCAATTTTGTAGTGAGGAGACCATAGAGGACACAACAACATGGCACCACCTAAGCGAGTGAAACATGGAAATTGCGCTGTACATGGATGTGACAACACAGAAAGGAGTCTGTTTTTACTGCCGACGGGAGAGCCCCTGAAGACGCAGTGGCTTAATTTTATTTACTCCAATAATACGCCGTCGAGTCTACCTAAGATGGTGTATGTTTGTCGGAAGCATTTTCCTGAGGAATGTTTCCACAACTTGGGACAGTACAGGGCAGGTTTTGCACATCAACTGTCACTGAAGCCTGGGTCCGTACCAAGCATCCCTGCCGCATCAGCCACAAACACCGAACAAGTAAGTGTATAACTGTTAAGTCGTTTTGCCGTGTTTTAAAATCGGTGCGTTAGCCTTGCAATGGCTACATTAGCTGTGCAGCTAACCGCTTCCTGCAGTTAGCCAGGTACTCTGCGCTACAAAACCAAAAAGCATGCAGCATGCTCTGTTAAACTGAGTTTAGTCTGGAAATTGACTGTAACTTATGAGCTTATGTTTGACTATTGCTCCGCAATGCATGTCTTCTGTTGGATAAGCGATATGTTGCTGTAGTTGCTGCTTCTATCCTCTTTGGTTATGGAGTGCGTGTTCAAGCCTAGGGTATTATACGTTCGTAAACTACCACTCCGAACACTCTCATGCCTGCAGCTTGGTCAAGCCCCTCCCCCTCCCCCCATGGCCCGCCCCCACCCTCTACCCTTCCCCGCCTCCATGCTTCTCATTAGCAAAACGACGCACTGGGAAAAGGGCTGAAATGGGGCTTTCTCCCAGGAGGCTATATCTACGTGCCGAGGGTTCATTTCGAGAAAGGCTGCGGATATACGTAACATCCGGAAACCTCCACGAGCCCGTTTAAAGCATCTACAAACCACCATGCCATGGGTCCTTTAAGAAGCCAAGTTGTCTGTGTGTGACGGAGTAATGTCAGTAGATGATGAAGCATTACATCACTGGTTTAGACAACGCTACTTCATGAAACAAGAGACATTATGTACCATATGTACCTGTCATCACTACACCACCTGGTGGCACGGTCGCCTCACAGCAAGAAGGTCCTGGGTTCGAACCCAGTGGCCGGCGAGGGCCTTTCTGTGTGGAGTTTATATGTTCTCCGTGTCTGCGTGGGTTTCCTCTGGGTGCTCCAGTTTCCCCCACAGTCCAAAGACATGCGGTTAGGTTAATGTGGGACGGCCTTGGGTTGAGGTGCCCTTGAGCGAGGCACCTAACCCCTAACTGCTCCCTGGGCACTGTTAGCATGGCTGCCCACTGCTCTGGGTATGTGTGTGTGTTCACTGCTTCAGATGGGTTAAATGCAGAGAGGAAATTTCACAAGTGTGTGATGAATAAAGTTGTGCTTTAAGCTTTATAATCTTATGAAAAGAAGAAACGCTACTTTTTTCCTGGTCAACATAACCTTCATTAAGCAGAGAGCAGAATGTGTGAGCAAAGAGAAATCTCAAGAATTTAACTAACCAAAACGAGTAGCAATCAAACCAGCTTGTACTTGTTTCAAGCATGCCAAACATATTTCTGTCATTACTCTTATGACTTGTATGTATCAAGTTACCATTTAGTTGATGCACTTTGGAGGAAACAATTTTCTCTCGTATGTCCCATTCAAGAAGACTACCACTGTCTACAGATAACCCATAATGATCCTTAAAGGGGAACTGAAGTCATTTCTAAACTTGCTTTATTTCTTAATTAACGTGTTATTCAATTACGTTTTCGGTTTTAGTAACCTTATATCGTGACTCGTATTGGCAACTAATTGCAATTAAATGTTATACTGATCAGCCTATTCGGTTTTTGTCCGTGTTGAATTTAGTTATTTTGGTCCACGGCAGGCGTCGCTTATCCGTGCGATCTTCACGAGACTTGTGCGAGACTTCAAAACGTGAAGTGTCAGCGCCGCCATTTTTAAAACTGTTTTCCAAATGAAATATTGCACAAAAACGAGTTTAAATGACGATTACTGCCTACTTTTTTTAAACTCTCCTGATTGCTATCAAAACAAACAAAACTTCCGGCTTGATTACCGTATTTTCTGGACTATAGAGCGCACCTGTATATAAGCCGCATCCGCTCTATTTTTTAAAAAAAATTTAAAAAAAGATATACAAGCCGCACCAGGCTATAAGCCGCAGATATCTATGTTGAAAAATTAGATATTTACTGCATGTACAGAATGATTTTGTACTGTAAATGTACATGTATGTACCTGAACAGATTTTTTCCGAACAGTGCCTTTTAACACGGCAGCAACTTTGCTGATTAAAACGGAACAGAACCAAGAGAAAATGACCGGTATTTATTTACCTTCATTTCTCCTGTTTGAAACCACAAGTCACTTTAATCATCTTCGCTGGATTTGAAAATAATTACCAGTTAGTAATTTGTCGTGCGTGTTCTATCTGCTAAAGATCTGCTAATTCTTCTTTGCATTGATTTTT
This sequence comes from Neoarius graeffei, assembly GCF_027579695.1. Taxonomy (NCBI): domain Eukaryota; kingdom Metazoa; phylum Chordata; class Actinopteri; order Siluriformes; family Ariidae; genus Neoarius; species Neoarius graeffei. Next base: position 42,706,978 of record NC_083570.1, read on the forward strand.
CGTCTATCTTATTTTTGATTCTACTTCCGGTTAGAGCGCCCCTAGTGGTGGAAGAAAAATCCACAGAATAGCCGCACCTTTGTATAAGCCGCATGGTTCAAAACCTAGGAAAAAAGTAGCGGCTTATAGTCCAGAAAATACGGTACATCAGCATTCGAAAGAGGGCGCGCGCGTCTTTTGACAACGTTGGCAGATGTCGGTCGCTTTGATTTCCGCTGTACGTTTTACTTCCGTCCTACGATGTCTCACACAGGTCTCAACGAATCTCGTTTATGGCCATCGCTTTGACATACGGACTGATATATTACAGAGCATATTTCAAACACTCATAACTTGCTATAGCAGCAATAAAATAGCGATCAAAAATGCATTCCGATATTTAATAAAATGATAATTTTGATGATAAATTTGCCTTCAGTTCTCTTTTAAATTACTTGTTAAACATGATATAAACAATATATCAGTGTTTGCCAAAAAAAAAAAACCCTCAAGAAGGTTTATTGCCTCCTCTGTAAGTCACTTAGTAATTTTTCATGGCTTGATTTCCGAGATGATTTTCAACATGCATAAAAAAGTATGACTTTTTAGGTATTTCCTGTTGTTATAGTTTTGTTTCTCTTTAGAGAAGAGAATGTGGCGCAGCTTTTAAAGAGCATGTTTGAGAAGATGACCAGTGAAGCCTCTGTTGTCAATGGAACTCAAGTGCTTCTGACGTTATTGGAGTCGAGGAGGACGGGGTGAGTATATACATGCACTGCAACCCCGCTATACCGAACTCCTTCGGGGACGTCCAAATAGTTTGTTATACCGAAAAGTTTGTAATACTGAAATGGACCCACCAGTCACACCAAACACTCAGTCTTGCATAAAACAAGACCAACTGTATTTAATTTATATTTGCTCTTAATTCACTTGCGTATTTGCTTTACTTGGTAAATGTCGCACTCGCCGTCGTTTGCTTGCCATATCATCTTAATCAGCCCATCTTGTTGATTGCATTATGGACAAAATCTGAGTTGTTTTCCTTTTGCTTTAAAAGTTGAAATTAAATTTTTCCAGATACCATATTAGTGTTGTGGTTACCGTGTCCGCCTCTCGATCGTGAGTTCTACTCGCGGTCAGGTCATACCAAAGACCATCATAAAAATGGTACCTACTGCCGTCTGGCAAGGCACGCTGCAATACAGATGCGAGTGGCGAATCAAACTCTCGCGTTTACCAGAGGACCAGCCCCCCAATGTAACCGTAGCTATGTAATAGGCGAGAGGCCGAGGGCTACGGAAACCGGGATCGACATGGGAAGGACTTTGATTGATTGATGCATGTACAGTTGTGTTCAAAATAATAGCAGTGTGTTTAAAAACGTGAGTAAAGCTCAAAATCCTTATAATAGTTTTTATTTCCATGCATTGGGAACACTGCACGTTATATTCTACATCAAAACATGAAGAAAAATGTATCAGTATTTTAATTACTTTACAGAAAATGAAGAAAAATGAACATTGGGCTGTTCAAAAAAAATAGCAGTGTCTGCATTTTTCATTACAAACTCCAAATATTTACTGTATAAACTGAAAAAATCTTTAGTGAATCACTAAACTAATATTTAGTTGTATAACCACGGTTTCTGAGAACTTCTGGCACCTGTGAGCAGGTATTCCAGCCCAGGATGATTTGACAACATTCCACAATTCCTCTGCATTTCTTGGTTTTGCCTCAGAAACAGCGTTTTTGATGTCACCCCACAAGTTTTCTATCGGATTAAGGTCCGGGGATTGGGCTGGCCACTCCATGACTTTCATTTTGTTGGTCTTGAACCCTGATGCTGCTCGCTTACTGGTGTGTTTGGGGTCGTTGTCTTGTTGAAACACCCATTTCAAGGGCATTTCCTCTTCAGCATAAGGCAACATGACCTCCTCAAGTATTTTGATATATGCAAACTGATCCATGATCCCTGGTATGCGATAAATGGGCCCGACACCACAGTAAGAGAAACGTCCCCATATCATGATGCTTGCACCACCATGCTTCACTGTCTTCAGAGTGTACTGTGGCTTGAATTCAGTGTTTGGGGGTCGTCTGAAAAACTGTCTGCGGCTCTTGGACCCAAAAAGAACAATTTTACTTTCATCAGTCCACAAAATGTTTTTCCATTTCTCTTTAGGCCAGTCGATGTGTTCTTTGGCAAATTGTATCCTCTTCAGCACGTCTTTTTTTTTTTTTAACAGTGGAACTTTGTGGGAGCTTCTTGCCGATAGATTAGCTTCACACAGGCATCTTCTAATTGTCACAGTACTCACAGGTAACTTCAGACCGTCTTTGATCACCCTGGAGCTGATCACTGGCTGAGTCTTTGCCATTCTGGCTATTCTTCGATCCATTCGAATGGTAGTCTTCTGTTTTCTTCCACGTCTCTCTGGCTTTGCTGTCCATTTTAAAGCACTGGAGATCATTTTAGCCCAGCAGCCCATCATTTTCTGCACTTCTTTACAGTATATGTTTTACCTCTCCAACGTTTTAATCAAAGCACGCTGTTCTTCTGAACAATGTCTGGAACGACCCATGTTTCTCAGGTTTTCAGAGAGAAATGGATGTACAACATGTGCTGGCTTCATCCTTAAATTAGGGCCACCTGACTGACATCTGTTTTTTCACAGAATGAATGACCTCACTAATTGAACTCCACACTGCTATTATTTTGAACACGTCCCTTTCACTTAATTATTCGATTACACAGACTCAGGAGCATGCATATCATGAATGTTGGGTCTGTTGGTTTTCTATGACTCTACTACACCTACTGGTAAATTATTTGCCATGTAGTAATATAATTTCCACCAAAAACAGTGATTGATCTGGTTAGTCGTGTTGGACTGCTATTATTTTGAACACAAGTGTATATACGACAGATGTGTGCACCAATTCTGTTTGCTTTTAACTTGCCTCTGCTTTTGTCTGTTTCAGGCTGGAGGGTTTAATGGAGCTGTATTCTCAGGGATGTGAAAGGTCTTACACTGTTAACAACAGTATTCTACGTACTATTGAGCCTCATTTAAAGGACTTCCAAAAACTTCTACTGGATCCTCCTAAGGTATCGGCCTCACTTCACACAGAGCTAAGAGTGCAAGAAATTAAGACTTCAACTCTTATGAAATGCACCATGTTTCTATTCAGAGAGGATTTTTTTTTTTTTTTTAAATCTACTTTTCCTTTAATTCAATTTTGGTTTTTTTGGTTTTTTAATCCACTTCTCCAATGCAGAAAAGTGCAATACTCACAACTGTTGGTGTTCTGGAGCAGCCGCTGGGGAACGCACGCCTTCATGTGGCCAGGCTGGTGGCCTCTCTGCTGCAGACAAGTGACACCAGCATCTGCCAAGAGCTTTGCAAGCTCAACACCATGGACCTTCTGCTGGTGAGGAGTTCTCTTTTCATATTTACTCTGACTTGATCTCTGGACTCATGGTTTTCTCACTTTATCTCTCCTCTCCTCTCCCCCCCCCCCCCCCCCCCCCCCCCCCCCTTCATTTATCATTTACTGACCACCTCGTTGCTGCTCATTGTGTTTGTGACTTGTATGTTTGTAATGGAAAAGATCATTTGTTATGCAGTTTGAACAAAAGCCTGGAGGCTCTTTTGAGTTTTCCTTTGGAAAATACAGTTCAGCATCATTCTCACTGTGATGTTTTTTTTTGTTTGTTTGTTACAGGACTTATTCTTTAAGTACACCTGGAATAACTTCTTGCACTTTCAAGTAGAGATGTGTGTGACCTCGATTCTGAACCACTCAGCTCACACGAGTCTGCATGCTTCAGTTCTCCCGAACCACGAAGAGAAGCCTGACTCAGACAGCCAGAATAGCAGCACAGATGCACCACATGCGCCCACCCATGATGCCTTGGTGGCCAATGTAATCGCTGCAGCATTTCAACTGTAGTTCTGCTCTACTTTCATGATGGACAGGGAGTTCATGATTTGAAGATTTGTAGTATTTTTCCACCTGACAGCTCAGCTCAGTAAATTGCTCGTAGTCCTCCATACCGTTACTAACTAAGCTCTGGAGCTCTATTCCATGAAACACGACCAAACAAGCCATGCTGAATGGGCTACTTGCGTGAACACTTCCACCCGTAATTGTATGATGGTATTTCCAGTTGGTCGCTGCAAGAGCTTCTGAAGATGAATGTCGGTGACATTCATCTGATGTTTAAAAATACTCACAAAGCCACTACTTTTGCCATAAATACACACCTATGAAGATAAAGTGCCTGTTAACGTGTTTGCTCACAAAGTGTCTTGCTGCTAATAGTGTGTCCTGGTGTCCCATCTACAACAGGATACTGCTCATGATAATAGCATTAGACCCATTAAATTATTACATGGGGAAGCCATGGCCTAATGGTTAGAGAAACAGCTTTGGGACCAAAAGGTTGCTGGTTGGATTCCCTGGACCATCAGGATTGGCTTAAGTGCCCTTGAGCAAGGCACCCCCCCCCCCCCATCCGGCAAGAGTGGTGGCGTACCTTGTCTGATTAGCCAAAGAAAAACTGATGATGCGATTATCAGTTCGGGCATTGAACCCAACCAACTGAACTGACTGACTGAAATTATTATTGTGTGTTTCTTTGACAACTTGTCAGTCTGTCTTTTTTTTTTTTCTTTTAATGTGATTGCATGTTAGCAGTGTTATCACCATGTAAAAGTGTTAGTAATTTAAAAATAATAATAATACAATCCCGATTCCAAAAAAGTTGGGACAAGGTACAAATTGTAAATAAAAACGGAATGCAATGATGTGGAAGTTTCAAAATTCCATATTTTATTCAGAATAGAACATAGATGACATATCAAATGTTTAAACTGAGAAAATGTATCATTTAAAGAGAAAAATTAGGTGATTTTAAATTTCATGACAACAACACATCTCAAAATAGTTGGGACAAGGCCATGTTTACCACTGTGAGACATCCCCTTTTCTCTTTACAACAGTCTGTAAACGTCTGGGGACTGAGGAGACAAGTTGCTCAAGTTTAGGGATAGGAATGTTAACCCATTCTTGTCTAATGTAGGATTCTAGTTGCTCAACTGTCTTAGGTCTTTTTTGTCGTATCTTCCGTTTTATGATGCGCCAAATGTTTTCTATGGGTGAAAGATCTGGACTGCAGGCTGGCCAGTTCAGTACCCGGACCCTTCTTCTACGCAGCCATGATGCTGTAATTGATGCAGTATGTGGTTTGGCATTGTCATGTTGGAAAATGCAAGGTCTTCCCTGAAAGAGACGTCATGTGGATGGGAGCATATGTTGCTCTAGAACCTGGATATACCTTTCAGCATTGATGGTGTCTTTCCAGATGTGTAAGCTGCCCATGCCACACGCACTAATGCAACCCCATACCATCAGAGATGCAGGCTTCTGAACTGAGCGCTGATAACAACTTGGGTCGTCCTTCTCCTCTTTAGTCCGAATGACACGGCGTCCCTGATTTCCATAAAGAACTTCAAATTTTGATTCGTCTGACCACAGAACAGTTTTCCACTTTGCCACAGTCCATTTTAAATGAGCCTTGGCCCAGAGAAGACGCCTGCGCTTCTGGATCATGTTTAGATATGGCTTCTTCTTTGAACCATAGAGTTTTAGCTGGCAACGGCGGATGGCACGGTGAATTGTGTTCACAGATAATGTTCTCTGGAAATATTCCTGAGCCCATTTTGTGATTTCCAATACAGAAGCATGCCTGTATGTGATGCAGTGCCGTCTAAGGGTCCGAAGATCACGGGCACCCAGTATGGTTTTCCGGCCTTGACCCTTACGCACAGAGATTCTTCCAGATTCTCTGAATCTTTTGATGATGATATGCACTGTAGATGATGATATGTTCAAACTCTTTGCAATTTTACACTGTCGAACTCCTTTCTGATATTGCTCCACTATTTGTCGGCGCAGAATTAGGGGGATTGGTGATCCTCTTCCCATCTTTACTTCTGAGAGCCACTGCCACTCCAAGATGCTCTTTTTACACCCAGTCATGTTAATGACCTATTGCCAATTGACCTAATGAGTTGCAATTTGGTCCTCCAGCTGTTCCTTTTTTGTCCCTTTAACTTTTCCAGCCTCTTATTGCCCCTGTCCCAACTTTTTTGAGATGTGTTGCTGTCATGAAATTTCAAAATGTCTCACTTTCGACATTTGATATGTTGTCTATGTTCTATTGTGAATACAATATCAGTTTTTGAGATTTGTGAATTATTGCATTCCGTTTTTAGTTATAATTTGTACTTTGTCCCAACTCTTTTGGAATCGGGGTTGTAGTAATAATAATAATAAGGGACAAAAAGAGGTGTTGGTTGTTATCCAGTGCCTTTCTGTCCCACACATTGGGTCGTATTGTGTGAATTCTGTAGCTGTTCCATTCAAAGAGGAAATGATGAAACGGTCGTGATGTAGGTTTGGTAACCGTCATCTCCTGAGCTCACTCTGAAGTTGTCGAAGCTTGAAGCTGTTCGATTCTGAAGATGCCGTGTAGTGAGGGACACAGCAGTGCTTACTATTTCATTTGTCTTCTGAACGCTTCTTTTCATTGTGTTGAAATTTGAAAACTGCACGATTCCCAAAACGGAAGTGTCTCATAGCCTTTAGTGCAAGTAGCCCATTTGGGTGGTGGTCTTGCCCAGGTATGGGTGGATCAAAAAATAGTGCATGCTGTTAATTAATCAAACAAACTGAAGGATGTCCTGATTTAATGTCTCTGGCTGAAATTGTCTCCACCACAAAACTCTTCGGTAGGAGGCTAGTGTCCTGTCTACCACAGTTTCTTATTTTTGGAAGCCTATTCTTCTTTTTTTTTTTTTTTTTAAGAGGCCAGCAATTTTAAGCAATTATTTTTCATTTTTGTTTATTTACCAACAGTAATAATTTCTTATTGTTATGTAGCTTTAGTTTTTGCATTTCTTCTCCTTAATCCAAGTAAACTCTGCATAGGTTATAACATAATAGGTAGGCACACAACATCCTGCCCAGCTGTTAGACTGTACTCTGGATGAGTGTATGTTGTTGACTTTAAATTGGTTGTTACAGGGTTACTATAAAATCTATGGCCATGAGCTGCTGCTGATTTGTACTGAAGTTTGTCATTGTGCTAATAGTCCAGCCTACGTTTGTGTCTGTGTGTATTATGCAGCTTTTCCAACAGTGTCGCTTGGTGCAAAGGATTCTGGACGCCTGGGAGGAGAATGACAGAATTCAGTATGAGCTGCTTTAGTTTTTCATCACTTTTAATTAATGGTGCATAGTACAGCATAGATGCTGTTTCTGTTGCTGTTGGTTTATGGCCTCTGATCTCTCTAGAGCTGAAGGTGGGACCAGGAGAGGCAACATGGGTCATCTGACTAGAATCGCCAACACTGTGGTTCAGAACCTGGAGAAAGGACATGTCCGGTCTCAGATTAGTGATCTCATTAAAGGTAGATTTACGCGTGTGCGTGTGTGTAGATTGTATAAGGCTTGGGAAGATTACATCATGGTCCAGTAATCTGGCATCATAGCCATCTTTTTCCTCAGAGTTGTGTGCTTGTCCATTCTCTTTTTTTCCCCCATTTGAGGCCAATGTGCTAATTGTTATAAAAACATTTAAAGGAGAACTGAAGTCATTTTTAAACTTTCTTTATTTCTTAATTACCGTGTTATTCAATTGTTTTCGGTTTTAGTAACTTTATCGTGACTCGTATTGGCAACTAATTGCAATTAAATATTAAACTTATCGGCCTATTCGGTTTTTAGCCATGTTGAATTTAGTTCGTTTGGTCCACGGCAGGCGTCGCTTATCCACGCGATCTTCACGAGACTTGTGCGAGACTTCGAAACGTGAAGTGTCAGCCAGGTGTCAGTGCCGCTATTTTGAGAACTGTTTTCCAAACGAAGTATTGTGCAAAAACGAGTTTAAATGACGATTACTGACAACTTTTTTTCAAACATTCCTGATTGCTATCAAAACAAACACAACTTCCGGCTCGATTACATCAGCATTCGAAAGAGTGCGTGCGTCTTTTGACAACGTTGGCAGATGTTGGTCACTTTCCCTGTGTCTGAAATCGCTCCCGAATCACTATATAGCGGGGACGCCATTTTGTAGCGCTGTCCGAAACCTTAGTGAGGATTATTTACACCCTATATAGTGCACTCAAAGTATCCCACAATGCATCACGAAAAGTAGTGTACAACGATGGTCGCTAACCAAAGCAATATATCCCATCATGCATTGCGGTCGTGCTGAAAGAAATCAAATTAAGTCTCAAATTTGATTTAATAAAAGGCAGCAGCAAAGAAGAAAGTATTCAGCCTTGATTTAAACAGAACTGAAAGATGCGGGTACTTTGTATTTATTAATGTGGGAAATACGCTCAGTATAATATATGGATTTATCACAAAAATACATGCATATGTTTATTATTTTGAAAGCCCACCAGCCGACTGATCTGGGACGTTTTAATTGTGCGACAGTAATGACGTAAATACCAGCGTGATGGAGTAGTGTCCGAAAGCGTGTGTATTTTTTTTATTTATTTTTTGTTTGTTTTTTTCTGTCCCTCTGAGTTACATGTCGGTCCTAGGCTCAAGATGCTGGCCTCTTCTGCCCCTTGGACCTGCCTGGTCCATCCTGGTGCCCTGTGTCTGGTTGGAGTCTCATCGCATCACTCCTGTGGAGGGCGGCCCCATGTGGACAGTTGGGGGTCGTGCCTGGAGGACGCTCTGGACTCTTGCAGTGGTGTTTTTGTGGCTGGGGACTGCGGTTGTCGTGAACGGTTTTGCACTCAGGTTTCCGTCGGTGGGGGGTTTATAGCATCAACGAAGCTGACTTTGTTAGGACTGTTAATGTTATAGTCATGTTATCTGTTGTTGCCCGGTTGGGGATGGGTTCCCTTTTAAGTCTGGTTCCTCTTGAGGTTTCTTCCTCGTGTCGTCTGAGGGAGTTTTTCTTTGCCACCGTCGCCACAGGATTGATCATTGGGGATAGATTAGGGATAAAATTTAGTTCATATTTTAAGTCGTTCAAATTCTGTAAAGCTGCTTTGCGACAATGTTTATTGTTAAAAGCGCTATACAAATAACTTTTTTTTTTTCCCATTTTACCAATGAGCTCACTGTATAGTCCTCTTTATAGTAACTCCCTATATAGCGAGTAGTGAACGAGCGAGCGATTTCGGACACGGTTAGATTTCCGCTGTACGTTTTACTTCCGTCCTACGATGTCTCGCGCAGGTCTCAACGAATCTCGTTTAGGGCCATCGCTTTGACATATGGACTGATCTATTACATAGCATATTTCAAACACTCAACTTGCTATAGCAGCGACAAAATGGCGATCAGAAATGCATTCCGATATTTAATAAAATGAGAAATAGAATTTTGATGATAAATTTGCCTTCAGTTCCCCTTTAACAGCAGCAGTTTATCAGCTTGGAGTTAAAAGGAGAGGAATATAAGGAATCTGAGGTGCTGGAGGGCTTTAATTACTTGTGTTTTAGTGATGAGAGAAAAAATTGCTGCTTCTGGAAAAAAATATATATAAACATCCTGATATATTCATTGCAAGCTCACTTATCCATTAGTCAGTTTAAATGAAGGAAAGTTTGTGATCATTTTAGACTTTGCAACATGAGTCCCAAGCCTACAAGTTGTGTGTGGGTGCATTAGAAGGGCATTATTTATAGTGATGTTTTTGGATAGGCAACAACTCTGTTTATTTTCCTCCTCTCTTTTTCTTTCTTGAATATTTGCAGAGCTCCCTGAGGACTGCAGAGGGCGTTGGGAGAGTTTTGTGGGAGAAACCCTTCGAGAAACAAACAGGAGAAACACAGTAGACTTGGTGAGATTATTATTATTGTTGTTATTATTATTACTGGGGCAGATACATTTTTGCAATGCACTATACAAGACAGTGTACATTCAAAGTTATCAAAAGCTTATTTTGAAGCCATTTTGTTCTTTACTGGATATCCTATTATGTCACTTGACATAGCAGTTCTAAAAAAAAAAAAAATTGATCAGACAAGGCACACAGAAGAGCTTACACATTTGCTGTTAAGAATTCTAGTTTCTAAAATTATGCAAATTTCAAATCCTTTAACCAGCCACCCACCGTTTAATCAAACGAGTGATGCACAAACACTTGCATGAAATGGCACAATGAGTGTTGTTGAAACTGAACAAGCCACAGAGACTAGCTAACCAACCCTCGCACCCAAATTGAGTTACTAGTAATCCCATACAGCTGAGCTATAGATTTGGGAGAAATCCTTCAAACTCATTAAAAGTATTTCATCATATGATTTATAAAGGTGTGTTTAAAGGAGATATGCAGAAACCTTTATTTTTAAATACATTTCTGAGTGGATAGTATCTCCATCCTTGACACTCATGCGCTGCATAAATGGGAATAAAAATTAAAATCGACCACAAAGTTGGCATTCGAGCTGCCCCGCTGAGCCAGCCAGCCCTGAGTGCGTGATGCCACAGCAGGAACTGGTTTTAAGGCCGAGGCCTTTGACAGCTATAAACCAAAGCCAGACTCGGCAGGCTAAAGTGGTTGCAATGGCCTCTTCGTTCGGATTTATTGGAGATTCTTCAGATTCCTCAGATAGTAATACATCTGACTGTGATGGTCCTGAAATTGGAGTGTGTGTACGTGCTACTGTTATACACGTAGAACCATATCAGTTCGAACCATCTGAAAGTGAATCCGATAGTAACCCGTCGGCCACGGAGGCCTCCACCTTATGAAATAAAGCCAGAGAACAAAGTCGTCTAGAGAATTGGATGGAATTGAACTGACAGTCTCATGTGACTCTCATTAAAACAGGATAGGCATTATAACTTGTGCAACATATATGTACATGCATGCATTTTCACTGATAAAACATAAAAGGCTAATTAAATAATCAGATGAACTGAGACAATCACATTCTGAAGCAAATTAAATAATCTTATACCGGTAACTTAAATACACAATACAAGTTACATGTATTAATCTAAATGCAGGTAAACGACGAGTGTTGAGAGTGAAATGAGAGTTGCATCTTACCCATCTGCGTTCTCGCTTCTTGAAGGCCGATCTTGTGGCCAATTGTTTTTGAAACAATCTGACTTTTAGTTAATTCGCTTCTTCCACGTAAGAGCGAGATATTGCTGCTGAGGCACACATATCCAGCGGGGGGGGAAGCATATCCAGTGGAGAAATCTGACGACTGGTCCACTCATTCTCCATTTTCTCCACACGGAGTACTCCGCCATTACTGCTCGGCTCACACTCCGGGAGAACTGGTGCGACTGAACTTGCTTTCCTTTTCTTGTAGTTTTCTTTTCCTTTAATTGTTGGTACTGCACCCTCTTTCAATATGGGCTTATAGCCAACACTCCTCAACAGATCAGAGGTTTCGTACAAGTCATCAGTAAAATGTGCCCGTGAATTTCTCGCAAAACGCATCCAAATCTTTGCAGTTTGAACATTCTTGGGCCTTGAATGCAACATAAATCCACCTTCTGTCGTGTTGTTCCACCCATCTACGTGGCATGGCGATAAATTAGCTCAAAATGGAGGATCAAAGTTGCAGTTAGTTCTGTGTGTTCGTATAGCGGAAATGGCGATGAGACTGATAGCCTTCCTGCTGTGATTTCCCAGATGTCAAGGTCGTTCACTCAGACCGCTACCTATGTGAATCGTTTTAATCATAAAAATTACTATTTTCGATTTGTTAACGCTTAAAACTATTCCTATGCCATTCTTGAGGTCTCAAAGCATTTATAAACAAAAAGTGAGGCCATGGTTCTGCGTATCTCCTTTAAGTACCAGTTCATCTGTCATTACTGGTTTTGCCCCATGCTGTGTCTTACCTTGTTACAGGTCAGCACACACAACCTGCATTCTTCTAGTGAAGATGATGACGTGGAGAACCCTTTTCCCAATGATCTGTCTATCCAACAGGTATAGTCAATGGTTGTGTTTGCAAACAAACACTGTGACCAGTGTCATCCAGAATGGTAAAATATAAGGTGCTGATCTTCGTGACATGACTAAAAGCTCTGTTCATTATTACCTTTTTATCATCTAGGCATTCTCTGATTATCAGATTCAGCAGATGACTGCTAACTTTGTAGATCAGTTTGGCTTCAATGATGAGGAGTTCAGTGAACATGATGAAAATATCAAGTGAGTTTCTGTTCTGACTCAGTTTTTTTTTCTAAGTTTAATTCTGTATTATTATTATTATTATTATTGGCACAAACATGACAGAACACTATTATTCTTATTCAGATTTTTAGGTGTCCAAGCACTGAAGGTTAGGATTGTTGGGGGGCAAGGATGTAGTGTTTGGACTCCAGTTGTTTTTATTAGGGATTTTTTTTCTTCCTCTTCTTTTTCCTCTGTCAAAACTGATCACGTAAAGCATGGATGGTACAGGCATGAAACTTGGTCAATTAGATGGTATTCGTGACTGCTGCTCAGACAAGAGAGATGAGCCTAATTTGCCTAATGGTGGCACTATAGTGAAGAGTTTTACATTTTGGCTCCTATCTTGTGAATGGTAAGTTGTACCAAAAAAAAGCCCTCAAGGACAATTAAGGTTACTTTAACTTTGATTTTGAGCTAATTTGCATAAGCAGCAAAACTTACTTTTGTGAACTAATCCTGTGATTTTTATCCAATATTCAAGAAATTGATGCCAAATCAGTTGGCAAAGTCTAAACCTCAGTTATCAAAGACATCTAAGACTTCTAAACAGTCTGGCTGCTGCATGGGTTTACACAAAATTTGAAAGAGATGTTAAGGATAAGAAGGCCTCTATGTGCTAATCTGTGAGTGGACTTTTAATTATAAACTACTTAAAAATTGGCCATCAGCAAATCAGGTTCCAGCAGGTATTTATTAACAGGGTTACCACTGAACTATAGTCATGAAACTTTTAGACCCTAAAATCTAGCATATCTCTTTTAGAAATGGGGTGTGGAGTGAAAATGTAATGTCCTGATTCTGTGACGTATGTCATATTTAAAAAAAAAAAAAAAAAAGCCTTTTGCCTTATTTAACCCAATGGACTTATTTAACTCAATGGACAAACCCCAATTCCAGAAAAGTTGGGATATTTTCAAAATCCAATAAAAACAAAAATCTGATTTGTTCATTCACATAAACCTTTATTTAACTGACAAAAGTACAAAGAAAAGCTTTTCAATAGTTTTACTGACCAACTTAATTGTATTTTGTAAATATAAATGAAATTAGAATTTGATACCTGCAACATACAAAAATAAAAGTCGGGACAGCGGCATTATCATCATTGTATTATCTCGCCTTTCGTTTAATGACACTTCTTAATCATATGGGAACCGAGGATATGAACTGCTGTAGTTTTGCATTCTTGCTTGATGCAAGACTTCAGCTGCTCAGCAGTCCGTGGACACTTCTGTCTGGTTCTGCCATACATTCTCAATAGGAGACAGATCTGGACTGGCAGCAGGCCAGTCAAGCACACGCGCTCTGTCTACAAAGCCACGCTGTTGTTGCCCGTGCAGAATGAGGCCTGGCACTGTCCTGCTGATGATAGCATGGACTTCCCAGAAACGGACCTTGCCTTGATGGCAACATATGTCTGTCTCTCTCAAATTCCAATATACACCTCTGCATCAATGGTACCTTCACACACACATGCCATGGGCACTGATACCCCCCATGCCATTACAGATGCTGGCTTTTACACCTTTCTCTGATCACAAACTGGATGGTCATGTTCACCTTTTGGCACTGAGAACTCGACAGCCGATTTTCCTGAAAACAAGCTGAAATGTGGACTTGTCTGACCACAGCACAGGTTTCCTCTGTCTTTTGGTCCATCTGGGATGAGTTCGGACCCAGAGAAATCATCAGCGTTTCTGCATAGAATTGTTGAATGGCTTTCTTATTGCATAATACAGTTTCAGGTTGCATTTATGGATGCAACAGCTGACTGTTTTTTTCCAAAGTACTCCTGAGCCCATGTGGCGATATTTGTCACATTAGCATGATAGTTTCTCAGGCAGTGCTGCCTGTGGACTCAGAGGTCACACACGTTCGACAGTGGTTTGCGACCTTGTCCTTTATGCACCGAGATGTCCTGAATCTTTTCACAATATTATTTACTGTAGATTTTGAAACGCCTAAAATCTTGAGTTGAGATGTTTTTATGCCTCCGCCACCATAAGGTGCAGGAGGCATTGTTTTCGGGTTGTCCGTCTGTCCGTCCGTGCATGTGTCTGTCCGACCCGAAACCTTGTGAACACGATATCTCAAAGGCTAATGAAAGGAATTTCACCAAACTTTCACCATTTGTATGCTTTGGGACAAACATGAACTGATTAGATTTTGAGATCAAAAGGTCTAAGGTCAAGGTCACTGTGAGGTCAAATGTCTGTCCGAAAGCCTTGTGAACACAATATCTCCAAGGCAAATGAAAGGAATTTCACCAAACTTTCACCATTTGTGCATTTGGGGACAAAGATAAACTGATTAGATTTTGAGATCAAAAGGTCTAAGGTCGACTTGTCCAGGGCGTACCCCGCCTTTCGCCCGTAGTCAGCTGGGATAGGCTCCAGCTTGCCTGCGAACCTGTAGAACAGGATAAAGCAGCTAGAGATGATGAGATGAGGTCTAAGGTCAAGGTCACTGTGAGGTCAAATGTCTGTCCGAAAACCTTGTGAACACAATATCTCCAAGGCTGATACATGTAATTTCACCAGGTCAAGATTACTGTGAGGTCAAATGTCCATCCCCAAATCACAACTTAATAAGGCGTGTAGTCTACCGGGCGGAGGCATCCCCATCGATGCCGTTGGCGTCGAGTTCGATCTAGTTGAATTGACTAGCAATTCTCTCACAAATTGTCACAAACGAGTAAGCCATGACTCATCCTTGCTTGCAAAGACTAAGCCTTTGGTGCATGCTCCTTTCATACCCAATCATGACACCCTTACCTGTTACCAATTAACCTGCTTATTGTGGAATCTTCCAAAATGGTGTTACCATTTATATGTTAAAAACTTTTCAGTTTTATTTTGCCTCTGTCCCATCTTTTTTTTTTTTTTTTTTTGAGTGTGTTGCAAGCATCAAATTCTAACTTTTATTTATATTTACAAAATACAATTAAGTTGGTCAGTAAAATATTTTCTTTGTACTTTTGTCAGTTAAATAAAGGTTCACATGAATTAACATCACAGATTTGTGTTTATTGCATTTTGGAAAATATCCCAACTTTTCTGGAAATGGGGTTTGTAAGATCACTTGCATAATATGTGAAATTATCTTTTGTGATCTCATCCTAGGATTTTGGGCATACTTTCACAAGATTGGTGTCAAAATACTCAAGAGTCTAAAACTCAGTAATTGTCCAAAAGATGTTGAAATTTCTAAGCATTATGGCTGCCACATGTCAATCAATCCTAGCAAGGTGGAGCTTGATTTACTCAAAAAGCTGAAATTCAGGATTGCTTGGGTGTATTCACCAACTTTGAACACCTTAAACACCATGTTGAGTGCAAGGTTTTGAGGAATACTGCAAGGATTGGGACATGGTCAACCCTAGGGGGCAGAGCCAAGTTTAAATAACTTTTGCAGAATCAGTAAGTCTGAATTGCGCACATAAATAAGGATATAACTTGTATAATAAGGTGTCCAATTCTTTCTTGGTCTGATTCACTGACTCGAGCCATAAAAAAAAATTCCTTTTGTTGTAGTTAGCCCAGGTCACACAAAATTAAAATCATTTTGGATAATATGCAAAACCCATGGGCTTGCAACCGAACAAGTCCTGGTGTGGTCTGCCTCGATGCCTGGCCCTGGGATCCACAGTTTCTACAGTCGAGTCATTGCTGATCACCAATGTCTGATCCTTTATGTTGATGATTCACCTTTGAACATCACATCCATAAGCTAATGGCCAGCAAACTAAACTCCTCCGTGACTGGCATGATGAGTTATTCTGTCAGCCAGCTGTTAAAACTTAACAACTATGCTATTCCATCGTGCATATCAATTATTAAACAACTTGGATTCCTTTGCTGGCCCTGTTGCATTCACAGAAGCGCCTGTAGGAAGTTTGTTTACTTCCGGGTTGGTCACATCATCCCGTCCTTCTGGTCAGCTGCGCACACTGTTGCACCTTCGACATGTCGTCAGAGCACTGTTGCTCTTCAGACTAGTAGCACTAGTTTCCATGACAACACCATTCACGGAGTGGGATGGAAAATGTGGAGTGGATTTCGGTCTACTTCGGCCAATACAGAGACCCACTGCCTCATTTAATATCAAAATTGAACTGTTTAATGCACAATCTCTCACAAATAAATCTTGCTTCATACACAACCATATTCTGGATAGGTGTTTGGACTTGATGTGCCTTATGGAAACCTGGCATCCCAATTGAAACCTGTCCTCCTGGCTATTGCTATCTCCAGAAAGCCCGCAGCACAGGTCGTGGTGGTGGACTGTCAGTCATTTACCACAATGATCTGGATTTGTCTCCTCTGCCCCTGCCAGACCTATCTTCTTTTGAATGCCTGGTATTTAAATGTAAGCCCCCTTTCCCCATGACAATACTTCTCATTTACCGGCCACCCAAACCAAACCCATATTTCATCTCTGAGATGAGCAACCTTCTTTCAACATTCAGTATAACCTCTGCCAATATTATAATACTTGGAGATATGAGCATCCATATCAATACCCCCTCCTGTTTTTTGCAGTTGAATTCCTCAATTATTGGATTGTTTTAACCTAGGACAATTTGTTGATGTCCCCACACACACCAAGGGGCATACTCTTGATCTGATCATCATTGACTCTGCCCCTCTCAGCAGTCTACTTGTGTACAATCTGGGTGTCTGACCACAAGGCTGTCTCCATGGAGTTGCCATTATCAAGCCCAAATGCAAAATCTGCTTTAGAAAATTGAATAACATCAACCCAGAAATTGACAGTTGATCTCCAGCATGTTCTTCATACAGACTTTTTATTAGCCAATTAGACAGTGGATTTCTACAGTAAAATCTTGAGCAGCATTCTGGATTTCCATGCTCCTGTTAAAACCAGAATCGTCACCTTCTCCCGCTCTGCCCCCGGTTCACCAGTGAGCTACGGAAAATGAAGGGAAATGGGCGTGCTCTCGAACAGCGTTATCAAGCATCAGGTCTTGCAGTCCTCAAGCTAGCATATTGGGAACATCAAAAGGCCTACTCAAAATCCCTTAGAGAGGCACAGTCACGGTTCTACTCAAACGTTATCAAAAATAGTACTGGGAATTCCAAGCAACTATTTTCCACTGCCAATCATCTCCTCAAACCACTTCACTTACAGAAACTACAGAAGAGCGCTGTAATAACCTTTTATGGCCTTCTTCAAAACAAAAATTGACTTAATTCGTTCTGTCCTTTCTGGTTCTTACACTCTACCTGTCCTAACTGCCTACTCACAGTTTGAGATCTCCCAGGCCCTTAACTGCTTTCCAGAAATTTCACAGCAAGAGGTTGAAGATATCATCAGGAGAATGAAACCCTCCATCTGTGCCCTTGACCCCTTTCCTACAGCCTTAGTGAAAGCAAAGATCTCTGCCATAAGTCCCTTGATCCACCACTATAATAAACCTTTCCCTTCAGGCTGGCTATGTTCCATCTCCTTTAAAAGCCACATCAGACCACTTCTCAAAAAAAAAAAAAACCCACTCTTGATCCAGAAATTTTTGCCAATTACAGGCCCATTTCCAATCTCCCATTCCTCTCCAAAGTACTGGGGAAAAGTAGTTGCTGCCCACCTTCAGGACCACCTTATGCATAACCTTTTTTGAAAAATTGTAGTCTGGTTTCCACTCTGCCCACAGCACAGAAACAGCTCTGGTTAGAGTTACAAGCGACCTACTGATGGCAGCTGATGCTGGCTCACCTTCCCGCCTTATTCTTCTTGATTTGTCTGCTACATTCAATACTGTTGACCATGGTATACTCCTCAGCCAGTCACATCCAACCATTGGACTTGCTGGCACGGCCCTTAACCGGTTCAAATCTTATCTCGCTGATGGAACTGAGTACATTTCCTTTGGAAATGCAAGATCCTGGGCACACACAGTCACCTGCGGGGTCCCTCAGGGGTTAGTCCTTGGCCTCATCTTGTTCACTTTATACGTCCTCCCCCTTGGTCATGTCATAATGGAATTTCATTTCATTGCTATGCTGATGACCCACAACTTAAAATAAAAACAGATACACATTCCTCTGCATTTTCGCCATCGTCGTCATCATCCTCTCTAGCTACACACACTGCCTGTCTGGAGGAGATAAAGGTGTAGATGAATCACAACTTTCTCCAGCTGAACAGCTCCAAAACTGAAGCAGTCTTGGTTGGGACCCCACACCAGATCCAGTCGTCCTCCATAACCAGCATTACGTTCTCTGATCATAACAGTCCCATCTTCTCATTAGTCACCAACCTTGGTGTAAAATTTGACCCTCAACTCACCTTTGAAGCCCATATCAAACATCTTTGCAAGATTTGTTTTCACCATCTCAGAAATATTGCCAAACTCTGTCCCACTCTCACCTTATCAGATGCTGAAAAGTTGCTCCACACTTTTGTCTCCTCCAGGCTGGATTACTGCAATGCACTTCTCATTGAGATTCCTAGCAAGAGTCTTCAAAGACTACAATATATTCAGAACAGTGCTGCAAAGATCCTGATGAGTGTGAAAATATGAACACGTCACACCCATTCTCCGTTCACTTCACTGGCTCCCTGTCTCTGCCAGAATTGAATACAAGGTCTCCCTTCTTACTCAGCAGTGCATCTATGGAAATGCCTCATCTGTCTGAAAGAATTATTCACCCCACTAACCTCAACACGATCCCTCCACTCTACTCACTCAAATCATCTCCACCACCCCAAGACTAAGCTCAGAACAATGGGTGATCGAGCCTTCTGTTATGATGCCCCTTGCCTATGGAATGCCCTCCCTGACCATCTGAGGGCACCGCAGACTACAGAGTTTTAAAAAAAGGACTTGAAACATTTCTTTTTAGCAGAACATATGACTCTTAATTATGCTTTATTTTTATTCCTTATTTTGTTTGTCTTTTTAATGATGTCTCTTTTGTAGCACTTTGAAATTTGCTTTAAATGTAAAGTGCGTTACAAATAAAATGCATTATTATTATTATTATTATTATTATTATTATTATCACCACCACCACATGGTATGTTTAAACCTGTTTGATGTTGGAATGGTTAGATGGGCCTAGTTGGCCTCAATGGTGGTGCTGTAGCAGAGTTTTACATTTTGGCCAATTTCTTATGAACTGTGTCTGATAAATTTTTTTCTTTCAGCATTCTTTCAAACAAAAAAAGCCTCAGTAATATGATTTAACTCTGCTGACTTCGATTTTTTTTTTTTGGCATAATATGTGAATTTTTATGAATTAGTCCTGGGATTTTTGGCTTCTCTTCACATAATTGGTGTCAGCAGCATATTTAGATTAGATTAGATAAAACTTTATTGATCCCTTTGGGAGGGTTCCCTCAGGGAAATTAAGATTCCAGCAGCATCATTACAGAGAAAAGAAATAGAGAAAAACTTCTAGATAAATTAAAATAAATTAAGTATTTACATATACAAATATAAAAAGAATAAGATATGGGGAAGAGAGGAAGGGGGGAGGAGGAAAAATAAAAAAAAAAGGAAAAGGAAGGGGGAGAAGGGGGGGCGGCAGGAGGGATATTGCACTTTATATTGCACATTGTCTGGTGTTGCTTATTGTTAGGCTAGGCTACTGCTCCTTCCTGTCCTCTGTCCTCCTGTTACCCTTCCTCCCCCCCAGAGAAGAGTTGTACAGTCTGATGGCATGAGGGACAAAGGAGTTTTTGAGTCTGTTAGTCCTGCACTTGGGAAGGAGCATTCTGTCACTGAACAGGCTCCTCTGGTTGCTGATGATGGTGTGCAGAGGGTGACTGGCATCGTCCATGATGTTCAATAGTTTGTCCATAAACCTCTGCCACCATCACCAGAGAGTCCAGCTTCATGCCGACCACAGAGCTGGCCCGCCTGATCAGTTTGTCCAGCCTGGATGTGTCCTCCTTGGATGTGCTACCCCCCCAGAACACCACGGTGTAAAACAGGACACTGGCGACCACAGACTGATAGAACATCCACAGGAGTTTCCTGCAGATGTTAAAGGACCGCAGCCTCCTAAGGAAGTATAGCCTGCTCTGTCCCTTCCTGTATAAGTGATTGGTGTTACAAGTCCAGTCCAGCTTGTTGTCCAGCCACAGCCCGAGGTACTTGTAGGAATCCACAGCCTCCACCTCGACTCCCTCGATCAGAACTGGTCGTGACCTTGGTCTGGACCTCCCAAAGTCAATGACCAGCTCCTTGGTTTTCGAGGTGTTGAGCTGCAGATGGTTCCTGTTGCACCACACAGCAAAGTCCCTCACCAGGCTTGTATACTCCTCCTCTCTGTCGTTACTGAGGCATCCAATGATGGCTGTGTCATCAGCAAACTTCTGAATGTGACATAGCTCCGAGTTGTAGCAGAAGTCCACGGTGTACAGGGTGACAAGAAGAGGGGCCAGCACCGTGCCCTGGGGTGCTCCGGTGCTGTTAATCACAGTGTCAGACGTGATGTCCTTCAGCTTGACGTACTGCGGCCTGTCGGTGAGGTAGCTGGAGATCCAGGTGACCAGGCAGGGGTCCACTCACATCCTGTTCAGTTTGTCCTGAAGCAGTAGGGGCTGGATGGTGTTGAAGGCACTCGAGAAGTCTAAGAAGAGGATCCTCACTGTGCCATTTCCCTTATCCAGATGCGAGTGGGCTCAGTGTAGCAGGTACAGGATGGCGTCTTCTACATCAACACCTGCCCGGTACGCAAATTGCAGACAGTCCTGGGCATGTTGTCCCTGGGGTCTGAGGAGGCTGAGGAAGAGCCGCTCCAACGTCTTCATCAGATGTGAAGTGAGTGCCACCGGTCGGAAGTCGTTCAGCTCGCTGGGCCGATTCTTTTTGGGAACTGGAATGATGCATGATGTCTTCCAGAGGGTGGGCACTCTCCCCAGCTGCAGGCTGAGGTTGAAGATGTGTTGGAGTGGTTCACCCAGTTCAGCAACGCAGGTCTTCAGTAGTCGGGGACACAACTTGTCCAGGCCTGTTGCTTTCCTGGGGTGAAGCTTCCACAGTTGACCTCTGACCTGATCTGCAGTAATGCATGGAGGAGTCTGTGTTGAGATGGGGGAGGAGGAGGGGGCTGCTGTGATGACTGGGGGAGGTGTGTTGAGGGAAGGAGGAGAGATGGCTGCAGTGAGGGAGAGGGTGGGGGGGACGTGGGCTGGTTGAACCGGTTGAAGAAGTCATTCAACTCATTCGCCCTCTCCACTGTCCCCTCAACGACTCTGGTCTTTGTATTGTGGCCTGTGATGGTTTTCACACCTTCCCAGACCTCCCTCATGCTGTTCTCCTTCAGCTTCTGCTCCATCTTTCTCCTGTAGCTGTCCTTGGCTTCCCTCATGCAGCGTTTTACCTCCTGGTGTGCTGCTTTAATCGCCTCCCTATCCCTGCTCCTGAAGGCGGCCTTCTTCCTGTTGAGGACAGCTTTGACTTCCTGTGTTACCCATGGCTTGTTAATAGGGTAACACCGTACAGTCTTAGTGGGGGAGACCATGTCTGCACAGAAGTTGAGGTAATCTGTCAGACAATGTGTCAGCCCCTCTATGCCCTCACAGCACACCCCAGTCTGTGATGTCGTAGCAGTCCCTGAGGGCATCTTCCATTTCAGGGGACCACCTCCTGATGGAGTTAGTTGTTGCAGGCTGCCTTTGGACCAGGGGGGTGTACTTCGGCTGTAGACAAACCAGGTTGTGGTCAGACTTCCCTAGTGGGGGGAAGGGTGTGACTCTGTATGCATCCCTCACATTAGCATACAGCAAGTCAATTGTCCTGTTGTTCCTTGTTGGACGATCCACAGCCTGGTAAAAAGCAGCCAAAGTAGAGTCCAAAGTAGCGTGATTAAAGTCCCCAGAAATTATGATAAATGCCTCAGAGTGCTGTGTCTGCCCTTGGAGGGATGTAAACACAGATGGTGATCACGTGACTGAACTCCCTCGGCAGATAATATGGCTGCAGACTAACTGCTAGCAGCTCCATGTCCGGGCAACATAAAACTGTCTTTACGGAGATATGTCCCGGGTTACACCAGCGGTTGTTAACATAAATGATGAGTCCCCCACCTTTGCTTTTCCCGCATGTGTTAGTGTCTCTGTCGGCTCTCACAGCAGTGAATCCCTGCAGGTCCACGTTAGCATCCAGTACAAGGTGCGTTAGCCGTGTCTCCGTAAAGATAAACAAGCTGCTCTCACGGTAAATCCGCTGGTTGTTCAGAGCGGAAAGCTCGTCGACCTTGTTCGGCAGCGAGTTCACATTCCCCATGATAATGGAGGGAATGGATGGTTTGCTGCGCTGCCGGTTGTCTGCTAGCCTAGCCTTTAGCTTAGCCCCGGCTTTGCAGCCCCTGGGTCTCCTCCTCAGCTCCGCCAGGATGGGGTGTTATATCCCGGCTTGTCCCATTGTTTTCAGGGCCAGCAGCTCCTCTCTCGAATAAGCGAGAAAATTGGCTCCTGGTTGCGTGTTAGTTAAAAATATTCATGGGATATGAAGAAAAATACACTGTCTTCGTAAGAAGAGCAGAAAAGTAAAAAAAAAAAGTGGAAAAAAAGTTGTTTAAAGAGCTAAAAACTACAGAGCTACTGGAGAGGCAGCTGTCTCCACAGCGCCATATATAATAGAAGCAATTAGCATTGAGATATTATCACAAAGCATGTAGTATACTGACTTATGGCCACTTTATTGTTCTATGCAACTTGGAAATATTTATTGTTATTGGAAGGTTCTGGGTTCGAGCCCAGTGGCCAACAGGGGCCTTTCTGTGTGGAATTTGCATGTTCTCCCCGTGTCTACGTGGGTTTCCTCAGGGTGCTCCGATTTCCCCCATAGTCTAAATATATGCAAGTTAGGCTAATTGGTGGCTCTAAATTGACCGTAGGTGTGAACATGAGTGTGAATGGTTGTTTGTCTCTGTGCCAACCCTGTGATGATCTGGCGACTTGTCCAGGATGTACCCCACCTCTCGCCCATAGTCAGCTGGAATATGCTCCAGCTTGCCCACGACCCTGCACAGGACAAGCGGTTATGGATAATGGATGTGGTGATGGTGGTGGTGGAGTAGTAGTAGTAGTAGCAGCAGCAGCACATACTGGGAATATCAGTATTTGAATATTTCTGGTACCAAGCTGCAAAAGACCTCCAACGTTCTTAAGTCTCTTCAGAAAGAACAGATGTTACTGTGCCTTCAAGTTTTCTTTATTTTCATATGATTCCAGAATACAGAGTGTACAAAAACAATACAATTCTTGTGGGTGACTTGAGTCCATGATTAGACTGGGCTGTTGTCCATCATGTGGAAAGTCTGATTCTGTGCAGATGATTTTAATGCAGTTCTCACTGTCCTGTGAAGGAGTTTTTGGTCGTATGTTCTCAGGTTGCTAAATCACACAGATTTACACCCAGTTAGGAAACTTTCTATTCTGCATCAGTAACAGTTGACCCTAGTTGCAGCGTTTTGTCCCAAAGCTCTTGCGTCTCCTCAGGTGGTGATGGATGATGATTCTCCAGGATTCTGCCAGAGAAGGGAGCTTGCATGCGTTGACTGACTCGTTAAATGTTGTCAGTGTCTATTAACTGCAATGTGGTTCTGCTGGGTTGGAGCGCCACAGGTATAGCTGACCTTAGTGTTGTTAAACCAAGCACACCAGGTAATGAGTTCATCAGGGAGTGAGGTTGGGCTTTGTGCAGTATAGAGGGGTGGGTTCAAAATTGTCTGTAGTTCTTGTCAACCATGATGTTCAGAGCTAGTGTAGTGCTCTGTAAGCTT
Organism: Neoarius graeffei; assembly: GCF_027579695.1. Lineage (NCBI taxonomy): Eukaryota > Metazoa > Chordata > Actinopteri > Siluriformes > Ariidae > Neoarius > Neoarius graeffei. Next base: position 42,730,960 of record NC_083570.1, read on the forward strand.
TTGGAAGACTGTATGGATTTCTGCTGCATGGCCCAAATATAGCTTTACTTTAAGGGAATAAATAGTAAACGGTTCACCAATAAGTCATAAAACTTTTAAATGATTAGTACTTACTCATCACCTCCTGATACTGTGTCATCTCTCGACACATCTCACTCTTAATTTCTGTTTTGCTTTCAGTGCTACTTTTGATCGAATTGCTGAGATTAACTTCAGTATTGATGCAGATGATAATAGTGTAAGTGTCTGGAGCTGGTAGTCAAGCATATACTTTTAAATTGGATTGTGTTTGATAAATGATAATGCATGTTTGGGAATGCCCTTGTATATAATTATAGGCCAATGCTGCTGCCTTTGAAGCTTGCTGTAAAGAGAGAATACAGCAGTTTGATGACTGTGAAGAGGAAGAAGACATTTGGGACGATAAAGAGATCAGCTATGCAACTCAAGTGAAATCCCGATCTAGGTATACAACTTTTGCTATATAGGAATAAAATGGCAAACATTTTGAGGACGTTTGTGTTCAAATTGTGAATCTTGATTCTGCAAGTAATGACCGAGTGATAACACGTCTTTTTTTTTTTTCTTTTTCTTTTCCCTGTTAGGTTTGGCGTGCCTTTATCTTCAGGAAGCTCACCTAAAGGTTCTGTGAGGAATGGGAAGCGGGGCTGCGGGTCAGCCAGAGAGGATGAAGATGAGGAAGGGGAGAATCAGGTCTCTACTCAAGCAGCAACCAGCACAAAACACCCCATACCACAGACTCCACAGAGTAAGTATTCTTCTCAACTGCCCCATCAAACACATTTGTTATTCTTTCTGACTTGTTTGTTACTTCAGTGCAAATCTCAGACAGCACTCATTTGAGGTGCATCTCTTAAGGTCCTGTGTGTGCAGCTGATTTCAAAGAAGCAAAGGAGGCTGCCTGGGGCTCTGCTTCCAACCAGGCCAACGAGGAGCATCATGGTACAGGATGGGCTAATTTCACAGAGTTTCAACCTTTTTGCAGGTAACCTGGGCATGGGACTAAACTGTATAACCTGTTGATAACCTTAACCCAATTCACACCAGACGCAGTGCATGCAACAGGTCAAGATTGAATTCAATCCAATTTTAAAAAGTTTCAGTCCACACAGACTTCTTCACAGGCATCAGATCATCAAAGTACAGCTTGTATGTGATGCTGCCCGTGTTGTACACTTTGAGTTGATTGTTTTTCCACTTGTGCATATGAGTGAAGTGTAAACGCCATAGAAGCCCACTGAAATATCAAATGCACACTTGTAAAAAGTTGTTTTATTCAGCATGAAAATTATAATCTGCATCCTGAGTGAGCAACCTGTATCCTGAGTGATACAAAATGTCTGTATACTATGAGGTTGGTGATTTCACACTAAAGCCTGACAGTTCTCTGTGAAACCTGGCTCACCTTCCCTCCTCATTCTTCTTGATTTGTCTGCTGCATTCAATACTGTTGACCATGGTATACTCCTCAGCCAGTCACATCAAACCATTGGACTTGCTGGCACGGCCCTTAACTGGTTCAAATCTTATCTTGCTGACGGAGCAGAGTACATTTCCTTTGGAAATGCAAGATCCCGGGCACACACAGTCACTTGCGGGGTCCCTCAGGGGTCAGTCCTCGGCCTCATCTTGTTCACTCTATATGTGTTCCCCCTTGATCATGTCATAATGGAATTTCATTTCATTACTATGCTGATGACCCACAACTTTAAAATAAAAACAGATACACGTTCCTCTGCATTTTCGCCATCGTCGTAATCATCCTCTCTAGCTACACACTCTGCCTGTCTGGAGGAGATAAAGGTGTGGATGAATCACAACTTTCTCCAGCTGAACAGCTCCAAAACTGAAGCAGTCTTGGTTGGGACCCCACACCAGATCCAGTCGTCCTCCATAACCAGCATTTACGTTCTCTGATCATGACATTCCCATCTCCTCATTAGTCACCAACCGTGGTGTAAAATTTGACCCTCAACTCACCTTTGAAGCCCATATCAAACATCTTTGCAAGATTTGTTTTCACCATCTCAGAAATATTGCCAAACTCTGTCCCACTCTCACCTTATCAGATGCTGAAAAGTTGTTGGTCCACACTTTTGTCTCCTCCAGGCTGGATTACTGCAATGCACTTCTCATTGGGATCCCTAGCAAGAGTCTTCAAAGACTACAACATATTCAGAACAGTGCTGCAAAGATCCTGATGAGAGTGCGAAAATATGAACACATCACATCACCAACCTCATAGTATACAGACATTTTGTAATTCAACTACCGGTTGCTCAATCAGGATACAGATTATAATTTTCTTGCTGAAAAAAAACAAAACTTATGCTTATTTCTTGGAATGGAAATTTGAGAAAAATGGACGTTTGCCTAACTCCATGCTAAAAAACTAGTGTACGTCGTCATATCATACCCCCAGTTTATTCAGTCCTTTAATGATGACAGTCTTGCTGAAGCTCTAAATATCATTCTGCTCGTCTCCCAAGGCAGTAAAGCCCATCATGAGCACTTCTCTCAGCTCAGACAGATCTGTCATTAATCCTGAGGACTAGTTCCTGCTCGGCTGCTGGAAAACGTTTTTATAACATCACCCGTAATATGCTTTGTAGTGCTCTAGGAATATTTAAATGCAGAGTAAACATTGTTTAACCTGATGTATTTACAGCCCTTGTGGGTTTTTATCTTGTTTATTATGTTTTTATCCCCCGCTGGCCGAAAGGTCCGAAGGGGGATCATGTCGTGGCGACGTCCGTCCCGGGAAGGGTGCTCACCTTCTGAAATCAATTCCTCTCAGTTTTTGGAGGAATTTCACGAAACTTGGCAGGATTCTTTGTTATATGTCGGTACTATGCATATTGTTATTTCGTTAAATTCGGTCACGTTTTACCAGAGTTACAGCCCTTGATTTACAAAATTATACTTTGACAATTTCATGAGTATGTGTTTTCCTTCTGAAATCAACTCCTCTCTCAATTTGTGGAGGAATTTCATGAAGCTTGGCAGGATTCTTTGTTATATATCGGTAATGCGCATATTGCAATTTCGTTCAATTCAGTCACATTTTACCAGCGTTATGGCATAGTTGCCAGCGGGGAATATTGTGCTTTCAGAGCAGTGTTGTTAATTATTTGTAGTGATTCTCATAGATTTCGCTAACTCATTCATGATTTAGATTATTTTGTGAATGTACTTTTATCATAAACACTTTATACAGTGAAGCCTTAGGGCCTCTGCATGCTCTTGCGACAAGGCTTTCGCAGATAGCTTTTTGCAGACAGTTGTAATTTATCGTTGAGCAGGGAGTAATAGGTGTGCGCGATGTTATTCACCGCCACAACGCAAGGGGGCGCGAAGTCGCAAAATCGCTTGGAGTAGTTGGTGGGTGTGGTTAGTGGAGTGTTTATCCTCCGGTTACTTATAATGACTAGAACTGGAGTCGTATAGATGTTAGGGATGGGACATGATTTTCGAATAGTCGAATATTCGTGACGAGTTCGAATAATGAATAGTAATTTCGAATGCCGTTTTGGCTTGCGTTACATTCCACTAAAAAAAAAATGAGCGCGGAAAGGCGTTTCCTTGTTCCTAACATACTCTGTTGCATTAATTCGGCCAGAGGGTGCCGCTATCGTACAGTAAAGGTAGTCAAATGCCAGCAGCGCACGCAAGGTCGCATACATTGCCTCATTTTTGGATCCCAGACACAAACACCTGAGGTTCGCAACTGACGAGGTGAGAAACACAGTGCAGGCCGAGGTGAGAAACCTTCTGTCCATGGCAGATGATGAAGAGGCCGGAGAGGCGTCGGAATCGCATGAAGGGCTCAGCGAACCGAAACATTCCCGAAAGGATGGCCCATTAACAGCAGCAATTGCCGTCATATTTGGCGAGGATTACAGCACAGAGAGGGCAACATGCGTGACTGAATTGACTCAGTACTGCCAGGATACATGCCCACCGCTCCACACTGACCCGATGACATGGTGGAAAGACAATCAACAGAAATACCCTCGCCTGGCAAAGTTGGCCAGCGCCTACCTGTGTGTGCCTGCAACGTCCGTGCCATCGGAGCGTGTGTTCTCCGCAGCCGGTCTAATTGTCAATAGGCTGCGTACCCGTCTCCATCCCGACCACGTCGACATGTTAATTTTTTTGAACAAAAATATGTCTTAAGTTTATTCTGCTCTGACTGTTCGAATGCTTTCATTATCGTTTCCTAAACGGGCAGTTTCACCCGCGGTTCCTTCCAACAGACGAAAATAGTCGTGGCTGCATAGAAATGTACAATAAAATTGGAAGCCTATATTATTGTTTGATACTGTAGGCTATGTGAGGTGAATGTAAGTTTGTTTTTTGATGACTCATTAAACCGTTACCACTTTCACCCTGTCTGTCATGTGTGCGCGCGTTTGGGTGGGGCGGGCGGGATTCTGTCGATTTTCGAATCGAATTTCGAATATCTTTTAGCGAATTTCGAATAGTGTTTTTGATCAAAAGTCACATCCCTAATAGATGTACGTACTTCCTCACTTCCTCGATCAACCGCTCTTCGTGCTGCTCCATCTTTACTCGTGTTTTTAAAAATGGCGGTCGTGAAAACAAACCAAACCGGGAAAGTAGGGAAGCGGAAGTGCGTGTACAGCGGATGTAGAGTGGACCAATCAGAGCCCCTCTTGTCTGCGACGCTGTCTGCGAGGCTTCTGCGGTGGTCACAATTTTTGGGAGGTGCGCGCAGAGCGTCTGCGAAGGGGGGGGGCTATGCAGACGCCATCTGCGAGGACTGCGTTGTCAGCATAAATTGGCCTTTAAATAATAGTGTAATTCAGGTTATAAGTTGTGAAGGTAGCTGTTCATGGGCATTGATTTCCCATATAAAGAAAAAATAAATATAACCACGTTATTGTGCTGGGTTTTTTTTTCTTTTATTGTACTTTTTTTAAATACAAATAATTTCATAAACAAGCACAGATTGAGTTTGTGCTGTACAAAAAGTAGTTTTACAAATTTGGCTATACAGTTTCCCTTGGGTTTAAGTTGAATGAGGTGAATTGTATAATTCACTGTGATGCCAATCATACATTATTATATTAAATACATCTGTTTATAAATTCTCAAAAGGTACAGTAAGTCTGCACAAGTTATTTTTATAATGGATTTTAACACGTGCAGTACACAATTTTTTTTTTTTTTTTTTTAGTTTCTTTTCAGGTGGGTTGCCAAAGAATTTGTTTGTTTGTTTGTTTAACCTTGTTGTTGGGGGGGGGAACAAACTATATACAGTGTCTTTGAGCATTTGATGTAGCTGATTAAGTATTTGTCCCAGCAGCTCCAGTAACTCGGAGAATCAGTCAGAAAAGAAAGGTGAGTGTTCAGTATTTGTGTCTTCAAGGATGAAGTTTGCCAATAAATAAAAACTAAAAATGGATTATGAAAACGTTTGCAGGCCAGAAGGCCCCTGTGCTAGTGTCAGACTGCAGCTCTTCTGGAGGATCTGACCGAGAAGAGCATGTGGGAAATGACAAGACCGAGGATGCATCCAAAGCAGCAGGCAACCAAAAAACAGCAGCAGCTCAGAGGTACAGGTTAGGGTGAGACATCACAAACTAGTTGGAATAAAGACTAGATAGTTGATTTTAAATGGTGCTTGCATGATCTGTCCATCGATGTCTGTCTGTGTTTCCACGGACCACTTGTGGTCTATGGCATAATTACAGGAGGTCAATGTCGGGTTGCTTTTAAAAAAAAATTAAATCTCTATAGGTGGTATTTTTGTTAAATATTTCAAATTATACTTTAAATACATATTTTTAGAATCATTAAGCTACAGAAAAGCCCCCAGACTTACTTTTTAAATGAACCTATATGCTTGGGCGCACTTGCAGCGCTCTCACGTAACTTGGCGTGCTCGTCCTGTCACGCCCTCGATCTGTGTACACCATGTCTTTATTTTCACAAGCGTTAATTGTATTGTTTCCAACACTGATGAGTTAAATAATCAAATTATAATTCAGACTGACTCAAATGGAGCACAAGGTTAGCATTAACATTTCACTATCCAGTCCCAGCTGCAAAAACCAAGTTTAATATTGATGGTAAAATGAAACCTATGTTAGCGTCAGTGTACAAAAATGTTAGTTGTTAAAGCAGTGTGAATAGCAGTATATTAAATCTAATACTGAACTGAAAAATTTATTACATTTCACGCTTAGTTTATGAAAATGTGTCCTTTTTATATCTACGGTACTAGTCAAAAGTTTGGATACACCTACTCATTCATAGTAGCATAGGTAGGTATGTAGTGCCCTCTTGGTTGGCACCTCTTATAAAGATCAGTAAAAAGGGCTAGAAAAAAAATCCAACTTTTGGTCAAGTAGCGTCATTTGATACTGGAAGAAATGACCTTTTAATTGAAAAATTTATTCAGAGAAAACAAATCTTGAGATTTGGACTGAGATGGCCACAGCAGAAGCCTGATTCTGTAGCCAGCTAACTGTTTGTGTTGATTTGGATATATGCTTCAGATCATTGTCCTGCTGGAAGATCCAATGACGACCCAGTTTCCTGGCAGAAGCAGCCAGATTTTGATTTAAAATGCCCTGGTATTTCATAGCGTCCATGATGCCATGTATCCTAACAAGGGCTCCAGGGCCTTTGGAGGAAAAAACAGCCGCAAAACATCACAGAACGTCCACCATATTTTACAGTTGGGATCGGACTCTTTTCATTATAGACATCCTGGTGTTTACAACAAACCCATCTTGAGTGTTTATTGCCAAAAAGCTCCATTTTTGTTCCATCAGATTGTATAATAACGGTTCCAGTCAAAGTTGAAGTAGCATTTCGCAAACTCAAGGTGCTTACTTTTGTGGTTAAAAGCTTTTTTCTGCCATACCTTCCAAATAATCTGTTGGCATGGAGGTGGAGTCTGATCATGGTTTTGGAAACTTGGAAACCCCAAGATTATACTTTTTCTTGTAATCCACCAACAGTGATCCTTGGGGATGGGATGGATGGATGGATGGATGGATGGATTTGATTGATTGATGGATTTGATTGATTGGATGGATTGATTTGATTGATTGTCTCTCTTGCCATCATCCTCACTGTATGTGGGGGCAAAATAAACTTGGGTCCTCATCCAGGCAAGCTTGTAACAGTTCCAGTCGGTGTCTCGTTATTTTTATTATTGCCCTAACAGTAGAAATGGACATTTTCAGGCAAGAGCTATTTTTTTTTTTAAACAACCATTCCCTGACTTATGAAGGTCAACACACTTCTCTCTCATTTGGTTTGCGTGTTCTCTGATCTTTCCCATGTTGATGGATGATTAAAGGAAATTTGGCCTTAGTTATTAATGGAGTATAAATTCATTGAGTAAATTAACTCTCTAATAAGGAGTTTATGGACAGAACTGCAAATTTTATCTTGCAAGATCTAAAAGATGCTAATTGTTCCATTCTGGCTTTTTAGTGATGTACCCGATGAGGCATTGGAGAAGCTCACGATTACAGATGCAGCAGTTCCTTCAGAGTCCCAGACACCCGCGCCCAATTCAGAAAACACCACTGTGACAGACAAGAGGTAGGAGTCATCTGTACATCCTTTACCATGTGTGCAGGTTGAGTGGCTTTGCAGTCTGCAAGTAATTACATTCATTTTATCCAGTATTTTAAGTTAACTGGAGAAAAATCTTGTGAACTAATGACTTACACTCACTGTCCACTTTATTAACACCTGCTCATTCATGAAGTCATCTGATCAGCCAATCATTTGGCAACAGCAGAGTGTATAAATATCATGCAGATACAGGTCAAGAGCTTCAGCTGATGTGATCAACAAACATCAGGATGAAGAAAAATGTGATCTATGTTTTTAACCATGGAGTCACTGTTGGTCACAGATGGGTTGGGTTGGTGTTAGAAGCTGCTGATCTACTGGGATTTTCACACAACGGTTTTGAGAATTTACACAGAATGGTGCGAAAAACCAGGGAGCAGTAGAGCCCAACCAATGTGAGATTTTTAAGAGCAATACGGATTTTGATATTTGAGGATTTAAGAAATCTCATCTCATCTCTAGCCGCTTTATCCTGTTCTACAGGGTCGCAGGCAAGCTGGAGCCTATCCCATCTGACTACGGGCGAAAGGCGGGGTACACCCTGGACAAGTCGCCAGGTCATCACAGGGCTGACACATAGACACAGACAACCATTCACACTCACATTCACACCTACGCTCAATTTAGAGTCACCAGTTAACCTAACCTGCATGTCTTTGGACTGTGGGGGAAACCGGAGCACCCGGAGGAAACCCACGCGGACACGGGGAGAACATGCAAACTCCGCACAGAAAGGCCCTCGCCGGCCACGGGGCTCGAACCCAGACCTTCTTGCTGTAAGGCGACAGCGCTAACCACTACACCACCGTGCCACCCCGATTTAAGAAATATTATTATTATTATTATTATTATATTTATTTATTTTTAAGAAACAACATAGATTTTTCCTAACATCAGTGTTGTTTTCGTTGACGATGACGAAATGATTTCGTTAGCACACCTTTTTTTTCATGACTAAAACGAGACAGTGACGAGCTAAATATAACTCTTTGATCACGAAAATATGACGAGACGTATCTGTTGTTTTTGTTGACGAGACAAGACGAAAATGTTAGTGGGTTGGCTATAGGACCATCAAAATGCATGGCATTTCCTCCAACGGTGCGTGCAACCTGTCTGCCAAATGCTGAAAATATCAGCAATGCACCTGCATCCAGTCCTTGTTTGGTCACGCCCACCACCGGGCATGTCCGGTCACAGTGCACAGTTCATGGACCATGGTGGCACAAGGGCTTGGTGGGCGGAAAAGACGTGGTGATTTATCTCTAGCCGCTTTATCCTGATCTACAGGGTCGCCTATCCCAGCTGACTACGGGCGAAAGGCGGGGTACACCCTGGACAAGTCGCCAAGTCATCACAGAATGGACATACTTTACACATAATCCAGCAGAAAATAAAACGGAATGCCTTGTAGTGGGAGACAGAGGTACACGCTGTGGCTATAAACTACGTGGCAAGAATACGACCGACCTCAAGAGGCATCTAAAGGCTCACCATGCTGCTATTTCTGCAGCGGTAAGTTAACGTTACAAGAAATCCTGTTAACAGATCATGCATACGTTTGCTAGCTTTGGTTAATGTCACTCAACAATCGGTCTGTGATGAATTTCCTATGAAGTTTTCCAAAACACCGTGACCTGGCGAAAATGAGTGGGACCGCTAGCTTCACGCTAAAGTTGGCTTGGTTAAGCTAACTTAAATTCAATTAACATGTCATGAGTAAAACTTGTCCTGCAGGGATTACTGGTGGGACAGCAACTGAATGCTTTGTCATATATTGATCCATATTTGAGTTACTGTGAAACATATGGGAGGAAATGTAGCTTTTCAGACCTGTTGCTGTGCCTCAATATGTCTAAATGAGCAGCAGCACACCTGGCTACTCTAACGTTAGCAGCACGTTTAGCCATCATATTTACATTAACAAACAGCGTGGTCATCTTCTAGCTGTGTGTCCATCATGACATGTTTGTGCTCTATCAGCGCATTGCGACATGTTAAACGGAGGCAGAAACACGAGTCTGTGAACAATGGAGTATGTACACTAGACAGCGTTTATGTAGACCAGGGGTCACCAAACTTTTTTCTCTGGGGGCCACATTGTCGTTCCTGACTGTGATGGGGGGCCGGGGTCGGGTCAGCTATATAACACAGAATTGTATGACCCAGACAAATATGACCACCAGCAGGCCTCATTGTGTAGTAGAGATTACTAGCCTGGCACAGCCATCCCCACTACTATATCCCCACTACTAATATCCCCACTACTATACCCACACTACTATATCAACACTCGATTCCTGGCACATATTTGTTTATCTTTACTAGTGGTTTGCAAAAGTAGTAATCGAGTCTTCACACTTTGTTTTAATTTGAAATACCACAAATATTCCATTTATTTATTTTCTAATAAAAATAACATCAAAGCTGTCCAGGTAAGAAACATCTGCCTAGTTGAGGTGATTGACACTGGCAAAGGTGAGTGGAAAATTATAAATTGTAGGTAGGCCTGTTGATATTATTAATAATATTAATAATAATTGTGTGCAGCACTTAATAAAGGTCAAATAAATAGGCCTATAAAATAAATGCATTTTAAAAAACAGTGAAATTATAATAATATGAGCAACAGATCAATAGATCACAGCAGTTGTGCTGTGTCCTGCACGTCATTGTTCTCATCCATGGCCAAAGCAAAAAACTCGAATTCTGAAGCTTTCTCATTCAGCTGGTCATACACGTTGTCCCCCAAATCTTCGGTTCGCCTGGTCATAGTAGGTGCGAAGAGACTCACCGCATTGAGCGCATCCTTCTTGTCGGGACACACCTCCTCGGCCACAGCAAGCATGCGTACTTTAACAAAGTCCCCATCAGTAAACGGCTTTCCATGGGTAGCTAGTAGGTGAGCTACCTTATAGCTAGCTCGGACAGCAGCCTGGTTGATCTGGGTTTGGCGAAGGAATACGTTCTGTTGTGCAGCCAGTCCGCATTTCATCCTCCGAATCCTGTCTTCTCTTGTTTGCCCTCGCAAACTAGCATACTCTTTGTGGCGGGTTTCGTAGTGACGACGCAGATTATATTCTTTGAAAACCGACACGCTTTCTTTACATACAAGACAAACTGCACGGTCCTTACACTGAACGAAAAAATAATCGGTGGTCCACTGTTCTTTAAAAACTCTGCACTCTCTGTCAACTTTTCGCTGACCGCTAGCCATTTTGATGTCCTGAACACTGACAGTTCTCTGCGCGTGCGCTGCCTGTCACTGCTTGATCGCGAGCATATGATGAAAATTCGGAAAATATGAATAGTTCATTTTATAACTAAATATCAATTTTAATTGATAAAATCAACAAAATACAAGATGCAGACATGTTATTATTTGCCTAAAAGCAATTTAAAAAAATAGGCCATGACCACTTTTGGGGATTGCCTCATAGGGCTGGTTCAAGTGGTGGGGGGCTGGGGGGCCGGTCAAAGGGGGGTGGTGGGCTGGAGTCGGCCCGCGGGCCGTAGTTTGATGACCCCTGATGTAGACAGACATCCCAAGTCTCCCGGAAGTTCTGGGAGTCTCCCGCATATTGATGGTGGCTCCCTGATGCCTGCAAATTGGAGAATATCTCCCGGAATCTAGAGCAAGCGAGCAAGAACGTGCACGCGAAACATTAATGTCTGCATTGCGCATATGACGGAGTGCGCGAGGGAGAGCAAGAGAGACTGTGTGCGCCTGTTCATGTAGCGCATGCTAGACAACGAGCATCCTGATTGGTTTACAGACATAAACTCATTTCAGGGAGGTGTCGTGACCCCCCCCCCCCCCCCCCCGCTGATGGGGAAAAAAGTCATGCGTCACGGCACCTCCCTGAAATGAGTTTCTGCAGGTTGGGATGTCTGTGTAGACAGCATGCACGCTAGACAGTGTTTATGTCAAGAGCATGTTATGCACAACCTGTCAACCTCGATTACAATTTCCTGTCTCTGTATTGGCCTAATTTAATGTTTTAAAGTAATTATTTTTTCGACTAAAATGAATGACTAAAACCTTTTTAGTTTTCGTCGACTAAAACTAGACCAAAACTATCAAGGATAGAATTGACTAAAATGTGACTAAAACTAATAAGCATTTCGTCCAGAAGACTAAGACTAAAACTAAATCAAAAATGGCTGCCAAAAACAACACTGCCTAACATTCATTAATAATCGCAAAATAACATAATGCAGTTTAAAAATAAAGTTGTAGTACTTTGAACAAAAATCATTATTACACACACACTGGCCACTTTAACAGGAACTTGTTCTTGATTCTAAGATTCCTGTTCTTGGCCGGCAGGACTGGAACCCAATGTGGTCGTCTGCTGTTGCATGCGGAGATGCTTTTCTGCTCACCACGGTTGTAAAGAGTTGCTGTATCTTTCATGGCAGTTCAAACAATCTGACCATTTACTTCTGACCTCTCTTATTAAGAAAGCATTTCCACCCACAGAACTATTGCTCACTCAATGTCGCCCCCCCCCCCCCCCCCCCCGCCGCACCATTCTGGGTAAACTCTAAAGACCGTTGTGTGTGAAAACCCCAGGAGATCAACAGTTTCTGAAATACTCAAACCAATCCATCTGGCACCAACACCCATGCCACAGTGAAAGTCACAGAGATTGCAGTTTTTCCCCATTCTGATGTTTGAAGTGAACATTAACTGAAGCTCTTGATTTGTATCTGCATTGTGCTGCTGTCAAGGGATTGGCTGATTAGATAACCGCATAAAACAGCAGGTATATGGGTGTACCTGATAAAGTGGCGTGTGTGTACACACACATATATATATATAATTTTTTAAACTGTATGTATATAAAATCTCACTCACCAGCCACTTTATTAGGTACACCTGTTCAACTGCTCTTTAACGCAAATATCTAATCGGCCAATCACATGGCAGCAACTCGATGCATTTAGACATGGTCCGGACAACCTGCTGAAGTTCAAAGCAAGCATCAGAATGGAGAAGAAAGGTGATTTTAAAGTGCCATTCCACCATTGGATGTATTCTTTGGCAGAAAATACAATACATTTTATGACAACATGACTAGACAGAGATCTTTTAGCTTCAAAATGATATATCAAACATAATTTTTTGACAACGACAAGTATATTAATTTTGCGACCAAAGTCACCTACCCTTTTAATTTCCGCGCGGTAGTGAAACGTGATGTCATCAGCAGGTTCCCCTTCTTGTGTACCACGTGTCGGTCTATTTTTAGACCAGGAAACCCCCAAAGTGAGAGAGTCATTTCTCCTCGTATATGGGGGCCAAAAAAATTGCGAAAAATTGAGTTAATCTTTCAGTTAGCTAGATTTATTGGTATTAGCTAGATTTATTGGTATTATTTTTATCGCGTTCTATCCGCCATTGCTGATATGTGCCACGTCACGTGGTACACAAGAAGGGGAACCTGCCGATGACATCACACGCGGAAATTAAAAGGGTAGGTGACTTTGGTCGCAAAATTAATATACTTGTCGTTGTCAAATTATGTTTGATATATCATTTTGAAGCTAAAAGATTTCTCTATCTAGTGATACCATTTATATATGTTGTCAAAATATATTGTATTTTATGCCAAAGAATACATCCAATGGTGGAATGGCACTTTAAGTGACTTTGAACATGGCATGGATGTTGATGCCAGATGGGCTGGTCTGAGTATTTCAGAAAGTGCTGATCTACTGAGATTTTCACGCACAACCAGTAAACATTTAAACGGTTTTACTCCATCTAATATTCAATGAAGCAAAGTCGGTGTACTTCTGTTCCCTTTTCTGTTGAGGAGTTGTACATCATCCCTCCTGTTACTGTTACAAGTAGAAGGTATCTGTTTAGTTTTTCATATTTACATGGCAAAAACAGAATAACACTGCATTGTTTTAGCATTGCAGCTTGAGTAAAATGTGCATTGAACTTGTCTGGGTTTGGTTTGAAGTGGTTTGTATGAGCTACAGTACTTTGCCACAGGGGTGCCACTAGAAACTTTGGGTCCTATGAAAGAATATATTATCAGCCATTACTTGCTTGCTTCTGGCAATTATTTGGCAACATACCAGCTTACATACATACTCACACTGTGACATATATATTAACAGTTGGATTTTAAAATCCTTTATTTAAATAATAAACATCCAGGTATTTGTACTGTGGCATCAAATAGGGTCTTAAAAATGTACCGTGAAGTTTGGAAATTTGAAATGGAAAATGTGTAGGAACCCTGTTATGTGTTTGAGGAACATGAACATTTTTGTTTTATTCCATAAACTACTGCCATTCCCCCAAATTCCACATAAAAATATTGTCACTTGGAGCATTTAATTGCAGAAAATGACAACTGGTCAGAATAACAAAAAGATGAAGCGTTATAAGACCTTGAATAATGCATCGAAATCAAGATCATATTCAATTTTAAACAAAACAATTACTAATGTTTGACCTTCGGATGAGTTCAGAAATCAATATTTGGTGGGAAAACCCTGACATTTAATCACAGCTTTTATGCATCTTGGCATGCTCTTCACCAGTCTTTCACGTTGCTCTTGGGTGACTTTATAGCTCAGGGTTTTTTTTTTTGGATGGCTTGTGACCATTTTCCTCTTGATCATATTCCAGAGGTTTTCAGTGGGGTTCAGGTCTGGAGATTGGGCTGGCCATGACAGGGTCTTGATCTTATGGTCCTCTATCCACACCTGGCTGACCTGGCCTGGCTGTGTGGCATGGAGCATTATCCTACTGGAAAACCTAATCCTCAGAGTTAGGGAACATTTGTCAGAGCAGAAGGAAGCAGGTCTTCTTCCAGGATAACCTTGTTCATGGCTTGATTCATGTGTCCTTCACAAACAAAAATCTGCCCAGCCTTGCTGAAGCACCCTCAGATCATCACCAATCCTCCACCAAATTTCATAATGGGTGCGTGACCGTGTGGCTTGTAGGCCTCTCCAGGTCACCGGCTAACTATTAGACAACCAGGTGATGGGAAAAGCTGAAAATTGGACTGATCAGATCTTATTCCAGTCCTTATGGTCTTTAGCAAACCTCATCCAGGCTCTTCTTTGCTTCTCAGTGAGGAAGGGCTTTTTTTTTTCGAGCTTTGCATGACTGCAATTCCACCTGGAGGAGCCTGTTTTGAACAGTCCTTGCTGTGCACTTCACCCCAGCAGCCATTTACCCTTTTTTTTTTTTCTTTTTTTTGGGGGGGTGGGGTAGGTCACTTGATTTCATCCACAGATACTGGAATGAAATGGTTGCCATACATACAGATGCTGCTTTAAGAAAAAAATTGAAGCAGTCTCTTAATTTTTCCATGGATGGATGGGTATAGGCATGTGTCTGTTTTTGATAAATGAGTCACATATTTAGGAGGTGTTTTTTTTTTTTTTAATTGGATCCATTATAAACTATAGAGTACTACTAATGACTAAAGCAAACTGTGTGTTGTGTGGACCTGCTACCATATATGAACGTCCGAGAGAAACTATAAATAAAAAGAATCAAGAATCTTATTATCCTTGAGAAAAATAAACTCTGCTTGAATCGGCTGATTGTTGTGATTTGTGAATCCTTGTCCAATGTAGCCACAGATTCCTGTTCTTAACTGACGGGAGTGCAACTTGATGTGGTGGTCTACTGTTGTAGCTCATCATCCTCAGGGTTTGACATGTTGAGTTACCGTAGCCGTCTTGTCAGTTCAAACCAGTCTGGCCATTCCCTTCTGATCTCTCTCAACAACAAGGCATTTCTACCCATATAACTGCTACTCACCCCACCCGCATCATTCTGTCTAAACTCTAGAGACTGTTGTGTGTGAAAATCCCAGCAGATCAGCAGCTTCTGAAATACTCAGTCAAGCCCATTTGGCACAAACAGCGACACCATGGGCAAATTCACTGAGATCACATTTTCCCCCCATTTTAATGTTTGATCTGAACATTAACTCGAGCTAATCTATATATGTATTGTGCTGCTGCCACATGATTGGCTGGTTTTTAGATAATTGCATGAATGGGCAGGGGTACAGGTGTTCTTATTAAAGTGGCTGTGTAGGTATAAAGACACCAGTGGAATATAAAGACTCTCCATGTTTTCCATTTCCATAATATAACCTTTAAAAGTTAGCAAGACAACTGAACATAAAGTCTGGTAACAAAATCCAGAGAAGTTAACATATCTGAACTGATATGGAAGGGCCAAGAATTGTTCTAAATATTGTATTAGATATTGTAATGTGTGTATGTATGTTTAACTCAAAGTATTGGACTGGCAAGGACAGTTCTTTTGTTTTTGCAATTCACTGAAGGCATTTGGATTTGAGATGGATCAGGATTTCCGCTTTAATTTCCTGATATTTACATCTAGATGCGTTACGCAACTTAGAACATGGTACCTTTGGTGGCAGACCACCCGCTTTTTCGGCGAGCAAAAGTATTGGGACAGATAGGCCTAAAGTAAATAAACCCTACTTAATATTTGGTTGCATATCCCTTGCTTGCAATAACTGCATCAAGTTGGTGACCCACTGACATCACCAAAATGCATTTTTCTTTTGTGATGATTTTCCAGGCTTGTAGTGCAGCTTCTTTCAGTTGTTGTTTGTTTTGGGGGGTTTCTCCCTTCAGTCTCCTCCTCTTCAGGAGGTAAAATGCTGCTCTGTTGGGTTCAGGTATAGTGATTGACTTGGCCAGTCTAAAACCTTCCGCTGTCTCACACACACCCCCCCCTTTGTGTTGGTAGTGCGTTTTGGGTCATTGACTTGCTGCATGATGGAGTTCCTCCCAATTAGATTGGATGCATTTCTCTGTAAATTGTCAGACAGAATGTTTCTGGAGACTTCTGAATTCATTCTGCTGCTACCATCATGAGTTCCATCATCAATAAAGATTAGTGAATACGGAGCTCAGATATCAATGCGCTGCCGAAGCGCGCAGAAGGTGTTAGTACGCCTGTCATTATAGTGCGGACTTTCCATAGCATAGAAAATCGCTACGTTTCAATTTGTGTAACTGAACTTGTTTCATATCACTGGTCATATAAACCTATGTAAACAGGAAAAACGCGGAAGAGTTTGGTCGCATCTAACTACAGCCCCAAAAAATACCATTGGCCATACTGAGCCTAGCTACATTGCTAACAGGAGTGACAGCGCGTCTGACTGACTGGGAGGTCGCGCAAAGCTCGGAGAGGTACGGATCAGCTCGTCTCAATTCAGATAAGAGCATATTTCATTATGGAAGTACGGTGGACTGTTCCTTTAAAATGGCTTGCTTTTTTCCCATAGACAGCTCTCGGGTCTGCATGTTGGTTTATCGTTTTTAACAACAAATGCAGTCTTCACCAGGGAAACCCAGGACTCAAACCAAGAGTAGACATTCAGAGCTGTTAATTGTTAAACAGTCAGTCTAACAGGACACACCTGGGCAACAAGAAACACCCATCAGTCTCAGTATTTTTGATCACTTAAATAAGTGGGTTCAAACAAAAGGGGCCATGTTCGAAGTTATTTAACACCTCTAGATGTAAATATCAGGAAATGAAATCTGAAATTCTGATCCATCCTTGATCTTTTGATCTGAAACCCAAATCTTTTCATTGTATAGAAAAAACAACCCAATAAAATTGACTTTGCTGTTCCAGTACTTTCAGAGGGAACTGTATATTTACCTGGTCATGGTTTTCCCCAAAGCGTTTTAGCGTATCAGGCCTGATACGCTTGCTCTGCCTGCTGATACGCTTAGTCGCTTTAGTTAAAATCCGATACACTTAGATTTATACCGATACGTTAAATTTCCTACCCACAAGTAACTAGATACATAGGAGAGCAAATAACAGATCCATTTACATATCAATTGATATTTGTGTCAAACAAGCGGCCTTTTTTTTCCCAATGTTTGTGTTGATTCTGTCAAAGTAATATGTCCGCGTGGTGTGATGTAAACAAACTGTAATCTGTTGGCTGTCTCAAGATCACGTGTTCAAACCGTCCAATAAAAATATCGAAAGAAAACGTCAGACATCCCAGAATTTTCCGATTCATTATAAGCGATCTCATCGGCTGCCGATGTCGTCCCGCACCAGACGGGCAAAGCCGACTGACTTTCATCACAAAAGTTTGACCTCATCTGTTATCATTATGGCTTCAATCAAAGATTGGTTGACTAAACGTCAACAAACCCACGTGAGTGATGGCACACAAAACCAGACAACGGTCACGACAACGAAAACGTTGTCAATTTTGATCCCAGCCACTGGCTCAAAAAGCACTCGCTGGACAATTTGATCCACATCAGCATGGATGACAGCGAGATGGACTATGAGAGGGTCGGCCAACATTGGACCGAGCAAAAGCCGAGGAGAATTAATCTGCTTTAAAGGAGGAGAAAACTTAATTCATTAGTTTGGGTTTGCAGAAAGATTATGTACTTATAAACACTCTCACGAAGTGAAGTTGTCCAAATGTGTCAAATACAGCATCATTTCAAATAATCATCATAAGCATTTTTGGCAGTGTGAGGTCACTGGGATCCATTTAACAAAAGAAGGCTCCGGATTATTCTTTCGTTAAAGGCTCACAGTGACGTCACACTGCCAAATACACTTATCATTATTATTCAAAATTATGCTACATTTGACACTTATTAACAAATTCTCTTCATGAATGTGTTTATAAATACATAATCTTTCTGCAAACATAAATATATGAATTGCATTTTCTTTTCCTTTATATGTTTTAATCTTAATCTAGTCCATTTAATAAAGCGCCAAAATTTAAACTTTATAATATGCAGTTGCCTTCCTTTTCTTTTCAGCGTATCTTAGTTCTACATATATTACGGTAATTGCATCAGAAACATTCTAAATCATTACAGTTACAGTAATACAGCAACTTATTTTAAGGTGGCAGGTCTTAGGTTCAGATCCCTTTGTGATCAACAGGAGGTCATGATGATCGATTCTCTTCATTGGGTTGCATAAGATGGAGCAAACTGCTGTTTATATTTTCATGCACATTTTTGTTACAACATGACTTGATCATAGATAATTAAGGCGATTTATTTTAGATTTTTTTGGATCACGGATCCGCCGACGGCAGTTAAATACTACTGCTAGAAAAATAGTCTGTGCGTATTTTTATTTTAACCGCCGAAACGTACAAAAAGAAATGTAAAAAAAAGAAAAAATAGTCACATATTTTTCTTGTAACAGCACTGTATCCCTGGTACTAGGTCATATTTCTTTAAGTAAAAAGTATTAGAATCGCAAATACAAACGACAATGTGTGTTGTATATATCTACTTCAGCCGAGTCCGAAAACGAAACTATTTACGACATTGAGTATTCACTTGAATGTTTTTATGGTATTTACGACCGCTTTACGACAGTGTCAACCTCGTGCTGACCATGGCTGACGCTGACAGCATGGATTCCGAGCTATCGCCTCAACTGTACGCAAGCATAAAGTGTGGTAAAGAAAAGTCTTTTCACTGTCTCACTAACCAAAACGTGGGCGATTTCGTCTCTCAAGCGTTGAAAGTAAACAATGAAAAGATCAAAACGATCTTTGGTTCTCAGAAAGAAGGTGGTGATGTAACGAGCGCGATGCGAATATGCCTGCCATAACGTTAGTTCACGATTTTGGCTGCAAGTATCTGACTGTGGAATTAGAAGAGGATGGTGCCGCAGAGAGTCCTATCGAATCAAGTAGCACGAACGTATCAGCCTTCGATGTGTGTGTGTATCTCTTGAATTTAAATTATTTTATCATCTTAATCCGACATTGAAATTTTGCCATGCAAAAAAAAAAAAATTGGACAAGGACACGTTTTTTTTTATTTCGACCGACATCATCAAAAATATGTTGAAAAAATCCGTGAACCTAAAGATAAAAAATGGGTGGCCAAAGGAATCCCCACAGATTTTCAGTCTGTCATATACCTAAGGAATTTATAACAAAACAGTTTAACTTGCATGTTGAACTTTAAGGTGAAATTTCAAATGTGTATACATTAATACTATTTAGGTCAGAAATCATTGAAACACTGGTAAAATCGATCCTATAATCATGGCTCTAAAACCTCTGAGACTCTGAAAATGCACCCGAGAGCATCTCATCTCATTATCTCTAGCCGCTTTATCCTTCTACAGGGTCGCAGGCAAGCTGGAGCCTATCCCAGCTGACTACGGGCGAAAGGCAGGGTACACCCTGGACAAGTCGCCAGGTCATCACAGGGCTGACACATAGACACAGACAACCATTCACAGTCACATTCACACCTACGGTCAATTTAGAGTCACCAGTTAACCTAACCTGCATGTCTTTGGACTGTGGGGGAAACCGGAGCACCCGGAGGAAACCCACGCGGACACGGGGAGAACATGCAAACTCCACACAGAAAGGCCCTCGCCGGCCACGGGGCACGAACCCGGACCTTCTTGCTGTGAGGCAACAGCGCTAACCACTACACCACCGTGCCGCCCCTGAGAGCATCTATTTTCAAAAAATTTTACACCCCCCCCAATTTTGCTTCGCGCCTTCGGTGCTTGCTTTCTCACAGTTGGTGTTCAATTGTCTGTGTATTATCATGACAGAATTTAGGGCTTTAATTTTTTTCTGGTGAAAACACTGCTGGTATATAGAAAGTGCTTATATTTAAGAATATTATTTTCTAAGTAAGCAAAGAATATTTTGAGAATTTAAGGTGGTAAAATCTATTAACTTGTGTGTACATTTTAATATGCAGTTTAATCCTTTGTCAGAGATTCTTCAGATGTTCGTTTCATTCTTAACCTTGTTTATTCTGATTATTTCCCTGTACATATTCCTCCATTAAATATTTACTGTATTTTCATGCTTAATTTGATGCAGCTTTCTTCATTGAGTGTGGAATGTAGAGCAGGTAAAATGTGATACTAACTGAACGTGGACGACCTGACAGACTGAACATCAGTAGGCCGGGATCTGCTATACTTTTCACACTTTTTTTTTTTTCTTTTCCCCTTGACACTTTTTTTCCAGATTTGATGCACCCTCTGAAACCACACCCAATGGACCGATCTGAAGATGTTTAAAGTGAAGACAGACAAAAACCCATTTGAACCCACTTTTTGCCACTTCTGTTCTAACTCTGAAAAACCTCAATACCACTTTTGGTGTTAAAGTAAAAAAATGCTGCCAAGTTGTTGAACATGGATTCTGCCAATCAGCATGCACCAGTGAAGGAAGAGGGATGTGTAGCGCACACCCAGTAACCAGAACAGTGCTTACAGGAGCTTTTATTTCTTTCAACTTTGTATGAAATTTGCAGTTTTTAATGTAGCAGTTATGGGGTTTTTTTTGTTTGTTTTTTTGTTTTTCAGTTAAAAGATCATTAAGCATTCTATTTTACTTTGTTTAGTTTCCCATCTTTTAATTCATTTTTCACATCCAGCCCAACCACAGTAACAGGGTGTCGAAGGGCGTTGCAGGAAAGCATCATTATCGAATCGTTTATGTAGTGATGCCTCACCCTTGTCTTCACTTAAATTAAAATTGTTGTTAATATGCACTTTTGCAAGCCTACGATATGTATTTAAACACATCACATAGATTGTTACAGATAGTTTTGTAACATCTGTAATAATTTTCCTACACACCTGCTCCACAATAAAACTCGCGCATGTAAATTTAATCCCATTCCGAATAGGGCTATAGTGTCACTTCTCGTTGTGTGCAATAATGAAATTTTTTTGCTCTAGAGTTTCAAACCACTCTGTTAGCATTGATGGTGAGGTGTACTTTTTCAGGTTCTAATCTTTTTGCAGAGCATTATCAGTTGTGTATACAAAAGCATATGGTTTCTGGTCAGCATCTTTTGTTGGCCTTCTGACTATACAGAATTTTGTCCCCCCCCCCCCCCCCCCCTTTCAAATCAACAACTTTCAAACTGTATCTATTTGTATTTTCTAACATACTGCTTTACCTAAAAATGTGTTCCATGAAAAAGCACTTTTAATGTAAAACCTTGCCTTAAGTCCTTTAATTGATACCGTCTCGGTCACAAAAAGCAAGAGAGAGTTGTTTACTGGT
The DNA here is from genome assembly GCF_027579695.1 of Neoarius graeffei. Lineage (NCBI taxonomy): Eukaryota > Metazoa > Chordata > Actinopteri > Siluriformes > Ariidae > Neoarius > Neoarius graeffei. The sequence continues at coordinate 42,752,700 of NC_083570.1, forward strand.
CTTTCTCTGTACCTAAGCATGAAAAGAACAACTTCCACACTGTCTTCCTGTTTCTCTACAGTTAAACAAATGAGACAAAATTGTTATACTTGGTCACTTATTTATTGAGGAAAATGAGGCAATATTACACATCTGTGAGTGGCAAAAGTATGTGAACCTCTAGGATTAGCAGTTAATTTGAACTGGACTGAAAGTCATATGTTTAAAATAAACCGGAACAATCAGGTGTTGAGTGTTTTGCCTCGTTTTATTGAAAGAACAGGGATCCATCAACGTCTGATCTTCACAATACATTTGTGGAAGTGCATCATGACAGGAACAAAAGAGATTTCTGAGAATCTCCAGAAAAAGAGTTGTTGATGCTCAGCAGGGTGGAAAAGGTTACAAAACCATCTTGCATACAAGGTTGCACGGAGAAAACTACTGCTGTCCTAAAAGAACATGGTTGCCCAACTCCAGTTTGCTGAAGATCATGTAGACGAGCCAGAAGGCTATTGGAAAAATTTTGTGAACGGGTGAGACCAAAATAGTACTTTTTGTTTGAATGAAAAGCATCATGTTTGCAAACACTGCATTCCAGCATAAGAACCTTATCCCATCTGTGAAACATGGTGGTGGTAGTATCATGGTTTCAGCCTGTTTTGCTGCATCTGGGCCAGGACAGCTTGCCATCATTGATGGAACAATGAATTCTGAATGATACCAGTGAATTTTTAAAAGGAAATTTTTGGGACATCTGGCTGTGAACTGAATGTCAAGAGAAAGTGGGTGATGCAACTAGACATCGACCCAAAACACACAAGTCGTTCTACCAAAGAATGGTTAAAGAAGAATAAAGTTAATGTTTTGGAATGGCCAAGTCAGAGTCTTGACTTTTATCCAATAGAAATGTTGTGTAAGCTCATGTGAGGAAACCTACCAGCATCCCACACTTGAAGCTGTTCTGTATAGAGGAAGGGGATAAAATTCCTCCAAGCCGGTGTGCAGCACTGATCAACAGTTACTGCAAAAGTTTAGTTGCAGTTATTGCTGCAAAAAGGGGGTCACACCAGATACTGAAAGCAAAGTTTCACATCCTTTTGCTACTCAGATATGTAATATTGGATCATTTGCCTTAATAAAATAAGTGAACAAGTATAATATTTTTGTCTCATTTGTGTAACTGGGTTCTCTTTTATCTACTTTTAGGACTTGTGTGAAAATTTGATGATGTTTTAGGTCATATTTATGCAGAAATATAGAAAATTCTAAGGGGTGCACAAAGTTTCAAGCACCACTGTACATTTCTAATTAGAGTTTTTTTTATTATTACAGGCAAGGCAACAGCGACGGTCACATGTACATCTTAATTTATGTGATATGAACAAAAATGCATTACTGTTAAAGATTTCATTTAATCATCTGTGAATCTCAATGTGCATTTGTAATAGGCTTGTTTCTGTTGATCATGTCACAAAACTTGAAAGATTAGATGATAGTCGTCTTCCCCCCTCTCCCCCCCATTATTTTTGCATTACTGGGTGGTAAACCTGCTCGCCCTCAGTTCTGTGTAACACTCTCCGTTATTGCAAGCTGTTAGTTTTCTTCCTCAAACTGTTAAAAGCTTTGCTCCACTATGCTTCTGCTTCTCACATTTTCACTCGGTTTTTTTCACAAAGCCATAATATGTTTAGCCAGTATACTGCTTAACCTTTAGAAATTGAGCGCATTCTAATTTGTGATGTTTATGCAACCCCAATCCTATTCAGTTACGCTCCTATGTTTGGACTGGTTCTGTGTGTAGACTGCTTTTATAGACCTACAGTATATACATGCAATGGTGCAAAATTTATCAGGTCATAAATTCATCACCAAAAAAAAGATTAATTTTAGTAGTTCCTTTCATTTATTTTTATCGGTCATCTGTTGTGATCTGTTCATTCATTCATCTTTAGTAAGTGCTTTTATCCTGGTTAGGGTCACTGTGCATACAGAGCCGGTCCAGATAACACTGGGCAGCAGTCTGTTGCAGATGTTTCCATATACCACTGAGAATTCACTATTTTAAATAAAAGTGCCTTGCAGTTGTGTTTCCCCAATCCTCAACTCTTAGCCAGCTTATCAAAGGTACATAGAATATCCAGGATTGGATCCAGGAAGATGTCAATCATCAGCATCACTTTTTTTTCTTCTTCTTCCCCCTTCATCGAAGCTTGGGTTTTTCCATGATTACGCCTCACAGCTGTATCTGAGCAATGCTACATCATTGAGCTCAACAAGACTGCATTAGTCTGAATGGTAATTTTAATGGAGAGCTTAATGGTTATGTAATGAGATGCATTTCCTCACAAATTACAGCTTAAAAAAATACTACATTGACGTATAGATTGTGTCTATACGTGGCATTCTCAAGGCCAACTATATATTTTATAGATATTTTGAGATGTGTTTGATAAAGTTATGTGCAGTATATGAATAAATGTTATGTGAACAACTTTTACTATGCATGCTGTGAAAACTGGGAGCAAGATATTGTTCATGAGGAGCGGATTCAACATGTATCACACTATAAAGGTGAGATGATGGAAGTCACACCACCACATTTCAAACAACATTGTAAAGGGGAATGTTTCACGAACGGTAGTGATGTGGTCCTCTGCAGTGAATTTAGTTTAGAATTTAGTCCTCGTGGGTTTTTGGAATTGCTGAAAAGCTTGAATCAATTTAGATTTCGCACAAGCTAATATACTTAGAAGTAGATACACATATATGCAGGGTATACAGTGACTTGCAAAAGTATTCAAACACCCCCCTCCCCCCAAGTCATCGGTTTGTTCCAGCCATAATTTTTGTAGCAAACCATTTTGCTCTTAAAGTAAATTTTAAGTCAAAATTCATTGTCAGCGAATCTAAAATAAAAAATCTAAAAAGTATTCCATCCCTGTGCTGTGAAAGTCCCTAGTTCATACAGAAGAAAGCTATTACCCTAACAAGACACAATTGGTGTAGAATTAGCTTCCACCCACGAATCATTAAAAAAGGTTACCTGTGTTTTGATAAAAGACCCCTTTAATTCAAGTGCCATTGATCAGACTGTGAAGCTGAAGGAAAGCTCTGAAAATGAAGATCAAAGTGCATACTAAGTTAATTAGAGATAATGTTGTAGACATGCACATAACATCCAAGTGTTTGGATATACTAGTGAGCACTGTTGGCAGGATAATGAGGAAATGGAAGTTGTGCCATACCACTCAGGCGCTGAAGGTTGCCTCACCAGAAGGCGGTCCTTCGAAACTCCACATCAGAGCAGGAAGTGGGGTAGTAAGGGAAGCCACAATGAGGACAGCTGTCACTCTGAAGGACAGAGTTCAGTGGCTGAGACTGGAGTGAAGGTGCACCAGACAACAATATTAAGAGCTCTGCCTACAGTTGGCCTGTATGAGAGGGAGGCCAGAAAGAAGACAATCCTGGAGGAAAAACCCACATCAAATTATGTCTGGAGTGACTCAGGTTAAACGTGATATCAGATTTCTTGGTCAAATGACACAATGTAGCTTTTTGGGGCAAAATTCAAAAGACTGTGTGGGGCACAAACTTAACACTGTCCATCCCCTGAAAAACACCATCCCAACAGTGAAGCATGGTAGTGGCAGCATCATGCTCTGGAGATGTTTTTCCGCAGCAGGGACTGGGCATCTTGTTAAAACTGAAGGAAAGATGAATTGTGCAAAATACAATGGTGCTTGAAAGTTTGTGAACCCTTTCGAATTTTCTATATTTCTGCATAAATATGACCTAAAACATCAGATTTTCATACAAGTCCTAAAAGTAGATAAAGAGAACCCAGTTAAACAAATGAGACAAAAATATTATACTTGCTCATTTATTTACTGAGGAAAATGATCCAATATTACATATCTGTGAGTGGCAAAAGTATGTGAACCGTTGCTTTCAGTATCTGGTGTGACCCCCTTGTGCAGCAATAACTGCAACTAAATGTTTCCGGTAACTGTTGATCAGTCCTGCACACCGGCTTGGAGGAATTTTAGCCCATTCCTCCATACAGAACAGCTTCGACTCTGGGATGTTGGTGGGTTTCCTCACATGAACTGCTCACTTCAGGTCCTTCCATAACATTTCGATTGGATTAAGGTCAGGACTTTGACATGGCCATTCCAAAACATTAACTTTATTCTTCTTTAACCATTCTTTGGTAGAACGACTTGTGTGCTTAGGGTCATTGTCTTGCTGCATGACCCACCTTCTCTTGAGATTCAGTTCATGGACAGATGTCCTGACATTTTCCTTTAGAATTTGCTGGTATAATTCAGAATTCATTGTTCCATCAATGATGGCAAGCCGTCCTGGCCCAGATGCAGCAAAACAGGCCCAAACCATGATACTACCACCACCATGTTTCACAGATGGGATAAGGTTCTTATGCTGGAATGCAGTTTCTTTCTCCAAATATAATGCTTCTCATTTAAACCAAAAAGTTCTATTTTGGTTTCATCCGTCCACAAAACATTTTTCCAATAGCCTTCTGGCTTGTCCACGTGATCTTTAGCAAACTGCAGACGAGCAGCAATGTTCTTTTTGGAGAGCAGTGGCTTTATCCTTGCAACCCTGCCATGCACACCATTGTTGTTCAGTGTTCTCCTGATGGTGGACTCATGAACATTAACATTAGCCAATGTGAGAGAGGCCTTCAGTTGCTTAAAAGTTACCCTGGGGTCCTTTGTGACCTTGCCGACTATTACACGCCTTGCTCTTGGAGTGATCTTTGTTGGTCATCCACTCCTGGGGAGGGTAACGATGGTCTTGAATTTCCTCCATTTGTACACAATCTGTCTGACTGTGGATTGGTGGAGTCCAAACTCTTTAGAGATGGTTTTGTAACCTTTTCCAGCCTGATGAGCATCAACAACACTTTTTCTGAGGTCCTCAGAAATCTCCTTTGTTCGTGCCATGATACACTTCCACAACCATGTGTTGTGAAGATCAGACTTTGATAGATCCCTATTCTTTAAATAAAACGAGGTGCCCACTCACACCTGATTGTCATCCCATTGATTGAAAACACCTGACTCTAATTTCATCTTCAAATTAACTGCTAATCCTAGAGGTTCACATACTTTTGCCACTCACAGATATGTAATATTGGATCATTTTCCTCAATAAATAAATGAGCAAGTATAATTTTTTGTCTCATTTGTTTAACTGGGTTCTCTTTATCTACTTTTAGGACTTGTGTGAAAATCTGATGATGTTTTAGGTCATATTTATGCAGAAATATAGAAAATTCTAAAGGGTTCACAAACTTTCAAGCACCACTGTAGAGGAAGATGCTGCAAGACCACCTGCTTCAGTCTGCTTTAAAAAAAAACCCAAACAACTCAAGTTTGGGTGAAACTTTGCTTTTCAGCAGGACAATGAGCCCAAACACAAGGCCAAAGAAACAAAGGAGTGTTCGAAAAACACAAGGGTGAAAGTTCTACAGTGGCCAAGTCAAAGTCCAGATCTCAATCCAATTAAGAATCTGTGGGACTGTTTTTAAAAATTGCAGCCCACAAGCATCATCCAACCAGCCTGAAGAACCTGGAAGATATCTGCCAGGAAGAACAGGTGAAAATCCTAAACACCGTGTGCAGGGCTGGAAGGAACTTACCACAACACACTTAAAGCTGTTACTGCAACAAAAGGTGATTTTACCAAGGACTAGTCTGAAGGAGGGTGACTACTTATGTAAGTAGTATCAGTTTTAAATTAAGAGCATACTGGTTTGCCAATGAAAAAATACTGGCCCACACCCTGATCTGAATTATCACACAGTTCTCCAGATGGGTGTCCCATGAAGTTAGCTAACTTGATGAACCAGATTTATTTGAACATTCATTCATTATATATATTGATTATCTGTTGCGGGGCGGCACGGTGGTGTAGTGGTTAGCACTGTCGCCTCACAGCAAGAAGGTCCGGGTTCGAGCCCCGTGGCCGGCGAGGGCCTTTCTGTGCGGAGTTTGCATGTTCTCCCCGTGTCCGCGTGGGTTTCCTCCGGGTGCTCCGGTTTCCCCCACAGTCCAAAGACATGCAGGTTAGGTTAACTGGTGACTCTAAATTGACCGTAGGTGTGAATGTGAGTGTGAATGGTTGTCTGTGTCTGTCAGCCCTGTGATGACCTGGCGACTTGTCCAGGGTGTACCCCGCCTTTCTCCCGTAGTCAGCTGGGATAGGCTCCAGCTTGCCTGTGACCCAGTAGAACAGGATAAAGTGGCTAGAGATAATATGAGATTATCTGTTGCGGGTCGCAAGAGCTGGAGCCAATCCCATCTGACATTGGGTAAGAAATGTAGTACATCCTGGACAGGTTGCCAGTCTTTTGAACACAGCCAGCCAGCCATTCACACACACAATCTCACCTATGGGCAATTTAGCGTAGCCAGTTGACCTAATCTACATGTCTTTGGACTGTGGGAGGAAACCAGAGCACTCAGGATACCCATACAGGCACAAGGAGAACATGCAAACTCCACACAGAAAGCTCCAGGTGACCATCAGGTTCAACCCCAGAGCCTGTTTGCTGTGAGTGCTAACCACTGCATCATTGTGCCACCTTTATGTGAACAAAAACACAGCTAATTTTCCCTTTCCTCTCAAGATTCTGTTCCTGACCCCAGTGTACCAGAGTGTATGCCTCCAAGAAGAATTGGATGACTCCATATCCCATATTCCTGGACTTCAGTGGTGATTTAGGAGGTCATGCAAAAACTCGGGTTGGGATAGAAATGACTGTTAGCATGTTCAAGTCAAACTTAAATTGTTTAAGACTGTTAACTGTAGACCCAGCTAAAGGACTATGAGACTGGCCAATGCAGAACAATTCTTTGTTACTTAATGAATTTGTTAGCATTCAAGCACCACACAAACAGATTTTATTCAGTGCCCTTTTTTCCCCCTTGTTTTTCCTTTTTTTGCAGTGGAGAAGAGAAAATGGTTGTTTTATGGTATTAAGATGTAATCATTTTGCTTTTCTTTTTCTTTGGAAACTCTGTGTACTTCAATTATATAGTATTATAAGTCTTCTATGTGTGATCTACAGCCCTGGAAAAAATTAAGAAACCACTGTAAAATTATCATTTTCTCTGGTTTTACTATTTATAGATGTGTGTGAGAAACTTGAACATTTTTTTTTGTTCCATAAACTACTGGCAATTTCCCTCAAATTCCACATAAAAATATTGTTACTGAGTGTATTTCATTACAGAAAATGAAAACTGGTCAACATGACAAAAAAAGAGGAAATGTTATCAGACCTTGAATGATAAGTAGAAATTAAGGTCATTATTCAAATATTCAGAAATCAATATTTGGTGGAATAACCCTGACATTTAATCACGGCTTTTAAGCATCTTGTCATGCTCTCCAGCAGTCTTTCACATTGTTCTTGGGTGACTTTACGCCACTCCTGGTGCAAAAATTCAATTAGCTCTGCTTTGTTTGATGGCTTGTGACCATCCAGTTTCCTCTTGATCACATTCCTGGCTGTGTGGCATGGAGAATTGTCCTGCTGAAAAACCCAATCCTCAGAGTTAGGGAACATTGTCAGGGCAGAAAGAAGCAAGTTTTCTTCCAGGATAACCTTGTACATGGCTTGATTCATGTGTCCTTCACAAACAAAAATATGCCCCATTCTAGCCTTGCTGAAGCACCCCAAAATTATCATTAATCTTCCACCAAATTTCACAATGGGTGTGAGACACTGTGGTTTGTAGGCCTTTCCAGGTTTCTGGCTAACTATTAGATGACCAGGTGATGGGAAAAGCTGAAAATTGGACTCATCAGAGAAGATGACCTTACTCCAGTCCTCTACACTCCGGTCCTCTACGGTCCAATCCTTTATCGTTTTTAGCAAACTTCAGCCTGGCTCTTCTTTGCTTCTGAAGGGCTTTTTTTTTTTCTAGCTTTGCATGACTTTAACCCCACCCAGAGGAGCCTGTTTTGAACTGTCCTGGCCGTGCACTTAACCCCAGCTGCCATTTGCTATTTTTTTTTGTAGGTCACTTGATGTCATCCTATGGTTGTTGAGTGACATTCAAAGGAGTTGACAGTCATCCTGGTCAATGGAGAGTCATTTTCACTCTCTGTCAGTCTGTAACTTTGTTGTCCCCAATATCTTTGAAATTTTGAGGATAGAAGCAACCTGATGCTCACTGTATCCCTCTGCCAGTAAAGCCAGAATTGAACCCTTCTTTTTCTCACTCAAAACTTTTTTCTTTTCAACTCTCTTGGCATAATGAATAGATGTTTTTGTATTCCAATTAAATTTAAGGTACTACTAGCACTTTTTTTTTTTTGCCATTCAAACTGGTCTTATTGCAAGAGGGCAGTGTTGACCACAACAGCGGTTTATTATACTTTTCCTCTTTTTGAGGGTGCTTTCACACCAACAGCAGTTGGTGCGCACTAAACAGTCCATTCGAACCAAAAGCTCTTAGTTCGGTTCGTTTTCGTCAGTGTGAAAGCATTAATCGCACTCGGGCACGCACTAAATCAAGCGGACTGAGACCTCCAAAAAGGGGTGGTCTCGGTCCACTTGATTCCGCACCAAATGTCAACCTCTGGTGCGGTCCCTCTGGTGAGAACGCGAACCTGGACCAACTCAGGAGTTTCAATTAAATTGACATTACAACAGTGCAGATGTTTCAGCTGTGTCAGGGTGCAGGCACTTACAGATGCAAACACGGGGGAGAGGAGGCTAACAGACTATAGCCTACCTTGTGGGTCTTTGGAAAGGTGCTTGTCTCATCATCAGCAGGACAGCATTGGTGAAAATAGCGCGTCTCCTCTGCCTGAAATGACACGGTATACGCCTTCGGCGAATCCAGTATGTCCAAAGATTGTTCTCCAGCTGCAGCCGCGACTCATTCCGGAACTGGATATTTTGCCAGAAATGGGTAATGTTGACGATATAAAAAGCAAGGACCAGAGCAAGAAACAGTGTGCGAACGTGTCACTCCATTGTGAAAGTCCAAATTGGCGCTTATTTCCACTGGAAGATGACGAAACGTCATTCAGACCAATTTGGTTCGTTTGCATGTGTGAACGCAGACCACACGCAGTCTGTATGCTACAATGTAACAATTTTACTGCCTGGTGCGGACCAAATAATCGAACTAGAGGTGTGAAAGCGCCCCAAGTAAGCTTTGGTTCAGGTGATCACATAATCAGTACCTCATTAAGTAAAATGAGTTGTGCTTGTGTTCAGCACAGACACTGGAATGAAATGGCCACCATACAGAGAGATGCTGATTTAAGAAAACATTGAAGTGGTCTCTTAATTTTTTTTTTTTCAGAACTGTATCACTCATTCGCTTTGCTCGCTCATGATATAGCCATTCACCACTTTAAGATAAACTTCATATCTTTGAGCAACTGTAATATCCTCTCTCTCTCTCTCTCTCTCTCTCTCTCTATATATATATATATATATATATATATATATATATATATATATATATATATACTTGTACAACCCCGATTCAAAAAAAGTACAAATTGTAAATAAAAATGGAATGCAATGATGTGGAAGTTTCAAAATTCCATATTTTTTTCAGAATAGAACATAGATGACACATCAAATGTTTAAACTGAGAAAATGTATAATTTAAACAGAAAAATTAGGGGATTTTAAATTTCATGACAACACCACATCTCAAAAAAGTTGGGACAAGGCCATGTTTACCACTGTGAGACATCCCCTTTTTTCTTTACAACAGTCTGTAAACGTCTGGGGACTGAAGAGACAAGTTGCTCAAGTTTAGGGATAGGAATGTTAACCCATTCTTGTCTAATGTAGGATTCTAGTTGCTCAACTGTCTTAGGTCTTTTTTGTCGTAGCTTCCGTTTTATGATGCGCCAAATGTTTTCTATGGGTGAAAGATCTGGACTGCAGGCTGGCCAGTTCAGTACCCGGACCCTTCTTCTACGCAGCCATGATGCTGTAATTGATGCAGTATGTGGTTTGGCATTGTCATGTTGGAAAATGCAAGGTCTTCCCTGAAAGAGACGTCATCTGGTTGGGAGCATATGTTGCTCTAGAACCTGGATATACCTTTCAGCATTGATGGTGTCTTTCCAGATGTGTAAGCTGCCCATGCCACACGCGCTAATGCAACCCCATACCATCAGAGATGCAGGCTTCTGAACTGAGCGCTGATAACAACTTGGGTCGTTCTTCTCCTCTTTAGTCCGAATGACACGGCGTCCCTGATTTCCATAAAGAACTTCAAATTTTGATTCGTCTGACCACAGAACAGTTTTCCACTTTGCCACAGTCCATTTTAAATGAGCCTTGGTCCAGAGATGATGTCTGCGCTTCTGGATCATGTTTAGATACGACTTCTTCTTTGAACTATAGAGTTTTAGCTGGCAACGGCGGCTGGCACGGTGAATTGTGTTCACAGATAATGTTCTCTGGAAATATTCCTGATCCCATTTTGTGATTTCCAATACAGAAGCATGCCTGTATGTGATGCAGTGCCGTCTAAGGGCCCGAAGATCACGGGCACCCAGTATGGTTTTCCAGCCTTGACCCTTACGCACAGAGATTCTTCCAGATTCTCTGAATCTTTTGATGATATTGTGCACTGTAGATGATGATATGTTCAAACTCTTTGCAATTTTACACTGTCAAACTCCTTTCTGATATTGCTCCACTATTTGTCGGTGCAGAATTAGGGGGATTGGTGATCCTCTTCCCATCTTTACTTCTGAGAGCCACTGCCACTCCAAGATGCTCTTTTTATACCCAGTCATGTTAATGACCTATTGCCAATTGACCTAATGAGTTGCAATTTAGTCCTCCAGCTGTTCCTTTTTTGTACCTTTAACTTTTCCAGCCTCTTATTGCCCCTGTCCCAACTTTTTTGAGATGTGTTGCTGTCATGAAATTTCAAATGAGCCAATATTTGGCATGAAATTTCAAAATGTCTCACTTTCGACATTTGATATATTGCCTATGTTCTATTGTGAATGCAATATCAGTTTTTGAGATTTGTAAATTATTGCATTCCGTTTTTATTTATAATTTGTACTTTGTCCCAACTTTTTTGGAATCGGGGTTGTACTAGTTAAAAGTTTGGGGACACCTAATTCATCCGTCCATCCATTATCTGTAGCTGCTTATCCTGTTCTACAGAATCACATGCAAGCTGGAGCCTATCCCAGCTGACTATGGGCAAGAGGCGGGGTACACCCTGGGCAAGTTGCCAGGTTATTGCAGGGCTGACACAGAGACAAACAACCAATCACGCTCATATTCACACCTACGGTCAATTGCGAGCCACCAACTAGCCTAACCTGCATGTCTTTGGACTGTGGGGGAAACCAGAGCACCCGGAGGAAACCCACGCGGACACGGGGAGAACATGCAAACTCCACACAGAAAGGCCCTCACCGGCTGCTGAGCTCAAACCCAGGACCTTCTTGCTGTGAGGCGACAGTGCTAACCACTACACCCCTGTCCCACCCACCTAATTCTGTGGTTTTTCTTTATTTTGTACATTGTAGAATGATGCTGAATGCATCAAGATTATGAAATAAAATATGGAATTATATAGTAAATAAAAAAAGTGTAAACAAAGCAAAATGTTTTATATTTTAGATTCTTTAAAGTAGCCACCTTTAGCTTTGGTGACTGCTTTGCACATTCTTAGCATTCTCTCATCCAGCTTCATGAGGTAGTCACCTGGAATGGTTTTCCAACAGTATTGAAGGAGTTCCCATATACAGTACTGTGCAAAAGTCTTAGGCACTCTATTTTTTCATCCAAACTTTGTTATAGATTTCTATTTTACGACGACTACATTATCAAGTCAGTACAAAAACATTTTAGAGTTCCAAGCATTCATTTTCCAGCACAAAATTAAATGTTACATTAAAAAAAAGTTTGTATCTAAGCAACATTATTACATAAGAAACCACTTTTCAGATTAAAAATGAAAACACAATGAAGGCTACTGGGTTTTGCTGCAAAATTAAGAAGCAAGTGTGACAAAGTGTACAGAAGAACTGTGGCTGGTTCTGCAGGATGCTCAGTAAAACCTACAGCTCATTTCCTTATAAAACTACACTCACTGTACCTGAGACTACTCATCTCATTATCTGTAGCCGCTTTATCCTGTTCTACAGGGTCGCAGGCAAGCTGGAGCCTATCCCAGCTGACTACGGGCGAAAGGCGGGGTACACCCTGGACAAGTTGCCAGGTCATCACAGGGCTGACACATAGACACAGACAACCATTCACACTCACATTCACACCTACGGTCAATTTAGAGTCACCAGTTAACCTAACCTGCATGTCTTTGGACTGTGGGGGAAACCGGAGCACCCGGAGGAAACCCACGCGGACACGGGGAGAACATGCAAACTCCACACAGAAAGGCTCTCGCCGGCCACGGGGCTCGAACCCAGACTTTCTTGCTGTGAGGCGACAGCGCTAACCACTACACCACCGTGCCGCCACCTGAGACTACTCTTTATTTATTTTTTAAAACAAAGGGCTGTCTTACACCAAATATTGACTTTGTTTCATTTATTATGGCTTACTGCTGTTTATAGGGTTTTTTATGTTGAAACATTGTTTCATTATTTTTAAGCCATTTTTTGTCCACAGCATTTCTTTACATGTGCCTAAGACTTTTGCACAGTACTATATGAGGGTAAGTCAAAAAGTTCTAAGACAGATGTTATAATCTCAAAAGAATAAAAAAAAAAAGGAATACAAAGAATTCTCCGATGGAAACATCGCTTGCAGAAGTGTTTAGACTTAAATGGAGGATATGTAGAGAAATAGCTTTGTTATTTTCATAAATAAGGATTTTTTTTTTCATTTGTCTTAGAACTTTTTGACTTACCCTTGTATGTTAAGCACTTCTTGGCTGCTTTTCTTTCACGCTGTGGTCCAATTCATTCCAAGCCATCTCACTTGGGTTTAGGTCAGATGATCTGATGCAGCAGTCCTTCATGCTCCTTCTTAGTTAAACAACCCTTACATAGCCTGGAGGTCTGTTTTGTTCATTGTCCTGTTGAAAAACAAATGGGATGCCATGTCACTGTAGAATACTGTGGTCGTGGTGCTGGTTAAGTATGCCTTCAATTTTGAATAAATATACAACAGCGTCACCAACAAAGCACCCCCTACACCATCACACCACCTCTTCCATGCTTTATGGAAGGAAGCACACATGCAAATACCATCTGTTCCCCTTTTTTGCATCTCACAAAGACACTGCAGTTGGAACAAAAAATCTCAAATTTGGACTCATCAGACCAAAGTACTTCCAAAGTAGTTTTCACCAGTCCAGTGTCCATTCATAGTCTTTCCTGGCCCAAGCAATTCTCTTATTATTATTGACCTTCCTCGGTAGTGGTTTCTTTACAGTAATTTGAATGAAAGTATGATCCATGCAGTCTCCTCAAAACAGTTGATGTTGAGTCGTGTCTTCTACTTAAACTTTGTGAAGTACTCGTAGGCTTTAATCCGAGGTGGTGTTAATTGGTTATTTCTCGGGCTGGTAATTCTACTGAACTTATCCTCTGCAGCAGAGGCAAGTTTTGGTCTTCCTTTCCTGGGACAGGTTTCATCATAGCTTTTGATTATTTTTGGAACTGCACTTGAAGATGCATTCAAAGTTCTTGCAATTTTCCAGATTGACTGACCTTCATGTCTCAACGTAATGATGAACTCTCATTTCTCTTTACTTAGTTAAGCGGTTCTTGACATAATATGGATTATTACAGTTGTTGAATAGAGTTATTTACTGTATACTAACACTACCTCAGCATACCACAACTGATGGTCTCAAACACATTGAGAAGGCAAGAAATCCCACTAATTAACTTTCGAGAAGGTACACTTGATAACTGAAAAGTATTCCAGGTGACTACCTCATGAAGCTGGTTGAGATAATGCCAGTAGTGTGCAAAGCGTCATCACGGTAAACAGTGACTACTTTTGAAGAATCTAAATTATGAAACACATTTTGGGTTTGTTTTTTAAACAATATTTTGTTTGTAATGGTTTTGATTTCTTCAGTATTGTTCTGGGCAGTGCAGTGGTTAGCACTGTCATCTCACAGCAAGAAGGTTCTGTGTTCGAACCTCACGGCCAACGACGGGGCTTTGTGTGAAGTTTGCATGTTCTCCCCGTGTCTGTGTGGGTTTCCTCTGGGTGCCCAGTTTCCCCCAAAGTTCAAAGACATGCAGTTAGGCTAACTGGCTACTCTAAATTGTCCATTGATCAAGCTTGGAGAGCTATGCCAAGTTTAAATGCCCTAGATCCACCAACGGTGGACTGTAAAAATGTCATTTGTGGTGCCCTTGCTGGCTATGGGGAAAAGAAGTAGTATTGTTCTACAAAGTAGAAAATGGTTAATACACGAACAAAACCCAGAGTAGAATTCATTTCTTGGTGAAGAAAATCCCCTTCACAAGGTCTAGCCAAGTCGAGAACACTCTTGAGGAGGTAGGCCTGTCATTGTCAAAGTCTACATTCAAGAGACACCTTCATGAAAGTAAATGCAGATAGTTTTTACCTCAAGATGCAAACCATTGACATCTGCCCATTTCTGGATTCTTTGGACAGATGAAACCAAGATTACCTTGTACCAGAATAAAGAGAAGAGGAAGGGAAGAAGGAGAGGAAGGGCTCATGATCCAAAGCATACCATATCATCTGTCAAACATGGTGGACATGGGCATGTATGTCGGCCAGTGGAACTTGGGTTACTGGTATTTACTGATGATGTGACTGCTGATGAGGAGAAGTAGGGTGAATTCTGAAGTATATAAAGCTATACTTTCTGCTAAAAATCTGTCAAATCCTGCAAACCAGATTAGATGACCCTTCAGAGTACAGATGGACTCTACTCTGGGATTTGTTTGTGTATTAACCATTTTCTACTCTGTAGAACAATACTACTACTTTTCTAAATGACCCAAAACATACTGTGAAAGCAACCCAAGAGCTTCTTAAGGCAAGAAATGGAATGTTCTTAAATGGCCAAGACAATCAACCCAACTGCGCATGGTTTTCACTTACTGAAGACAAAACTGGAGGCAGAAAGACCCACAAACAAGCACCAACTAAAGGCGGCTGCAGTAAAGGATCTCAAGGGCAAAGCATCTCAAAGCGAGTAAATTTGGTGATGTGGTGATTTTATATCCTTAATGTAACCACACACACATATGTAACCATGCACACATGATGTAATCACAAACAATAATTTGGTTTATGATGACTGTATTTTGATTCGTATGTAACCACACACACCTGTATACAGTACCTTGATGTCATTATACAAGCAACAATTTGGTTTATGATGATTGCATTTTGATTCAAAGCCAGTCATGTTGATTTTCAGTAAAGATTTAATGAAGTTGATGTTACAAATAGATTGCTCAAAGCTTCATACTGTTAATGGAACTCTGAAGCATATGTTGAACTAGAAATAATCTTAAACCAGAATCAAGCTTTATTTGGATGTATATTATTGGAATGTCCTTAAAAGTCTTGTTTGGATACATACTTGTCACTTAGCACAGGTGGTTTGTTTTAATATTAAGACTAATCAGGGGAGTCTGTCCATAAACTGAGAACAATGCAGTTAACCTTGGGGATATTGGAAGAGAGAGGAGGAAATGTATCCTTATATAGTGTAAGTCTGGCATTGGTGGAATACTATAAAAATGAATGATTTGAGATTTGGAACCAGTTCACTCTGCAGACTGTACTGGGCTTTTATTAATTGATTAGGTAAATGTCTAAACTTTTCTGCAACCTCTTTCACTCTGGATCATTTTTGCTTGGGAGAGTTTAAGTTTTGAGAGTTTTCATGACAATGTCCATGGGCTTCAGACTTCAGGTGGTCTTTGACTGCAAAGGATTTACATCCAAGTATTAAAATTAATCCTCATATTTAGGGGTCCAAACAGAGAAGCTGTAGAAACCATCCAGCTATCCATTATCTGTAACCGCTTATCCTGTGCAGGGTCACAGGCAAGTTGGAACCTATCCCAGCTGACTATGAGCAAGAGGCAGGGTACACCCTGGACAAGTCACCAGGTTATCACAGGGCTGACACATAGGCCAAGTTTACATTAGACCGTATCTGTCTCGTTTTCTTCGCGGATGCACTGTCCGTTTACATTAAAACGCCTAGAAACGCCGGGAAACGGGACTCCGCCAGGGTCCACGTATTCAATCCAGATCGTGTCTGGTCCGGTGCTGTGTAAACATTGAGAATACGCGGATACGCTGTGCTGAGCTCTAGCTGGCATCGTCATTGGACAATGTCACTGTGACATCCACCTTCCTGATTCGCTGGCGTTGGTCATGTGACGCGACTGCTGAAAAACGGCGCGGACTTCCGCCTTGTATCACCTTTCATTAAAGAGTATAAAAGTATGAAAATACTGCAAATACTGCCCATTGTGTAGTTATGATGGTCTTTAGGCTTGCCATCCTTCCACTTGCAAGTGGTAAGTGACTTGCACACAGCGGCTCAGTCCCGAATCACTGCTCGTGCACTTCACTCGTGCGCTCTGTGAGCTGCGCAGGGCCGGAGTGCGCACCCTCCAGAGGGCACTCGCTGTTCAGGGTGGAGTGATTTGGAGCGCAGCCGCTGAGGAGGAAGCGATGAGCCGCACTGACACATTTCAACTTACGTGCCGAATTAGTCATGTGATTAGCGTATCCGTGTATTGGCGTTGCTGTGTGCACGCGAATCGTTTTTAAAAACGTTAATCTGATGATCCGCTGATACGGTCTAATGTAAACCCCACCATAGACACACAACCATTCACACTCACATTCACACCTACGGTCAATTTAGAGTCACCAATTAACCTAACCTGCATGTCTTTGGACTGTGGGGGAAACCAGAGCAAACCCATGCAGACACGGGGAAAGCATGCAAACTCCACACAGAAAGGTCCCCATCAGCTGCTGGACTTAAACCCAGAACCTTCTTGCTGTGAGGCAACAGTGCTAACCACTACACCACCGTGCCACCCACTGCAGAAACCCTATTATTTTATTTAGATTATTAGGAGTTCCAAGCAGAAAAGCTGCGGGAACTTTTTTTCCTGATTCTTTTCTCAATTTTCTCCAAAACCTATTTTCAGCATCTCCTCAGAAACTGGGTTCAGTCATCCCAAAGCTTAGACATAATCATCTTCAGACCTCACTGATCTTAAATTGTGAAAGAAATTTAGATATGGCAATCTGTTTTGGTCATGCAAGCAGATCAATCTTCATTAAAATAGTTATGTATGTTAGATGTCATATCTGATCAACACATTGTCTGATTTTCACAAAACATAAAGGGAGCTATAAATAAAATTTGCTTGTTTTCAGTGAAAAAAAAAATCAGAAAAAGTTTGAATTTGGTACAATGGCTCATTGGGACAATTTTTTTACTCTCTTCAAAATATTGCTTTGATAATCAATGTGGCTGGCAACAGCCAATCAAAATTCAGGAGCTTGTAATTTCCACTGTGAACGTCCAGTTGACATGAAAATTGGAACTTAGCTTTATGTCATAAAGAAGGATTGTATAAAACCTTTGCACAAAAGACCAAAAGGTGGTACAGTACCGTACTACAACAGACATTTATGTTTTAGCCTGTATCACAAATTACTTGACCTAAATTCAAAATTCATTTTTGTACAAAAATGTAAAAATTTTGCACATTTTTGTATAAATTTGACTTTTTAACTAGTTAATATTCCTGCATTTTTACACGATCTGAAAAACCTACTTTTAACAACTTGTCCAAAACTGCTACTCAGATTCAAATGGAATTCACTATAAAGCATCTATAGAATATACACACCAAAATTTGTTCAAGAAAATTTGATATCGAGCACTTATTTTCTCAGGTGAAATTTTGTCATGAGGTAATGAAATTTATGTGGGTTAAATACGCCACTCAATGTTCAATCAACATCTTTAGTATACAGGTATATGACATCCTAATGGTTAGAATTTCATTAAATTGTATCATTCATTTACTTTATTATTCATATTTTTATTTTATTTTCACAATGTTCTTGAAAAATTAATTTTAGGTAATAAAATAAAATCACACTTGTTGGATCTTCCATGCTGTAGTGGTTAACAAACCCTGTCACAAGATGAAGGGGCCGATATCAAATACAGCTTGCAGTTGCTCATTAGCTGAGAGCTAAGGCAGCTGTCTTTCAGTCCAGAGCTTGAGAGTTCAAACTCTCTTTTTGCCTTACTTCACCTGGTTTTAATGTTAAATCATCATTTTAGTTTACATTCATGAAAACCATATTTCATTAATTACATAAGAAATGCGGGCGGCACGGTGGTGTAGTGGTTAGCGCTGTTGCCTCACAGCAAGAAGGTCCTGGGTTCGAGCCCCGGGGCCGGCGAGGGCCTTTCTGTGTGGAGTTTGCATGTTCTCCCTATGTCCGCGTGGGTTTCCTCCGGGTGCTCCGGTTTCCCCCACAGTCCAAAGACATGCAGGTTAGGTTAACTGGTGACTCTAAATTGACCGTAGGTGTGAATGTGAGTGTGAATGGTTGTCTGTGTCTATGTGTCAGCCCTGTGATGACCTGGCAACTTGTCCAGGGTGTACCCCGCCTTTTGCCCGTAGTCAGCTGGGATAGGCTCCAGCTTGCCTGCGACCCTGTAGAAGGATAAAGCGGCTACAGATAATGAGATGAGATGAGACATAAGAAATGCTTGTGATGGATTCTCCTGTCGGTTCGACAGATGAGTAGGCAGACAAGTCATTTGCTGAGGTGGGTCCTCACGTGGGAATGAAGACCAATTTTGAACGCACATGAACGGCCACAGATGCTGCAGGGGAAGGAATAGACAGAGGTGGAGTGCTGTTTCCTCCTCTCTTTCTTCTCATGAATAGCAGCTGCTCTGTTGGCTTCAAAGGCCCTAGTGCCTAACGTGTACTGGTTTCTCCAAAGAGCTCTGTCATGGGCAGTTGCTTCCCAGGAGTTGACATCAATGTTGCAGCTCCTAAGGCTTGCTTTCAAATTGTCCCTGCATCTTTTAAGGGGTCTTCCCTGGTTGCGATGCCCTTGCTTCAGTTGTCCGTACAGCAGCATCTTTGGGATTCTGTTGTCTTCCATGCAGACAACGTGTCCTGTCCATCTTAGCTGGCACTTGACGATCAAGCACTCAACACTGGGGAAGATGCACTTCTTCAGGACCTGCAGGTTGGATACTGTATCCTGCCACTTGATGCTGCAGATATTCCGCAGACATCGTTGATGAAACTGCTCCAGTAGCTGGATGTGGTAGGTGGTCCAGGTCTCACAGCAGTAGAGAAGTGCGCTCAGCACCACGGCAATCTTGGTGAAGAGGCGGATGCCATGGCCTTGCTTGTACCCAGAATTTAACCACTGGCCCCTATATAATTTTTTTACCCAATTACTTTTGAGACTGTGAAAATGGAGGGATGATGAAAAAATGGCTTAGTGCAGTTATTGCAACATTTTTCTTAAAACTCTGAACTAAAGTCTACACTTCAATCACATTTTAATTGTTTCATTTCAAATCCACTGTGGTGGTGTACAGATGCAAAATTATGAATTATATTGATGCCTAAATACTTATGGATCGGGTGTATTCCCCCCTGCCATGGGAGGGACATGGATGAGGTAATGTGACTCCCAGACCAGTGCTATAACACAGATAATTGGATTTTATGAATGTGAGAAGGGGGCGGCGCGGTGGTGTAGTGGTTAGCGCTGTCGCCTCACAGCAAGAAGGTCCGGGTTCGAGCCCCGTGGCCGGCGAGGGCCTTTCTGTGTGGAGTTTGCATGTTCTCCCCGTGTCCGCGTGGGTTTCCTCCGGGTGCTCCGGTTTCCCCCACAGTCCAAAGACATGCAGGTTAGGTTAACTGATGACTCTAAATTGACCGTAAGTGTGAATGGTTGTGTGTGTCTATGTGTCAGCCCTGTGATGACCTGGCGACTTGTCCAGGGTGTACCCTAGCGTGCATCAGTTGCCCTCACTTTCATAAAATCTGATGCATTTTTGTTTGGGTATTCCTTTTCATCAATAAAGACATCCTGTAAAATTTTTTGACCATATTCAAAAGTCTAACGGTGGCACCATGAGGTTCATCTCATCTCATTATCTCTAGCCGCTTTATCCTTCTACAGGGTTGCAGGCAAGCTGGAGCCTATCCCAGCTGACTATGGGCGAAAGGCGGGGTACACCCTGGACAAGTCGCCAGGTCATCACAGGGCTGACACATAGAGACAGACAACCATTCACACTCACACCTACGGTCAATTTAGAGTCACCAGTTAACCTAACCTGCATGTCTTTGGACTGTGGGGGAAACCGGAGCACCCGGAGGAAACCCACGCGGACACGGGGAGAACATGCAAACTCCGCACAGAAAGGCCCTCGCCGGCCCCGGGGCTCAAACCCAGGACCTTCTTGCTGTGAGGCGATAGCGCTAACCACTACACCACCGTGCCGCCCCCATGAGGTTCATTTTTTGCCAAAAAAACGCTTGTTTTCACGTAAGATTTGAATCACAATGTTGGACTCCATTTATTGATTTCTTGTGAGCCAGAGATCATGTTAAGAACCTTTGCAAGGGATTGAGAAGCATTAATGTGATTCATAATACATTTGTATTGTTTAAAAGTAGTTGAACAATGATTTAATGAACAGCTAAAACTCAAACTGTGCTTGATAATATATTTAGAATATGTACTAAAAATGTGTATCTAAGATATTTGGTATACTCTATAAAGGTGCCATAATGTTTCATGAAAAGTGATCGAAATTTTGTCATAAAAGAGCAGCTTTTTCCATAACTTTGAGCTCCTGGTGCCACCAGTAAACTTTTGAATTGTCAAAATATTTCACCCAGTGTGTTTTCTTACCAAAAGGAACAGAAAAACAAAAATGCATCATGATCGGAGGAACTTTTCATTTTTAGGGGGCAACTGATGCACCCTAGTCAACCCCACCTTTCGCCCTTAGTCAGCTGGGATAGGTTCCAGCTTGCCTGCAACCCTGTAGAACAGGATAAAGCAGCTAGAGATGATGAAATGAGCGTGAGAAGTTGAATTGTTTTTTTTTTTTTAAACTGTGTTCACTTATCTTATTCACCTTATAATTTACTAGTGTTTCCAGTGATTAGTGTAGGTGGTACTTAGATATGTATGTATGTTAGTGAATGTACTTTTTGTACATTTTAAAGAAATAAAAGTTGGTCTTGCATCATTTAGTGTGCCTATTTACTTCCACATTATAGTTCAAGGGCTGTAATAGGATGTTACATGGGTCAATAGACAGGGGGCTGCAAAGTAGGTATACAGTAATGAAAAACACATTCTAGTATTAAATGAAACCTAGTACCACTACTGTAATAATTCTTACTGTATACTTACTTTTGCACGCCCCTGTATTGTGTTTCCTGATTAACAAGTCATTCCTGATTCTCTACTCCAAAACATGCTACTGTAGTGTTCTGAATTGAGTATATAGTTAGATGGCATGCACATGCACACAGTTTAAGTGGAAGAGTGAATGATTTGGGTTCAATGTTTGCTGGTGTGGTGGAAGTTCGCAGGTTGTGTACAAACGAGATGTTCAATGTGTTGGAGCAACTGAGGGTAAAAAAACAAACAGTATAATAGACATTCAAATCAGGTTATAAGGGAGGTTTTTTTTTTTTTTTTTTAATAGTTGAAAGATGGTTGAGACGTGGCCACAAAATCCTTTGTGGTTAGGTAAAATAAGGCACATCATTAGTTTCCTTTTAACTTGAGCAAAATCAACCTCTTAAAACATGTAGTAAATGATTTCATGGAGGAAAACAGTATATGGCTGCTAAATGCCATATTTAAAAAGGATTAGAAAATTAATTTGCAGACCAGAACACATTCAATACAGGCATATACAGCAAGTGCGCACACAGTTCAGGGATAGGGTCAAGTTTATCCAACAGATTTCAATTAAATTATTTTAAAACATTAAATTCAGTTGAAACAAAACAATGTGGCACTCTACATTTGACCAGCTGCAACACAGCAGCAGATGAAGGAATCTGTTTTCCTCCAATACACAATTCCCTACTAAGACTGAATGACCTACTGTCGTCACACACCAAATCAGTCACGCATGTATTTTTTTTTTAAACAAACATTAAAAAAAAAGACTGCAAATTTAAATATTAAAAGTGAAAGTTACACTGACATTTGCATTTCCACAGCTGTGGTGATGGTCACAAGTATAAAGTGTGAAAAGAATCACCAGCCTTTGTTGTGACTGGCTAGATGACTAGGTCATAATATCTCCAAAATGGCAGGTCTTGTGGGGTCTTCTCACTATGGAGGCAATACCTACCAAAAGTAGTCCAAGGAAGGACAACCTGTGAACCAGTGACCAGGTCATGGGCACCCACGGCTCATTCATTAGCATGGGGAACGAAGACTAACCTGTCTGGTACAATCCCACAGAAGAGCTACTGTACCACATTACAACTTGCTGTGTAGCCGCAGACCAGTCAGTCAGAGTGCCCATGCTGACCCCTGTCCACCACCAAAGCGCCTACAATGGGCATGTAAACATCAGAACTGAACCATGGAGCAATGGAAGAAGGTGGCCTGGACTGAAGAATCATGCTCTCTTTTACATCATGTGGATAGCCAGGTGCCTGTGCATTGCTTACCTGGGGAAGACATGGCACCAGGATGCACTACAGGAAGAACGCAAGCTGGCAGAGTCCGTGTGATGCTCTGGGCAATGATCTGGTGGGAACCCTTGGGTCCTGCCATTCACGTGGTTGTTACTTTGACACATACCACCAACTTAAACATGGTTCTGCAACAAAGTACACCCCTTCATGGCAACAGTATTCCCTAATGGCAGTGGCCTCTTTCAGCTACAAAATTTGTTCAGAAATGGTTTGAGGAACAACAGAGTTCAAGGTGTTGACTTCAAGGGCCTCCAAAAGTCCCCAGATCTCAATCCAATCAAGCATCTGTGTGATGTGCTGTACAAACAAGTCTGATCCCTGGAGGCCCCAAGTCACAACTGATGGGACTAAAAGGATCTTCTTCCAATATCTTGGCACCTGATACCACAGTACACCTTCAGAGGTCTTGTGGAGTCCATGCCTTGATAGGGCAGCACTGTTTTGATAGCACAAGGGGGAACCTACACAATATTAGGCAAGTGGTTTTAATGTTATGGCTGATCCATGTATGTCTAGGTGTAAGGAGACTGGAGGATACACAAGAGCTGCTCAACTTTTATAAGAGACTGGTAGTTTTCAAAACCATTATTATAAGGGTGGAGCATGTCCCAGACTGGACTTCACAGCAAAGGACAATATTTCTCTGAATCTGTTTAGTGCCACACAGAGCTGTTGATAATGCAAATTTTTTATATAGCAATATATTGTCTGTACAATCCTGCAAAGATACATGTAGGTGATTCATTTTGCATAACAAATTTATAGAACCAGATGCTACAGGTTATGGAAATAACTAAAAGTGGCACAGGCTCAAACCCATCAGAAATGTCCTCCAGGATGTTTTTGCAATTAATCATTGCATGACCCTCCAATACTGTTGCAATTAAGCTGGCAATCAATATAAAATAAATAAAAGTGCAGAGCTGCATCTGTTCATAAAATAGCTTTCACTTGCACCCAAATAATTTTTTTAAAGTCTAAGCCATGAAAAATCCTTACAAACACTGAAAATATGAGCAATGGAGCATTTAAAGAAATTGAACATAATTTTCACAAACATCTGTCTTAGAAGAATTAACTCTGTAAGCTAGATTAAAGTGCAATAAGCACATTAATGAAAGGTGAATTAATGAACCTCAACCAAAATGATTCTTCATGATTGTTTCTGAGAAGAAAAAAAAAAAAATCCCCACAATGCTGCTGTTCTATACATTACTACATGCTCAGAGTTAAATAATTAGAGTGGGCTAAAACACACAGGTAACCACTTTCTCAGAATGTACGTAAAAAGAAACCCCCACCCAAGAAGCAGTAGTAGTAGCTGTTTGCACAACTTCCACATTGTCAGCACAAAAAGTAGTAAACACTTTTTTAAAAATGGTATAATACATTTAAAATTTTTTTTTAAATAAAACCATATTTCCACCAATACTGAGCACAACTACCATTTTTATATTGTTATTCTCATGTCTGACCTGTGAATGTTTTACTTTCCAGTTTGCACATTTATTCCTTAGCTATGCTCATAACGGGGCAATGTTAACATACTTGTAAAAAAAAAATTACCAATTTTCAAAATTATATCTCTATGACACTCCTTACGTAATTCTATGATTGATACATAATTTCAGAATCGTGAGTTGCTATGAAATACCATATGAATGCAGTGCATCAGGTTGGAGACTGGCTTCAAGATTGCATATTCATCAAGTTGATAAGTTAAGATCTTTTGCATATAAAAAAGTTAATTCTGTGGAAGTGCTTTTGTTTTGACTGACTGGACACGTAGAGAATCTACATCATTTGGTCCAAGTAGAGTGTGATCTAGCAGACATCAGTCCTGTTTCCGAGGAATGCATCCTTCCATTTCCAGAACTTCTGGCCAGCCTTCATACTTGTTGGTCTCAGCATTGTTCTTAATGTACTGAGAACATTAGAATAGATTTAGTTACATCTCATTACATAATTCACCTCACAGAACAGCCTTAGCAATTCTTATAATATACAACAGTTAAGACTTCAGAAATCAATAGCTACAGAAATTCATACTTGTATACAGTTGCAGTCAGTAGTTTACATACAAGGACATGAAATGTCATGTCAATATTAGGCGTTTAATGATTTCTTTGATCTGTTCCATAATGATTGTACAACATGCATCTCAAATAGGTGGGGGAAAAAAAAATTTATTTTGGGTTATCTTAAAAAAAAAAAAAAAAATCAGATGATCAACCCCCTAGTCCATGCATACAGCACACCTAATATTTGGTTAAATGTCTCTGAGCAAGCTTCACTTTAACCAGATGCTTTTGGAAGCCATCAAACTTGTCAGAATTCTGCTTGGATATTTGGCCACTCTGCTTGGCAGAATTGGTAGAGGTCAATTAAATTTAAGATACAACCAGAACATCAAGGACACAGTAGTTCATCTGTCCTGCCACCAGAACCACCATAACTACCAAAACATCAAACAGAACTGAAACGTGACCATGTAAGAGAGGACCAATTTTGTTCCCCAAGGGAAGATCTACCCAAAACATTGATCAGAACTGAATTTGCATGACAAATGAGAGAGGAGATACAATTCTAGGTCAGAATAAAATGGTGTCAAGTTGACCCAATTACTAATTTGTTAGCAAAAAATTGACAATAGAATGACCAAGTTTTGTGCAGAAGGTCTAGTTCTTTCAAATAAAAATCTGAACTGAAATCCATTGAGAACTGAGGGAGGAGATATGATTTAACTGAAAATAAACAAAGTTGTAAGCAAACTAACAGGAAAACTCAAAAAACAACCAAGTTTTATTTCTCAAGGGAAGATCTATCCAAAACATTCAGAACTGAAATTGGATGAGAAAGCAAGAGAAGATACAATTCTAGTGAGAGGCCTGGAAAATTCATTAATTTGGGCTAATTAGTAACTAGTTAGCAAAATATTTGACAAAACAATGACCAAGTTTTGTGCGGAATGAGGAGTTCTTTCAAACAAAACAATCGGAACGGAAATCCATGGAGAACTGACGGAGGAGATACGATTTAACTGAATTGTAGACGACAGACCCCATGCCAATAATAAGATACCGATTCCCCCATAGGGGAAATTCAGAGATTGTGTGTTACCTGGCACAGACCTGACTTTGAAGCACAGTCCACATTTTCGACAGGGCTGAGGTCAGGATCAAGGTCAAGTTGATTTCTATAGTGCTTTTAACAAACATTGTCGCAAAGTAGCTTTACAGAATTTGAACGACTTAAAATACATGAGCTAATTTTATCTCCAATCTATCCCCAATGAGCAAGCCTGTGGTGACGGTGGCAAGGAAAAACTCCCTCAGTAGATATGAGGAAGAACCTCGAGAGGAGCCAGACTCAAAAGGGAACCCATCCTCATTTGAACAGACGACTAACATTAACAGTCCTAACAAAGTCAGCTTCGTTGATGCTATAAACCCCCACCGATAGAAACCCGAGTGCAAAACCATTCACGACAACCGCAGTCCCAAAGTCAGCTGCAGTCCTAAAGTCAGTAAGTCAACTGCAGTCCCTAGCCACAAAAAGCACCACTGCAAGAGTCCAGAGCGTCCTCCAGGCGCAATCCCCAACTGTCCACATGGGGCCGCCCTCCACAGGAGCAATGTGCTATAAGCTTAATGTCTCATCTCATTATCTGTAGCCGCTTTATCCTTCTACAGGGTCGCAGGCAAGCTGGAGCCTATCCCAGCTGACTACGGGCAAAAGGCAGGGTACACCCTGGACAAGTCGCCAGGTCATCACAGGGCTGACACATAGACACAGACAACCATTCACACTCACATTCACACCTACGCTCAATTTAGAGTCACCAGTTAACCTAACCTGCATGTCTTTGGACTGTGGGGGAAACCGGAGCACCCGGAGGAAACCCACCCGGACACGGGGAGAACATGCAAACTCCACACAGAAAGGCCCTCGCCGGCCCCGGGGCTCGAACCCAGGACCTTCTTGCTGTGAGGCGACAGCGCTAACCACTACACCACCGTGCCGCCCAAGCTTAATGTTAGTCTGCTTTATCCATTCTACAACCAGCTTTGATGCGTGTTTGGAGTCAATGTCCTGTCAGAACACTGAATTGTGTCTAGGCTTCAACCATCTAGCTCAAGGTTCCCCAAGGGCCAAAATGTCCAGTGTTCAACACTTATACACCCACCAACACTGCCAGTAGGTTTATTTTTCATGCACACACACCCCTTTTTATATCTAACTCAAATCAGAATGTTTATTTACTGTGCAAAAAATGACTAACAGCATTACAGCAGGTGGTACACAGTGGGAAAGGACGGAGTATCCTGAGGCAAAGATAAATCGGGTCAACTTTTCTACAAAAACCTGACGTACATGTCTGCATACCAACAATAACAATGCCGTTTGTTAAGTGCAAACAGCTTTTCACATCAGACAGCTATCAGCATCATCTCTACAACCACATTCACCTCAAGAAGAACCAAGAGGCAGACGGCAGGATATACATTTTCCTCACACACACAGTGACAAAGTACAAGATTAAAATACCACAATAACATACCAACACATTAATAATTACAGTGGTTTGATGTGTGTCTACCAAATAATCTGGCTATAAATACCAATTTGTATTATTTGCTTTTCTTTTTTTTTGGCAGCACGGTGCTGTAGTGGTTAGCACTGTCGCCTCAGAGCAAGAAGGTCCGGGTTCGAGCCCCGTGGCCGGCGAGGGCCTTTCTGTGCGGAGTTTGCATGTTCTCCCCGTGTCCGCGTGGGTTTCCTCCGGGTGCTCCGGTTTCCCCCACAGTCCAAAGACATGCAGGTTAGGTTAACTGGTGGCTCTAAATTGACCGTAGGTGTGAATGTGAGTGTGAATGGTTGTCTGTGTCTATGTGTCAGCCCTGTGATGACCTGGCGACTTGTCCAGGGTGTACCCCGCCTTTTGCCCGTAGTCAGCTGGGATAGGCTCCAGCTTGCCTGCGACCCTGTAGAACAGGATAAAGCAGCTAGAGATAATGAGATGCTTTTCTTTTGGGCAGCACGGTGGTAGAGGTTAGCACTGTCACCTCACAGGAAGAAGGTTCTGGGTTCAAGCCCAGTGGCTGACAGGGGCCTTTCTGTGTGGAGTTTACATGTTCTCGTGTCTACGCGGGTTCTCAGTGTTTCCTCCGGGTGCTCCAGTTTCCCCCACAGTCTACAGACATTGAGAGATTAACATGCGGCGGCCTTGGGCTGAAGTGCCCTTGAGCAAGGCACCTAACCCCCAACAGCTCCCCAGGTGCTGTAGCGTGGCTGCTCACTGCTCTGGGTGTGTGCGCGCTCATTGCTCATGTGTACATTTACTGCTTCAGATGGGTTAAATGCAGAGAGGAATTTCACCATGCTTAAGTGCATGTGTGACAAAGCTGTTCTTGTGGCAGTCAATAGAATTTGCTTTTACACAGACCGTTATGGTCTGCATACATATCAAGCACGTCGGTTTAGTACTGGCATGGTCTGGTAAAATAAAACTGATCAGTCCAGTCAGATTTGAACTGATTGGTTTCCTGGTTAACTTTGCTCTTTTTCATACAGCCCATGTTGTTCTTGGTTTAGTCTATTCATGCTTTATGACAGGTCTGAGGTCAAGTATATGGTGTGGGATAAGGTCAAAAAGTAGCAGTGCACACCTTCACATGTTGCACACTTTAAACGTGTTATGACTAGGATGCGTTAGTGCCAATGGGTCCACGCAGGCCACTTGGCTCTTGCAGGCCAGACCTGGCCCACACATCACCATTCGGGGTTCTTTGGTCTCGCTGACAGTTTCAAGGTTATGCTGAAGAATTCTGAGGTGGTTCATTATTCCATCCACTTTGCGCAATGCACCAGTTCCACTGGCAGTAAAACAGCCCCAGAGCATGATGCTACCACCACACTTAACAGTTGGTACAGTGTTCCTCTGTACGTCTGGTCATTGTGGCCAAAACAACTCGATCTTCGTTTCATCTGACTATAAAACTTTCCTCCAGAAGGCTTTTGCTTTGTCCATGTGGTCAGCTGAAAACTTCAGGTCAAGCTTGGTGTCAATTTTGAAGCAGGGGCTCCTTTCTTGAATGGCAGTCTCCTGGTTGACATAAAATTCACTTGACTGTAGACAGTGTTCCATCAGTTTCCAGTTCAAGGTAGGCCTGTGCCTTGGTGGTTCTTGGGATGTTCCTAACAATCTGAACCAATTTCATCTCAGCTGAGGGTGGCAGTTTTGGGTCTTCTAGCCTCCCAGTAACTTGTACTTGCATAAATTCTTTGAACTGGTGATCTTGGAATCTGCAGTTGTTTAGAAATGGCTCCAAGAGACATTCTTGAGTTGTCCAAATCCATGATCCTCTTACTGGTCAATCAAATGAGTGCTGTCAAACAAACCCTTTTTCACCAGCTGTAGTGAATCACCATCCCAAAACCTTATAGCGCCAAGTTCTGCGTTTTATTCATTATTTATATTACTCATTAAAAAATTCTTACGGGGGGGGGGCGCCGTGGCTCAGTCGACCAAGGCGCCATACCATAAATCCAGGGACCCGGGTTCGATTCCGACCCGAGGTCATTTCCCAATCCCTCTCCGTCTCTCTCTCCAGCTCATTTCCTGTCTATACACTAGGGGTGTCCAAACTGATCCATAAAGGGCCGTGTGGCTGCAGGTTTTCATTCCAGCCATGCAGCAGCACCCTGATTTGGCTTATTCAATCAACTGACACACCCACCCTTTAATCAAGGGTGGGTGTGGCTGCAAGTATTTGACTATATGAAGACAGTTCAGTTGATTGAATGAGCCAAGTCAGGTGTGCTGCTGCATGGCTGGAATGAAAACCTGCAGCCACACGGCCCTTTATGGATCAGTTTGGACACCCCTGCTCTACACTGCCCTATCCAATAAAGGTGAAAAAAGCCCAAAAAAAATATCTTTAAAAAAATAATAAAATAAATAAAATTCTTACCAGCCCCCCAACAGGTCATATTTGCACAAAGTCACATTTGGGGGAAAAAGCAGTCCTATGCTTGATTTGTCATCATTACATCAAGATGGACCTTATGCACATGTTAATACTAACTAAAACAAGTCAAACAATGCTTGGGAATTAACATGCTTCACTTGCAACTCCTCTAAACGCAAGTCATGTGTTTAATTCACTTTATGATGCCAGTCTTAGTTTTCATGACTATTACATAAAATGAGTGATTTTGGGGTCTGTCTGCCTTTATTTGGTAAAAAGGAGTACAGTATTATATAGCCTAGTGTCTAGTCTGATGTTCTAATGACATGTGCAGTGCAGTGTGCGCACACGCGCATGCACACGAGTGAGTGAGTGAGAGAGACTGACTTTGCAGCATGCTTGAAGTTGGAACTGGGTTAGTGTGTTGGTTGCTGACGGCAAAACCGTATCAAGAATACAGATCACAAATTAGGTTCTCAAATGATAATTTGCCCCCCCCCCAAAAAAAAAAAAACCATTGGATTTATTCTGAGGCTAACTCTGGGCATAGGGACGCTACCAGCTATAGTCCATCATGATCACTAACAGGAAGTTAAAAAGCCTTGGCAAGTCAAGACAGTTTAGAACCTTTAGCACCACTGAATTACTCTAAGCGGGTACATTTCTGACTGAGTAATTTTGACTGTTGATTTCAGAAAACACAAAATAAATTAATACTTGTGCACCAAATTCTTGTTTTTTTCCCCCCATTAAAAATGTATTTTGTACAATTATTCTGCCACAGAAGAACAGTTCAAAGAAAATCATCAAAAGCCAAACGTTGCCATAACATTCATGTCTGTGCATGTAAAATTCTGAATAGAAGATAGAAGTCATGGAAACCCTGTGAAAAATATACAGTACATGTTCAATTTGAGGTCAGCAACATGTTTAAAAGGGATCCTCCAGTGGATTTATTTTCAAACTTATTTTAAGTAAAAGTAGTCGCAGATTTAAAATCAAACTTTCATTTTCAGAGACCAGTGTTTGAGGAAAAATATATTTTCTTTAAAATGCCAAGTGGGCTTCCTGCAGTGGTGACGTGTGCGATGACCTCATGTAGTGGTCACTTGGAGCAACTCGGCTGTTTATATTCTCTATTTACATCGTAGCTTTGCAAGTATTTTACCGAATTTCAGTTTTTAAATAAATAAGTATGCCTCATTGTGTAGCATATGCATGCCACAATGATGCTAAAAAAAAAAAAAAAAAAGCACAAGCTGGAACGAGATGGCATTTCCGCAGAGAAAATGCGCTTACTCAGCTGGAACAGAGCAACAACAAACTGGATCAGATGTGACCTCGTGCTGCAATTAAAAAAAAAAAAAAAAAAGTCTGTGGCATAGTGCATGTGCCCATGTGCTCTAAAAATCTGTTTAAAATGGCTCAGCTTACAGCACATGACATGACACTTTGTGCTCCTTAAAAAAATAAATAAAAATAAAATTTATGAGCTGGTTCTGCATAGATTAACAGTGTGTGGTGTTTTTCCACATTCAAATGAATAATTTTTTTCTTCCGCAACACCATTCATTTGAAT
Source organism: Neoarius graeffei (assembly GCF_027579695.1). Taxonomy (NCBI): domain Eukaryota; kingdom Metazoa; phylum Chordata; class Actinopteri; order Siluriformes; family Ariidae; genus Neoarius; species Neoarius graeffei. Next base: position 42,784,002 of record NC_083570.1, read on the forward strand.
GCGGAAAAACACCACACACTGTTAATCTACGCAGTACCAGCTCATGGAGGGGAAAAAAAAAAAAAAAAAGATTTAAAAAATTTTTAGAGCGCAGTGTCATGTCATGCTGAGAGTTGAGCCATTTTAAACCAAAATTTTTTCTACGGGGGGAAAACCAACAAGAACAGGTGCATCTATCCAAAAACTGCATACAAGTGTGGTACGCCAGTTCAGGATAGACGTGTCAGAGTTGGAATGGTGTCTTAAAATTAAAAAAAAAACAAAAAACAAAACCCACTTCATTTTACAGGTCTCTGTGCTATGCAGCTGACTGACAATTTACTTAGTGGACTCATGGCTACTTGGGGGGAAAACAGTAAGGAGAGTTAGTGTGCTTGCTAAGCACAAAGCAGCAAGAACAGTGGTGTGCTTCACAAGTTTACTATAATAATAATAATAATAATAAGCTTCACATTGCTTTGTGCTTAGCAAGCATACCAGTAACTCTCCTTACCATTTTCCCCAAGTAGCCATGAGTCCACCAAGTGAATTATCTGTAAGCTGCATAGCACAGAGAGCCGTAAAATAAAAAGTATTTGTCTTTTTAAAAAATAAATCTTTAAAAAAAACAATTTAGGGGGGGGGGGGGGGGGGGGGGGCGGGGCAGACACATTCCAACTCAGACACGTCCAGCCTGAACTGGTGCCGTGCGCTTGTATACAGCTTTTGGACAGATGCTCCTGTTCTTGGCAGTTTTCCCCTCATAGAAAAAAAAAAAAAAAAAATTGGTTTAAAATGGCTCAACTCAGGTGGCACAGTGGTGTATTGGTTAGCGCTGTCGCCTCACAGCAAGAAGGTCCTGGGTTCGAGCCCCGTGGCCGGCGAGGGCCTTTCTGTGTGGAGTTTGCATGTTCTCCCCGTGTCCGCGTGGGTTTCCTCCGGGTGCTCCGGTTTCCCCCACAGTCCAAAGACATGCAGGTTAGGTTAACTGGTGACTAAATTGAGCGTAGGTGTGAATGTGAGTGTGAATGGTTGTCTGTGTCTATGTGTCAACCCTGTGATGACCTGGCAACTTGTTCAGGGTGTACCCCGCCTTTCGCCCGTAGTCAGCTGGGATAGGCTCCAGCTTGCCTGCGACCCTGTCGGACAGGATAAAGTGGCTCGAGATAATGAGATGAGATGGCTCAACTCTCAGTGCGACAGGACACTTTGCACTCCAAAATCCCCCTCCCCATGAACTGGTTCTGGGTAGATTAACAGAAACTGTGGCATGATTAAAATGGATTTTAGAGCGTGAGGAACGCAGCGTGACATGATAATTTTTTCTCCTGAAACACCATTCATTGGAATGGGGGGGTGGCACACAATCTATGCAGAACCAGCTCATGTCTTAAAAAATAAATAAATAAAAATAAAATAGATGAGCATGAAGTGTCATACCACGCTGCGAGTTGAGCCATTTTAAACAGAGATTTGAGAGCGCACAGCCACACACAATGCCACTTTCTTAGATCACAAAGATTTTGCAGCATGAGGTCTCGTATCTGATCCAGTTTCTCTCAGGTGACTCTCTGCTCCAGCTGAGTAAACACACTTGGCATTTCCGCAGAGAAAATTCCATCTAGTTCTAGCTTGTGCTGTCTTTTTAGCATCATTGTGTAGCATATAAATGCCACAATGAGGCATACTTATTTAAAAACTGAAATTTGGTAAAAACACTTATAAAACTAGCAAAACTATGATGTAAAACAGCAGACTTGCTCCAAGCGACCGCTACATGAGGTCATCGCATACATCAAGCCCATCTAGTTTTGAAAGAGAAACGTTGTCCCATTCTTGCCTGATATACAATTTCAGTTGCTCGACAGTTCAGGGTCTCCTTTGTCGTATTTTACACTTCATAATGCGCCAAATGTTTTCAATGGGAGACAGGTCTGGACTGCAGGCAGGCCAGTTTAGCACCCAGACTCTTACTATGGAGCCATGCAGTTTTAATATGTGCAGAAAGCGATTTGGCATTGTCTTTCTTACTGAAATAAGAAAGGCTGTCCCTGAAAAAGATGTCGCCTGGTTGGCAACATGTATAAATCATTAAGCATTAAAAATGGCACCTTCATAGATGTGCAAGCCAACATTTTATTTTTAACATGACAGTCCCGGTGTTTTGTCCCTGTCCCAATTTTTTTTTTTTTTTTTTATGTGCTGCTGCCATTAAATTAAAAAAAAAAAAAAAAAAAAAAAAAAGTGAGCATATATTTTTCAAAAAACAAAATTCATTTTCTCCATCTGATACCTGGTCTTTGTACTATTTTCAATGAAATATAGTGCTCCCATAGTTTGCAAATTATGGCATTCGGTTTTAATGTACATTTTATAGTGTCCCACCTTTTTTGAAATTGGGGTTATAGATCAGACAGACAGAATCATGTCTCCCTTTCCAACACCAAAGTAAAGGAAAAGAAATTAGATGCCATTTCTGAGCCACACTGTCTTCAGATAATGAAAAAAAAGGTCACCTGTTCAAAAGGACTCTTTGTTTTGATCCCCTTTCCTCCAACGAAGACCCAGTTGTCCCTGAAGCTTAGCGAATTGATATAGGAGCTGCCTAATGTGGATATTAACTTCCTTGCCTCAGCATTAAGTCTGTGTCAAAGAAGAAAAAGGTTATTCATAGGTTTATATCCTGAATGCAGATTTCCCAAATAAATACAAGTACTCAAGATTGATACCCCTTCAATACAGAGTGGCCAACCAGGATTATACCGATGTCGATTTGTCTGAAAGAGTCAGCCCGGATTGCCCGACTCTGCTTTGCTATCCACCTCTCGGTGATCAATTTCAACGTGAATTGCACCACCAGAGTCACTAACAGCTGGGGTAGAACAAATGAATCTCACGCAAATGGTGATGCACAGTGCTGTTCTGCAAAGGCACACTACAAACTTACAAACCTGGTTTATTTTCAAGGGTGTTAAACAAGATAAGCTGCATGTGCCATTTTACTTCCACTAAAGTTACTCTGTGCATGCACAAGTTCTGGGTGAAAATGAAAATACTGCAGCTGAACTCAAGCACACGCCTGTTCGCACACATCTTTATTATTAGTAGGTACTGTACAACTCTCCATGCATGGAGCTGCTGTGCTCCATTTCCCCATGTACTTGCCACATTTATAAAATTAAAAACACGGACGAATACCAGCTTATACTGCTTTGCATGCACACACGCAGGTGAACTAAACATGAAGTCTTTCAATTTGTTTGTGCATCATTCGTGCATGCAAAATGAACATACAGTACCAGTCCAAAAAAAAAAAAAGTTTGGACACACCTACTCATAGGTTTTTCTGTATTTTGACCATTTTCTACATTGTCAAACCTTATTGAACATATCGAAACCAAGACGCAACATACGCAGAGGTCTCAAAAGTAGCCGGTCAGCGGTGGCAAATCGCCATCTGTAGTAAGATTTGCCGCAGTCCATTTTTCAATGAGTAATAAATATTTTGTTTACATATCTGTACAAAACTGAGCAGTGCGTGATGTGAAACTAAGCTTTATTCAACTAAATAACAGCCAGGATTCTCTCTGGAGCTTGTCACACTTGTCACTGATGAACATAATCCATCAGTGACGAAGAGAAAATTACTAGCGGTCGTCAACGGTGATGAATGCGTGTCATCGTTACCACAAGTAATCTTTTATAGAAATCCCTCCATTTGCTGAAATCCAACCCCAGTAGAGACACTTTGGGAAGCCGGAGTGAAAACAATGAAGCATGCTTGTGACCAATAAAAACTGACAACACATGATGACCACGAGCACCAACCTTTTGACCAAATCACAGTGTGACTTAATCAGCCTGGAGTGGGGTGTAATCATCTCTGCGTGAACCCAACAGTAGCGCAATCTAAACCGGCGATTTTTTTTTTTTTTTGTGAGCTTCAAGCATTGAAGATGATTTAAAAGGCCAAAACAGGCACGGGGGGAGGTACACTCAGAGCCCCGACTGTCCCTGAGCACATCAGGCAGCATCTGTAATACAGGGGTCAGTTTATAAAAAATAAATAAGTAAATTAATTAAAAAAAGCCCAACCCAAACTGAAAGCGCCATCAGTCAGCAAGCAACTTAAGGAAGCTCCGTTTCTGGGCGATAGCCCCCAGGTATTTTCACCCTCAAAAAACATAAGAGATTAACAGAAAGCAACTGACTTGGATGTCATCTGGGATTTTGAATGTTGTAATATAATAATGTAGCTTAGAATGTGTCTTTGTGATCCTAAAGGAGAGAGATGCGAGTGAAAAATGATATTTTTATTAAACTGACGATTACATTTTACAAAATGATATTAAGTCAGTGGACACGTGCCTCAGTTTCCTGAGACATTATGGGTGTTGATGATAACTTAATAATAAAGAGAGTCAGAAACTGAAGTGAACGACAAATTTAAAAAGAGCAGTGCAAAAAATCAGTGATAATGTCAACCTGTGAATGTGTATGGGTGATATTTCTTGTAAAGTTACATATAACCTCACCAATCTATCTATCTATCTATCTATCTATCTATCTATCTATCTATCTATCTGCCAATCACCCTTAAAAAAATTAAAAAAAATATATATATACAAGCCTCAGGAAAACTGAACTGAGCCCCTGGTAGCTCAAATAGAAACAGACCATTTTGCTGTTTACAATAAATTGGAAATTCCTCCCCCAAAAGCCTTGAAATTGTGTCTCGGATAAACCCAGTTTTCCATTTTTCTCACCTATGGTTCACGGTAAAGGGCTTCAGCCTTTTTAACTGTACCGTCCTATTCTCTGCCTCATACCTTTTTCTGCCTCATACCTTTTTCTGCCTCATACCTTCATGCCATATTCCCCTTAAATTTGAGACTACTGCATATGGAACACATACGGCATTGTAGCAAAAGTCTTACACAGGGTTAGTCAAAATTATGTTAACACTAATGGATTATTCTTCTCCTGTAGATAGACGTACACCATGGGTGACAGATTAACACTGGAGCAAAGAAAAGTGGTTGCAAGCTTGATGGAAGTGTATGGTTCGCCAACTGTAGTCTGTCGAAAGTTTGCAGAATGAGACCAAATAAATGGTTTTTACCACTTAAGTGTTAACATAATTTTGACTAACCCTGTATTTTAAATTCTTCAAAGCAGCCACCATGTACCTTGACGCTTTGCATATCTTAACATGAGATAGTCACCTGGAATGATTTCCAGTTAACAGGTCTGTCTCATCAAAAGTTAAATCAGTGGAATTTCTTGCCTTCTTAACGGGAGATTAAACAGTAAATAAACATACAGTAAATAGCTCTATTCCACAACTGTAGTAATCCATATCATGTCTAGAACCGCTCAACTAAGTAAAAAGAAATGACCTCCATCATTACTTTAAGACATGAAGTGTCTTGATAAAAATGATGAAAAACTATTGAGTTAGGAGGTGTGTCCAAACTTTTGGCTAGTACTGAACATGCTTCATTATTTCTTAAGTTAAACGTTAATAGGGTACTGGGTGACATGTTGCTAAAACACTGAAGGGTTAATTTCTCGAAAATTGCTTGAGCACATTTTTGTTTAACTTTGCGTGAAAAGTACTTTAAATGAAAAACAACAGTATCCCATATTTACCCTCACTGTAAACAAACTTAGAAAACCTACTTTGTAGAAGAGTCATCAAAAGTAGCTATCATAACAATTGTTCCATCTTCAATAGTCTTCAAAAACTGGATAAGTGGGTTCACATCTGCGGGGGGGGGGGGGGGGGGGGGGGGGGGGATTAAAAAAAAAAAAAAATACCAAAAATAAAATAAATCCAATTTCAATAATATGTGCCTCCTTACCGTATACCATCATACCTATTATACAAAAGGTGTGTGTGTGAAATTGAAGTTGTTTGGGCAAGGAATTTATACACAAGTGTTTCAATAGTCAAGAATTCTTCCTAGAACTGGTGATCATTTATAAACCCAGGGTCACCCTAAACTAAACCCTTTCATGATTAAATCCTTCTGAAAGAATTTGATTAAATATTATTGAACACCTGACAAACAAATGACACTGTCATACAGTCTAGAAATTTAAATGCAAAAGCAGGCCACAATAATTTATGGTTTTCCAACAGCATCTCCTGAATCCACAACAGCCAATTTATTATTCAACACGGAGGGGTATATGTATAATATTCACAACCTTTGTAACATTTTGAACAAGAGTGCTCTGAGAGCACAATATCCCCCGCTGGGAACTATGCCCTAATTCTGGTAAAATGCGACTGAACGAAACTGCAATATGCATATTACCGACAAAGAATCCTGTCAAGTTGCGTGAAATTCCTCCAAAAATTGTGAGAGGAGTTGATTTCAGAAGAGTACCACCCTTCATGGGACAGACATCGCCATGACCATCCCCATGACCATCCCCCTTCGGGCCTTTAGGCCAGCGGGGGATAATAAAAATTGTGAGGGAAGTTGATTTCAGAAAGCAAGTACACCTTGATGAAATTGCCAAAGTTTGTTAATAATCAAGGGCATAACTCTGGTAAAATTTGCCCAAATTAAACAAAATTTCAATGTGTGTATAATGGTCATATAACAAAGCCTTTTCCCAAGTTTCGTGAAATTCCTCCAAAACTTGCGAGAGGAGTTGATTTCAGAAGGTGAGCGCCCTTCCTGGGACGGACAGATGGAAATTGCCATGACATAATCCCCCTTCGGGCCTTTCGGCCAGCGGGGGATAAAAACTGTACGTCAGTATGCTCAGTCATCAAAGTCTCCAGAAGAACTCTGGTTGGTTTTGTGAGATGCTCATTAAAATTGACCAGCTAACTTCATTATAGCACCAATTGTACTAGAGACTAATTTTTATTATTTTTTTTATTGTACAAATATGCAGGTGATTATAGGAAATCACACACACTGATTGGTCAAGAGACTTGGATTATTTCTCAATAATCAACTCGAGCGGCTCGGCAAAACGGTAGCCAATCGCTTCGTCACCGTAAGTGAAAAGAATTACAAATTATGAAAGAAAATGCTGGTCCTAAAAGCACCGAAGCTGCTACAAAGTTTGGTCTAAAACTATTCAAAGGTAAAGTGCAATTGTGATTTATTTTATTACATTTGCATGCCACTTTTGAAGATTAAAAAAAAATAAAATTTCAAAACACCAGTGCACTTATATTAAAACAACTATCCACCTCAGGCTCAGTGAATAATCGGTGAAGATTATTCACCGATATTCAGCTTGCCTTCGGCAAATAATTGTTAATTGGTGAGTGTTTCTACATTTAAAAAGACACAGAGCAGTAAACATTAATAACTGAAATAAAGTCAATATTGTGTGTGACAGTCACAGGTATACTTTGTGTTACAAGAAAATGAGCTGGAAGTTTTACTGCCTATCTTGCAGAACAGCCACAGTTCTTTAGAGACTCTGACGGTCATACTACCTTCTCATTTTTGCAGCAAAAACCCAGCAGCCTTCATTATGTTTTTGTCTGAAAAATGGTCTCGTACATTATATGCTCCTTTCTTTACTGACCTACAAACCAACTTTTCTGGAACATTTAATTATGTGAAAACTAATGTTTGGAAATCTAACTATTTGCTCGATAATGTAGAAGTCAAAATAAAAGTCTATAACAAAGTTCGTACTAAAAAATAGCAACTTTAAAACATGCTACGGATACCGACAACAAAAATTAGACTGATCTGGTAACGTGTTCGAAATGTGGGTGAAAGCTGAGAATGTGTGCAGGAAACAAATACCTCCACTCCACAGGTCAAAAGAGTCCGTCTTGATGAGCTTGCCAGTGTTTCCTATAAAGGCATAAATTTGGTGCATCAGTGATTAAAATTCTCTCATTTAAGTCCATGTCTTCATGATAAACCAAACTGTTACCACCAAGCCATACCATTGACTAGGGCAATGTTCAAACCCCTTCCCACGTTGTTCCTTACTCCACTCATCAATCTGAGGAGAGAAAGATCATACAGATGTAACCCTATTAAGAAACCAGTAGAACTTCAATTCTATTTATATAGCACATTTAACAATGGACATCGTCACAAAGCAGCTTTACAGAAATCTACATATAGAGTTAAATTCATCCCAAATGAACAAGACAGAGGCAAGGCAAGGAAAACTCCCTGAGGCAACAAGATAGCAAAACCTTGAGAGGGACCAAACTCAAAAGGGAACCCATCCTCATTTGGGTGACACCAGACACTGGTTAGACACCATCAACAGAGATGCTTCTGCTGCCAACAAGCCGAGTCCCTTTTGTTACCGATTTGTATGTCTCAAATATCCTTAAAGGTCCCATGGCATGAAATTTTCACTTTGAGGTTTAACGTTAAAATGAGTTCCTCTGACCTTCTTAAGTCACCCCAGTGGCTAGAAATTTCATAATGTGTAAACCAAACTATGCCCAACATTTGAGAATGGCGAGTCAAAACGGCGCGTTGATAAACTCTTCCCTTGCCTACGTCAGCAAGGGAGATGATCCCCACGCCCCCCCCTCTGGATTCCCACCCACTGTATGGATTGCCCGCCCAACTCAAAAGTTGCTGTTTGTCCTACCAAGCCTACTGCGCATGCGCAGAACACATGACTACATTTTGTACAAGTTGTACCACTTTTTTTTTTTTTAGACAGGGCCAACAGACCAGGGCATTCGCCCGCCTGGCTGTGCCCGATGAGGAGCGCTCTCGGCCGGCTTGGGAGGCAGACGGCAGCCCCTCCCCCCATGGCACGCCCCCACCGTCTACCCTTCCCCGCCTCCTGCTTCTCATTAGCAAAACGACACTGGGAAAAGCGCTGAAATGGGGCTTTCTCCCAGGAGGCTATACCTACGTACCGAGGGTTCATTTCGAGAAAGGCTGCGGATATAACATCCGGAAGCCTCCATGAGCCCGTTTAAAGCATCAACAAACCACCATGCCATGGGCCCTTTAAAATACTTCAGTTTTTCTTCAATGGCTTCCTTCCTAATCAGATGCACTGTAACCCCACTATAATTAACTCCTTGGTGAATGTCCAGAGAGTTTGTAATACTGAAATGGACCCACTTGTCACACCAAGCACTCACGTTATGTGAAACTTTAAGCACATTCTCCTTATGAATTTCTCCTTCCGAGTCATCATCACAGTTCACTGACCGAGTTAAAGGATCATCAATGGAGGCGATGATTTCTTCAGCCGTTATAGAAATGACAGGTTACTGGTGTATCGTCAATATCCACCTACTGACTCGCTAGGTTTTCAAAATCTTCACCATTCAGTTTGTGTGTTGCAAAATCACCGATGTCCTTTACGTCGCACCACTGGGTTGGGTGGAGGGGGAATAAAAATGCCACCGGTATGCTTTAACTAGCTGTTAAGTTTAGCGATATCAGCGGTCATTTCGTCCTTTTACCAATCCTTCTTGACAATTAGTAACGATCAACATCAAAGCAACGCACATTAAGCCTTTGTTTTATGGCATTAATGCATATCGTTAAATTGATTACTTCTTGTTCGTCTCTGGCGGGAAGAGGAGTGCCTGGCTCAGTGTGTCATGTAAGCAGGCGAATGACAGATGCAATTGCAGGAAGTGTGTTTATGAGCAGGTAGGCAAACAGTTCAAAAACTGTAAGACAAAGGCAGGGTCATGAAATGGGCAATGGTCATGTGAGGCACAAACAGAATGGCAGAAAAAAAAAAAAAAAAAGGGCAGAGTCCAAATACACAGATACAAGGCTTGGTAATATGAGACACTAGGTACAGCACATATACTATACATTGCAGAGTCTGTGTTTAGAGTGTCCTTATAAGCGTGTGCTGGGATTGCGCACGAATCTGAAAGAGGTATATAATTAGTACTAATGGTGCTGTGCAGGCTGCACGCTCCGAGCATCAATGCGCGTGGACGTGATAGTCATGGGGGGGGGGGGGGGGGGTAATCGTCACTAAAGGTAGGGGGCATGAACTTTGTTCGTTACATGCGAAAGCTCATAGTAAAAAGAGTTTTAGTGGGGTTGCAGTGTATTTGACCTTGCTGTGATCCTGTTTGGACAACTTCCAAAATGTAATCAGTTCATGTGATCGTTACAACGATAATTCAATACAAATTCGACAATCCACTCGTACTTGAGATACAGTGCTTTGAAAAAGTATTCATACCCCTTGAACTTTTTCACATTTTTCCACCTTACAACCACGAACTTTTTTTTTATTGAGATTTTGTGATAGACCGACAGAGTAGCATATAATTGTGAAGTGAAAAAAAAAAAAAAAAATATATATATATATATATATATATATATATATATATATATATATATATATATATATGATAGTCTTCAAAATTTTAAACAAATAAAAATCTGAAAAATGTGGTGTGCATTAGTATTCAGCCCCCTGTACTCAGACCTCTAAATACAATCCAGTGCAATCAATTGCCTTCAGAAGTCATCTAATTCGTTAATAGAGTCCTACTGTGTGTAATCTACTCTCAGCATAAATACACTTGTTCTGTGAAGGCCTCAGTGGTTTGTTAGAGAACACTGAAGAACAAACAGCATCATGAAGACCAAAGAACTCACCAGACAGGTCAGGGATAAAGTTCTGGAGAAGTTTAAAGCAGGGTTAGATTATAAAAAAATATCCCAAGCTCTGAACATCTCGAGAAGCACTGTTCAGACCATCATTCAAAAATGGAAAAAGTATGGCACAACTGCAAACCTACCAAGACATGGCCGTCCACCTAAACTGACAGAGCGAGCAAGGAGAGCACTGGTCAGAGAAGCAGCCAAGAGGCCCATGATCACTTTGGAGGAGCTGCAGAAATCCACAGCTCAGGTGGGAGAATCTGTGCACAGGACAACCAAGTCGTACACTCCACAAATCTGGCCTTTTTGGAAGAGTGGCAAGAAGAAAGCCATTGTTGAAAGACAGGCATAAGAAGCCATGTAGGGGACACAGAAAACATGTGGAAGAAGGTGCTTTGGTCAGATGAGACCAAAGTTGAACTTTTTGGCCTAAATGCAAAGCGCTATGTGTGGCGGAAAACTAACACTGCTCATCACCCTGCACACACCATCCCCACTGTGAAACATGGTGGTGGCAGCATCATGCTATGGGGATGCTTTTCTTCAGCAGGGACAAGGAAGCTGGATGGAGCTAAATACAGGGCAATCCTGGAAGAAAACCTGTTGGACGCTGCAAAAGACTTGAGACTGGGAAGGAGATTCACCTTCCAGCAAGACAATGACCCTAAACATGCAGCCAGAGCTACAATGGAATGGTTTAGCTCAAAGAATATTCATGTGTTAGAATGGCCCAGTCAAAGTCCAGACCTAAATCCCACTGAGCATCTGTGGCAAGACTTGAAAATTGCTGTTCACAGACGCTCTCCATCCAATCTGGCTGAGCTTGAGCTATTTTGCAAAGAAGAATGGGCAAAAATTTCAGTGTCTTGATGTGCAAAGCTGGTAGAGACATACCACAAAAGACTTGCAGCTGTAATTGCAGCAAAAGGTGGCTCTACAAAGTATTGACGCAGGGGGGCTGAATACTAATGCACATCACATTTTCAGATTTTTATTTGTTTAAAATCTTGAAGACCATTTATCATTTTCGTTTCACTTCACAATTATGTGCTACTCTGTGTCGGTCTATCACAAAATCTCAATAAAAAACTTAAGTTCGTGGTTGTAAGGTGGAAAAATGTGAACAAGTTCAAGGGGTATGAATACTCTTTCAAGGCACTGTATCATCCTAACGGGAATCTCAAAAATGTTTCACAGTTGAAATCTTTATATTCAGGTTCCAGCCATGGTCACTGCCATCAATGGCTACAAATCAATCAGTGGATTGCACTGGATGGTTTAAATACCTTTCTAACACCCATGTTCCTGGCCCATCATAGACATGTATGCAGAATAGAGTGGTTAATACTCTCCTCTTGGCATTACAGAAACTCAAACATACGGCGATTAGCTTTGTAGTCAATTGCAGGCCCTTCATGAAAATGTGCAAAACATGACTGACACAGGGTATCTGGATATATCTGCTGATGCTTCTGGAATCCTCAGGTATTTCAGATCTTTTAAAATCCATCACACGCCTTTCACCGGGTGACCCAGTTGAGGCTGATCAGATCAGTGTTCAGATGTTCAGCTTCCTACTGTCCCCATGGCTCTCCTCTCTTGACCCACAGTCACCTTAAGGTTCTCTTGGCCATTTTACAAATTACGGCTGGCTCTTTGCTTCTCCGCTCCCATGATGCTCATCAAACCCTTGTACTTGGCAGGTTTCCTTTTGCCTCTTCCAACCAATCTTCCCAAGAGACTGTGAGCTCCAACACAAGTTTTAAAATATTCTCAAAGACTTCTCAAGTGGTGCATTTTTCGGAAAAACAGTGGTTTCAAAAGTTATATCCACAAACAATACTTGTTCCTCCATAGAGAACAGCATTCTTCCCAAAAGTTTGCAGATGCACATAGATGGATCTGGAACCATCCTTCATGCAGAATGTTTTAAGTTCTTTATATTTTTAGGATTGTGCCCTCTTTAATTCACACCAGAGAGTTTCAAATATGCTTTAAATCCACAAAGAGAGCAAATGAACACTGTCCCCCACAATTAATTTTTTCCTGGGGTGCCAATAATTGTCACATTCATTAAATGCTAGTCGTTTTCCCACAACTTGTCACCAGATTTCATAATGATCCGACACCAAAACACAGCATTATGGAAACTAATTTCTACACCTGCATTGGGTTTTAAAAGAGGGGAGCTTTTGTATAAAAGAATCTTGATTTAGAGGACTGAGATTTCTTATTTGATTCATCAGTCTTGGGCAGGAGAGCACCCTGTACTTTTGCACCGTGACAGTTGAATAGATGGTCTGATGAGCAAATAGCAACTGTGTGGATCAAGTGATACAGTAAGGCCACTGAAGGGCACGTTTTGCAGGTCAACATTAACCTTAACATCATGACGTTAATCATCTGATTCACGAACATGGGGCTGATCAGAGCTAGCTTGGGAAACTATAAGCAGCTGTTCAACTTTAAAAATTCTGTGTACAGAGGGAAACGGCGGTGCCCAAAATATTTCGCTATACGTTCCAGAAAAAACACTCCGTCTTAAACACCTTAAGGTGGACCCTCACTAGTGGCATGGCATTAGAGAAACCTGAACAACTAGTTGCTGTCTAACTATACTGACAAAATGTGAACAACACTGTTCATTATTTCAGAAAAGGAATGCGTCATAACACTGAATGCAAGGAGTTCATTGGCCTGTGTGCTTTTACACACACACAAGAGTGGACAGTGCAGCTAGAAGAAGCATTATTTTCTTGTACCCAAGCAAGGAGAACATACTTACATTTCATCCTCTAGACAGATTTTGGGCCCAACAATACTTGCAGCTCCACTGACCATTTTGAAAGAGAAATGGTGTTCAGGACAGGGCTTATACAGGCCACATTTGTAACGAACTGGCTTAGTAGCTAAGGAAAAATAGACTTTGTTAGTGGTCTTCATTTTTAATACATACATGGATTTCAATCTTGGTTCTATCGCAATTAAATCTGGAATGTTATTTGTCAAATCCACTCTTGGAGCCTGCATTCTGAAGCAGCCATCATCGAGAAATCAGTTTATTTAAACAAACAAAAACCCACTTGACTATAATACACTACATGGCCAAAGGCATGTGGACATAACCTCCACTCTTCTGGGAAGGCTTTCCACTAGATTTTGGGGTGTGGCAGTTATTCATTCAGCCACGAGAGCCTTAGTGAGATCAGGCACAGACGTTGGGTGAGGAGGTCTGGGATGTAGTCAGTGTTCCAGTTTATCCTAAAGGTGTTCAGTGGGGTTGAGGTCAAGGCTCTGTGCAGGACACTCAAGTTCTTCCACTCCAACCTTAGCACACATCATGGAGCCTGCTTTGTGCACAGGGGCACTGTCATGCTGGAATAGGTTTGGGCCTCTTTGTTCCAGTGAAGGGAAATTGTAATGCTACAGTGTACAAAGACAGTCTCTACAACTGTGTGCTTCAGACTTCATGGCAACAGTTTGGGGAAAAAACACACATGCATGTGATGGTCAAGTGTTCACATACTTTTGGCCATAGTGTAACCATAACAGAAATGCAACAGCTCTATTTAAAATAAGGACTCAAGTATTCATATTTACTTGTAGGAGGATGTATAAAGTAAAACACCACACCCTGAACCAGCTCCGCAGTAAATATATGTCTATATCCTGTTCACACCCATTGTGAACAAAATGTTTCTAATCTCACAAAAGCACCTTATCACCACAGACGGACAAGGTACAAATGGCTCTGGCTTAATTTAAATATCACAGGGCTCTTGTTCGTTTCAGAACTTAATTTCATTACATTATTTCTACAGAAATGTTGTACACAAATATTCATTAATGAACTTATTTCCAAGATAGGTTATGTGCTTGTTTTCCCTCCCGCAAGGTTTTTGCTGTTATTTTTCTGAGAAATTGACAGTCTTTTGAATAAGGCACCATTTAACTGACAATACTGGTGTCTGTTCATACAGATTATTCACTTAGGTTTAGTTAATTAAAACTGGCAATGACATTTTTACATATACAGTGTGAAGTCTTAACATTCAACATCCTTACAAAACATTTTCCATGGACAGAATTTTCCATCGCCAAGATGGAAGCCTGCAGGTTTGAGTTCATTTTAGAACATAGGACTGGACTGATGCATTTCCTCTGATTTCTGATACACTGATTATTAATTTCTTTTTCTTTTTAAAAACAGAGAACATGAACGTCACGGCAATATTAGGCATTCAGTCATTTGACGTGATTTCCAAGTGACTGTACAGCATACACCTTTACCCCCCCAAAAAAAACCCCCACACATAAAACACACCTAACCACACAGGAATTTGGTGCACAAGTTTTAATTTATTTTGAGTGTTCTGAAATCAACACTGGGTCAAAACTGTAAATACAGCCTCTTGGCTTATTAATTCAATGGTGCTGAAAGTTCCAAAATGCCTGAACTTGCCAAGGCCTCTTTACTTCCCGTTAGTGATCATGATTGACTACAACTGGTGGCTTCTCTGTACCAACACAAAGGATTTGACACCACTCACTGGACTGACAAACACAGTACAATGGGGAAAGTCCAAGGAGCTCAGTGCAGACCTGAGAAAAAGGCTCACAGAGTTACAAGATGGCAGCATGTACGGACGCAACGGAGAACATGAACTATGGCTCCAGCTTCTACAGTGCTAATGTTTGGATTAATGTCCATCATAGAGACTGTAGTCTAGACTGTACTTGCGTTGATCTTTTGCATAGCTACAGTCATAAAGCCCTTATAATTTTGGGCTCAAAGAGCATCTTTGTAATACCAGAATCAAGAGAGACACTACATGGCCTAGGCCTACTACACAGACAGAGGCTCAACACAGTGTCGCATGATTCAGCTACTTGGGTAAGGAGGCACCGTAAACAGTGAGGCAGAAACTGGAAGCGAGGCAGACAAGCGGGTGTCCACTGGAGGCTGAAGGCTAACCCTAGCTGACCAGCTCTCTCATCAGTACTACTGGCTAATGTGCACACTCTTGACAATAAAGTGGTCCACCTTAGACTCCGACTGACCACCCAGTCTGAAACAAGGAATTGCTGTGTGCTTATCTTCACAGAAACGTGGCTGCAAAACAATGTCCCTGACACAGCTATCCAGCTACAGTGGCTAACATTGTTCCGTGTGGATAGGAGCACCGGGACTTCTGATAAAAGCTGTGGCAGAGGACAGTGTTTCTAAATCAACAATGACTGGTGTGTTAATACCTCAGCAGTCACTACCCGTTGTTCACTATACCTAGAGGTTTTTAGTGGTGAAATGCCAGTCATTTTATCTACCACAGGATTTCACCACGATAAATGTAGTAGCAGTGTACATCCCTCCCAGTGCTAATGCTAGTACTAAATGAAGTGCTGCATACCACTGAACTCCACGTGCCATCAGTGAGCAACAAACAGCCCATCCTGATTGCTTTTTCATTGTTGCCAGAGATTTCAACCATGCCAACCTGAAAACTGCAGCATCAAAGTCTTACCAACATGCCAATTTTGCCACAAGAGGAGACAACATGCTGGACTTTTTTTATACCGTCGTCTGTGCCTCACCCAAGGCCATCCCCCACCCGGGACACTCAAACCAACTGTGTCCTGCTTCTCCCAGCATACAAGCCACTGCTGAAACTGTCCAGATTTCATCACAAAGAACTATCAGAGTCTGGTCAGAAGGAGCCATTTCTGCTCTACAGGACTGCGCCTATACAGTAGCATGGACTGGAACATGTTCACAAAAGCTGCCACCTATGACTAGCATATCTGTCTGGAAGAATATACAGACTCTGACTGGGTGCATTGAGGTCACTGTTGAAAAGACCATAACCACGTGTGCCGAACAGAAGCCGTGGCTGACAGCTGAGGTCCATGCGCTGCTCAGAACAAGAGATGCTGCCTTCAAGTTGGAAGGGGAAACAGCCTCTCAGGTCAGCAAGGGCTCAGCTTTCCAAGGCCATCAGAAAAGCAAAACACCAATATGCACAGAAGATTAACAACCACTTCTGTGATTTTAAAGGACCCCAGATACATGTGGCAGGGCATCCAGACCCTAATGCCGCTTTTCCACTACAAACGCGGCTGAGCCGTGCCGTGCCGAGTCGAGCTGAGCAGGGCTGTTGGAGTTGCATTTCGACTACAACCGCGCTGAACCGTGCTGGCTGGAAGTGGGTGGACACATTGGGTGGAGTTAGTGAAAGTGGGTGGACGTCACGTGATGTCGTTAAGCAGCGCAAACAGTGACATCAGTGACAGTGGCGGAACAAGTCAGAGCCGAGCCGGGGGCGGGGCAAATGACCGGGCCCTTTATTAAAGCTTATCATAACATCATTTTAGGCTACAAAATGTCCGCAACTGCGGTGATTACCAATTTCAACACTACCGGGTGCAACTATGTTATTTAGTACATCATGTCCTTCAAACGAACATGTAACTCAGAAACAAAAAACATTAGGATACTGTACATGGCTCATAATAAAACATCAATAGCCTATACTGCGCACATTATTTGAAGGGCATACGAATGAGCGCTCAGAGTGGTGACAGGAAGAGTCAGAAATAAAAGGAGGGCGGTGCAAACCTCACTGAATGCACTGTGTTTACCAATTTCAACACTACGGGGTGCAACTATGTTATTTTGTACATTAAGTCCTTCAAACGAACATGTAACTCAAACAAAAAAACATTAGGCGACATACTGTACATGGCTCATAATAAAACATCAATAGCCTACTGCGCGCATTATTTGAAGGGCATACGACGAGCCTTGCGCTCCGCGAACTCGTCCACGATGCTCTGTATGTCACTGATTCAGTGAGCTTTTAAGTGGTAGTCTCACGACCCGGATAGTAAACAATAAACATGGAGGACATGGAGTCGTTAGTGTTGCTGGTCTTGGTGCTGTGGCTTGTTGTCACCGACAACGCCAACAGATACTGGCAAGAGCGTATAGATGAGGCGAGGCGCATAAGGCTTCAGAAATTCTCGTAATTCGTAATTCTTCTTCTTCCGGGTTTGCGGTGTTTACAGATCCCAGCGCGCTCGCGGGGCGTGTGTGGGCATGTGAGGACACGCCTCCTCACCAATCAGTGCACAGGGGAGTGTCTGCTCACGCCCCCAACCTCACTCGGCACGGCTTGGCTCGCTTCAGCCCCACTCCAAAACGGTGCGAGTTTTAGGGGCTAAGCAGGGCTGAAACGAGCTGAGTCGTGCTGGTTTTTGGTAGTCGAAACGCGAGCCGTGTCGGGCTGAAGTGAGCTGAAGTGAGCTGAAGTGAGCTGAAAAAGGGTAGTGGAAAAGGGCCATAACAGACTACCAAAATCACACCACATGCCAACAACAGTGACGCTCACCACCCTGACATGTTAAATGACTTCTATGCATGGTTTGAAGCTCTGAACAACATGCGGGCATACAAGTCCATGCCCACCCCTGAGAAGCAAATGCTCTACTTGGCCCCAGCTGAAGTAAGGAGGACGCTATCCAGAGTCAACCCACACAAAGCTGCAGGTCCATACAGCATACCAGGGAGAGTGCTCAGGGACTGTGTCGACTAGCTGGCAGGTGTCCTCACAGACATCTTTCATATCTCCCTGAGCCAGGCTGTGGTCCCTGCGAGCGTCAAAAAGACCTTCATCCCACTGTTGAAGAAGTCAACATTGACGTGTCTCAATGATTACCACCCAGTAGCACTGACTCCAATCATGAAGTGCTTTGAGCATCTGGTCAACAGACACCTTCACTCCACTCTCCCCACCTCACTGGACTCCCTGCAATTTGCATACCACCCCAATCACTCCACAGATGATGCAATCTCCTACACCCTGCACTCGGTTAACACATCTGGACACAAAGGACATGTTAGAATGCTGTTCATTGACTTCAGCTCAGCATTCAATTGAATCATCCCCCAGCAGCTGGTGAGGAAACGCTCTCTGCTGGGCCTCAACACTCCACTCTGCAACTGGATTCTAAACTTCCTGGCAGAGAGACCACAGTCAGGGCACATCAGCAACAGAGCATCAGGCACCATCATGCCAAGTTACTGGGAGGTATAGCCACTTTGCTGGAAGAAGCCCCAAACTGTCACCCTCAGCTGAGAGGAAACTGAATCGATTGGTCAGGGACAACCCAAGAACAACCAAGGCACAGGACTGCCATAAACTGGAAGCTGCTGGAACACTACAGTCAAAGCGAGTTTTACATCACCATGGATGGAGGTGCTGCCGTCCAAAGTTTCATGGTCAAATGAGAAAGATTGCGTTGTTTGGCCACAATGACCAGAGGTACAGAGGAACACTGTACCAACTGTTAAACAGAGTGTTGGTAGCATTATGGTCTGAGGCTGTTTCACTGGCAGTAAAACTGGTGCATTTCACAAAGTGGATGGAATAATGAAGGAGGAGGACTACCTCAGAGTTCTTGTATGTTGTACAATCATTCTTCCCCAGAAAAAGAAATCATTCAAAGCCCAATATTGTCATGACATTCATGGCTGTGTATGTAAACTTCTGACCACACCTATAGATGGTTGGATGGATACTTTTTTATACTATTGACACTTTCTACAATAAAAGGGACCAAAAGCAGCAAAACACAGGTCTTGCTTTATGATCATTACCATCCCTTGCCTACATCCCACTGCTCTGCCCAAGTTTCCAGCAGTTACACTCATTCTGATTATCAGCATATACAATTTGAGATTATGCAGAAGCAAATTTCATTCATTCTCAGCAACCACTTTATCCTGGTCAGAGTCCTGGGAACACTGGGTGTATAGAGTGAGACAAACCACCTGCTCTGCCACTGTGCTAGCTCTGATTAAAATCAGTTGAACATGTGCTGCAGCTGATTTAAAAAAACAAACAGGTTTAAGCTGACTCTTTCCACTGACTGGTGCTGGCTTATGAGCAATTAATTAAAAACCTCATGGCCACTGACTTGTGAAAGCAGTTACCAATAGAGGCTTGAAGTGCTTGAAGAATCAAGTAGTTACTGAGAATGAATGATGGAAATTTGCTTCGTTTCAAACATTTCTGCATCTCTCAGAAATTATGTAATTAGGAGTTGCCAAAAAGCAACTTGTGTGTTCTTTAATACCCATTGTAAACATGTTCTGTGAATTTCTATTCCACGTCCAGATTTCAAACAAATGAGCAATTTAACACTTTTCAGCAATCAGCAAAATTACAGTAAGCAGATTAATAAGTATAATAGTGGTTATTATAGGATAAGCATACTCACCCACTTCCATGATCTCAGATTTTACTACAGAGAAAGAGAGCAATTGTTAAAAAGTTTACATTTTGCTCTGCAGCATGCATTATTGAAGCCACAAATACTTAAAAAAAAAAAACACTTGACAGTGCAGTGAGTGTAATAAAACAGCACAAGCCCAACTTTTCTCCTAATAAACAGTAAACAAAAAGTCTCAGTGCTACTTACTAAAGCATGCTATTAAAGCATAATTTATAGGAGTTACAATTTAATAAACACCATCATACTAATACTTGTATATAAAGTAATACTATCCAGGGTGCCCAAAAAGTCTCCATACACAGGGAAAATTAACAGTTTTTAGCAAAAATACCTTCCAAAATTTCATACTTGGATAATTTAAATTTATATTTATTCATTTTCAGATAGCCTTTAAGAATGCCTTTGACAAAACTTGTTGAAATCATGGTGTAGATATCAGGAAAAGATACAGCAGAAAGATCATTTAAAGAAGTGTATTCAAAGTACAACCACAGGCTTAACACCAGATGTGTTAACATGAGCTCATATGTGGGAGAGACAAGTCTGTGTATTTACAAAGAAATGGCGAGAGAGACGCACACAAAAACCAACCAAAAAAAAAAAAACCAAGTTAATCAAAAGAATATTAATTTTGAACCGGTTCTCCATTTTAACAACGTGCGTCAAATCAGCGGGAAAACACTGGGAGCAAAATTGAGAAATGTGTTGCTCAGATCCACAATGCATTTCATTACATTACAGGCATTTAGCAGACGCGCTTATCCGGAGCGACGTACATCATACCCAGAGTAGCCTGGGGAGCAGTTGGGGTTATGCGCTTTGCTCAAGAGCTGGTTCAGGGAATCGAACTAGTGATCTTTTGGCCCCAAAGCTGCTTCTCCAACCATGAAGCCATGGCTTACCTATTTTTCCATTTGTATGAAAAACACGAGTTTTTCAACATAAGATAAACTTGATATCTTCAAGCCACGTGATTCTTATTATATATGTAGACACATTCACAAACAAAAAGTACTCAAATTTATCAAAAACAATTCATTGATAACCTTTCAAGTCACATTTTTCAAATGCGTGAATGTCCCTGATGTATTTCGCATGAAAAATACGAATGGCATATTTCCAAGTAAAACACTTGTGTCTTGCTCAAAGATACTTGTGGGTGTAGGTGTGTGTAAGGTAATGAGTAAGTACTGTATCCATTACCACAGCCATTTTTTTCCATTCAGCATTAGAACTGGAAAGAATCTTACGGGGCAAATTGTTTTAGACTGCTCCTTGATGCAAATTAACTTAAAAAAAAAAAAAAAAAACCGAGACTGGAGTGAGCGGTCATGGTATAGCACGAAACTACAAACTCCTGCTTATGATTAATTTTTATAAGCAAAAGGCACAGATCTATGCTCAGGCTCTTCCACAACCTGCTGTCATGAAACCGAGTACTTACATTGTATAAAAACTTATCAGGGGTGTTAAAATACCTGTAGTATCAGACACACAACAGGACTACCAGGAAATGTATATTTACCTAACACGCGTGACAGATTAAAATCCGTGTTCAGTTCCAAGAGCTGAAAAGCCAGGAATGCTGCCAAAAAGATGACACCAAGCAGGACTACCAATTTCAATATCCCTGTAATAAAAAAAATTATATATATAATAAGTTGAATTAAATTGTCAGCAAGCAAACATTTCTAAACCCAGTCAGGTGAAATGAATAAGAAAAGGCAACAGACCTCCTGTCCTCATCATTTTCTCAAAACTTATATTGGTAAAACTGCAAGAATGAGGAGAAATTCAAATTCCTGCAAAATAAAACACACAGTAAAAGTACGCACAAGTAGGCTGCATGCCAGTAAATTTCATGCATCTAGATACACTACCATTCAAAAGTTTGGGGTCACCCAGACAATTTTGTGTTTTCCATGAAAAGTCACACTTTTATTTACCACCATAAGTTGTAAAATGAATAGAAAATATAGTCAAGACATTTTTCTGGCCATTTTGAGCATTTAATCGACCCCACAAATGTGATGCTCCAGAAACTCAATCTGCTCAAAGGAAGGTCAGTTTTATAGCTTCTCTAAAGAGCTCAACTGTTTTCAGCTGTGCTAACATGATTGTACAAGGGTTTTCTAATCATCCATTAGCCTTCAGAGGCACGGGCAATTGCTCCAAGACAACGAGGGAGGCTCAGCCTCCTCTAAAAATGACGAACATCGTGTAGGATGAATTGCGCTAGGTTTATGTTATAGCCGACCTTATAACATTGCTATTTCAGATCCAGAATCATAGAAATATATGTGCTCAACCCAACTACAGTGCGAAATCATTCCGTTATAACTTTCCCCAGTTCGCCTAATGTGTGCGTGAGTTTTTCCCCCTCGTGACAGCGCGATGCAGCCCAGCCTCAGTGGACTTCAATGGCATTTGGGAACTATGCGCTTTCAATATCAAAATGCAAGACGATTATTGGACAAATACTTGCGAAAACGCCCGCCCACGGACTCCCAGCCTCAGTGGACTTCAATGGCATTTGGGAGCTATGCGCTTTTCAATATCAAAATGTAAGACGGTTATTGGACAAATATTGCAAAAACGCCCGCCTACGGATTCCGAGCCTCACATGGGAGGGACATGGCAAAGCTTTCCGCGAGGAGACTGGTGATTGGTGAAAGCGGCCGGATATTTTCTTTGATTGACAGCTCGTTTCAAATATAGACAGGCAGCGGTGAATTTCAGTTCAGTCCCATGCGGATTCGCAAGTGCTGTGGTGTATTGTAAGAGATCAGCTTACATTTCGATTTCATTCATTACATACGGTTTCTACCAGCTTTTTTAGTTTGTATATATTTTCATTGTAAATAAAGTGTAAATATAGTGTTGTCAAGTTTGCTTTCTTAGTTCCAGAAATTTCATTTATTTGAGTGACTGAACTTGAACTTGAGGGGGCTAGTCAGCTAGCAAGAAAGCTGCACACGGAGGCCAAGCATTGCTGATTTAATTTTGGCGAAGCCATTTGCCAGTCTTCCTTTCGAGGAAAAAATTAAAATTAAAGAGCAGGGTAGACCAACGCCTCAAATTGACTTGGTCAAAAAGGTAGGGAAATAATACTCGTTCCTTTCAGCTCTCCTGGTACGAGACAGTGAATTGGCTAACAGCAAGTGACCCACATCAACAACAGTAAATAGGCTACTTTAGTAATATGTCATGGATGGACCAAAAATATAGAATCTATTTAAAATGTTTATGCTGAGTATATTATATTGGAATATATATTTTTCTGGATATGAATTAAAACACAGCTACAATTTGGAAAACATTTTTAAACAAAAACACAGCCGAGAACATTTCACACTACAGACCTGGATTAAAAGTGAAGCGTTATCAAAATTGTCAATAAAACATTTCTCAGTCAAAATAAGTAAAATATAGGGAAAGTGCCATTGAATGAAATGTGTGGCACCCAGCTCTATGTTTGGCTCCCCAAGGTCAGTGCTTGTGCCTATTCCAGAACACTCTGCTGTTACTGCTGAGGTTCCTGACAAAGAGCTGCTTTCAATAATGATCAATTTTTAAACATGCCACAATTTTAAAATATAAAATGTTAAAATATACCCCCCCCCCAACACCACCATCATGTATATTGGACAGTAGGCTAATGGGCCAAAAGAACCTGTTATTTCACAGTTTGTGACGCTGCCAACAATCAGCCAGATCAGAGGCAAGAGTATGGGCAAAATTGATGTGTTTTTTCTTTTAAAATCTGGAAATATCATAACCGACCAGCCTCCCCTGTTTGAAAGGCTACCAGCCACCACTGTTCTGAGGCAATGAGCAAACACATTGTACCATTAGAACACTGGAGTGAGAGTTGCTGGAAATGGGCCTCTATACACCTATGGAGATATTGCACCAAAAACCAGACGTTTGCAGCTGGAATGGTCATTTACCACATTAGCAATGTATAGAGTGGATTTCTGATTAGTTTAAAGTGATCTTCATTGAAAACAACAGTGCTTTTCTTTCAAAAATAAGGACATTTCAAAGTGACCCCAAACTTTTGAACAGTAATGTAACTTTAAACATTTCAGGATACAGTCACTTAAAAGTTAACCAAACGAGGAAGTCTGGATATCAGTATGAGTGTATAATAATAATAATAATAATAATAATAATAATACAATGTGTAGATAAAGAGGAGTTCATCTGAATCAGAGGAAATGAAGGAAGAAGGGAAAAAAAACTAGACAGATGCTAATAAGATATTTATTAGCTTTTGGAAAACTAGTAGAGAAAAGACTGATGAGAACTAAGAGCTATAGAAAGTCAAACCTTACCTGAGTCTCAAATTAAAACTCTAACACTGAACTCAACACAGCTAGTTAATACAACACAGCCCTG
The DNA here is from genome assembly GCF_027579695.1 of Neoarius graeffei. Taxonomy (NCBI): domain Eukaryota; kingdom Metazoa; phylum Chordata; class Actinopteri; order Siluriformes; family Ariidae; genus Neoarius; species Neoarius graeffei. Next base: position 42,808,286 of record NC_083570.1, read on the forward strand.
TGGGAACTGGACAGATCAGTCGCGTGTCCATTTCCGGTTCCTACTGTTTACACTGTATGCATGTAATGTAAAACTAAGCTGAACTAGATCACCGTGAAACCAGTTTGTCCACACACACACACACACAGAGGCTAAAACAGTTAGCATAATTCAACAACCTAACACAACAAGACGCACAACCAAAAACACAAACATAAATGTTTCTAAAATGCGCTAAAATCATACCTACTTTCCAAAACTTCTTCACACTTGGCAGCTAAAACATCTGGATACAAGAACACCGCTGTCAAAGAACAAACAAACAAACCGACCAACCGTCACTAACTACTCATGTAGGCTGAAGTAGGAAAGGGGCGGGACCTGAGGGGCGGGGCACAGTCAGAAGGATGAAAGCAATTAAAGCGGCGTGACGTCAGCAGGTCTTTACAAGGTAAGGTTCTTGCAATTTACATTTTAATACTGGGTGCGGAAGACTGGCACAACCAGAACTGGAAATCATCTCTGACACTAGTGAGGTAATTTCTGGAGATACACTGTGATGGTGCTCATATTTCTTACCTACTACTTTCTGGATAGGACCACCATTTGTGTTTCACTTCATGATTTTTTTTTTAATAAACATATTTCAATTTTGGGTGGCATTGTCGCCTCACAGCAAGAAGGTCCGGGTTGCCTGCGTGGGTTTCCTCCGGGTGCTCTGGTTTCCCCCACAGTCCAAAGACATGCAGGTTAGGTTAACTGGTGACTCTAAATTGACCGTAGGTGTGAATGTGAGTGTGAATGGTTGTCTATGTGTCAGCCCTGTGATGACCTGGCGACTTGTCCAGGGTGTACCCCGCCTTTCACCCGTAGTCAGCTGGGATAGGCTCCAGCTTGCCTGCGACCCTGTAGAACAGGATAAAGCGGCTAGAGATAATGAGATGAGATGAGATTTCAGTTTTGGGTGGCATGGTGTGAGGCACTGTCACCTCACAGCAAGAAGGTTCTGGGTTCGAGCCCCGTGGCCGGCGAGGGCCTTTCTGTGTGGAGTTTGCATGTTCTCCCCGTGTCCGCGTGGGTTTCCTCCGGGTGCTCCGGTTTCCCCCACAGTCCAAAGACATGCAGGTTAGGTTAACTGGTGACTCTAAATTGAGCGTAGGTGTGAATGTGAGTGTGAATGGTTGTCTGTGTCTATGTGTCAGCCCTGTGATGACCTGGCGACTTGTCCAGGGTGTACCCCGCCTTTCGCCCGTAGTCAGCTGGGATAGGCTCCAGCTTGCCTGCGACCCTGTAGAACAGGATAAAGCAGCTAGAGATAATGAGATGAGATGAGAGATGAAGTTGGGACAGTAAAGCATTTACCACTTTATAATATTGCCATTCCTTCTCCCAGCTCTTAAAAGATGTTTAGGGACTGAAGACACCAAGTGATGAAGTGTTTCATAAGGTCTTAAGGTTTGCAAAAGTACAGGGTTGTCATTGTCATATTTTTCTTTTAAAAATTCACCACACATTCTCTACTGAGGACAGAGGGGACCAGGCTTGTAGTACCCGAGTCCAGGACTCGGACTCAAGTCCGACTTGTGCCCTAATTTTAAGAACTCATGACTTGACTTGGACTTGAGCACTGATGACTCAGACTCGTGCATTAACTGCATTTGGACTCATAAATCGGAGATGAGGACTCTGATTTTTTTCTTTATTTTTTGTAACATGCCATAATAATTTAGCATTAGATATATTCAGAAGATTGCTATGTGCAATGGAATCGACCCCTACAGTCTGAGAAAGAAGGATTTGTCATACGATCTAGAAAACTACCCTTCAGTCGAGTTCCCCGACAACTCGAACTATCTGGTGTTGCAGACGTCCTTCTACACCGCAAAACAGATGAAAGCGTGGAAGAGTATCCTCCATACTAAAGGGCCTCGGTATCAAGTCGCTGCCCAATGAATCCTGGATTGTTTTTGCCCATGTAAGTATGGTTTTTGTAAGCTTTTCATTCGCATCTTTACAACAAAGCGCTGCAAGTTTAAGTGTAAACAAACAACAGTTCGTTTGATTCTCATTTGTGTCGGCTCTTATCTCTCAGGTAAATCATTCACAAAGATCATCAGAAACCCTTTAAAGACCTGGATCTTAGTTAAACAAGATGGAGAAGTGATCACGGCGCATTGTAACTGTATGGCTGGGGAAGAATTTTGTCACGACCTTCATGCATATGGACTTAGTGAGGAGTAAACAAAGAAACAGCTGGGGACTTTAGTGCTTCATGACTAAAAAAAGTAACATAAAATAATAACACATAGCAAGAAAAGTACTTGGGAAACACTAAGGCCAGAGCTGAGAGGGAAATACAAACCTTTCACCAAGTGATCACTGCAAACTCGAGCGTGCTTCGATTTGGCTCCCTTTGATTTCAGTGAGAGGTTCAAAAGCCACCTTTCTCTATGCCTTTTTGTGAAATCCTGTGTTCATTCACCCTTTATTAGTTCATGGGGAACCCTGAAGAAACTTTTATCAGTTTCACGGTTTGACTGATTCAAACATCCTAAAACAACACAGGCGTAAGGCATTTTTCATACGAGCAATGAACCTTCAAACACTTTGTCAACTGAGCTTTGGTAGACCACCAGCTAAAGTTTTGAATAACTAATGAGGCGGATGTGACGTCACGTGAAACCCAGCAATACCATTAACCACCACATCAGACAGAACACTACCCAGACAGACAAAGGCCAAGTTTACATTAGACCGTATCTGTCTCGTTTTCTTCGCGGATGCACTGTCCGTTTACATTAAAATGCCTAGAAACGCCGGGAAACGGGAATCCGCCAGGGTCCACGTATTCAATCCAAATCGTGTCTGGTCCGGTGCTGTGTAAACATTGAGAATACGCGGATACGCTGTGCTGAGCTCTAGCTGGCGTCGTCATTGGACAACGTCACTGTGACATCCACCTTCCTGATTCGCTGGCGTTGGTCATGTGACGCGACTGCTGAAAAACGGCGCGGACTTCCGCCTTGTATCACCTTTCATTAAAGAGTATAAAAGTATGAAAATACTGCAAATACTGATGCAAATACTGCCCATTGTGTAGTTATGATCGTCTTTAGGCTTGCCATCCTTCCACTTGCAAGTGGTAAGTGACGCGCATGCCCGACATGCACTGAGATCACACACACAGCGGCTCAGTCCCGAATCACTGCTCGTGCACTTCACTCGCGCGCTCTGTGAGCTGCGCAAGGCCGGAGTGCGCACCCTCCAGAGGGCACTCGCTGTTCAGGGCGGAGTGATTTGGAGCGCAGGATGCCTGCGGAGCCGAGCGTATCCGTGTATTGGCATTGCTATGTGCACGCGAATCGTGTATTGGCGTTGCTGTGTGCACACTAATCGTTTTAAAAACGTTAATCTGATGATCCGCTGATACGGTCTAATGTAAACCCCACCAAACTGTGGCCTGCCTGTCAGATAGTCAGTAATCCAGGAGACGATGGAGGTGTCGACACCCATCACCCGCAGCCTCTTCCCCAGTAGCAGTGGCTGAATGGTGTTAAAAGCACTGGAGAAATCAAAGAATGTTATTTTCACAGTGCTGCCACCACCATCCAAGTGCGAATGAGCTTGCTGCAGCAGGTAGATGACAGCCTCGTCAACTCTCAAATGGGACTGATAGGCAAACTGTAGAGAGTCCAGCAGTGCCTTCACCTAGGGTGGGACGGTGGTGCAGTGGTTAGCACTGTTGCCTCACAGCACAAAGGTTCTGGGTTTGAGTCCAGCGGCCAACCGGGGCCTTTTTGTGTGGAGTCTGCATGTTCTCCTCGTGCCTGCGTGGGTTTCCTCCCCCAGTCCAAAGACATGCAGATTAGGTCGACTGGCTACTCTAAATTGCCCATAAGTGTGTACCTGCCACAAGATGAGGGTTTGGGTCCATCTGGTGTTCTATTCTTCATTTGCATGTGGTGTCATAGCTAATTATGCATGAGGCTTTGAACCGGAAGTTGGCCATGTTGGAGGATATACACAAACTCACGCGGCACACATTTACCATAGAAGACATGCTCGAGAGGTTGTTATGTTGAAGAATTGCTTTTGTTTCTTCGCTATGCTGACTCTTTGTGCTGTAATTGGATGCAGGCACAACTCTATTTGAATAAGTTCTTTAGAATTCCAGCAATTATAAATAATCAAGGAGAAAAAAACATGAGAGTTGTCCACAGAACGTAGACGTCTATGGCTGTTCAACATAAACCGCGCTGATCTAACCGATGAGAAAGCAAAAACCACGAGTCTGCAGTGAACACTTTATTAATGGTAAGTGCTACAAACTAGTTATTAATGAAAGATTGCAGTAAATAAGAAATATTGGAACATTTAATAACCTGGTCGGGCAGAAACTCGCCACTCTCAAACGTGACAAAGCCATGATCATCAAGTATGTGATCCGACAATCAAAGGCTCATCTCATTATCTCATCTCATTATCTCTAGCCGCTTTATCCTTCTACAGGGTCGCAGGCAAGCTGGAGCCTATCCCAGCTGACTACGGGCGAAAGGCGGGGTACACCCTGGACAAGTCGCCAGGTCATCACAGGGCTGACACATAGACACAGACAACCATTCACACTCACATTCACACCTACGCTCAATTTAGAGTCACCAGTTAACCTAACCTGCATGTCTTTGGACTGTGGGGGAAACCGGAGCACCCGGAGGAAACCCACGCGGACACGGGGAGAACATGCAAACTCCACACAGAAAGGCCCTCGCCGGCCAGGGGCTCGAACCCAGGACCTTCTTGCTGTGAGGCGACAGCGCTAACCACTACACCACCGTGCCGCCCCAATCAAAGGCTTCTACGATTATTTCATTTTAAAAAGAGCTGTATATAATTTTTTGATGACGCTGCTTTTATTTTGCTTTTTCTTTCCATTTGGGAAACCAGCTGATCTCTACAATTTTACGGATCCAGACTGGGCTCCAACACAAAATATGGGCCACAACAAAATAAAAGGTGGTACTAAAGCGGTAGCTTGAAATGCGAGGCTTACAGAGCACAGAAAGAAACGGAAAATTATTGAAGAATCTTCCCAAACGATCACAGAGTCAATTGAACAAGATTCATGTCAATCCACTACCTCAAATACTGCAGCCTCCTCGCCCAGTGAGTGCTCTTTTATAAATAAATATATGTTATATAGTGTGTTAGATACCCATCTTTTGAAGCAGTTAAAATGATTGTTTTAAAAATAGATTTGAGAAATGACTACAAGCTTCTAAATGTAACTCCTCTTTACCTTCCAGTCTGTACTCTTACCACTGTATATATATGTATATTGTATATCCTCCAACATGGCAAGCAGTTTTGATCATGTGGTTGCAAACAAAGAATAATCACTCAAGAGAATTCAAGGATGATTATGGCAGCAGACAGAATATAATATTGTTAAAAAGTCTAGTCAAATGATAGGCTACACCAGGACATGTTGCAGTTATTCAACAATGTTTTCCTCCTTTTACTCAACATTCAAAATCACCAGCAGCAGCTCATGGCCATCGATGTTGGTGTTGCAGGACAAAATACTCTACACCCATGTTCCATACAGCGGATGAGTTTCCCTTGTGGATACCTGATCTGCATCTAGTGACTGAATTGCGCTGCACATGCACACACGTTCTCTGACATTTCAAAAATAACTCATCCACAATATGAGAAGTAGTATATTAGGAACAGCATTATTTACCACCACCACAGTAGAGTCTCTTTTAGTAACTGAAATATTTTACTGATTTAAAAATGTGAATTATATGTGAATTCCATATTAAGTAAGGACTTGTTCTCTCAGAATAAGCAGTCACTGTAATACATTTTACATTAGACATTGTTTTCATCATAGACACACTGTGTGCACTTTCACCTCTTGCCTGGAAATGTATTAGACCCATCCTAATCCTAATCAGTTCCCCTTAAGGTGTGAATTGGGTAGGGCCTACTAAAATTAAGGTGATTAAATGTGATTCTGGGGGCGGCACGGTGGTGTAGTGGTTAGCGCTGTCGCCTCACAGCAAGAAGGTCCGGGTTCGAGCCCCGTGGCCGGCGAGGGCCTTTCTGTGTGGAGTTTGCATGTTCTCCCCATGTCCGCGTGGGTTTCCTCTGGGTGCTCCGGTTTCCCCCACAGTCCAAAGACATGCAGGTTAGGTTAACTGGTGACTCTAAATTGACCGTAGGTGTGAATGTGAGTGTGAATGGTTGTCTGTGTCTATGTGTCAGTCCTGTGATGACCTGGCGACTTGTCCAGGGTGTACCCCACCTTTCGCCCGTAGTCAGCTGGGATAGGCTCCAGCTTGCCTGCGACCCTGTAGAACAGGATAAAGCAGCTAGAGATAATGAAATTAGATGAGAAATGTGATTCTGCTGCAGACTACAGCAGTTTAAATTTTTGTAAAATTTAAAGTGGACGTATTATGAAAAACTCACTTTTTCAGTGCTTGTGCATATACAGTGCCTTGCAAAAGTATTCATACCCCTTGAACTTTTTCACATTTTTCCACCTTACAACCACAAACTTAAAAGTTTTTTATTGAGATTTTATGTGATAGACCAACACAGAGTAGCACATAATTGTGAAGTGAAACGAAAATGATAAATGATCTTCAAAATTTTAAACAAATAAAAATCTGAAAAATGTGATGTGCATTAGTATTCATTCCCCCTGTGTCAATGCTTTGTAGAGCCACCTTTTGCTGCAATTACAGCTGCAAGTCTTTTGTGGTATGTCTCTACCAGCTTTGCACATCAAGACACTGAAATTTTTGCCCATTCTTCTTTGCAAAATAGCTCAAGCTCAGCCAGATTGGATGGAGAGCGTCTGTGAACAGCAATTTTCAAGTCTTGCCACAGATGCTCAATGGGATTTAGGTCTGGACTTTGACTGGGCCATTCTACCACATGAATATTCTTTGATCTAAACCATTCCATTGTAGCTCTGGCTGTATATTTAGGGTCATTGTCTTGCTGGAAGGTGAATCTCCTTCCCAGTCTCAAGTCTTTTGCAGCCTCCAACAGGTTTTCTTCCAGGATTGCCCTGTATTTAGCTCCATCCATCTTCCCATCAACTCTGACCAGCTTCCCTGTCCCTGCTGAAGAAAAGCATCCCCATAGCATGATGCTGCCACCACCATGTTTCACAGTGGGGATGGTGTGTGCAGGGTGATGAGCAGTGTTAGTTTTCCGCCACACATAGCGCTTTGCATTTAGGCCAAAAAGTTCAACTTTGGTCTCATCTGACCAAAGCACCTTCTTCCACATGTTTGCTGTGTCCCCTACATGGCTTCTGGCAAACTGCAAACGGGACTTCTTATGCCTGTCTTTCAACAATGGCTTTCTTCTTGCCACGCTTCCAAAAAGGCCAGATTTGTGGCGTGTATGACTTATAGTTGTCCTGTGCACAGATTCTCCCACCTGAGCTGTGGATTTCTGCAGCTCCTCCAGAGTGATCATGGGCCTCTTGGCTGCTTCTCTGACCAGTGCTCTCCTTGCTCGCTCTGTCAGTTTAGGTGGACGGCCATGTCTTGGTAGGTTTGCAGCTGTGCCATACTTTTTCCATTTTTGAATGATGGATTGAACAGTGCTTCTTGAGATGTTCAGAGCTTGGGATATTTTTTATAACCTAACCCTGCTTTAAACTTCTCCAGAACTTTATCCCTGACCTGTCTGGTGAGTTCTTTGGTCTTCATGATGCTGTTTGTTCTTCAGTGTTCTCTAACAAACCACTGAAGCCTTCACAGAACAAGTGTATTTATGCTGAGAGTAAATTACACACAGTAGGACTCTATTAACTAATTAGATGATGTCTGAAGGCAATTGATTGCACTGGATTGTATTTAGAGGTCTCAGAGTACAGGGGGCTGAATACTAATGCACACCACATTTTTCAGATTTGTATTTGTTTAAAATTTTGAAGACCATTTATCATTTTCGTTTCACTTCACAATTATGTGCTACTCTGTGTTGGTCTATCACATAAAATCTCAATAAAAAACTTTTAAGTTCGTGGTTGTAAGGTGGAAAAATGTGAAAAAGTTCAAGAGGTATGAATACTTTTGCAAGGCACTGTACATTTGGGTATCTGGAGTGTCTTACCAACCCATAAACTCTGAAATCAAACAACCCAATCAGTTGCTGCAGGAGCAACAATATTGTTAATTGTGTTAGTTGAATGTCTGTACAAGTAAGACTGAAAATAATGCTGTCTAGTGGTCAGCATAAGGTGCTCTCACATGGGGGCCAGCTGTCTATACCTGGAAAACTGTGCGGATCAGTCAAAAGAGAGAAAAAATTCGGAACATGTCCAAGGATTTATAAATATTATTCCCCATTGAAACCTGGGTTTGAATCCTGGTTGAGGGCTGCCTATTTCAGAAAACATCTGAATCAATAAGCTATTCCTATCTGGCTCCTCTTCTGATGTAAAGAAGGGAGATTATTAGAATTATACCGCCCCCTCATCTGAATATCTCCACCCATGGCTTGAGAACTGCCTTTGCAAATGATGGGTCTTTTTTTTTTTTTTTTTTGCAAGTGCCAGACCCTCTAGCATTATGTTGAAGCAAGCTAAAGACTGGAACTGCTCTGCAGAGCAACATACATCGTTACATTGACCCCCAGCCTCAGAGGACAGACGTACTGAGTGGATTGAGTTTATTTTTGATGGCAACATCCCAGTTCCAGTTGGAAATAAAAACCCTTAACGGTCCGTGGCAAAACTGCTCTCCTGTGCATCATGGAGCTGAGTCAGACTTTACCTAATTCTCCATTTATTGCTGTTGCTGCTTTCCTTTCAAATTGCAGTACATAAGGAAAAGACTTATGTTAAGTATAATCAGGCAACCTTAATACAACTAGGCAGCTGGGATATTTTAACCTTAGTGCACTCGATTCCTTCCCAGAACTACATCACCATGCCACAGTGACATGGAGCCAGGTCGCAGCAGGCATGAGGCCTGCCATCTTAGGCCGCCATGCAAGCGGAGACTCCAGCATCTGGTTAGCAGAGGAATACTAACCTTCCTGGCCATACTTTTTGCCAAAGCCCAGTCTCTGGAAAATAATACGGATAACTTCCTCAGTTAGAAGGCGTAACAGAGGTATATTCAGAACTGTTATGTGCTGTATTTCTCTGAAATGTGGCTTAGACGTAGGACCCATGATGAGTCCATAACTCCAGCAGGCTGCACAGTATTCAGAGTCAATTGCAATGCTGTAGAGTGCAGCAAAAGTTGCAGGGGAGGAACAGCGATTCTCTTTAAACAGTCCTGGTGTACTGACACTAGTGTAATATTACAGTCCTGTTCTAGGGATGTGGCGTACACTCACTGGCCTCTTTATTAGGTACACCTTGCTAGTACTGGGTTGGACCCCCTTTTGCCTTCAGAATTGCCTTAATTCTTTGTGGCATAGATTCAACATGGTGCTGGAAACATTCCTCAGAGATTTTGGTCCATATTTGCATAATAGCATCACGCAGTTGCTGCAGATTTGTCGGCTGCACATCCAAGACACAAATCTCCTGTTCCACCACCTCCCAAAAGTGCTCTATTGGATTGAGATCTGGTGACTGGAGGCCATTTGAGTACAGTGAACTCATTGTCATGTTCAAGAAACCAGTTTGAGATGATTTGAGCTTTGTGACATGGCGCAGTATCCTGCTGGGAGTAGCCATCAGAAGATGGGTACCCTGTGATCAAAAAGAAATGGACATGGTCAGCAACAATACTCAGAGAGGCTGTGGCATTTAAATGATGTTCAGTTGGTGCCAAGGGGCACAAAGTGTGCCAAGACTATATCCCCTACACTATTACACCACCAACACCAGCCTGAACTATTGATACAGGGCAGGATGGATCCATGCTTTCATGTTGCTCATGTCAAATTCTGACTCTACCATCCGAATGCCGCAGCAGAAATCAAGATTCATCAGACCAGGCAGCATTTTTCCAATCTTCTATTGTCCAATTTTGGTGAGCCTGTGCGAATTGTAGCCTCAGTTTCCTGTTCTTAGCTGACAGGAGTGGCACCCAGTGTGGTCTTCTGCTGCTGTAGACCATCTGCTTCAAGGTTCGACCTGTTGTGTGTTCAGAGACGGTCTTCTGCATACCTTGGTTGTAACGAGTGGTTATTTGAGTTACTGTTGCCTTTCAATCATCTCGAACCAGCCTGGCCATTCTCCTCTGACCTCTGGCATCAACAAGGCATTTTTGCCCAGAGAATTGCTGCTGCCTGGATATTTTCTCTTTTTCAGACCATTCTCTGTAAACCCTAGAGATGGTTGTGCATGAGAATCCCAGTAGATCAGCAGTTTCTGAAATACTCAGACCAGCCTGTTGGGAACTAACAACATGCCATGTTCAAAGTCACTTAAAATCACCTTTCTTTCCCATTCTGATGTTCGGTTTGAACTTTAGGAGGTCATCTTGACCATGTCTACATGCCAAAATGCATTCAGTTGCTGCCACATGATTGGCTGATTTGATATTTGTGTTAACGAGCAGTTGAACAGGTGTACCTAATTAAGTGGCCGGTGAGTGTATATTACTTTAAAGTGCAGGCCATTTTATTTACCGAGAGAACTGCAATGCCTTATACTGAGCTTTGTTTACTTTTCTCTTCTGCCAACAAGGACGATGCTCTCAGAGAACTACACAGCCTGATAAGCGGACGTGACAATACCTATCTGGCAGACCTCCCAAGTGACCCACATCTGGTGGTCAGATCCGCAAAATGATATCCAAACCAGCTGACCCGCCAAGACATGAAAAAACCCGCATCAGAAAAATCTAAAGAGTAATGTCAGTGATGTGTCAGGACTTACCTCAGCTTAAACTTGCGGATAAGTGGTTTTGGACAGACTAACAACTAAACAAGTATGTCCTGTACGTCTTCTGGTATGTATGGGGTTAGTTGATTGAGCACCTCTGCCGGTCATGCTGACAAGTGATGAATGAAATTTGGTCTTTTCATTCAAAACAGTCTGACTTTGACCACTTCCAAAACTGCTTTTTGGCATTTCACATGCCAAGATTTTCTGATTGCTTTGACAGGGCCCATGAGTTTACAAGCCTACAGACATATGACTGCTGCCGTCATTGCATGCATGTACATTTGTTAGTTAATCTTTATAATTATTCATCTCTCTCTCGCTGCGCAGCCTCAGCCTCTGGCATCACTTCAGGAATGGACCACCATTTGGAAGTTGGAAACTTGGGACCCATGATCCACATGCTGCTGTTGTTGTTTTGCGGGATTTTAATCACTGTAATTTTCGGAAAATATAAGTATTTAAAAGATAATTATGCTGGGGTTTTGACCATTTAGCACTAGCTAATATTAACAGCTGAGGTACAGTGGTGCTTGAAAGTTTGTGAACCCTTTAGAAATTTTCTATATTTCTGCATAAATATGACCTAAAACATCATCAGATTTTCACACAAGTCCTAAAAGTAGATAAAGAGAACCCAGTTAAACAAATGAGACAAAAATATTATACTTGCTCATTTATTTATTGAGGAAAATAATCCAATATTACATATTTGGGAGTGGCAAAAGTATGTGAACCTCTAGGATTAGCAGTTAAAATTAGAAGGTGAAATGAGAGTCAGGTGTTGTCAATCAATGGGATGACAATCAGGTGTGAGTGGGCACCATGTTTTCTTTAAAGAACAGGGATCTATCAAAGTCTGATCTTCACAACACATGTTTATGGAAGTGCATCATGGCACAAACAAAGGAGATTTCTGAGGACCTCAGAAAAAGCGTTGTTGAAGCTCATCAGGCTGGAAAAGGTTACAAAACCATCTCTAAAGAGTTTGGACTCCACCAATCCACAGTCAGACAGATTGTGTACAAATGGAGGAACTTCAAGACCATTGTTACCCTCCCCAGGAGTGGTCGACCAACAAAGATCACTCCAAGAGCAAGGCGTGTAATAGTCGGCAAGGTCACAAAGGACCCCAGGGTAACTTCTAAGCAACTGAAGGCCTCTCTCATATTGGCTAGTGTTAATGTTCATGAGTCCACCATCAGGAGAACACTGAACAACAATGGTGTGCATGGCAGGGTTGCAAGGAGAAAGTCACTGCTCTCCAAAATGAACATTGCTGCTCATCTGCAGTTTGCTAAAGATCATGTGGACAAGCCAGAAGGCTATCAGAAAAATATTTTGTGGATGGATGAGACCAAATTAGAACTTTTTGGTTTAAATGAGAAGCGTTATGTTTGGAGAAAGGAAAACACTGCATTCCAGCATAAGAACTTTATCCCATCTGTGAAACATGGTGGTGGTAGTATCATTGTTTGGGCCTGTTTTGCTGCATCTGGGCCAGGACGGCTTGCCATCATTGATGGAACCATGAATTCTGAATTATACCAGTGAATTCTAAATGAAAATGTCAGGACATCTGTCCATGAACTGAATCTCAAGAGAAGGTGGGTCATGTAGCAAGATAATGAACCTAAGCACACAAGTCGTTCTACCAAAGAATGGTTAAAGAAGAATAAAGTTAATGTTTTGGAATGGCCAAGTCAAAGTCCTGACCTTAATCCAATCAAAATGTTGTGGAAGGACCTGAAGTGAGCAGTTCATGTGAGGAAACCCGCCAACATCCCAGAGTTGAAGCTGTTCTGTATGGAGGAATGGGCTAAAATTCCTCCAAGCCGGTGTGCAGGACTGATCAACAGTTACCGGAAACATTTAGTTGCAGTTATTGCTGCACAAGGGGGTCACATCAGATACTGAAAGCAACGGTTCACATACTTTTGCCACTCACAGATATGTAATATTGGATCATTTCCCTCAGTAAAAAAATGACCAAGTATAATATTTTTGTCTCATTTGTTTAACTGGGTTCTCTTTATCTACTTTTAGGACTTGTGTGAAAATCTGATGATGTTTTAGGTCATATTTATGCAGAAATATAGAAAATTCTAAAGGGTTCACAAACTTTCAAGCACCACTGTATATGGATGCTAATTTTCTAGAAAGTTATTGCTGTTACTTGCTGCAAGAGCAACAATACTGTGAATGCTATTATTGTGTGAGTTGAATGTCTGTAAAAGAAAGACAGTGAAAATAGAGCTCTCTGGCAGTCTAGTGGTCAACATAGGGTGTTCTTACCGTATATGGGGGCCAGCTGTCTATACCTGTAGAATTGTGCAAGTCTAACAAAAGAGAGAAAAAATTTGGGACATGCCCAAGGTTTTGTAAATATTATTCTCCACTGAAACTCAGGTTTGAATCCTGGATGAGGTGAAAATAAAGATGTTATTTTTACCTTTTGACCCAATCAGTCATTTGAAGATTTCATGGATTATGAATCAGTAAGCACTTTTGCTTTTTTCTAATATCTCATCTCATTCTCATTATCTCTAGCCGCTTTATCCTTCTACAGGGTCGCAGGCAAGCTGGAGCCTATCCCAGCTGACTACGGGCGAAAGGCGGGGTACACCCTGGACAAGTCGCCAGGTCATCACAGGGCTGACACACAGAGACAAACAACTATTCACACTCACATTCACAACCTACGGTCAATTTAGAGCCACCAATTAACCTAACCTGCATGTCTTTGGACTGTGGGGGAAACCAGAGCACCCGAAGGAAACCCACGCAGACATGGGGAGAACATGCAAACTCCACATAGAAAGGCCCCCATTGGCCGCTGGACTCGAAGCCAGAATCTTCTTGCTGTGAGGCGACAGTGCTAACCACTACACCACTGTGCTGCCCCCATTATTATTATTATTATTATTACTATTATTATTATTATTATTATTATTGCTACTACTACTAAATAATAATAATAATAAATGAAAATTTGGATACCAGGTTCCTGATAAGTGGTATGAACATGTGCCAGTGAAGGTGATGGAAGAGGAAGGCAAGCCGAAGTTGTTTTGGGATCATGATTTTCAGACTGACAGTCATCAAATATCGACATCCTGATATAGTGGTATTAGATCAAGAAAATAATCAATGTCAGATTACTGATGTAGCACTCACAGCAGATTACAACATCATTACAAAACAAATGGATAAGATTGATGCCTACTCTGAGCTGAAAGTGGAGACTGCAAGATTGTAGAGAATGCCCGAGAGTAAGGTAGCAGCGATACCAGTGGTGATTGGTGCCTTAGGGTCAATACCACTGAAGTTCAAGGATTATCTAGAAGAGCTTGGAATCTTATATGATCTACATACTTTGCAGAAGTCAGCCCTTTTGGGTACAGCTTGCATACTGAGAAAAGTACTGTCTGTCTGAGGCCCTTGTTGAGGCTTGATAGACAAGTAAACATACCAGTGTAAACCACAAATATAGAAGATAACATACACTGGGCGACATGGAAATAATAATAATAATCAAATCATTATTTAATTATTATTACAGTTATGTTTTCGAAAGGACACTTGTTTCACTGATAAATGAACTGGTACAATGTGGGGGTTTTTTGTTGTTGTTTTTTTTACAACTTTTTGTGCTTGTGCAAAATAAGAATCAAGGCTTTTTGGGACATTTCCAGTTAAATTATATTTTATTAAAAAAATAAACATTCAAAAAATTATGGGGACGTGATCGAGCATCAGCTGTGAACAGCGAGGAGTCAGGAAGAACCGGCAGGAAACATGATAAGTTTCACCAGCACCATGTGTAGTCAAGGTCAAGGCTTTTTTTAATTGCCATTTCAACCATATACTACAGTTGGTACAGTACACAGTTAAAATGAAACAGTGTTTCTCCAGGACCATGGTACTACATTAAACATCACAAGACTACAAGTCTACATACAGTCAAAGTAAAAAGTTTGTGAACCCCTTGGAATTTTCTATATTTATGTCTAATTCCCATATAAAACATGGTCATATCTTCATGTAAGTCACAATAATGAACAAAGACAGTCTCCTATAACTAAAGATACACAGATTTTCAAAGAATGTTTGACCATATTGAATAAATCATTCAAACTGTGAAACTGAAGGTTGGAAAAAGTAAGTGAACCCTAAGCTAATGACTATTTAAAAAGCTCACTGCAGTCAGAATTTAGCACACCTGGGTTCCATTTAATGAAACAAGCTCAGAGGTGTGGTCTAGAATTACTTTGATTGATAAAAACCCCTGAAAAGTTTGAGTTTGAACTTTTTACAAGAAGCATATCCAGATGGGAATCATGCCTCGCACAAAAGAGCTATCCAAAGACCTAAGATCAAGAATTGTTAACTTACATAAAGCTGGAAAGGGTTACAAAGTCATCTCAAAAATTTTAGGTGTTCTTCAATCTACTGTCAGGCAAGTTGTCTATAAATGGAGACGATTAGGTACTGTGGCTACTTTGCCTAGAAGTGGGCACCCCGCCAAGATGACCCCAAGAGCACAACGCAAAATCATTAATGAGGTAAAGAAGAACCCTAGAGTGACAGCGAAAGACTTGAAGATGTCATTAGAACTGGCTAACATCTCTGTTCATGATTCAACAATACGCAAAACATTGAACAAGAAAGGAGTCCATGGCAGGACACCAAGAAGGAAGCCACTGCTGTAAAAAAAGAACATTGCTGCATGCCTGAATTTTGCAAAAGAGCACTTGGACACTCCACAATGGTACTGGGAAAATGTTTTGTGGAGTGATGAAACCAAAATTGAACTATTTGGGAGGAACAAGTAGAACTCCATTTGCTGTAAAAAGGGCACTGCATATCAACATCAAAACATCATCCCTACAGTAAAGTATGGTGGAGGGAACATCATGATTTGGGCCTGCTTTGCTGCGTCAGGGCCTGGACAGCTTGCCATCATTGAGGGGAAAATGAATTCCCAAATTTATCAACAAATTTTCCAGGATAATATGAGGGTGTCTGTCCATCAACTGAAGCTCAGAAGAGGCTGGGTGATGCAACAGGACAATGACCCCAAACATCGCAGCAAATCCACAGCACAGTGGTTTCAGAAGAACAAAATCCGTCTTTTGGAGTGGCCTGGTCAGAGGCCAGATCTCAATCCTATTGAGATGCTGTGGAATGACTTGAAGACAGCCAACCCAAGAATATGGAAGCGTTAAAGAATGGGCTAACATTTATGATGCAATGCAAAAAATATTATATTATTATGTGGTTAGTGCTGTCGCCTCACAATAAGAAGGTCTGGGTTCGAGCCCCGTGGCCGGCGAGGGCCTTTCTGTGTGGAGTTTGCATGTTCTCCCCGTGTCCGCGTGGGTTTCCTCCGGGTGCTCCGGTTTCCCCCACAGTCCAAAGACATGCAGGTTAG
The DNA here is from genome assembly GCF_027579695.1 of Neoarius graeffei. NCBI lineage: Eukaryota > Metazoa > Chordata > Actinopteri > Siluriformes > Ariidae > Neoarius > Neoarius graeffei. The sequence goes on from NC_083570.1 coordinate 42,824,575, forward strand.
GTTAACTGGTGACTCTAAATTGACCGTAGGTGTGAATGTGAGTGTGAATGGTTGTCTGTGTCTATGTATCAGCCCTGTGATGACCTGGCGACTTGTCCAGAGTGTACCCCGCCTTTCGCCCGTAGTCAGCTGGGATAGGCTCCAGCTTGCCTGCGACCCTGTAGAAGGATAAAGCGGCTAGAGATAATGAGATGAGATGAGACATTAACATTTCAGCCAGGGGGATTTTCAACTGAACACATTAAATTAACCACACAAATCAATAGTTTTAACAACTTTCTGATTTTGTGAGTCAGTAATTGTTTTTATGTGACAAATAAGTTCACTTATCTGGGATCCATTGTGACAGACACCCTCTCCATGAACAAGGAGATCCACAGCCGGATAGGATGAGCAACAATGACATTCGCCAGGCTCAAGAAGAGAGTCTGGCAAAACAGCAAGCTGACAACCCACACTAAGATCACTGTATACAGAGCCTGTGTCCTTAGTACACTGTTATATGGCAGTGAGACATGGTCCCTTTACTCTTGGCAGGAGAAGAGGCTTAATGCCTTTCACATGAGGAGCTCGAGATGTATTCTTGGCATCAAGTGGAACGACTACATCACCAACACTGATGTCCTCACTTGTGCCTAGATCCCAAGTCTCTATATGCTGTTGCAGCAGCAGTGTCGCCTCCGCTGGCTCGGCCATGTCTACCGCATGCCAGATGGGAGAAACCCGAAGGACCTATTGTACGGTGAACTGACCTGTGGCATTAGAGCACGGGGATGCCCCCAACTCCGCTTCAAGGATGTTGTCAAGCAGGACATAAAGTTCCTGGAAATGGACATCCACAGGTGGGAGGAAACTGCAAGCAACAGAGACCACTGGAAGCAAGAAGTGAGGAGCGGTCTCCAGAGAGGGGAGGAAAAGCTGAGACAAGCAGCTGAGGACAGAAGATCAAGGAGGAAACAATGCAATCTGAGACTTTGACAGAGTCAAGCCTCCCGAGATACAGGATTAACTCCCATAGTCTTACAAGACTGAAGGATGTCAACAGGAGGAAGAATTCTTTTTATGTACTGCTTGGTCTCATTTTCAAATACCAAAAATAACGGTTTAGTATGGCTAAATTTGGATTTATTAATATAGTATTTTGCTAGAATTATGATCAAACTGATTATATAGAATTCTTTAGTTTTGTTGCTGTTGTTATTGTAGAGACCAAACGGTACATTTTTCCAAAAAAAAAAGACAGAACCCAGAATCTATATTATCAATAATAAAGCAGGACACATCTTTTCAAAAATTAGTAGTATGGGGGCATTGCCAAAACAGGTGATGATGTGATCATGTGATGATTTGCAGGATAATATCTATGTAACACTTTAAAATAAACTTCCCTTACTTTGTTAGTTAAAAAGTATTTACATGGAAGATTTCATATAATTTTCCAATTTAAACCATCAACCAATCCAGACCAGTCGGACACAGCAGCAGGGATACTGGCGATATGTCTTTGAAACAATGATCGTATACTACGATTACTAGAGCAGCGGCTACAATTATCCACGGTCCATAATTATCAACACCTTTTCAGATTTACCAATAAAATACAATTTTACAAAGGTGAGTTTCAGTTCCAACAGTTATTATTGGTTAATTAATCAACCAGAAGACCCGCCTCACCCTTTGATCTTGTCGTCTGATGACGCAGCTCAATACCTGAGATGGAATTTTTTTAGCACGATCAGCAATTTGAGGAAAACCTGGACGTTATCAATGCAGGTAAGCATGGTGGAAAGATCATGGGGATGTTTTTACTGATCAAATTTACCGATATTTCATGATCTCCTTGTCGAAACCTGCTTTGTTTCTTACTCTTTCATTTGACAGTTGCCATTTTGTATCTAAAAGCACATTTGAGAAGTCATGTGAGGTATCGATAATAGTGACGACTTTCACCGGTGTCCAACATTATTGACACCCTGTGGAATGAAGTGACATTTACAACTATTATGGATCGATCTTTGTGTAACATTGTTGAACTAGATAAAGTACTTTACAAAAATAAGTGTTGTGATTTATAATCATTTTTTCTGATTCATAACAGAATTGAATGTTTATAGAGTATTTGGAATCCTATTGCAATAAATAGAATTAGACCAGAATTAAATTCCTAGCGTATAAAAAAATTCCAGCCCGCCTAGCAGTATTGGCACCCCTTAATTTTATTCACAACTTTTGTAATATCTCCAGAAATAAATGGAAATGGACACAATTTGCAATACCAAGATCTTTTAATTGAAGGTCCAAAGGAACTGAAAAGTTGTTTTCGTTCAAAATAGGCATTTTCATTTCTAAGACAACAAAAAACAGAAATACAGCAGGTGCAGGAATACTGGCACCCCTCCTTAGTATTTGGTTGCACACCCTTTGGCAGTGATGACGGCCTCCAAACGTTTCCTGTAGCCATCAATGAGCTTCTTGCATTTGTCTTGTGGTATTTTCTCCCACTCTTCCTTCGCTATGCACTCTAGGTCTTGGATATTTGAAGGATTCCTTCTGCCAATGGCAGATTTCAACTCCCCCCAAATATTCTCAATTGGATTGAGGTCAGGACTCATTGCTGGCCATTTCAAAACAGTCCATTTTTTCTTTTCTAACCATTTTTGTGTGCTTTTAGATGTGTGTTTGGGGTCTTTGTCCTGCTGGAGTACCCAAGATCTTCGCTTCAAACCGAGCTTTCTTACACTGGGCAGGACATTTTGCTCCAAAATCTGTTGATAATCTTCAGATTTCATAATCCCTATGACATGGGTAAGGCCTCCAGTCCCAGATGCAGCAAAGCAGCCCCACAGCATTATTGATCCTCCACCATGCTTGACTGTTGGTAGGGTGTTCTTTTCTCTGAATGCTTCATTGCAGCGCCTGTAAATATACTGCCTGTGAGAATTCCCAAAAAGCTCTACTTTTGTCTCATCTGTCCACAGGACATTTTCCCAGAAGGACTGTGGCTTGTCCAGGTTCTCTTTCGCAAACTCCAGACGCTCCTTTTTGTGTCTTTTTTTTCAATAATGGGGTCTTCCTTGGCCTCCGCCCATGTAGCCCTGCTGTGTTGAGTGTGCGCCTTATGGTGCTTCTTGAAACAGTTACCCCAGACTGTTCCAGGTGGGCCTGTAGGTCCGTAGATGTTAACTGAGGTGATTCTGCCACCAATCGCACCAACCTTCGATGACTTCTATCATTGATTTTTCTCTTACGCCCACGCCCAGGGAGGTTCTTGACAGTTCCATGCTTCAAATATTTCTTAATAACATTACGCACTGTTGACACAGGGATACCAAGCTCTTTGGAGATGGCTTTATATCCTTTGGAGCTCTTGTGTTTGTCAACAACTGCATTTCTTGCTTCTTCAGATAGCTCTTTTGTCTTCACCATTGTGAAAAAGGGACTGAGTGAAACAGTTGGTTTTTCAAAACACAAATCTCATCATTCATTGGCCATTTCATGTCACATGGGCACAGACAGGTCTTCACAGGTGATTTCCATTTGTAATTTACCATAGGTGAGTCAAATTAGGTTTAGTTAGGTTAGGTTAGGTTTTAGGACTAACAGCAAAGGGTGCCAATACTAGTGATACAGCAAGATTTACTTTTTTCATTTTTTTTCACTCTAATTGTTTATTTTTTTATTTTGTTGATACTTTGCTCTTTTATATTAACCACGAGGTATCTGTAGAAAAATTCTGCATCACTACATCACTTTTGTTCAGGAGATGCTTAACTTCTCATCTCATCTCATCATCTCTAGCCGCTTTATCCTTCTACAGGGTCGCAGGCAAGCTGGAGCCTATCCCAGCTGACTACGGGCGAAAGGCGGGGTACACCCTGGACAAGTCGCCAGGTCATCACAGGGCTGACACATAGACACAGACAACCATTCACACTCACATTCACACCTACGCTCAATTTAGAGTCACCAGTTAACCTAACCTGCATGTCTTTGGACTGTGGGGGAAACCGGAGCACCCGGAGGAAACCCACGCGGACACGGGGAGAACATGCAAACTCCACACAGAAAGGCCCTCGCCGGCCCCGGGGCTCGAACCCAGGACCTTCTTGCTGTGAGGCGACAGCGCTAACCACTACACCACCGTGCCGCCCGATGCTTAACTTTAAGTACATAAACTTCAAGGGTGCCAATACTACTAGGCGGCACTGTACATGCTTGAAATATTCAGATTTTTCTTTTCCATACAGAGAATATATATATTTTTTGCAGTTTGTTGTAAATATCTACCACATATTACAATATCAGGAGACATTTTATATTTTGGTTTGAGGAATGACATGGGGTCTTTGACCTGGATTTTCATGTGGTTACAATGTCAATTCCCTGTTGACATTTATTGTTAAACTACAAAACTAGAAATTAATACAAACAATGACGAATGATTAACACAATGTGATCTACAAAAACACTTAGAAAGTGGAACAAAAAGATTTTCTGACAGGTTAAACATTATCAGTTCATTTGTTTACAAACATTAGAATTATTTCCTGGCGGCACGGTGGTGTAGTGGTTAGCGCTGTCGCCTCACAGCAAGAAGGTCCTGCATTCGAGCCCAGCGGCTGGCGAGGGCCTTTCTGTGTAGAGTTTGCATGTTCTCCCCGTGTCTGTGTGGGTTTCCTCCGGGTGCTCTGTTTTCCCCCACAGTCCAAAGACATGCAGGTTAGGCTAAGTGGTGGCTCTAAATTGACCGTAGTTGTGAATGTGAGTGTGAATGGTTGTGTGTCAGCCCTGTGATAACCTGGCGACTTGTCCAGGGTGTACCCCGCCTCTCAGCTGGGATAGGCTCCAGCTTGCCTGCAACCCTGTAGAACAGGATAAGCAGCCAGAGATAATGGATGGATGGAAATAGAACAAGGGGTTTGTACAACTGATATGACAGTAAAAGTGAGCATAAGTTCTTAGCCTGGGCATTGTTAATTTTCTTGAGAAATTTGTGAAATAAATACAGACCATGATGGAGAGCACTTTGACATTTGTGTATGCAACTATAATCAGATTATTCAGTAGAACCTCAATGTTCTTATTTTTCAGAATCACGCCCATTTGAATATTTTGTTAGGAAAAGAAATCTATGTTCTTGGATTTGGAAGATATCCAATTGTAAAGGGATTTCCATAAGGTATGAGCTAGACTGACAGAACGTGTGCATGTTCTGTTGTAGCTCGAATATACAGTATGGATCACTTAAAATTAATGATGTTCCATCCTTTGAATTATATCAGATTATTTTCTGCATGGATAACTTGCCCTCTTCTGTTTAGGACATCTCATCTCATTATCTCTAGCCGCTTTATCCTGTTCTACAGGGTTGCAGGCAAGCTGGAGCCTATCCCAGCTGACTACGGGCGAAAGGCGGGGTACACCCTGGACAAGTCGCCAGGTCATCACAGGGCTGACACATAGACAACCATTCACACTCACATTCACACCTACGGTCAATTTAGAGTCACCAGTTAACCTAACCAACCGGCTAGTGGCCTAGTGGTAGCGTGTCCGCCTCTCGATCGGGAGATCGTGAGTTCTATTCACAGTCGGGTCATACCGAAGACCATCATAAAAATGGTACCTACTACCATCTGGCAAGGCACACTGCAATACAGATGTGAGTGGGGAGTCAAACGCTCGTGGTTACCAGAGGACTAGCCCCCAACCCTAGCTATGTAATAGGCGAGAGGCCGAGGGCTACGGAAACGGAGATCGGCGCCGCCCGATGCGCCTTATCAGTGTTGAGCCTGGTTAGTACTTGAGTGGGAGACTGCCTAGGAATACCAGGTACTGGGCGTGAGAAGGACTTTGATTATTGATTTGAGTTAACCTAACCTGCATGTCTTTGGACTGTGGGGGAAACCGGAGCACCCGGAGGAAACCCACGCGGACACGGGGAGAACAAAATTGCAAGAAAAACAAGTATAGACATTGCTCGTTATTTGTGATTGTAATTTATGAATCCTTTTCCTTTTGTGTCTCTGCTCCGTTATGTGTTCATTTAATTGCCTGATTTAAAAATGTAATTTACATGTAGCTTATATGTTTTTTTTTTTTGTTTGTTTGTTTGTTTGTTTGTTTTTTTCTCTTACATGTATCCCCTTAATCTGTAATTTTAATCCATATCCTCCCTGAGAGTTTGTACATTTTCCTTTGTTTAATAATTAAAAAAAAAAAAGAATATACAGTATATGGAGGTCGAGAATGACGTCATTCCGAGCGCCGCCTTCCCGACGGCGTGAAATTTAGCAGGAAGTCAGAATTTGGTACAACACCGGAAGTGACGTGTTGCGCTCTGTAGCGGATACAGCAAGGGATCGGGTGGAGTATGAGGTAATTAATGTATGTTTACTGAATTTGTGTTGTAGTGCAGGACGACTTCAGGTCAGTCCGGATAGTTTTGCTGACTTTCTGCTGTTGTGGTCATGTTAATCCTCTTCAGAGACAAAATGCAGCTGGTTTGTTCAACAGAGTTGTGTCAGTGTGAACTTTTTACACAACACAGCTGAGATATGTGTCAACAGTAATATTGAGACTAAACCTAAAGGAACTGGACGGGCTGTGTGAGCTTTACTGAGTCAGCTGATGCTTCAGTTGCCAAGACAACACGCTGCTTTCCTCTCCTGTGTGTGTGTGTGTGTGTACACTTGAGTAATCACACGCTCTGTATCCACAACAGAAAATGAAGAGAAATCACTTGAGACTGAACTGTACAAGCTGCGAGTGGCAATCATGTGAGACTGTTAAAGCCCTGTAACCTCCCTGATTAGCTGCTTTGCAGTGTAGAGCTGAACAAAACCCTCAGCCCAAACAAAGCACTGCACTGAAACCTGGCAGGTTTACTCCTGAAAGAGTGTGTAGGCTGACTGCACATATGGATGCGCTGAAGATCCACTACTGATTCTCTTTGTCTTTCTTTTTGGTTTGAAGAAACGATGGATGGCGGTGTACCGAGTCATTTTTCAGCCATGTTCCCAAACTTGGAGACGAGTGGAAGTGGTAAAGCCCAGGAAGTAAACCCAGATTCAGTGGAACTTCACTGCTTGGACACAGAGCTCCAGAAGATGCTTATTGATGAACGGATGCGCTGCGAGAACCACAAAACCAACTACCAGACACTTAAAGCTGAGCACACAAGGTCTGATGATGCTTGTTATTTTTGCAATAAAAAAATAACTGAAATAGACAAACTGATCTGTTTTGGTTTGTTTAATTGTAGCAGTTTGAAGCACTTTGATTTGTGTGTGTGTGTAGATTGCAGGGTGAGTATACACGGGCCCAGGGCGAGCTGAAAAGGATGATGAGTGAGAAGCAGGCTGGTCAGGAGAAACTGCAGCTCTTGCTGGCAGAGCTGAGGGGAGAGCTGTTGGATAAAACCCGAGAGCTCGAGGAGCTCAGATTACAGGTACGTAAATAACATTTAAAATCGGAGGGGCTTTGTGTTTCGTTCACATCTCTTTGACGTTAACGGAAACCTAGACGTTTAGTTTGGTGACTTTTGGGTGGCACGGTGGTGTAGTGGTTAGCACGGTCGCCTCACAGCAAGAAGGTTCTGGGTTCGAACCCAGCATCCGGTAAGGGCCTTTCTGTGCGGAGTTTGCATGTTCTTCCCGTGTCTGCGTGGGTTTCCTCCGGGTGCTCCAGTTTCCCCCACAGTGCGGTTAGGTTTATATGGGACGGCCTTGGGCTGAGGTGCCCTTGAGCGAGGCACCGAACTCCCAACTGCTCCCCGGGCGCTGTTAGCATGGCTGCCCACTGCTCTGGGTATGTATGTGTGTGTGCTCATTGCTCACTTGTATGTGTGCATGTGTGTGTTCACTGCTTCAGATGGGTTAAATGCAGAGAGGAAATTTCACAAGTGTGTGATGAATAAAGTTGTGCTTTCTTTCTTTTAAATCTTTGCTTTGTAAAAGTGAAGATACCATACAAGTTATTGTTAATGGAACAGTCTAACCAGGGGTGGGTTTCCCAAAAGCATCGTAGCACAAAGATCATCATTAAATGGTAGAGCGAGCATCACAATGAACACTCTCTCTCTCTCTCTCTCTCTCTCTCCTAGTTAAGATGTAGTCAGGCGGTATTTGTTTACAGTGGGGCAAAAAAGTATTTAGTCAGTCACCAATTGTGCAAGTTCTCCCACTTAAAAAGATGAGAGAGGCCTGTAATTTTCATCATAGGTATACCTCAACTATGAGAGACAGAATAAGAAAAAAAAATCCAGAAAATCACATTGTCTGATTTTTAAAGAATTTATTTGCAAATTATGGTGGAAAATAAGTATTTGGTCAATAACAAAAGTTCATCTCAATACTTTGTTATATACCCTTTGCTGGCAATGACAGAGGTCAAACGTTTTCTGTAAGTCTTCACAAGGTTTTCACACACTGTTGCTGGTATTTTGGCCCATTCCTCCATGCAGATCTCCTCTAGAGCAGTGATGTTTTGGGGCTGTCGTTGGGCAACACGGACTTTCAACTCCCTCCAAAGATTTTCTATGGGGTTGAGATCTGGAGACTGGCTAGGCCATTCCAGGACCTTGAAATGCTTCTTACGAAGCCACTCCTTCATTGCCCGGGCGGTGTGTTTGGGATCATTGTCATGCTGAAAGACCCAGCCACGTTTCATCTTCAATGCCCTTGCTGATGGAAGGAGGTTTTCACTCAAAATCTCACGATACATGGCCCCATTCATTCTTTCCTTTACACGGATCAGTCGTCCTGGTCCCTTTGCAGAAAAACAGCCCCAAAGCATGATGTTTCCACCCCCATGCTTCACGGTAGGTATGGTGTTCTTTGGATGCAACTCGGCATTCTTTCTCCTCCAAACACGACAAGTTGAGTTTTTACCAAAAAGTTCTATTTTGGTTTCATCTGACCATATGACATTCTCCCAGTCCTCTTCTGGATCATCCAAATGCTCTCTAGCAAACTTCAGACGGGCCTGGACATGTACTGGCTTAAGCAGGGGGACACGTCTGGCACTGCAGGATTTGAGTCCCTGGCGGCGGCGTGTGTTACTGATGGTAGCCTTTGTTACTTTTGTCCCAGCTCTCTGCAGGTCATTCACTAGTTCCCCCGTGTGGTTCTGGGATTTTTGCTCACCGTTCTTGTGATCATTTTGACCCCACAGGGTGAGATCTTGCGTGGAGCCCCAGATCGAGGGAGATTATCAGTGGTCTTGTATGTCTTCCATTTTCTAATGATTGCTCCCACAGTTGATTTCTTCACACCAAGCTGCTTACCTATTGCAGATTCAGTCTTCCCAGCCTGGTGCAGGTCTACAGTTTTGTTTCTGGTGTCCTTTGACAGCTCTTTGGTCTTGGCCATAGTGGAGTTTGCAGTGTGACTGTTTGAGGTTGTGGACAGGTGTCTTTTATACTGATAACAAGTTCAAACAGGTGCCATTAATACAGGTAACGAGTGAAGGACAGAGGGGCATCTTAAAGAAGAATTTACAGGTCTGTGAGAGCCAGAAATCTTGCTTGTTTGTAGGTGACCAAATACTTATTTTACAGAGGAATTTACCAATTAATTCATTAAAAATCCTACAGTGTGATTTCCTGGATTCTTTCCCCCCATTCTGTCTCTCATAGTTGAAGTGTACCTATGATGAAAATTACAGGCCTCGCTCATCTTTTTAAGTGGGAGAACTTGCACAATTGGTGGCTGACTAAATACTTTTTTGCCCCACTGTATATTTGGAGACTACTTTGCAAAATTTGCCAAGTCTTGTTTTTGTTAATAATATACAAGTTCAGATATAAATTCATAAATCTGGACTTGTTGTAATGTTTGTAGGCTACTGTTTCAGAGTTAATTATGCAGCAGAACTTTGCGCATAAAAAGAGCCCTGAAACCACATATAGGAAATTGGTATAAAAGTATTACATTATTAATATGCAGTTATTATCTCCATAATAGGTGTTATTTGTGGCACACAACCTTTTTACTCAGGTTAAAAGCATGGTTCATACATTAGATACCCATTTAACCCTAAAATGACCTAAACTACTGAGTGAGATCAGTTCGAACCTCAGAGGTGGTGTGGTGTGCTGCTCAGTCTATTCAACTGACAACTTTTTGCTTTTAGGAGTTTGTTACTCTATAGCAGGGGTCTTCAATCCTATCCGCAAAGGGCCGGTGTAGCTGCAGGCTTTCATTACAGCCAAATTGGAGGCTCACTTGATTGTTGATTGGAGACGAGGATGAAATGATTAAACAAGTGAAATCAGGTGTAGCTCCTGCTTGGTTGGAATGAAAGCCTGCAGCCACACTGGCCCTTTGTGGATAGGATTGAAGACCCCTGCTCTATAGATTCTCTATCTGAAAGTATGTTTGTTTCAAGATTGATGAAAAAAAGTGTTTAACAGGGTGACTGATTTTCTGTTGGGGTCCCATAACTCTGTTGCAAAGATATTTCAGCAAGTTTGTCGCTTCTTTGTGTGTCTTTGTCTATCTGTATGTTTGCATGCTTGTCTCAGATGTCTGCCATAATTAAGAATATAACTCCTCTCATTATCTGTAGCCGCTTTATCCTGTTCTACAGGGTCGCAGGCAAGCTGGAGCCTATCCCAGCTGACTACGGGCGAAAGGCGGGGTACACCCTGGACAAGTCGCCAGGTCATCACAGGGCTGACACATAGACACAGACAACCATTCACACTCACACCTACGGTCAATTTAGACTACGTTCAGACTGCACCCTGAAACAACCCATATCCGATTGTTTTTGCCCATATGCGACCTGTATCCGATTTGTTATTGACAATCTGAATGACACAGATCCGATTTTTTCACATGCGACCCAGGCCACTTGGATATGTGGTCCTAAATCCGATGCATATCCGATATTTTCACATGCGACTGCAGTCTGACTGGACAGGTCGCATTCATGCGACCTACATGTCGTCAACAAGAGACAAACGTCACTATTCTGCGTTGGCTAATCCCGCCTCTTTGGTGGAAAACAACAACATTTATACAGTTTTCAGAATTTAAATAGACTTTTATAGAATTGATCAAGCTAATGGTGGATTTGGTAGGGACCTGGATGTTGATCTGTTAGCCTGATTAAATAAAACAGTTTCTATAACTGATTTATAACTTTGTTCTGGAAATTTCCAGTAATTTGACACCTTCGATCTCATTAGTCTGCTGCCCACATTAATCAGATTATTGTGTGAGTTCCGCCGCCGCCACAAAAACCACATTGCCAGGTCTCGCCTCGTCTCCATAGCAAACTGCACTGGTGTTTATGCACCTTGAGCCAGCGCTGAGAGAAGTTGCAGAATTCAGCCGGCTATGAACAATCTAAATAAATATTTATAAAAATGTAGAAAATTTATTAATATGATGAAATAAATATGTGCAAATTATTAAGCCTGAATTAAGAGTTTGGTAATACAGCGGCCGTATCCCAAATGACTGCCTACTGAAGCTCGAGTGCACTATATAGAGTTTAAAAATCCATTACTTCCTAGTAACATGTAGTGCACTTATATAGAAATTAGAGAGACATTTAGGAGTCAACCCTCGTTACCAGGCTACACGTTTTCATTTCAGTTCAGAAACAAAAACACACACGAGACCTCACACTTTAACCAGATAATTAAACAAACAAAAAAGAAATCATTAAACATGAAGAGTGCGCTTTTTTTTGTTTACGTATTACGTAGATGTGCTTATTACGTGTCAATTTGCGCATGTGGGACACTTTTGGGTCGTTTTCCGTTCATATTGTGCCGCTTTTCCACTACAAACGCGGCTGAGTCGAGCTGAGCCGTGCCATGCTGAGTTGGGCTGAGTCGAGCTGAGCGGGGCTATTGGAGTTGCATTTCGACTACAACCACGCTGAACCGTGCTGACTGGAAGTGGGTGGACACATTGGGTGGAGTTAGCGAAAGTGGGTGGACGTCACGTGATGTCGTTAAGCAGCGCAAACAGTGACATCAGTGATCTTTTAAGCGGTAGTCTCACGACCCGGATAGTAAACAATAAACATGGAGGACATGGAGTCGTTAGTGTTGCTGGTCTTGGTGCTGTGGCTTGTTGTCACCGACAACGCCAACAGATACTGGCAAGAGCGTATAGATGAGGCGAGGCGCATAAGGCTTCAGAAATTCTCGTAATTCTTCTTCTTCCGGGTTTACGGTGTTTACAGATCCCAGCGTGCTCGCGGGGCGTGTGTGGGCATGTGAGGACACTCCTCCTCACCAATCAGTGCACAGGGGAGTGTCTGCTCACGCCCCCAGCCTCACTCAGCTCGGTTTGGCTCGCTTCAGCCCCACTCCAAAACCGTGTGAGTTTTGGGTGCTAAGCAGGGCTGAAGCGAGCTGAGTCGTGCTGCTCTGACGTAGTCGAAACGCGAGCCGTGTTGGGCTGAAGCGAGCTGAAGTGAGCTGAAAAAGGGTAGTGGAAAAGGGCCATTGGAGATCGCATACAAGTCTCATATAATTGGTAATGTGAACGGCCTAACAAAAAAATCGGATTTCACAACAAATCGGATATGGGTCGTTTCAGGTTGCAGTCTGAATGTAGTGTTAGAGTCACCAGTTAACCTAACCTGCATGTCTTTGGACTGTGGGGGAAACCGGAGCACCCGGAGGAAACCCACGCGGACACGGGGAGAACATGCAAACTCCGCACAGAAAGGCCCTCGCCGGCCACGGGCTCGTACCCGGACCTTCTTGCCGTGAGGCGACGACGCTAACCACTACACCACCGTGCCGCCCCTAAGTGATTCCTTATTTGAATAAAAGATTTTATAAGACAAAATTCGAAAGCTGCATATGTCAAATATAATATTTCAGATTAGAAACATCTTTTTTTTTTAACTTATTCATTAATATGGAATATCAAATGATGAAGAGTTCATTGCATCATAAACACGTGGACACATTTGAAGGTAGCTTAATATGCATGCTCTTAGAAAATGCTCATTCTGGTTTATTTCTGGTCATAATGTGTGTTCCCAATAACTGCGTTTATCTTCGCGTTTTGTGTTTGAATCCTTAGGCAAAGTGTTACTTCTTGATGTAGTTTGGACATAAAAAAAACAGAAACCGCTAGCAGCTTAGTAATAAATGTATCACAGAAATTTCTGAAATGAGAGCTTGTGAGGGCAGCACGGTGGTGTAGTGGTTAGCGCTGTCGCCTCACGGCAAGAAGGTCCGGGTTCGAGCCCCGTGGCCGGCGAGGGCCTTTCTGTGTGGAGTTTGCATGTTCTCCCCGTGTCCGCGTGGGTTTCCTCCGGGTGCTCCGGTTTCCCCCACAGTCCAAAGACATGCAGGTTAGGTTAACTGGTGACTCTAAATTGAGCGTAGGTGTGAATGTGAGTGTGAATGGTTGTCTGTGTCTATGTGTCAGCCCTGTGATGACCTGGCGACTTGTCCAGGGTGTACCCCGCCTTTCGCCCATAGTCAGCTGGGATAGGCTCCAGCTTGCCTGCGACCTTGTAGAACAGGATAAAGCAGCTAGTGATAATGAGATGAGATGAGAGATTGTGAGCTGAGTTCTGGAATGTAGATAAGCTATAAATATTCTCAAGTTCTGTAGCAATAGTGTAAAAATGTTCTGGCTTTATGTTCTCTACGTACTTAAATGTCTCATTTTAAACTTGATATCATGTAAATATATGATTTCTATTCACATAAAGTTAGTAAACGGGTAATTAAAAAAAATACAGATGTTATAATGGACTTAAGTGATGCGGAGATATATATATTTAGCATTTCCTTTTTTTAGTGAAAATGGTGATTGCTGACATTACAACAAGTACAAATAATTTGTTTGGGATGTAAATAAAGGGTTAATACTGAGAAACCAGACTTGGCAAATTTTGTAAAGTAGGTTGCATTTGCTCCCTGACTAATGATCTTAGCTTGAAGAGGCTTTTGGGGAAACCCACCCCAAGAACAGTTATCCATAATCCAGGGTTTACACATTTATGCTTTATGCTTCTGTATTAACAAATATTTGCCTATTTAGGTTGCAAAACAACCAGGGGGTTTATGGGGAAGTGTTGTATAGTCCTCCACAAATTAACTGCTTGTGTGTCTCTGTGGTGTTGTGTGAACACTGTGGTGGGTTTCCCAAAAGCCTCTTTAACAGTAAGAGCATCTTTTATTTTTTTTTTTTTTAAAGATTTTTTTTTTTGGGGGGGCTTTTTCCTCCTTTATTGGATAGGACAGTGTAGAGACAGGAAAAAAGCAGGAGAGAGACGGGGAGGGATTGGGAAATGACCTCGGGTCGGAATCGAACCCAGGTCCCCGGATTTATGGTATGGCGCCTTATCCATCTGAACCACGACGCCCCAGTAAGAGCATCTTAACTAGAAGGGAGAGTGTTCATTGTGCTGCTTGCGCTACCATTTAATGATGATCTTTGTGCTATGATGTTTTTGGGAAACTTCGCACTGATTGGTTAGCAGAGAGGTGTGTCTAGTTATTGGTCCAAATGCAATATTGGTCCAAATGCATCTTGTGTAAAAAATGCAATTAAAAAAAAAAAAAACCCTTATTTTTATACTTCAATTGGATTAAGGTCAGGACTTTGACTTGGCCATTCCAAAACATTAACTTTATTCTTCTTTAACCATTCTTTGGTAGAACGACTTGTGTGCTTAGTGAATTCTGAATTATACCAGCGAATTCTAAAGAAAAATGTCAGGACATTTTTTTACTTCAACACACAATTTGATTTACAGTTAAACAGAGTTGAGAAGGATCTTAGAACAAAGAGCAGTGAAGGAAGCAGAGTTTCCTGTGGATTTAGGAACCGAACACGGAATGACCCTGCGGTTTTCATTAGCCACGGGGACTTGCCACACCCCCGATTGACCAACCCCTGTATTACTGACACTGTGCTTGGGGACGGGAGGGGCTGTGAGTGTGCCTCCCCCCCGTGGCTGTTTCAGCCCTTAAGTCCTCTCCAGTGCTTGAAGAAGACTGCTCAAAAATCATCCTCAGCTTTACACCGCGCTATTGTTCGGTTCCCGCAGAGATTATTACATCACCACACCAGGCCAAGTAAGGCGCACTGATAGGTCAAAAGTTTGGCTCTTATTTGGTTATGTTGGCGATTTAATTAATTAATTTATTTATTTAAAATTGGTCACAAGCATGTGTTCATTGTTTACATGCCGGCTTCACACCCCCCACACCCCCCCCCCCCCCACCCCCCAAATTTGGTGTACTATATTTCTGCATAAATATGGCCTAAAACATCATCAGATTTTCACACAAGTCCTAAAAGTAGATAAAGAGAACCCAGTTAAACAAATGAGACAAAAATATTATACTTGGTCATTTATTTATTGAGGAAAATTATCCAATATTACATATGTGAGTGGCAAAAGTATGTGAACCTTTGCTTTCAGTATCTGGTGTGACCCCCTTGTGCAGCAATAACTGCAACCCATTCCTCCGTACAGAACAGCTTCAACTCTGGGATGTTGGTGGGTTTCCTCACATGAACTGCTCACTTCAGGTCCTTCCACAAAATTTCAATTGGATTAAGGTCAGGACTTTGACTTGGCCATTCCAAAACATTAACTTTATTCTTCTTTAACCATTCTTTGGTAGAACGACTTGTGTGCTTAGTGAATTCTGAATTATACCAGTGAATTCTAAAGGAAAATGTCAGGACATCTGTCCATGAACTGAATCTCAAGAGAAGGTGGGTCATGCAGTGAGACAATGTCCTTGTTCCATCAATGATGGCAAGCCGTCCTGATCCAGATGCAGCAAAACAGGCCCAAACCATGATACTACCACCACCATGTTTCACAGATGGGATAAGGTTCTTATGCTGGAATGCAGTGTTTTTCCTTTCTCCAAACATGACGCTTCTCATTTAAACCAAAAAGTTCTATTTTGGTCTCATCCATCCACAAAACATTTTTCCAATAGCCTTCTGGCTTGTCCACATGATCTTTAACAAACTGCAGATGAGCAGCAATGTTCTTTTTGGAGAGCAGTGGCTTTCTCCTTGCAACCCTGCCATGCACACCATTGTTGTTCAGTGTTCTGCTGATGGTGAACTCATGAACATTAGCCAGTGTGAGAGAGGCCTTCAGTTGCTTAGAAGTTACCCTGGGGTCCTTTGTGACCTCGCCAACTATTACACACCTTGCTCTTGGAGTTATCTTTGTTGGTCGACCACTCCTGGGGAGGGTAACAATGGTCTTGAATATCCTCCATTTGTACACAGTCTGACTGACTGTGGATTGGTGGAGTCCAAACTCTTTAGAGATGGTTTTGTAACCTTTTCCAGCCTGATGAGCATCAACAACGCTTTTTCTGAGGTCCTCAGAAATCTCCTTTGTTTGTGCCATGATACACTTCCAGAAGCACATGTTGTGAAGATCAGACTTTGATAGATCCCTGTTCTTTAAATAAAACAGGATGCCCACTCAGAATCAGAATTACTTTGTTAATCCCTGGAGGGAGATTCAAATTTGCTACAAAGCTCCTGAATCAGAGAAGTAGTAAACATGTCTCAAGATAGAAGATAAAATTGTCGGAAAAAAGTATAAAAATTAAATAAAATAAGTTTAGATGAGGTGCAAAAAAAACCCTTCAAATAAAAGCAAAATGAAGTGATTCTATATACATGATTCCTATATACTGTACATATATTGCACCTGAGTTAAGGATACAGTATACATGGTAAGACAGTGTACCACAGTTATACAGTGGCATTGCACAGCTTGACTGCAACCGGTAAGAATGATTTCCTGTGTCTCTCTGTTGTGCAGCGTGGAAGAATCAACCGTTTACTGAATGTGCTCCTGTGGCTGAACAGCTCCTCATGTAGAGGGTGGGAAGGACAGTCTAAGGCCCTGTTTACATTATTTTGAATCAGCGGATCATCAGATTAACGTTTTTAAAACGATTCGCATACACGCACACAATTTCTGTGCCCGCAACAAAACTGTTCCCCATGCACACAGCAACGCCAATACACGGATACGCTAATCACATGACTAATTAGACAGCATGTCACATGATCCCAGTGCATATCGGCCATGCGCAAGTCACTCACCACTTGCAAGCACATAAAGTGTGTGAGAGATTGAGTGAGTGAGTGAGCGAGTGAGAGAGAGAGAGAAAGAGAAAGCAAGCGAGAGAGAGAGAGTGAGAGAGCATAAGAATCAAAATTTGAAGTTCTTTATGGAAATCAGGGACGCCGTGTCATTGGGAAAAGAGGAGAAGGTTTTTCAGCAGTCGCGTCACATGACCAACGTGGCATGACCAACGCCAGCGAATCAGGAAGGTGGATGTCACAGTGACGTTGTCCAATGACGATGTCAGCTAGAGCTCAGCACTGCGTATCCTCGTTCCTCAATGTTTACACAGCACCGGATCAGATACGAACTGGGTTGAATATGTGGGCCCTGGCGGATTCAAACTGTTCCGCCTGTGGAGTCGTTTCCCGGCGTTTTAATGTGCACGGACAGTGCATCCGCAACGACAACGATACGGATACGGTCTAATGTAAACACCACCTAAGATTGTCTGTCTTTATTTTGGACAGTGTCCTCTTCTCCAACACCACTGTCAGAGAGTCCAGTTCCTTGCCTACAACATGGCCGGCCTTCCTGATGATCTTATTGAGTCTGTTAGTGTCCTTCACCCTCAAGCCGCTGCCCCAGCAGATGACAGCGTACAGGATGGCACTGGCCACCACAGACTCCTAGAACATCCGCAGCATCGTTCGGCAGATGTTGAAGGACCTCAGCCGTCTCAGAAAATAGAGACGGCTCTGGCCCTTTTTGTAGGCCGTGTCCACGTTTTTGGACCAGTCCAGTTTATTATCACTCACACCTGATTGTCATCCCATTGATTGAAAACACCTGACTCTAATTTCACCTTCAAATTAACTGCTAATCCTAGAGGTTCACATACTTTTGCCACTCACAGATATGTAATATTGGATCATTTTCCTCAATAAATAAATGACCAAGTATAATATCTTTGTCTCATTTGTTTAACTGGGTTCTCGTTATCTACTTTTAGGACTTGTGTGAAAATCTGATCATGTTTTAGGTCATATTTATGCAGAAATATAGAAAATTCAAAAGGGTTCACAAACTTTCAAGCACCACTGTAAGTAAAATTGTATACCATGCTTGGTGTAAAATTGAAAAATAAAAACAAGAGTCATCAGGAAATGACATATCCTCCCCGGCCCCCACATGAAACCCCACTCCAAATTTTGCCAAGTTGAATTGGTTGCCATGGAAATACGGAAAAAACAAAAATCACAGAAATCCCAAAATGTCAAAAGGCACATCTCCTCTAGTCACCTTAACATAACTGTAAGGTTTTGTAGAAAAAAATTCCTAATAATTTTTGAGGTCTGCTCCTGAAACTAAAATGTTAATAGACAGACGGATAGAGCGATAGCTATGTACCCCCATGTTATACCGTATGCTGGGGGAAGAATAATGTTGCGGGGCGGTTTTGACATACTGTACGTGCCTGTGGTGTACATTGAAATTTGAGAATACCAAAAGCAGCTCAAACAGTGTGTCTACTGTTATTGTATCATACATACAGTATGACAGATTATTAAAGAAAAAAGTTTATTTTTGGACACCCTATAAAGTGCAATAATGCTTCCTTCAAAAAAAAAAATCTTCCGCCTACTAAATGTGGTTGGGGTGTTTAACTCATTTTTAAGCTTTTTGGCAGATATATTGAAAAGCCGATATCAAACTTCTGCCATTTGCTTTAATTTTATTTATTTTAGTCTTTACACTACACTTGTGAAACAAAATGTGCTTATTAGTACTAAATAATGCTTCTCAGATGATTCATGAACAAGTGCTTTCTTACTGTTTTGAAAATATAGTTCACAGCACTGTATTTTGAACAAAACACAGTAAATAAAATTGGTAACCAAAACACAAGCCCTGATGCTGCTCATAGCTTGGTGATGCTTGCAAGAGATGAGACGAGTATAATTGATAACGTGTGTGTGTATATATGCTATATTTACTGTATGGGATCAGAAAACAATGTTATTTATAAGCAGTAGCCACATGTACCCATAGGGTAACTATTTTTGTTTGTTGTGTCTAGGCTGAGAAGAGTTTAGAGCTGGCTCACTCATTGGTTAGGATTTCATTGTCGGGACAGAAGGTCACAGCAGTGTATGTTTATGTAGGAAGTGACCGATGAATTAACCAATCAGATTTTGATTTATAGTGGAAGGGACCAAAAATTTATCGGCCTTGGCCTTCTCGAAGGCCAATGCAAGCGTAACCGCTAATAAAGCGGTCAAGCCAGTGAGATTACTAAGATTTCTGTCTCCAAACTCTTCTTTCACGCACACTCACAACAGTATTTCTCACTCAGAATTAAGTATTCATTTCTCCATGTCATTTACTTAGTTACTTTTAAAATCAACAACTACTAATGCATCTCAAAAAATTAGAATACCATGAAAAAGTTCATTTTTTTTCATAATTTAATTCAAAAAGGTAAACTTTCATATATTCTATCTTCATTACATGGAAAGTGAAATATTTAAAGCCTTTTTTTGTTTTAATTTTGATGATTATGGCTTATAGCTCATGAAAATCAGAAATCCAGTATCTCAAATTATTAGAATATTTCCTAAAATCAATCAAAAAAAGGATTTACAATACAGAAATGTCCAACTTCTGAAAAGTATATTCATTTATACACTCAGTACTTGGTTGGGGCTCCTTTACCATGAATTACTGTATCAATGCGGTGCGGCATGGAGGTGATCAGTCTGTGGCACTGCTGAGGTGTTATTGAAGCCCAGGTTGCTTTGATAGTGGCCTTCAGCGTATCTTCCTCTTGACAATACCCCATAGATTCTCTATGGGGTTCAGGTCAGGCAAGTTGGCTGGCCAATCAAACACAGTAATATCATGGTCAGCAAACCATTTGGTAGTAGTTTTGGCACTGTGGGTAGGTGCTAAGTCCTGCTGGAAAAGGAAATCAGCATCCCCAAAAAGCTCGTCAGCAGATGCAAGCATGAAGTGCTCTAAAATCTCCTGGTAGATGGCTGTGTTGACTTTGGACTTGATGAAATACAGTGGACCAACACCAGCAGATGACATGGCACCCCAAATCATCACAGACTGTGGAAACTTCACACTGGGCTTCAAACACCTTGGATTCTGTGCCTCTCCATTCTTCCTCCAGACTCTAGAACCGTAATTTCCAAATTAAATGCAAAATGTACTTTCATCTGAAAAGAGGACTTTGGACCACTGAGCAACAGTCCATTTCTTTCTCTCCTTAGCCCAGATAAGACACTTCTGACATTGTCTCTGGCTCAGGAGTAGCTTGATATTAGGAATGTGAAAATTGTATCCTCTTTCTTGAAGATGTCTGTTCGCGATGGGTCTTGATACACAGACACCAGCCTCAGTCCACTCCTTGTGAAGCTCTCCCAAGTTCTTGAATCAACTTTTCTTGACAATCCTCTCAAGACTGCGGCCATCCCTATTGCTTGTGCACCTTTTCCAGCCACCCTTTTCAGCAATGACCTTTTGTGGCTTACCCTCCTTGTGGAGGGCATCAGTGATCATCTTCTGGACAACAGTCAAGTCAGCAGTCTTCCCCATGATTGTGGTTGTGTGTACTGAACTAGACCGAGAGATACACTGTGTTCATACTGTTTTACTCAAACTCGAAATGAAATATTCTAATATTTTGAGATGGTTTTTTTGTACTGTATGCCATACTGATTAAAATTGAAAAATGCTTGAAACATTTTAGTTTGTGTAATGAATCTATAATATATAACATTTTCACTTTCTTAAATAACTGATGGAAAATATTGAACTTTTTCACAATATTCTAATTTTTTGAGATGCACTACTATACACAATGGAGCGAGCTGGCAGCCTTCCACTAATCCCTTGCAAAATCTTTTGCCCTGTTGCTTTTTTGGTGTGTCTAGCTAAGTTTTGGCTGAGTTCAAGTCCCAGCTCTAATAGTAACGGTTCACCACTGAAATTCCTATAACTGGTGTGTGTGTGTGTGTGTGTGTGTAACTTTATCAAAACTAGAAAGATTTGTTAAGACCATGATGTTAATCAACCTTAAATATATTTAATTTATTTTGTGCTTTTGTTCTTTGGATACCATGTTTTGTAAGAGTAATTTAATTGTTTGGACACCTTTTTTGTGTGGTAGGTGATGACCCCTCAGCGGTTGGAGTTATTAAAAGCCCAGGTGCAGCAGGAGATGGAAGTTCCTATCATGGAGCGCTTTAGAAAGCTAGAGGAGGTAAGTTACCCTTCTCCTTCTCCTTGCTGGAGTCCTGGTAGGAAAGCTCTGCATTGCTCAAGCTCCTTTCACTGTCTAACTCCCTTCTGAAACACCTGAAGAAAGCACACTCGCAGAGCTAGAAAGGAAAAGAACTGGTGACCTGTAGCTCCTAAGTAGATATCACCTTAGAATGTATGATTCGTACGAGGTGAGAAGAAGAAAGAGAGTAGCCAGATGTACTTCAGCATTGTTTTTACTGTGTTGTACATTGTGGGATGCACACGAGGAGGTAACCAATTGTTTTATACCATCCCTAATGGTTAGAAATCAAGTCAAACTTACAGTAGTGTTTGTGAACCCTTTAGAATCTTCTATATTTCTGCATAAATATGACCTAAAACAACAGATTTTCACACAAGTCCTAAAAGTAGATAAAAACAACGCAGTTAAACAAATGAGACAAAACTATTATACTTGGTCATTTATTTATTGAGGAAAATAATCCAATATTACATATCTGTGAGTGGCAAAAGTATGTGAACCTCTAGGATTAGCAGTTAATTTGAAGGTGAAATTAGTCAGGTGTTTTCAATCAATAGGATGACAATCAGGTGTGAGCGGGCACCTTGTTTTATTTAAAGAACAGGGATCTATCAAAGTCTGAGCTTCACAACACATGTTTGTGGAAGTGTATCATGGCACGAACAAAGGAGATTTCTGAGGACCTCAGAAAAAGCGTTGTTGAGGCTCATCAGGCTGGAAAAGGTTACAAAACCATCTCTAAAGAGTTTGGACTCCACCAATCCACAGTCAGACAGATTGTGTACAAATGGAGGAAATTCAAGACCATTGTTACCCTCCCCAGGAGCGGTCGACCAACAAAGGTGGGGTTTACATTAGACCGTATCAGCGGATCATCAGATTAACGTTTTTAAAACGATTAGTGTGCACACAGCAACACCAATACACGATTTGCGTGCACACAGCAATACCAATACACGGATACGCTCGGCTCCGCAGGCATCCTGCGCTCCAAATCACTCCGCCCTGAACAGCGAGTGCCCTCTGGAGGGTGCGCACTCCGGCCCTGCGCAGCTCACAGAGCGTGCGAGTGTAGTGCACAAGCAGTGATTCGGGACTGAGCCGCTGTGTGTGTGATCCCAGTGCATATCACTTACCACTTGCAAGTGGAAGGATGGCAAGCCTAAAGACAATCATAACTACACAATGGGCAGTATTTGCATCAGTATTTGCAGTATTTTCATACTTTTATACTCTTTAATGAAAGGTGATACAAGGCGGAAGTTCGCGCCGTTTTTCAGCAGTCGCGTCACATGACCAACGCCAGCAAATCAGGAAGATGGATGTCACAGTGACGTTGTCCAATGACGACGCCAGCTAGAGCTCAGCACAGCGTATCCGCATATTCTCAATGTTTACCCAGCACCGGAGCTGAGACGATCTGGATTGAATACGTGGACCCTGGCGGATTCCCGTTTCCCGGTGTTTCCAGGCGTTTTAATGTAAACGGACAGTGCATCCGCAAAGAAAACGAGACAGATACGGTCTAATGTAAACTTGGCCAAAGATTACTCCCAAGAGCAAGGCGTGTAATAGTCGGTGAGGTCACAAGGGACCCCAGGGTAACTTCTAAGCAACTGAAGACCTCTCTCACATTGGCTAATGTTAATGTTCATGAGTCCACCATCAGGAGAACACTGAACAACAATGGTGTGCATGGCAGGGTTGCAAAGAGAAAGCCACTGCTCTCCAAAAAGAACATTGCTGCTCATCTGCAGTTTGCTAAAGATCATGTGGACAAGCCAGAAGGCTATTGGAAAAATGTTTTGTGGACGGATGAGACCAAAATAGAACTTTCCGTTTTAAATGAGAAGCGTTATGTTTGGCAAAAGGAAAACACTGCATTCCAGCATAAGAACCTTATCCCATCTGTGAAACATGGTGGTGGTAGTATCATGGTTTGGGCCTGTTTTGCTGCATCTGGGCCAGGACGGCTTGCCATCATTGATGAAACAATTAATTCTGAATTATACCAGCGAATTCTAAAGGAAAATGTCAGGACATCTGTCCATGAACTGAATCTCAAGAGAAGGTGGGTCATGCAGCAAGATAACGACCCTAAGCACACAAGTCGTTCTACCAAAGAATGGTTAAAGAAGAATAAAGTTAATGTTTTGGAATGGCCAAGTCAAAGTCCTGACCTTAATCCAATTGAAATGTTGTGGAAGGACCTGAAGCGAGCAGTTCATGTGAGGAAACCCACCAACATCCCAGAGTTGAAGCTGTTCTGTACGGAGGAACGGGCTAAAATTCCTCCAAGCCGGTGTGCAGGACTGATCAACAGTTACCGCAAACGTTTAGTTGCAGTTATTGCTGCACAAGGGGGTCACACCAGATACTGAAAGCAAAGGTTCACATACTTTTGCCACTCACAGATATGTAATACTGGATCATTTTCCTCAATAAATAAATGACCAAGTATAATATTTTTGTCTCATTTGTTTAACTGGGTTCTCTTTATCTACTTTTAGGACTTGTGTGAAAATCTGATGATGTTTTAGGCCATATTTATGCAGAAATATAGAAAATTCTAAAGGGTTCACAAACTTTCAAGCACCACTGTATGTACTGTATGTGTTTTTTTTTTTTTTTTTTTTAAATTTTATTTATTGATTTTTTTTTTTTTGGAAGAAACGAGAGTTTACGGTCAACTGAGTTTAAATAAGATTTTTAGCATGGTCAAAGATAAAGCAGCTGTGAATCTCCTAAAATCATATAAGCAGATGATGCATACTTGAGTGTAAATGGTGTAATGGTAGTCAGTATTGTGGCAGCTGTTTGCCCCACAGGACAAAGTCAGTGAGATCACAAAAGACTTCATCTGGAGTATAAAAGCACACCTGGTCAATATGCGGTACTGTTTTAAAATCTGAAATTATTTGTCTGCATTTTTCTCCGTGCGTACCAGGAAGCTGAGAAATACAGATCCGAATACAATAAGATGCGCTACGACTTCACCTTTCTCAAATCAGAGTTTGATCACCAGCGAGAGGAACACGAACGCATTTTGGAGGAGCAGCGAATACGTTACAGTGCTGATGTATGTCTTCTGTTAGAAAATCCATGCTTGCAGGCACTGAGCCTAGCACTGCAATTTAAAGGTATAAAGATACCTTAGATTTAATTGGATTTCATTTAATTCTGTTATTTCACATTATGTTCAGCTGGCTATTTTGGAGAAGGATAAGGAGAAGCTGAGTGCGCAGCTGCAGAGTGGAGACTGTGCAAGTGACAGGAAGCGTGTGGAAGCGCTGTTGAGGGAAAAGGTGCAACTGCATCAGCGGCTCTGCAACCTTGAGGCCGAGGTAGCTGAGCTCCGTGCGGAGAGGGACAGCACAGGAGCGCAGGCAGAAAACACGCAACGCATCCAGCTCCGCCAGCTGGCCGAGTCCCAGGCTGCACTCAAGACCCTGGAGGTAAGAGGACTTCTGGACTTCTAGGATTGCTTGTGTGTGGTTATGCATAGGGCTGTACCGTTCTATCTGTTTCCATATTGTTTGACATTATTATTGGCACCCTTCATAAACATTTGCAAAAATAAATATTTAAGTTATTCCACAAAATCGAGTCATACGTGAGCTGATAGCCGCTGAGTCAAATATAAGCCGTGCACGATGAGATTGAGTGGAATAACTGTTTTATTCTATACACATTCACTGGATTTTGCAAAACGGAGCATTTTTATTTTTGGCAAATTCAATAAATAAACACTTTTATACAAAACGTCCGACAAAATAATTTCCACTTAGAATGTAAATGAACCGGCGAGTGGCCTAGTGGTTAGCATGTCCGACTCTCGATCGGAAGATCGCGAGTTCTACTCACGGTCAGGTCATACCAAAGACCATCATAAAAATGGCGCCTACTGCCATCTGGCAAGGCACGCTGCAATACAGATGCGAGTGGAGAGTCAAACTCTCGCGGTTACTAGAGGACCAGCCCTCCACTGTAACCCTAGCTATGTAATAGGCGAGAGACCGAGGGCTGTGGAAACGGGGATTGGTGCTGCCCTATGCGCCACGTGGCGTGGGAAGGACTTTGATTGATTTGAGACTCTTAACAAACCAGAGAATTTATGGTAGCAATTTGTTAAAAAATGCTATAATAATTATTGGAAAAAAGATCTTTTTTTTTTCCCATATTTTGTTCCTTTTTTTTTTTTATTTTTTGGGGTTTTGTTTTCAAGTAGAGTTTCAAGAGGGTATGTGTGTGTGTGTGTGTGTGTGTGTGTGTTCGCTGCTTCAGATGGGTTAAATGCAGAGGTTAAATTTCATGGTGTGCTTAAGTCCGTGCTTGGTTTCTTGAGTACCATCGAGAACATTTTGTGAAAACCAGACATTTTAATTAATTGGCATTAATTAAAGAATATCACAAGCAAAGAAAGTGGGCCAACACAAACTCGTACATTTAAGATAATAAAGTCATCATTGAATTATGACAGAAGAAATGGTGACATAAATTGAGGATGGGCCGGACTGTTTGCGAAGAGCCGTAAGCTGTAAACAAATGCCTCACCTAATGGAAGATTTTGTTTATTTTTATTGGTAGAAGGGAGTTAAAATAACTTCTACTCCTGCCAGTCAGACTTTACCCTGATCGTTCATTTGCATTTGTGCAGTTGAACTTTTGTGGAGTTTTGTGGTTGTAACTAAATACAAATAAGCTGGGTCAGGGTTGTGCTTTGCATAGTATGTAAATATAATCAACATAATCACTTTGTTACTGATGCAGTCGGAGAAGCAGTCTGTGTGCATGCAGTTAGATCGAGTGGAGAAGGAGCTGCATTTGAGCCGTGAGCAGAATGCTGTGCTCACTGGCAAACTGCACAAGGCTGAGAGGGAAATAAATGCCCTCAAAAGTCAGGTCAGTTCACCCTGCATGCTCAAAGATCTACATTCTCTGTAGTTTTTATACTTTTTCACATATTTTATGCTTGGCATAAGCATGTTTGCCATTCTGTTTTTATATATTTACTTTGTAACACACATGAAACAGGTTGAAGAAATTAAACACGCCCATATGTTGGAACTGGCTAATGGGAAGATGGAGTTTGTGAAAGCCAGAGGAGAAGTGGAAAGGGAGCGAGACAAACTGCAAACCCAAGTAGAGGGTAGGTTTCTACATTTGTTACCCTTCCCATTTCATGTTGTGCCTCAGATTCTTCCATTATTTCTAGACTTTTAATAAAGAATAGAATAGAGAAGAAAATAATGAAAAAATGTATTTTCCCTCGGAAGAAACGATTTCATCTTCTCCGTTTCAGGTCTGCAATCTGATCTTGAAGTTTTGACGGCAGCGGTTGAGAGAAACAAAGAGTTGTTGTCGGAAAAAGAGCAGGAAATGGTGCATAGGATACAGGCAGCTAGAAAAGAAGAGATGCAAAAAATTGCTGTACTTCAGGAAGAGAAGTGTGTTTTCCTTTCACGTCCTGAAGCTCTTGTTTCCATTCAGAATTTCCATTTATTGTTTTTATTTCAAAAAGTTTGCTGATATTTTGCTGTGGTTTTATTTTTTTGTGCGCGCATGCGTGCGTACATCAGGTTGGAACTGGAGAATCGTCTCTCTGAGCTGGAGCAGCTGAGGACTCTACAGGAAGCAACAAGAACCTCCAAGAACGAAGAATCTGAAGAACGTCTCCGTGCTGCTTGGCTTGGGGAGGAGACTGCACGTAAAGAGCTGCAGAATATCAAGTATTCACATTTCAGTTATGCTCGTTTCTATAGTTTCAGGAAGCAGCTTTGTATTTCAGCCCTGAGGCTGTCCAAAAAAGATTCTCTCCCGGTCTTGTTGTGAAACTGATTTATGGGATTTCAGTCTTTTTCACCCCACTTCCATTCTGGCTGCATTATGGCTCACTTCCAATCGCAACATATTCCTATTTACAAACCCCATTTCCAGAAAAGTTGGGATGTTTTCCGAAATGCAAAATAAAAACAAAGATCTGTGATTTTTGTTCATTTACATGAACCTTTATTTAACTGACAAAAGTACAAAGAAAATATATTCAATAGTTTTACTGACCAACTTAATTGTATTTTGTAAATATAAACAAAGTTTAAAATTTGATCCCTGCAAAACACTCAAAAAAAAAAAAAGTTGGGACAGAGGCATTATTACCATTGTGTTACATCGCCTTTCCTTTTAATAACATTTTTAATCATATGGGATCTGAGGATACTAATTGTTGCAGTTTTGCAAGTGGAATTTTTGTCCATTCTTGCTTGATACAAGACTTCAGCTGTCTGTGGTCACTGTTGTCTGATTCTCCTCTTCATCATATATTCTCAGATCTAGACTGGCAGCAGGCCAGTCAAGCACATGCGCTCAGAGTCTATGAAGCCACGCTATTGTAGCCCATGCAGAATGAGGCCTGGCATTGTCCTGCTGAAATAAGCATGGACTTCCTGGGAAGAGACATCACCTTGATGGCAACATATCTCTCTCTAAAATCCCAATATACACCTCTGTGTCAATGGTACCTTCACACACATGCTGTGAGCACTGATGCCCCATACCATCACAGATGCTGGCTTTTACACCTTTCTCTGATAACAAACTGGATGGTCGTGTTCACCTTTTGGCACTGAGAACTCCAGTGTCAGGTTTTCCCAAAAACAAGCTGAAATGTGGATTCATCCGACCACAGCACACGTTTCCACTGTCGTTCTGTCCATCTGAGAGGAGCTCAGGCCCAGAGAAAGCGGCAGCATTTTTGCATAGAATTAATGAATGGTTTCCTCCTTGCATAATACAGTTTCAGATTACATTTCTGGATGCAGCAGTGGACTGTGTTTTCTGAAGTACTCCTGAGCTGATGTGGTGATGTGTCACTTTAGCATGACAGTTTCTCAGGCAGTGCTGCCTGAGGGCTCGAAGGTCATGCACATTCAACAGTGGTTTCTGACCTTGCCCTTTTATGCACTGAGATGTCTCTGAATTTCCTGAATCTTTTCACAATACAGGTAGTCGTTTGGTTACGACTGACCGGTCGTAAACCGATCTGGTCGTAAGTCGGCCTATGTTAAATGAACGTAAGTATATTGTGATGTGTAATGATATTGTAATCATCTTAAAGTCTTATTTTATCAACATTTTCTTATTTCATTACCTTGACTCATTATTTGGTTTAAGTCAAACACTGCATACTACACTGTGTACAGTACAATTCGTTTAATATGTGCAAAACAAAAAATACGAAATACAGGTGTGAAAAATAGAAAACATTTTAGTTTGAAACATACCAAAATACAAATATAAAACATAGCAAAGTACAAAATTTAGTGACCACTGGCATCACTGGTGCTTGGCTGTGGGTCGTCTACATCATCAGCTGTTGCAGCGCTCGGGCTGGTGGGAGCATTTGCTCATTTCATAAACCAGGAGCTGGGGCGGAAACTGTATGATGGAGTGTGCGAGGGAGCGCGAGAGAGACTACGCATGTGCCTGGAGTTGGGGCGGAAACTGTTGTACACGGCGAGAGGCGCTGCCGGGAGCTGGGGCGGAAACTGTCGTACGCTCAGCTAGCTCAGCTGGGAAACACTTGCCAGTCATAACCAGACGGTCGTAAAGTCGATCGGTCGTAAGTCGACGACTACCTGTATTATGTACTGTAGATTTTTGAGACCTAAATTCTCTGCAGTCTTGGTTTGAGAAATGTTCTTTTTTGAATCGACTAACAATTCTCTCATGAATTTTGGCACAAAGGAGTGAGCCATGACCCATCCTTGCTTGCAAAGCTTGAGCCTTTGGTGCATGCTCCTTTTATACCCAATCATGATACCCTTACCTGTTACCAATTAACCTGCTTATTGTGGAATCTTCCAAAATGGTGTTACTTGAAAATCCTAGAAACTTTTCAGTTTTATTTTGCCTCTGTCCCAACTTTTTTTGTGTGTTACAGGCATCACATTCTAACTTCATTTATATTTCCAAAATACAATTAAGTTGATCAGTAAAACTATTGAAAATCTTTTCTTTGTCTTTTTGTCAGTTAAATATTCATTCATGTTAATTGACAAATCACAGATTTTTATTTTTATTGCATTTTGGAAAATATCCCGGATTTTCTGGAAATGGGGTTTGTATTTTCCTTATATTTCAGTTCAAGGGAGTTTGTTAGTGTTCAATTGGCACCAGTCTGTGCATGGCACTCCACTGAACTTTTCTGTTGAAGTCTGCAAATATAGTCAGCTATAATAAGTTTTATTAGGGTGTAATGGTAGGGTGGCTCATATTGCTCAGTATGAGGTTCTTGATTCAATATGTCTGCATATTGAACAACACGTTCAATAGACTGCATAACAAAGTAGGCTGTTCATCATAAAATACGGATTATGTTAGTTGTAATAAAAATTTAAACTTAATCAAGCCCACACATCGTCCTCTGAAAAACTAACATCTTTTAGGAATCAGGATTAAAAAGAAATAGGCTTTTAAGAATGTAACATGCTAGCATTATTAGCTTGAGAAAACCAAATCTTTAAGGCCTGGGGGAAGAAAGCATTTCACCTTCTTAGTATGTTACAGAGCTGACAGCTGGTATAATGTGGACTGAAACACTGCAGTGTACAGAATCTGGCAAAAAACTTGGGACGCTGTGGAAACTGTAAATAAAAACAATGTGATTAATTTTCAGATCATGCAAACCCTATATTTCATTGAAAATAGTACAAAGACAACATATCAAATGTTGAAACTGAGAAATTTTATTGTTTTTTGAGGAAATGTATGCTCATTTTGAATTTAATGTCAGCAATACGTTTCAAAGTTGGGACAGGGGCATGTTCACCAATGTGTTGCATCACCTCTACTTTTAACAACACACTGTAAACATTTGGGAACTGAGGAGACCAATTGCTGTAGTTTTGAAAGAGAAATGTTGTCCCATTCTTGCCTGATATACAGTTTCAGTTGCTCGACAGTTCGGGGTCTCCTTTGTCGTATTTTGCACTTCATAATGTGCCAAATGTTTTAAATGGGAGACAGGTCTGGGCTGCAGGCGGGCCAGTTTAGCACCTGAACACTCTTACTACAAAGCCATGCAGTTTTAATATGTGCAGAAAGCGGTTTGGCATTGTCCTGCTGAAAGAAGGAAGGCCTTCCCTGAAAAAGATTTTGTCTGGATGGCAGCATATTGCTCTGAAACGTGTATATATATTATTCAGCATTAATGATGCCTTCCCAGATGTACAAGCTACCCATGTCATGTGCACTAATGCACCCTCATACAATCACAGATGCTGCTTTTGAACTGTGCGCTGATAACAAGCCAGATGGTCTCCTTTCCTCTTTAGCCTGGAGGACGTGGTGTCCATGATTTCTGAAAAGAATTTCTACTTTTAATTTGTCAGACCTCGGGACAATTTTCCACTTCACCTCAGTCCATCATAAAAGAGCTCGGGCCCAGAGAAGGTGGCGGTGTTTCTGGATATTGTTTATATCTGGTTTTAACTTGCATTTGTGGCTGCAGTAATGAACTGTTTTCACAGACGATGGTTTTCTGAAGTGTTCCTGAGCCCATACAGTGATTTTCCACTACAGACACATGTCTGCTTTTAACGTAGTGTCGCCTGAGGGCCTGAAGATCACAGGCATCCAGTGTCAGTTTTCAGCCTTGTCTCTTGCATACAGAGATTTCTCCAGAGTCTCTGAATCTTTTAATGATATTATGTACCATAGATGACGTGATCCCCCAAGTTCTTTGCAAGTTTACGTTAAGGAACGTTATTCTTAAATTGTTGCACTGTTTGCCCACGCAGTCTTTCACAGAGCAGTGAACCCCTCCCCATCTTTATTTTTGAGAGACTCAGCCTCTCTGATACCCAATCATGTTCGTGACCTGTTGCCAATTAACCAAAGTAGTGGGGGTTTTTTTTAAGCATTACACAACTTTTTCAGTCTTTTGTTGCCCCTGCCCCAATTTTTCTGAAATGTGTTGCTGACATCAAATTCAAAGTGAGCATAGATTTTTCAAAAAACAATAACATTTCTCAGTTTCAACATCTGATGTGTTGTCCTTGTACTATGTTCAGTGAAATATAGGATTTCCATGACTTTGCAAATCTTCACATTCTGTTTTTATGTTTTACACAGTGTCCCAGCTTTTTTGGAATTGGGGTTGCAAGTACAGTACAGAGATGCCAATACCCTATACACGTCCACATATTTGCCAACATGACCCATGTCGGTCTCTAAAACTAAACAAACCACAAAGCAAACGCACATAATTTTAATGGTTTAATCAGATGAAAATAAAAATATAAGACACATTTGTGTAATTTTTCTTATTTTTGTTGTATCATGTTAATACACCACCAGATCATGCTGTATTGAAGTTGAATTTTGTGTGTTGCATAAATAGATTAATCCATAATGTATGTATATTTGTGTATTAACTGTTGGTTATCTAATAGTTGTTTGTGTCTTGTATGTCTCAGAACTAAACTGCAGCAGCAGGCACAGCAGTTAGAAGAGCTGGAGAGACAAAAGGCAGAGAACACGGAGTTGAAAAGAGTATGTACCAAACCCATCCATGGCTGGAGTCGGTAACAAACAGATGCCTAATATTTAGGAATGTTCTAAGAAATATTTATGATTTATGTATTGTTTGCCTGCTTTCTAATTGCATGTTTTTTTTTTTTTTTAAATTTCTCAGCACAATGCAGAGCTGAATGTGCAAATCAGCACTCTTTCATATTCAGAGCGTGAGCTGATGGATGCCAATGGAAGGCTGAGGGAGAGTCTGGAAAGAGTGAGAGAAGAGTTACGAAGTGCTCACACACAAATGGAAAAGAGTCAGCAGGAAGCTGAAAGGTACAAAAAGAAAACGAGGGCTGTTCAGACACGATACAACCATATACAGATGTTTGGGGTTGCATTTAACAGGCATCAAGTAATGCACGGTGTTCAAACATATGCACTGCAGTCTCAAATAAACTCTATGGTGGGGTTTACATTAGACCGTATCAGCGGATCATCAGATTAACGTTTTTAAAAACGATTAGCGTGCACACAGCAACGCCAATACACGATTCGCGTGCACACAGCAACGCCAATACACGGATACGCTAATCACATGACTAATTCGGCACGCAAGTTGAAATGTGTCAGTGCGGCTCATTGCTTCCTCCTCAGCGGCTGCGCTCCAAATCACTCCGCCCTGAACAGCGAGTGCCCTCTGGAGGGTGCGCACTCCGGCCCTGCGCAGCTCACAGAGCGCGCGAGTGTAGTGCACGAGCAGTGATTCGGGACTGAGCCGCTGTGCGCAAGTCACTTACCACTTGCAAGTGGAAGGATGGCAAGCCTAAAGCCCATCATAACTACACAATGGGCAGTATTTGCATCAGTATTTGCAGTATTTTCATACTTTTATACTCTTTAATGAAAGGTGATACAAGGCGGAAGTCCGCGCCGTTTTTCAGCAGTCGCGTCACATGACCAACGCCAGCGAATCAGGAAGGTGGATGTCACAGTGACGTTGTCCAATGACGACGCCAGCTAGAGCTCAGCACAGCGTATCCGCGTATTCTCAATGTTTACACAGCACCGGAGCTGACACGATCTGGATTGAATACGTGGACGCTGGCGGATTCCCGTTTCCCGGCGTTTCCAGGCGTTTTAATGTAAACGGACAGTGCATCCGCGAAGAAAACGAGACAGATACGGTCTAATGTAAACTTGGCCTAAGAATCCTTGGCACCCTTCATGCGGTGCAGCCATTGAAGCAGGGCGTGATTGGAACACAGCCTGAAAAGGCGTCACAGCAGGTAGTATTGGAGAGTGAGGACTGCCCACTTGATGGCCAGACACTCCTTGTCTATTATGTAGTGAAAATTCATTATGTCTGATAATTATAACTATTCTTTTAAGTTCGTTTCTTAAGACACGTATTTTTAAGTATGTTACCTCGCTTGTTGACAGTTTCGGCGAACACTTCCGCCTTCTTCAAAACAGTCACCAGATGTCGAGTGGTGATGTGCCTTATCAGCTGATGTTACTCTATGGAGGCGTTAAGGCACGTCACCACTCGACATCTGGTGACTGTTTTGAAGAAGGCGGAAGTGTTCGCCGAAACTGTCAACAAGCGAGGTAACATACTTAAAAATACGTGTCTTAAGAAACGAACTTAAAAGAATAGTTATAATTATCAGACATAATGAATTTTCACTACATATTAAAAATAAGTTATGGAGAAGATTGTGCCAAAGAGGTACGCTGCCTGGAAAAACTAAAGAAAAAACTGGCGCGACAAAGAAACCATCTCCGCTTCAATCTCCGCTGCCGGGACGAAGGCGTCATTCCAACAAGCCTCTACATAAAAAATCCAATACCAACAAAAAACGTGGAAAGGACCATCGAAAGAGCGCGAATGACTCTGGTAAGAGAAAGAATCAGATGCACGACAAACAAAATCAACAATTTAAATACAGAAATAACACAAAGAACACAAGATTTCAAACTCCGGTTCAAACTCAGCAGTGACATGGAAAAAAGTATGGAAGAACATCTAAATGCAATACAAGAACAAGAATTCTCAAAAACAAAAACACGCCATATTAAAAAACTAAATAGGCTTATCAAAAAGAAACAAAATAAATGCAAGGACAAACAAATAAATGAAAAATGGATATGCAACCTGTCTAAACACACACTAACAACAGCAGAACGCACTATACTCTCACGGGGACTAAACTATGCCATCACACCAAATAAAATCCCAAATGAAGAATTCATACTGGCTACGGAACTAGCATGCAACATGTTACAGGACCAAGGACAGAAGGCCGCATTAAGGAACGAAATAGCAGGCATCCTCACCTCAGCTAAACCACCACCCAGAAACACAACTAAACAGGAAATGGAAGCCATCAGAACACTCACAAAGAACAAGAAAATAACAATACTACCGGCTGATAAAGGGAGGACCACGGTTATCATGGACACTAATCAATATGAAAAACAAATGAATGAAATGCTCACGGACCCAAACACGTATGAAATACTCAAAAAAGACCCGATGGAGGAAAAGAAAAAAAGACTAAAACTATTACTCAAACCGTTAATGGATGACAACAAAATTGATAAACAAACATACAACCACCTCATCCCCACAGCAGACATCACCCCCCGGATATACGGCACACCGAAAATTCATAAACCCGGAGCACCACTAAGACCCATAGTAGACAGTATAGGATCAGTTACCTACAACCTTTCCAAGACACTGGCAGACATAATTAAACCACTCCTCGGACTCACGGAATACCACTGCAAAAACTCAAAACAACTGGCGAAAGAACTAAAGGAAATCAAGATAAAAAAGGATGAAATCTTTGTATCACATGACGTCATATCCCTCTTTACAAAAACACCGGTCACAAACACTCAACATAGTAGAAAACCGGTTAAAAGCAGACAGAACCCTGAAAAAACGTACAAAACTTACAGCACAGGACATAACAAAACTATTACATTTTATTTCCACGTCCACATATTTCCAATACAGAGGTACAATCTACAGACAAAAAGAGGGATTTGCAATGGGGGACCCGCTATCTGCCACTCTATGCAACTTTTTTATGGAGGATCTGGAAACCCGAGCCATAGAAACAGCACCGAATGACTGCAAACCTATCTTCTGGAAAAGATATGTTGATGACATTCTTGAAATAACCAAAACAGGTCACACACAACAATTCACCGATCATTTAAACTCCATAGACAAGACAGGCAACATCAAATTCACACACGAAGAGGGAACGGACAAGACAATAGCATTTCTGGACCTAAAAATACACCACACAGAAGAAGGAAACATCAGAATTACAACATACAGAAAACCTACACATACCGACCAATATCTTCTCTGGACATCTGAACATCCCATCGCACACAAAATGTCAGTAATCAGAACACTATACGACCGAGCACAGAGCATCACGGAGGAGAAAGACAGACAGGAGGAGGAACAACACATCCAACAGGCATTAAAAAACTGCCAATATCCACCGTGGGCAATTCGGAAAGGAAAATCACAGACACAAAAAAAGGAAAGAAACAAACAAACAAGAAAAAACACAGAAAAAACAAACCGAGGCTTTGTCACATTACCATACATAAAAGGAGTTACAGAACGCATCCAACGATCCATGAGGAAATACCACATCAACACCCCGGTCAAACCATACAAGAACCTCTGACAGCTGCTAGTTCACCCCAAAGATAAAATACAACTGGACAATAAATGCAACGTCATCTATGAAATCCCTTGCCGTTCATGCAATAAAGTCTATATTGGTGAAACGGGCAGATGCTTCCACACTCGCAGGAAAGAACACCAATTAGAATGTGAAAAAGAAACAACAAAAAGACTCAAGATCCGAAAAAGAAAAAGCAAACCAAGAAAACTTAAAATCAGCCATTTCAGACCACTGCAAACGACAAAATCATATTATGAATTGGGAAGAGGCCAGAGTCATTCGCGCTGAAGAGAATAGATATCAGCGTTGGATTTTGGAGGCAGTGGAGATACGTAAGCGGGCGCAGAGGACCATGAACCGGGATGAGGGAGCGTACGCGCTGTCACACACCTGGAGCGCAGTCCTGGGCCAGTGACCTGACAGCAGGAGGCGTGGACTACCTGTCAAATTGGGCGGGACGTTCACGCCTCCATAGAGTAACATCAGCTGATAAGGCACGTCACCACTCGACATCTGGTGACTGTTTTGAAGAAGGCGGAAGTGTTCGCCGAAACTGTCAACAAGCGAGGTAACATACTTAAAAATATGTGTCTTAAGAAACGAACTTAAAAGAATAACTCCTTGTCTATTGTGCTGAACTTCATTTCTCACACGGAGAGCTTGTGGCTGATGCACAGCACAGGACACTCCTCCCCCTCTAGCACCTGGGACAAAATGGCCCCCAGCCCTCTGTCTGGCATGCCAGTCTGCAGCACAAAAGGGAGAGAAAAGTCAAGTGAATGCAACAGCAGGCCCCATGCACAAAGCCACTTTTAAATGGGTAAAATCCCATTCACGTGGCTATGTTCAAGGGGACCTGATTTGGTGCCCCCTTATTAGTGAGGTCAGTCAGTGGGCTGGTTACACCTGAAAAATTAGATACGGCCTTCTGTAATAGCCAGCCAGACCCAGGAACTCCCAGAAGTGCTGCCATATGGTCTTACGCCATGCCAGACTGCCTCTTCCGTCAATGCCAGACAATGGCACTAGACCCACGCTGCTGCTCCTTCCGGTAGCCGTACGACAAACTGCTCCAGTACCACTGCTTCGATGATATCATTGGTGTTGCATTCTTCTCCCAGCAGGCATGTCTGAGCTGTTGTGAAAAGGCAAATGGGTGAGCAAGTTCGATGCTGTCCAGGGTGCGACTGACTTGTTGCATGCAACATAGCTCACTTCAGGTCTGGATACTCAAACAGGTTGACTGCTGGGAACTCTTGGGCTGCAAGCTGGGCTTCGCCCGACAGGACCGGCAATTGGAGCTTTTCACTGACGTCACAGATTTTTGTTTATCACACAGCGTCTGCCATATTGCCGGGCAAACAAAGAAACCTAGCCCCAACAGTTGACAATGAAAATCGAGACAACTGCAGTCCGTGCAATCTCTCTGAAACTATTAAAAACTTCTACCAGTATACCATCCAAAAGCTGAAACATGCAGGCATCACAGATCCATATAATTTACCCAGATTTGGGACACTACAATATCCTGTACTATTTAGTATTTGGGACTTTTAAATACACCGGAGATGCTAAAGGTATACGAAAGTACAGATGCCGATCAATATTTTGAGGCAGGTTTTGTGCACACTGGAATGTTATGGGAAATTCCTGATAAAGAAAAATATCTACAAAGGTAAGCTCAGACATGGACTCCTAATAGTAATAAACAAGCCAGGGCCTAGATCTAGCATATTTTATAGTGTTAGCCCAGTCTACATCATCAGTACCTAATGAACATGCTGCAAGTCTAGCCAAGCATCGTTTCTAATAATAATTTAAAGCCCACATCTCAATATACAGGCGGCACGGTGGTGTAGTGGTTAGCGCTGTCGCCTCACAGCAAGAAGGTCCTGGGTTCGAGCCCCGGGGCTGGCGAGGGCCTTTCTGTGTGGAGTTTGCATGTTCTCCCCGTGTCCGCGTGGGTTTCTTCCGGGTGCTCCGGTTTCCCCCACAGTCCAAAGACATGCAGGTTAGGTTGACTGGTGACTCTAAATTGAGCGTAGGTGTGAATGTGAGTGTGAATGGTTGTCTGTGTCTATGTGTCAGCCCTGTGATGACCTGGCGACTTGTCCAGGGTGTACCCCGCCTTTCGCCCGTAGTCAGCTGGGATAGGCTCCAGCTTGCCTGCGACCCTGTAGAAGGATAAAGCGGCTAGAGATAATGAGATGAGATGAGATCTCAATATACATTTTAACATAACACAGAGCTTTCATACTAACCTGATATAAAATGTTCTCACACATGGGAATGTTTTTTCTTCCTGTTTAATTGCAGCTTGCCATTTTTCTCACCTTTCTGGGTTCGCAAGGAAGCAGTGAAAAGTTAAACCAGGCTTATTTCCATGTCTGTTATTACATCCAAAAGCACTACAGCTCTCTGGCATTGTTCTTTTACCTGTAACTTCTACAAGTTTATTTGTAGATGTTTACTGAATTGGGCTTACAATCATTTGCGTACAATTGTGCCAGTCATTGTCAAACACAAAGCTTGCCTGGCAACATGGCCAGATAAACAAATCCGCAGTTCCGATGATATCATGTGAAAAGCCCTTATAGGTGGACCGCTCACTCTGAGGTTGGCCATGCGCATGTTTCGGTGGCATGCTCAAACTGCTCCATGAATGCCTCAGGGTCATCCTGCAAACCCATCTTGACAAGGGATGGAGCTGCAGTATTCACGGGAGTGGTTGCTGGAGTACCCATCGGTTGGACCAGGCTTCAGATCCACCTGCCAGTCCTCTGCCTAGGCCTGGAGCTGAGCCTGGAAGTGCTGCTCCTGCTCTATGCACAGCACAGTGAGGGCCTGATGTTGGGCTTGGTGGATGATGATGAGGGTTTGGAGGATCTCAGTGACTGGCATGAACTCCATGACCAGTGCTTTTTCCTCAATTCCCAGGTTTCTGCACTAGTGTAACACTCCCAAGGCTCTTCGGAAATGAGGAAACGGGAGACAGGCTTGTGAAAATTCAAGGTGTGTTATTCTTGCTTAGTTCAGCTTCAGTGATTTTATTGCACTCTGCACATGTGCACACATGGCCCTGGGCTGCTCAGCTCTCTCCCTCTGATTACTGGCTTCTCTATGCCAATACACACGAAGGACATGTGTTAATAAACTATTGGCAGTCCGACACCGGTAAGACTCATCACGTGTAACCTGCAGATTCTCTCTGCCTCCTCTCCATCCACAGCTGACACTCGACCATGCCCTTGCTGCCACAGGATTCTACATGGAGCCCTTTGAAAAAAATGATGGTGGGGTACAACATGGAACCTTTTTTCAGAGACACAACCACATATTTCCAAACGTCTGCTCATGCTGCATTACAGGATAGTGTAATGCACTCAGAGGAAAATGCTATCTGCTCTCTTCTGCATGCACCACAGACTCCCACAAATGGCTAGCGTTGCTGAGATTGATGGGGAACAAAACAAGAATGCCACTCTCACCTGGAAAGCACAGCCAGTTTTGCTGTCTTTGACTGTCACAGACGGCTGTAGCATCATTTTTATAATGTTTTAAGTAAATATTTATTCCCTATATACTGGAGGAATATAAATATTCAACCATGAAAAATGTAAATATAATTTAATGCGTCATGGCATGAGAGTTCTAAGGTCGAGAGCATGAAGAATTACCCCCCCCCCCCCCCCCCCCACACACACACATCCTGCTGCATTTCTTTAAATATATTTTTTTCATTTTTGTCTCTTGTTCTTTTATCAACTTGCACTCCCTCTTGTCCTCTGGAAACTTCAGATGTGGTGTGTTCCCTCCCCTTCTTCTTCTCAGTTAATTGTTGCAGTCCTATTGTTTTGCCCCCTAGTGGAATAACAGATTCTAGCTGTTTGGATTTTGGATCTTTCAATTCATTTATAGTTCACAAGACAAATTTAGTGTAATTTAATTTGTTTTAGGTTCAGAAATTAATTTGACAGCAGGATTAAAAATTGACTATATACTGAAATAGTGTGAACATTACTTCTCTCTCTCTCTCTCTCTCTCTCTCTCTCTCTCTCTCTGTGTGTCTCTCTCAGCCAAGTCCCTAATCCATCACAGCTGTCCTCCTATCTGTTGCAGGCTGGAAGAGGAGAGATGTGTGGAATGGTTGGAAGAGAAACATAAACTTCAGGAAAGGGAGGCAGAGCTACAGGAGAAATGCAGCCAAGCCAAACAACGCATGCAAAAAGCTGCACTTGCACAAAAAAAGGTAATTATCTTTTCTTTTTTTTGTTGCATTTTCCCCCCACTCTCCACCAGGGGTCTGAAGGGCCATATTGAACCTGATATTATTATTATTATTATTATTATTATTATTATTATTATTATTATTATTATAGGTTGGTGGCACAGTGGTGTAGTGGTTAGCACTGTTGCCTCACAGCAAGAAGGTTCTGGGTTCAAGCCCAGTGGCCACGGGGGCCTTTCTGTGTGGAG
The DNA here is from genome assembly GCF_027579695.1 of Neoarius graeffei. Classification (NCBI taxonomy): domain Eukaryota; kingdom Metazoa; phylum Chordata; class Actinopteri; order Siluriformes; family Ariidae; genus Neoarius; species Neoarius graeffei. The sequence continues at coordinate 42,864,631 of NC_083570.1, forward strand.
TTTGCATGAGTGTTTTTCTTTTTTCCTTTCTTTCTCTTTTTATTTAGTAAAATAAAAAAAAAAAAACATAAAATAAAAGTAAGCAATATAGTGCAGGGAGAGGCAGAAAGCCCAACAGGCTTATTTGAAGCCTCCACCATAAGAAAATCTCATAACACTGCTAAAAATACAGATAAACTTCATAATAGTAATGGCAAACCATTAGTCACAAAAAATAATTACAAAAAAGAACATGCATGTATGCATAAACTATCTATCTTAAATAAATAAATATTTTAAATTACAAAACAGCAATTAAATGATCTTTTAAACATCTCTTGAAACCTTTTATAGAGGAACAGGTTTTTTTTTTTTTGCCAAATGGCAAATGCTGTTCCATAACTTGACACCCCCAAATCTTATAGAAAATTGTCCTCTGCTGGTTAGAAATTTAGGCGGATGGAAATCTGCAGACTGCCGAGCTAAATAAGAATGAACCTGTGAATTAACTTAAATGGCTCTTAAACTGTTCAGGAACATTCCCTTTGCTCGAATGAATCACATAAATAAAAACACATATTTGGAAAATATTAATATAAATCGTAAGAACGTGCAGTTTTTTAAATAAGGGATTAGATGCAACATATGATTCAGATCGGCTTACGATTCTAACAAAACGTTTCTGGAGGACCAGAATTTTGTGAAGGGTAATAGGAAAAGTACTTGCCCAGACTATTCAAAGATTCTTTGTCAATTCACTATATGTCCATGACACATAGGAGAATCGAAATGCCGCTTCTCTCTCACCTTACTTGTAAAAAACAGATAAAGATTACACACAAACCAAAAAAAAACCCCAATAGATATATAGATAATATAGATTTAAAAAATTAAAACAATATATATAAATATAGATAATATAGATAAATACACTCTAAAATCAAACAATGTACAAAATAGCAGTAGTGCAATACAGTACAATAACGGAGAAGGTGCTAGAAGAGCAGCTTATGAAATGAGCAATAGCAGCAGATACAGCAGTAATGCTCATGTTTCTGGTGTGATGTGCAAACGGATGAGGTAGTTTTCTTGTGTGAATGAATGAGTTACAGACCGGGGGTAGGTAGTGGACAGAGTTCAGCATCCCGACAGCCTGGTGGATGAAGCTGTTTAGCAGTCTTGTGGAGCGGGCCCGGAGGCTCCGGTATCTTTTCCCTGAGGGCAGGAGGTTGAAGAGCAAGTGTGAAGGGTGGGAGGTGTCACCAGCGATGCTGATGGCTCTGCGGGTGAGACGGGAGTGATAGATGTCCGTAAGGGAGGGCTGAGGGGTACTGATCATCTTGCTGGCTATGTTCACTATGCGTTGCAGAGTCTTCTGGCAGGAGGCACTGCAGCCTCCGTACCACGCAGTGATGCAGCCAGTGAGGACACTCTCAATGGTGCCCCTGTAGAATGAGCACATGATGGGGGGTGGGACTCATGCACTCCTCAGTTTGCGGAGGAAGTAGAGGCAAGTTTGAGCCTTCTTGGCCAGCAATGTGATGTTGTTGGACCAGGAGAAGTCCTCAGCAATGTGCACCCCTAGGAATTTGGTGCTGCTCACCCTCTCCACTGCAGCACCATCGATGGTCAGAGGGGGATGCTGTGAGTGACCTCTCTTGAAGTCGACTACAATCTCTTTGGTCTTCTCCACGTTCAGGAAGAGATTGTTGTCTTTACTCCACACGACCAATTGGCTCACCTCATTCCTGTAGTTGGCTTCATCATTGTTAGTGATGAGGCCCACCACAGTTGTGTCATCTGCAAACTTGATGATGTGGTTGGTGCTGTAGTTTGGTACACAGTCATGGGTCAGCAGGGTGAAGAGCAGCGGGCTGAGCACACACCCTTGTGGGGCCCCTATGCTCAGCATGATGGTCCTGGAGGTGTTATTGCCGACCCGAACGTTCTGTGGCCTCCCTGTAAGAAAGTCCAGCACCCAGTTACAAAGAGAGGTGTTGAGTCCCAAATGTCCGGGTTTTTGTATTAGGTGTTGGGGAATGATTGTGTTGAATGCCGAGCTGTAATCCAAGAACAGCATTCGCATATAGGTGTTCTTTGAGTCCAGGTGAGTGAGGGCTGGGTGTAGAGCACTGGAGATAGCATCCTCTATGGACCTGTTTGACCTATATGCAAACTGGAATGGGTCATGAGAGGGAGGGAGAATGGACTTGATGTTCTGCATGACCAGTTGCTCAAAGCACTTTATGATGATGGAAGTCAGCGCTACGGGCCGATAGTTGTTATAGTTAGTTGGGAGGGGCTTCTTTGGCACTGGTATTATGGTTGTAGCTTTGAAACACATGGGGACAACAGCTTGGTTCAGGGAGATGTTAAAGATGTCAGCGAGGACATCCCTGAGCTCCATGGCACAGTCCTTCAGAACATGACCAGGTATGTTGTCTGGTCCAGCTGCCTTGCAGGGGTTGATCCTGGAGAGGGTCCTCTCCACGCTGCCTGGATCCAGACATGCGGCCTGTTCATCCAAGGGAGGAGTGGTCTTCTGTGCTGGTGTGTTTTGTTTTGTGTTTCAAAGCGTCCAAAGAAGTAATTTAGGCAGTTTAGCAATGTGATGTCACTCTCACAGGTGGGGGTTTGTGAGGGTTTGAATGCCACGCCAGAGAGACTGTGTATCTCTGGTGTTGCTGAAGTGTCCAGGTATTTTATTGCTGTACTGACGTTTTGCCTCCCTGATGCCGTGGGACAGGTTGGCTCTGGCTGTTGTTAGACCTGCGGTGTCTCTGGCCCTAAAGGCTGCATCTTGAGCCCGCAGGAGCCTGTGAACCTCTCCTGTCAGCCAAGGCTTCTGGTTAGCACGAACAGTGGTGGTTTTGCAGTGAGTGACATCAGTGCATTTAGCGATGTATGATGTGACGGCCTCAGTGTATTCCTCTAAGTCTATGTGGTTGTTGTAAGTGGCTGCTTCTTTGAAAATGTCCCAGTGTGTAGTGCTAAAACAGTCTTTCAGAGCATAGGAGGGCCCCTCTGGCCACACACGTACCTCCTTTTTGTGTCCTTTTGTATATTACAGTAAGAAAGATAAGGATAAATTAAACTGTAGTAAACAGTAAGGAGACAGTTTTTATAAACAAGATGACTAATCCTCCTTATTATACCAATTGATTTATTCACTTTTTAACTAACCCAGTCTGTGTGTTCTCTCCAATTCAAACTTTCATCAACAATAATTCCCAAGAATTTTGTAGATGACACTTGAGGCATCTTAGTAGACTCAATTATGATTTTCAATAAATCTTTGGGATACATCTTTTTACTACTGAAAATGATAAAATTAGATTTTTTTGACATTCAAAGATAACTTGTTTAATTTAAACCATGTAGCATAGGTAGTTAGACCAACATTAGCTTCTTTTATCAAAGAGATGAAATTTGACTGAGAAAGAATTGGGATTGTATCATCTGCAAACATAATTGAAGGAAGAACATTTGAAAGATTTGACAAATCATTAATATAGATAAGAAATAATAATGGTCCAAGAATGGATCCCTGTGGAACCCCACAGCATAGTCTGGCTTTGTTTGAATCACAACCCTTGACACAAACTGTCTTCTATCAGAAATATCATTACTTAACCATTTGTATTCAAGATCATGAAAGCCATATTTATACAATTTTTCCAATAAAATAGAATGTTTTACTGTATCAAAAGCTTTGGACAGGCCTATAAAGATACTATAAGTAAATTCATTATTGTTTAGATAGATTAGATAAAAATGTATTGATCCCTTTGGGAGGGTTCCCTCAGGGAAATTAAGATTCCAGCAGCATCATTACAGATAAACAGAGAAAAGAAATGGAGAAAAACTTCTAGATAAATTAAAATAAATTAAGTATTTACATATACAAATATAAAAGAATAAGATATGGGGGAGGGGGGGAAAGGGGGGAGAAATGGGGTTAGGGTAAGTGTGTGGGGGAGGGGGGGAGCAGGAAAGATATATTGCACATTATATTGCACATTGTCCGGTATTGCTTATTGTTAGGCTAGGCTACTGCTCCTTCCCGTCCTCTGTCCTCCTGTTACCCCCCCCCCCCCAGAGAGGAGTTGTACAGTCTGATGGCGTGAGGGACAAAGGAGTTTTTGAGTCTGTTCGTCCTGCACTTGGGAAGGAGCATTCTGTCACTGAACAGGCTCCTCTGGTTGCTGATGACGGTGTGCAGAGGGTGACTGGCATCATCCATGATGTTCAGTAGTTTGTCCATAGACCTCTTCTCTGCCACTGTCACCAGAGAGTCCAGCTTCATGCCGACCACAGAGCCAGCCCGCCTGATCAGTTTGTCCAGCCTGGATGTGTCCTCCTTGGATGTGCTGCCCCCCCAGCACACCACGGTGTAAAACAGGACACTGACGACCACAGACTGATAGAACATCCACAGGAGTTTCCTGCAGATGTTAAAGGACCGCAGCCTCCTAAGGAAGTATAGCCTGCTCTGTCCCTTCCTGTATAAGTGATTGGTGTTGCAAGTCCTGTCCAGCCACAGCCCGAGGTACTTGTAGGAATCCACAGCCTCCACCTCGACTCCCTCGATCAGAACTGGTTGTGACCTTGGTCTGGACCTCCCAAAGTCAATGACCAGCTCCTTGGTCTTCGAGGTGTTGAGCTGCAGATGGTTCCTGTTGCACCACACAGCAAAGTCCCTCACCAGGCTCCTATACTCCTCCTCTCTGTCATCACTGATACACCCAATGATGGCTGTGTCATTGGCAAACTTCTGAATGTGACACAGCTCCGAGTTGTAGCAGAAGTCCGTGGTGTACAGGGTGAAGAGAAGAGGAGCCAGCACCGTGCCCTGGGGTGCTCCAGTGCTGCTAACTACAGTGTCAGATGTGATGTCCTTCAGCCTGACGTACTGTGGCCTGTCAGTGAGGTAGCTGGAGATCCAGGTGACCAGGCAGGGGTCCACTTGCATCCTGTTCAGTTTGTCCTGAAGCAGTAGGGGCTGGATGGTGTTGAAGGCACTCGAGAAGTCCAAGAAGAGGATCCTCACTGTGCTATTTCCCTTATTTCCCTTGTTAAGTGCAGAGGTAACTTTGTCAATCAGGTGGAGTAGAGCCATATAAATAGAATGGTTTTTCCGAAAACCATATTGATGTTTGTAAAGAGTTGATTGATTTAGAATCCAAATGGAAAAGAATCCTTTCATAAATGATCTTTTCCAATATTTTTGAAAAACATGGCAAAATAGATATGGGTCTGTAATTATTAAAACAGCATGGATCATCTGCTTTAAACAAAGGAGTAATTTTAGCAACTTTTAAATCCTGAGGTACAATGCCGGTTTTCAAAGACAAAGGAAAAAAATGTGAAGTGGCTGCAAAATATATTGTTTCACCTGTTTGATAAGAAATGCTAGAATATTGTCATGACCAGCTGAAGATGTTTTTAATTTGTCAATTATGTCACTTATTTCTTGAATGTCAGGAGGCTTAAAAAAAGAAATAATTGAATAATTCCTTGGAATAAACCAGAGGGGAGACTCGTTCTCCTCATGTCTGCGTGGGCTTCCTCCAGGTGCTCCGGTTTCCCCCACAGTCTAAAGACATGCAGGTTAGGTTAATTGGCGGCTCTAAATTGACAGCAGGTGTGAATGTGAGTGTGAATTGTTGTCTGTCTCTATGTATCAGCCCTGTATCAGACCTGACAACTTATCCAGGGTGTACCCCGCCTCTCATCCATAGTCAGCTGGGATAGGCTCCAGCTTGCCTGCGACCCTGCACAGGATAAGCGGTTATGGATAATGGATGGATGGATTATTATAGGTCCAATAACTGAAGCTGCTGGAACCCTATTGAGTTCATTCATGTTTTTTTCTTATTTTTATCACCCTCTTGTTTTCATTTGGATTTTTTTTTCTTGTTTTTGTTCAAAAGAGGTTCATTGGCTTGATGGCGCAAGGATTTTGTGCGTGTGTGTTTTGTATATTTTGGCTAATATCTCATGAACCATAAGTCCTGCAAACTGTCTTCCTTTTTTTTTCTTCTTCTCCCCCCTTCTGACTCCTTGGGTTCTCCCAGAGAGCCAGTTATCTCAACCCACATTTTTGGAGCTTTTCTCCTATTTTCACAAAGTAGATTAGCTAACTATTTCTCAGGAATAAGTCTGATTTGAAGTGAAAGTTTGTATACTACATCTTTGTGCAAATACCATATGTAATGGTAGTTTTGCTGATGACCAGAAACACTTAAACAATGTTGTTACCATTGGTAAATCAGATTTTCAGCAGGCATTTGACGGGTTAACACTGAGCTATCATAAAAAAAATTGGAATGGTAGCATTGTCTGGTAACCCTCCCTTAGAGATAGTCTGGTTAACACCAGACCATTATCACAAGTGAAATATGGTCTGGAATCCGCCTATTGAATTTCTCGTAGGGGAGGTGTGGTTTACGATTGTCAACGGCCGTTTATTGGACGTTGCGAATGTCTATCATTTGGCGTATATGTAGCCCATGGCCAATCATGGCAGTTGTACCCGGTGACGTAGTTAGAGCGACGAAGACGACGAAGAGAAAGAGAAGGCAAAACAAAAATAGGAAAACAATGGCACCGAACGATTACTGCCGTTTGTGCAAGACAAATATGAGAGAAGCTGGTTTGGTTAGTTTGGTTCGTATCGCTCGCCGCCATGTTAAATGTGATCCGTAAACAGTCCCAAATAAACTACAAGCTTCTGTTTGTCGAGTAGTACGCGTCACCGTCTTTCCACCCCTCCCCACTCTCTGATTGGCTCCCTAACTCAGGCGAGCCTTTAGACCATAGTTTCCATGCTGTCTTTTCAGATCGGAACGATTGTGCAAAGCAGCATGGGATTTCCCAGGCTACCTTAGAGATGCAATCTCAGTCAAATTAGCACCTTCCAGTGGCCATTCATGTTTTTGCACAAAACAATCATATGTCTTGGAAAATAAGTTGTACAGAATTTTTTTTTTAAATTTTATAAAAATCCTGATTCTTTTGCTGAATACAAAAAAGCCTTTTTAATAATTTGGCCCCTCCCACTTTTTAAAATTTGTACCATATCCAAAATTTTTGTGAGCTAGTCCTAGGATTTTTGCCCTGTCTTCACAATATTGGTGTCAAATTACGCAGTGTAGTTGGGTCCTCAGTAATTAATGAAAACGTGTTAAGATTTGTAATCAATATGGCTGCCATAATAGTTCAATAAAAATACTGATGATGATGATGATGATGATGATGGACTGAGCCGTTGTCATCAATGGGTCTATGTTCTCTCTGAACTCGTGTTTGCTAATGTTGATTGATTGTGTTCTTTGGTGGCTAATCAGTCCTATTCTTGAGCGACATTTGGAGTACTGTGCAAAAGTCTTTGGCACGTTATAAAGAAATGCTGTAGACCGAAAATGGCTTAAAAATAATGAAATGTGGGCGGCACGGTGGTGTAGTGGTTAGTGCTGTCGCCTCACAGCAAGAAAGTCCGGGTTCGAGCCCCGTGGCCGGCGAGGGCCTTTCTGTGCAGAGTTTGCATGTTCTCCCCGTGTCCGCGTGGGTTTCCTCCGGGTGCTCCGGTTTCCCCCACAGTCCAAAGACATGCAGGTTAGGTTAACTGGTGACTCTAAATTGACTGTAGGTGTGAATGTGAGTGTGAATGGTTGTCTGTGTCTATGTGTCAGCCCTGTGATGACCTGGTGACTTGTCCAGGGTGTACCCCGCCTTTCGCCCATAGTCAGCTGGGATGGGCTCTTGCGACCCTGTGGAAGGATAAAGCGGCTAGAGATAATGAGATGAGATAATGAAATGTTTCAACATTAAAAAAAAATATAAACAGCAGTAAGCCTATATAAATGAAACAAAGTTAATATTTGTTGTGAGATGACCCTTTAAAAAAAAAAAAGTAGTCTCCAGTACAATGAGTGCAGTTTTATAAGGAAATGAGCTGTAGGTTTTACTGAACATCTTGCAGAACCAGCTACAGTTTTTCTGGACACTTTGACTGTCACACTTGCTGCTTAATTTTGCAGCAAAACCCAATAGCCTTCATTTATGTTTTTTTTCTTTTTTAATCTGAAAAGTGGTCTCTTGGGTAATATGCTGACTTTTTTTTTTCTGTAACATTTTAATTTTGTGCTGGAAAATGAATGTCTGGAACTCTAAAATGTTTTTGTACTGACTCAATAACATAGTCATAAAATAGAAATCTCTAACAAAGTTTGGATGAAAAATAATAGGGTGCTGAAGATTTTTGCACACTACTGTACGTTGACAGTCCGGGCAAACAAAGTTTTATCACCAGGAGGTCTTGGATCTTGCAGAACTGCATGACGTGCTGCTGAAGCTGGTGGATGTGGTGGTGTTCAAAGCTTCTAACACCATTGAAGCTGATCAATTGCCAGTCGGAGTGGTTGACTGCGAGCATCTCCCAGAGTCCAGTGGGAATATTGCATGCTTTGAGGTTGGATTTCAGAACATCCTTATACCTCTGGTACTGCCCACCTTGTCTTCGATGGCCTTGTACTAGCTGTCTGTAAAATAGAGCCTTGGGTATACGGGTGTCATCTATTCTGACAAGATGCCCTGCCCAGCAGAGTTGCCTTTTGATCAGAAAACTTCTGTTCCTTCTGTCTTGCATCATTCAAGCACAAGTGTTTGGTATCCTGTCTCTCCATAAGATGCCACAGAGCTTACGAAGGTCTCGAAGGTGGAATTGGTGTAGCTGTTTAATGTGAAGATGATAGCAAGTCCAGCTTTCACTCCCATAAAGAAGCATTGGAAGTATGACTGTGCGATACACAATAATCTTTGTACTAAGGCGGATACCTCAATCTGACCAAAGCCTGTGCTCTAGTCTGCCAAAGGCAGATCTAGCTTTGCCAGTCCAAGCTATAATCTCATCAGTGCGAGCATTCTGAGGCCAAGTTTACATTAGACCGTATCTGTCTCGTTTTCTTCGCGGATGCACTGTCCGTTTACATTAAAACGCCGGGAAACGGGAATCCGCCAGGGTCCACGTATTCAATCTAGATCGTGTCTGGTCCGGTGCTGTGTAAACATTGAGAATACGCGGATACGCTGTGCTGAGCTCTAGCTGGCATCGTCATTGGACAACGTCACTGTGACATCCACCTTCCTGATTCGCTGGCGTTGGTCATGTGACGCGACTGCTGAAAAACGGTGCGGACTTCCGCCTTGTATCACCTTTCATTAAAGAGTATAAAAGTATGAAAATACTGTAAATACTGATGCAAATACTGCCCATTGTGTAGTTATGATTGTCTTTAGGCTTGCCATCCTTCCACTTGCAAGTGGTAAGTGACGCGCATGCCCGATATGCACTGGGATCACACACACAGCGGCTCAGTCCCGAATCACTGCTCGTGCGCTTCACTCACGCGCTCTGTGAGCTGCGCAGGGCTGGAGTGCGCACCCTCCAGAGGGCACTCGCTGTTCAGGGCGGAGTGATTTTGGAGCGCAGGATGCCTGCGGAGCCGAGCGTATCCGTGTATTGGCGTTGCTGTGTGCACGCTAATCGTTTTAAAAACGTTAATCTGATGATCCGCTGATACGGTCTAATGTAAACCCCACCTGAGACAGGAGCCCACCTGGGTAGCAGAATCTCTGTACTACTTTCAGATGATTGTCACCAACTGTTATGACTGGGTCTTAAGGCATATGGCCAGGTCTTGGTTGAACCATCACCTCAGTTTTCATGATACTGATGGTTAGGCCAAAGCATTTGGCTGCTCTGGTGAAGTCGTTCAAAATGCACTGCAGGTCCTCTTCAGCGTGGGCCATCAGCGCACAATCATCTGGGAAGAGGTGCTCTCTTATGAGCATTAGCATGACCCTGGTACTTGATTTAAGGCGGCAAAGACTGAACATGCTCCCATCCTTTCTGAATTGGATCATGATACCTCCATCACAGTTTTTGAAGGCATCATAGAGCATTGCTGAAAAAACGATACAAAATAGCAGTTGAGCCATAACACACCCTTGTTTAGTTCTGTTTGTCACCAGAAATATTTGTTTTTTCATTTTCTCGTATCTGTGCCTTCATGCCCTCATGGAAAGAATGGATAATCTTAATCACTTTGGATGGGTATCCAGTTTTCATAAGGATCTTCAAAAGACCCTTGTGACTGACTGAGTCAAATGCTTTGGTGTGGTCAATGAAAACCATGCACAGGTCAGGATTTTGTTCCCTGCATTTTTCTTGAACTTGTCTGGCTGCAAACATCATATCAGTCTTTCCCTGACCAAATCTAAAGCCACGCTGGCTTTCAGGGAAGGTTTTGTCAACTTACTGGATGAGGCAACTTTGATAGTTTTGGCTAAGATTTTGCCTGCAGTGCTAAGGCGGGATATGCCATGGTGATTATCACATATCTGCTGATCACCTTTGTTCTTGTAAAAATGTACAATCAAAGCACCTTTAAAGTCTTCTGGAACTTCTGCTGCTGTCCAAATCTGTTCGTAAAGTTGGGTTAGTTCTTCAGTGACCGTATCACCACCGTGTTTGAAAATCTCAGGAGGAATACTATCGTTGTCAGGTGCTTTACCACATGATAGCTGCTTTATAGCTTCAATAGCTTTCTCAACCTTGGGGATTGTATCAAGTTCTCGAATCAACAGACTTTTTGGGGTATTTCATCTATTGCATTGATGGAGATAGTTGATGGGCATTTGAGAAGATTGTTAGTGCTGCACCCATCGTTCTGTTATGATCGTTGGCTCTCTAATCTGCATTCTTCCTTTGAGGTCAAATAAATGAGTCGTCCCTCTTAATAATGGCCTATAAACAGCTTTTAGTACACTGAAGAACTTTTTTGTATCCTTGGCATCAACAGCTGCTTGTCGCTCATAAGAGCTATCAGACCACCATTTGTTTTTCATTTCTTAGAGCTTCTTTTGTGATTTTTTTTTTTTTTTTTTTTTTTGGTGTGTTTGTTTTTTTTTGTTTTGCTTTGTTGTATCTGTCTTTCTTTGACTGTGAGCCTTTATTTATGTTTTCAGTGTGGAGCCTGTGGAATTCGTTGAGCAGAGTCATCGTTTTCATCGAAACAGTCTTTATAGGTCCTTTTGACAAATCCAATTGAATCAGCTGAAGCTCAAAAGACTCTTGCATGTAGGTCTTCCCAGTGGTTGGTTACTGAAGCATAGTTCATGTTTGAGATGACAGTTAAAATGTTGGCCCTAAGGCTTTGGTGTGCTTCGGTAGTAGCCAGTTTGGCAGTTTCAAGCTTTTTGACTCATCGGTGTTGTTTGTTTAAATATGATGGAAGTCTTGCATCTCAGAAGAACATGATCACAAACGAGAGTCATTGCTCTAGCAGCATGTGTGAGCTTGTCATCATGCCAATCTCGCTGTCTTATTATGACACAGTCAGTTTAATGCCAATGGCCTGTTGCCATGTTATCTTGAAACTGAATTTCTTTTGAAACAGTATTGGTGATTACAAGCTGTTTCTTGGTGCAGAGAGTAAGCAAGAGGCTGCCATTTGTATTTTCTTTTCCCATCCCATTCTGACCTCTGACTTTGTGCCAAGCTACATAGTCAGTCCCCACACGGGCATTGAAGTCACCAAGTAGGAAAAGCTTATCAGAGTACAGGATGGATGTAATAAGTTGATTTAAGCTGTTCATAGAATTCTTCTTTTGACTCCTAGATAGCCCATGGTTGGTGTGTAGGCACTGATGATTGTAACATATCCCTCACTGACCTTTAAATACATTGTGAGCCTATTGCTGATTCCTTGAGGGAGTTTGTTGACCACCTGTATGTCTGTTGTGTATTGCAAAGCTGACTCCTGATTGTCTGGGTTCATTTACTGGATGGCTGCTCCAGAAGAATGTGTACCCAGAACCACTTTCTTCAAGTTGAGAGGTGTCCAGAAGACGAGTTTCACTCAGTGCTGTGATGTCTGTGGTATAGAGATCTTGCAGTCACGTGACTGGAAAGTACACAACCGGCATCTTGTCAGTCAAAAACACTGCTGAATGCTGCTGCACTCGTGTACAGAATGGATCAATTTCAACCGACGGACTACACGGCTCATTTTTCTAATGAACAGATAACTAGATATATGTCTAAAATAAACGATCTACAGATTTGTGACCCTTATGGCTTTCCGGACGGAGTTTTCACGACCGGATTTTGAACTGCCAGCGGAATACCCGGACGTGTATAATTACCTCATTAACTTTCCCTCGCTGTTCAGTGGTGAAGCACTGCATGCTTATAAATCTCTGGACAGTTATCTCTCGTCTCGTCTTCTTCCGCTTATCCGGGACCGGGTCGCGGAGGCAGCAGTCTAAGCATGGAAGCCCAAACTTCCCTTTCCCCAGACACCTCGGCCAGCTCCTTGGGAAGAACACCGAGGTGTTCCCAGGCCAGCCGAGAGACATAGTCCCTCCAGCGTGTCCTGGGTCTTCCCCGGGGCCTCCTCCCGGGGGGGACATGCCTGGAACACCTCCCCAGGGAGGCGTCCAGGAGGCATCCGAAAAAGATGCCCGAGCCACCTCAGCTGGTTCCTCTCGATGTGGAGGAGCAGCGGCTCTACTCCGAGCTCCTCCCGAGTGACTGTGCTTCTCACCCCATCTCTAAGGGAGCGCCCAGCCACCCTGCGAAGGAAACTCATTTCAGCCGCTTGTATCCGCGATCTTGTTCTTTCTGTCATTACCCAAAGCTCATGACCATAGGTGAGAGTCGGAACGTAGATCGACCGGTAAATTGAGAGCGTCGCCTTTTGGCTCAGCTCCTTCTTCACCACGACGGACCGGTAAAGCGACCGCATCACTGCGGAGGCTGCACCGATCCGCCTGTCGATCTCACACTCCATCCTTCCCTCACTCGTGAACAAGATCCCGAGATACTTAAACTCCTCCACTTGAGGCAGGACTTCTCCACCAACCTGGAGAGGGCAAGCCACCCTTTTCCGGTCGAGAACCATGGCCTCGGACTTGGAGGTGCTGATTCTCATCCCAGCCGCTTCACACTCGACTGCAAACCGCCCCAGTGCATGCTGAAGGTCCTGGTTTGAAGAAGCCAACAGGACAACATCATCCGCAAAAAGCAGAGATGAAATCCTGTGGTTCCCAAACAGGATTCCTTCCGGCCCCTGGCTGCGCCTAGAAATTCTGTCCATAAAAATTATGAACAGAACCGGTGACAAAGGGCAGCCCTGCCGGAGTCCAACATGCACTGGGAACAGGTCTGACTTACTGCCGGCAATGCGAACCAGACTCCTGCTCCGTTCGTACAGGGACCGGACAGCCCTTAGCAAAGAGCCCCGAACCCCATACTCCCGAAGCACCCCCCACAGAATACCACAGGGGACACGGTCGAATGCCTTCTCCAGATCCACAAAGCACATATGGACTGGTTGGGCAAACTCCCATGAACCCTCGAGCACCCTATGAAGGGTATAGAGCTGGTCCAGTGTTCCGCGACCAGGACGAAAACCGCATTGTTCCTCCTGGATCCGAGGTTCGACTATTGGTCGAATTCTCCTCTCCAGTACCCTGGAGTAAACTTTCCCTGGGAGGCTGAGAAGTGTGATTCCCCTATAATTGGAGCACACACTCTGGTCCCCTTTCTTAAAAAGAGGGACCACCACCCCAGTCTGCCACTCCAGAGGCACTGTCCCCGACCGCCACGCGATGTTGCAGAGGCGTGTCAACCAAGACAGCCCCACAACATCCAGAGACTTGAGATACTCAGGGCGGATCTCATCCACCCCCGGTGCCTTGCCACCGAGGAGCTTGCAAACCACCTCAGTGACTTCGGCTTGGGTAATGGATGAGTCCACCTCTGAGTCATCAGCCTCAGTCTCCTCAGTGGAAGACATGACTGTGGGATTGAGGAGATCCTCAAAGTATTCCTTCCACCGCCCGACAATGTCCCCAGTCGAGGTCAACAGCTCCCCACCCGCACTGTAAACAGTGTTGGCAGAGTACTGCTTCCCCCTCCTGAGGCGCCGGACGGTTTGCCAGAATTTCTTCGAGGCCGACCGATAGTCCTTCTCCATGGCCTCCCTGAACTCCTCCCAGTTCCGAGTTTTTGCCTCCGCAACTGCCCGAGCTGCAGCACGCCTGGCCTACCGATACCCGTCGGCTGCCTCAGGAGTCCCGGAGGTCAACATGGCCCGATAGGACTCCTTCAGCTTGACGGCATCCCTTACTTCCGGTGTCCACCACCGGGTTCGGGGATTGCCGCCACGACAGGCACCGGAGACCTTGCGGCCACAGCTCCGAACAGCTGCATCCACAATGGAGGTAGAGAACATGGTCCACTCAGACTCAATGTCCCCCGCCTCCCTCGGAAGCTGGGAAAAGCTCTCCTGGAGGTGGGAGTTTAAAGACCTCCCCAACAGAGTGCTCGGCCAGACGTTCCCAGCAGACCCTCACCATACGTTTGGGCCTGCCAGGTCTGTCCAGCTTCCTCCTCCGCCAGCGGATCCAACTCACCACCAGGTGGTGATCAGTTGACAGCTCAGCCCCTCTCTTCACCCGAGTGTCCAAGACATAGGGCCGGAGATCAGATGAAACGACTACAAAGTCGATCATCGACCTCCGACCTAAGGTGTCCTGGTGCCACGTGCACTTATGGACACCCCTATGCTCGAACATGGTGTTCGTTATGGACAAACCGTGACTAGCACAGAAGTCCAATAACAAAACACCACTCGGGTTCAGATCGGGGAGGCCGTTCCTCCCAACCACGCCCCTCCAGGTGTCACTGTCGTCGCCCACGTGAGCATTGAAGTCCCCCAGTAGCACAATGGAGTCCCCAGTCTGAGCACCCCTCAGTACCTCTCCCAGGGACTCCAAGAAGGCCGGATACTCTATACTGCTATTTGGCCTGTAGGCACAAACAACAGCAAGAGCCCTCTCCCCAATCCGAAGGCGCAGAGAGGCGACCCTCTCGTTCACTGGGGAGGTTAGCTGGGGAGCTATAAGCAAGCCCACACCAGCCCGCCGCCGCTCACCACGGGCGACTCCAGAGAAGTGGAAAGTCCAGCCCCTCTCAAGGAGCTGGGTTCCAGAGCCCAAGCTATGCGTGGAGGTGAGCCCGACTATCTCTAGCCGGTACCTCTCAACCTCCCGCACAAGCTCAGGCTCCTTCCCCCCCAGCGAAGTGACATTCCATGTCCCAACAGCCAGCCGCTGTGTCCGGGGATCAGGTCATCGAGGCCCCTGCCTTCGACTGCCACCCAATCCACATTGCACCAAACCCCTACTGCTACCTCTGTGGGTGGTGAACCCACAGGAGGTCGGGCCCACGTCACCTCTTCGGGCTGAGCCCGGCCGGGCCCCATGGGCAAAGGCCCGGCCACCAAGCGCTCGCATACGAGCCCCAACCCCGGGCCTGGCTCCAGGGTGGGGCCCCGGCTGCGTCCTACCGGGCGACGTCACGGTCCTGGATTTTTTCTCCATAGGGGGTTTTTGGTGAACTGCTCTTGGTCTGGCCTGTCACCTAGGACCTGTCTGCCTTGGGAAACCCTACCAGGGGCATAATGCCCCCGACAACATAGCTCCTAGGATCATTCAAGCACACAAACCCCTCCACCACAATAAGGTGGCAGTTCTAGGAGGGGTGGACAGTTATCTCTACAGAAATTCAGGATTTGTCAGCGACTCAGATGTGGCATCTTGTAAACAAGAATCCTCATTGGACGGGTAAGTCACTTAAGTATTGAGTGTAGCACTGATAGCACTGACCAGCCGATTATAGAATAGAATAAGGTAATTCCAGCTGTAATTCCAAATCGTCCGTCTTGTTTACATGGATCTGGCGTTGGAGAGGTAGAGGCTTGGCAGTGGAGATTTGAGTAGCTGTTTTCTGAGCTTAGTCAACAGGCCGGCTCTGCAACCTCGCTTTTGCTTCCGCTCCCGGTGCCGCCTCCTTCGCTTTGCTTCCGATAACAATCCACGGAGACCCCGCTGGTCTCGCTATCTCATCCGGAATGTTTTTTTCTTCTCGTCCGGAATGTTGTGCATGCGATGGAAGTCGCTACAAACCGTCATATTCTGCTGGAAACCAATGTCCAGTAAGTCCATACCGTTGTAGTGGATATTGAAGTCCAGTACAGACGAACAACACGCAAAAATACACACAAAAAACATAAAAACCGTGCACAGGTAGGGAGAGCTTGTAGCCGCAGCCGTTGTAGTAGAATTGTATATAGTAGGGTTTTCCAGAAGAAAAGGTAGAAGTAAAAGCAGAAGTAGAAGGCGGAATATGGCGTTTGACCGACAAGATGGCGTCTGTCACAATCTGGATCAGCTGTGACGTCACATGCAAGTGCTCCATTGGTGAAGTTCTTTGGCCATAATCACCATTCTTCGTTCTAGACTATTTGGGTTGTCCTAGAGAGTTCTTATGTTCCAGGCTGCAATAACATTTTTCTTATGTCTCATACTTCTGTTTTTTTGACCACATGATTGGATAACCAGTTCGCAGTGATTAGCAAACAGATCTGGATGGAATGGGCTTTAACAGTCTTTTTCTTGTCCTGTCCCTTTCCGGAGAAAGCAGTGCTCTCTTAAAATTGGGCTGCTTTGCCGCTTGGGCGGGATACAAATTGTGCCATCGTTCCAATTTGACTACAAAACGACCATCACACCCAAGTCGCCTGCGTGGTAGGATTGGTGACCTAAGGACTTCAGTAGTATCCTCCACCTGTCCCTGTCGCCACTTGTCCCTCGCCATTGGGCTTTCAGAGAGAAATGCCTGCACAGTAATAAAAGTATAATGGGGTTGTACAGGCCCACCACCCTTCTCTCTTCCTGTGGACACCATTGACTACAGGTATGTTTCCGCAACATGTAGATTATGGACACAGGCGCAGCAATTGACCAGGATCCACGGATACCATGAACTGTCCTCTCAGTTCATGTGTGTGTACTGAATGCAGCAGCTTGGTTTGGTTTGATTTTGCAGTTTTCCTTCTTCTAGCCTTTGGCTCTAGTAAGAGCCTCTCCTGCAAGGCAATGGAGGACTAGGCAAGGGCAGGGAAGTCCAGTTCCCTGAGGTCACAGACCTGTATACCTGCAAAAATGCCAATAGTGATTCACTGTTATAGTGCTACCAACTGGCAACAGGAAGAGAGGCTTATAAACTAAAAAGGGCTCACCCGATTCATACAATATTTGATCACCATAATGCCAAGATTTCCATGCTGCTAAATTGCAACAGAAAATATCACAAACATATCTCAAATGGTATTGCCATAGTGAGGCAATAAGTTAACGTGATTACACTCAAACAGGAAGTGTGGCATAATTTCAGTTTACATTGTGCATTATGGTGCAGATGTCACGTGTGTTAAGTGGTGGAACATAGTCTTGTACACGGACACCATTAGTGTGGGTTCAGGCTTGATAGCACTCGTTATGAGGCTCCAAATTTGGTAAGCATGTGGGTTTTCTTAAGACAGATAAGTTTTGCAGTCACATCCATTATCTTCACCCAACAAGAAGTTCCACTGTACATCGTGCAATGTGGCTCAAAGTTCACATGTATGCTCAATATGACATTCTAATATCCATGTGGCAGTACTGAAACAGACACCCTTGGTGCTTGGGCCTACTTATCACAGCTGACATCTATGTTTTATTTTGTTGTTCTTGGAACACACTAAAACAGGGAATCTTAGTGTTTTTAAAATGATGGCTCTTTTTTTGTTGGTTCTACTTGTTTCACAGTAGGAAGTGCAGAAATGAAATATTCATGAATCCAAATATGAAATGTCCACTGCATCTCATTTCAGCGTGGGCAGACTCAACCTCAATCTTTTGACTGTTGAAAATAAGTCACTTGGCTAACATCGCAACCAACCACTCACTCGCTTTCACTTCTTCCAGCTTATCATGCTTGTGTGTGGGGGTCGCTGCCATGTGGACCCTATTGATCCACATGCCATATGAATTGGAGCATAGTTTTACGCCGGATGCCCTTCCTGCCACAGTCCTTCCATTTCCGGGCTTGGGAAACAACCATTCACGCACACATTCACACCTGGACAGTTTGGAGTAGCCAGTTAACCTAACTGCATATTTTTGGACCATGGGGGGAACTGGAGCACCCGGAGGAAACCCATGCAGACATGGGGAGAACATGCAAACTCCACACAGAAAGGCCTCCGCCAGCCACTGGGCTCAAACCCAGAACTTTCTTGCTGTGAGGCGACAGTGCTAACCACACCGGCCACATCCCAGGCAGCCATTCACCCATGTAATTGAAATGCTAGCTAACATCATATTTTTAACAACTGAACTAATTTAAATTGTAGCACCTGAAAAAAAAAATCCTACTGATGTTTTTAGCTGTTATGTTACATCAACCTCTTGCTATTTTTAAAAAGCACATAGTGAGTCATATTACCAGAACATCCACCACTAATAGCAATCTTTAACCTACCCTCGTTTCTTAGCACTTGCTACCCAGTAATTGCAAACAAGCAAAAAAAAAAAAGAGAAATATGACCACTTTTTTTTTTTTTTTACAATATTTATCATTTTAAAGTCAAACCAAGTTTTGAACATTCACAAGTATTTTTTTTCCATTTGGAAAGGGAAAAAAGATTAAATGCTATGCTTAAATTTTAATTTGCTATGTTACATTTTTATGTTTCCTATGATTTTTTACCAAGTAATTATTTTGGCATTCATTTTTGTAGAGAAAGACCATAACTGAGGCTAAGGAGAAGAAACTGCGGGATAAATTACAGCTGCTGGAAGCCAAGATAGAAGAACTGGAAATTGAGAGTTCTGTGGCCAAGAAGTACTACTTTCACTTGACAAATGCTGTTTAATAATATCTTTTTATTAAATAGTCTTTTTCGTGTTGATTATAATGCATATTTGTATATGTGTGTCTCCAGAAATCCCTCATTTGCCGAGGAGCATACTCAACTTAGGAGACGTCTAACAGAGCTGCAGAGGAGACACAAGGAGTTTTGCCAGCTTTTGTTTGGAAACTATATGCCCTCTATGTCTCTACCCCACTCTCTGCTCATTGCAGGACCTGAATGCAACTTCTTAAACCTGCAGGTGAACTGAACTTTATGAAACATTGCCATAGGCAATATAGAAATACATACTTTATTGGCACTCCTTTATGAAAGCTTAAACATACAGTACTGTGCAAAAGTCTTTGGCACATGCAAAGAAATGCTGTAGACCAAAAATAGCTTAAAAATAATGAAATGTTTCAACATTAAAGAATATATTATAAACAGCAGTAAGCCATAATAAATGAAACAAAGTCAATATTTGGTGTGAGACGACCCTTTACTTAATTTAAAAAAAAAAAGTAGTCTCAGGTACGATGAATACAGTTCTATAAGGAAATGAGCTGTAGTTTTTACTGAGCATCTTACAGAACCAGCCACAGTTCTTCTGGACACTTTGTCACACTTGCTTCTTAATTTTGCAGCAAAACCCAGTAGCCTTCATTATGTTTTCTTTTTCAATCTGAAAAGTGGGCTCTTATGTAATATGCTGCTCAGATACAGTACATTTTTTTTTTTTTTTTTTTTTTTTTTTCTGTAACGTTTAATTTTGTGCTGGAAAATGAACGTTTGGACTCTAAAATATTTTTGTACTGACTTAATGTAGAAGTCATTAAAATAGAAATCCATAAAGTTTGTATGAAAAAAAAATAGAGTGCCTAAGATTTTTGCACACTACTGTATGTTGACGGTGATGTATGTTTATTTCTGTAATATCTCATCCCATCTCATTATCTGTAGCCACTTTATCCTTCTACAGGGTCGCAGGCAAGCTGGAGCCTATTCCAGCTGACTACGGGTGAAAGGCGGGGTACACCCTGGACAAGTCGCCAGGTCATCACAGGGCTGACACATAGACACAGACAACCATTCACACTCACATTCACACCTACGGTCAATTTAGAGTCACCAGTTAACCTAACCTGCATGTCTTTGGACTGTGGGGGAAACCGGAGCACCCGGAGGAAACCCACGCGGACACGGGGAGAACATGCAAACTCCGCACAGAAAGGCCCTCGCCAGCCACGGGGCTCGAACCCGGACCTTCTTGCTGTGAGGCAACAGTGCTAACCACTACACCACCGTGCCGCCCTTTCTGTAATATCTCAAAAAACAAACAAAAAAAACCCAGGCCATTCTGTGGCTGGGAAGTTATATAATTTGAGGGAATTCCCGAGCAAATATTGTGCATGAAATCGCTTGCTTCGTATAGTCAAGCAGACAGAGGAAGTCCATGTGCGTATGCGCAGGTTTGCCGCCTTTTTCTTCTTTTGGGTTTTACGGCAGCTGGCATCCACAGTGTTGCATTACTGCCATCTACAGGTTTGCCTTGACCGTGCACTGACAATTACATCATTCTGTCACTAAACGAACAGCTGGTCACACCGAGGTGCTCTCTGACCGCCAATATTTATTACTTTGGTCCTGCGTTTCCTTTCCTTCGCAACATAACGTCTTTTTCTTCTCACTTTCCGTTACTGTAGTCGGTCTTTCCAGTTTCATTCGCATCCTCCATTGTTCTCTCCTGTTTCAAGTTTGTATCAAATTTGTGAATGGGGAAAGCCCACCACGTGATGCATGATATGGTATCTTGTACTGCGTCATGGTGAAGCAGGAAAAAATAGCAGAGAATTTCGGGCCATGTGGCTCTAAATTCATTAATTGTTCAATTAAAAACAGAAACCTAATAAAATTGGAAGTCTGTGATTTGCATTCAGTAGCTTTCGGTCCACTAAACAAAAATAATTGGCTGTCTGGGAAAATTCTTTTTATGACATACACTTGAAAAATCTGAAAGGCAGTCTACCTTTAAGCATAGATTCAAATCCAGAGACGAAGCTTGCCAATACAAAACGCTGATTTTTATGTCCTACAGCCTTTTTCTGTGATGCTTTAGATACATGTTTAGGGCCATTGTCTTACTGCCAGATTATTCTACATCTTTAACATGATGCCAGCCTTCTGAAGAAGTGCTAAACCACCAGCATGATCAGTGCTTAATTGTATAAATTAATCCCCCCCCCTTTTTTTTTTCTTCACCAAGCATGCTCATAGTGTTGGCCATAAAGTTTGAATTTGGTCTCAGCTGACTGTTTGAGTTTCAGTTGTCTGTCCAGTGAAGCTATATAAAGTTCAGGGGCTGCATTTAAGGACCTAGTCAGAGGCAAGACTGGAGAGATTTTGCAGAATAAAATGCATTTAATTTGTGAAATGTATGTCGAGGTAAGTAGCTTCTTAGGTTGGTTTGAGTCATTTTGTACACTGCTTATTTTATACAATCATTTTTGACTTGTGTGGAGGTGAATGCAGTCAGAATAATCTTTGTGCACCAACTGGTCTTATTTCTGATCTCTCTCTTCTTCTTTCTTTTTTTTTTATTTCTTTCAGGAGGAGCAGCAACTGCAGCAATTATCAGGGTTGCAGAGGAGACTGGAGGAGCTGGAGAATAATCAGCAGCAACAGCTGCAAGAACTGACTGCTCCTCTGGATCGGAACAGGGAAAAAGACACTTAATACCTCAGGGCAACATGTCTGACCCCTCACCCTTTTTGGATTAGAGTCGATCATATTGTGCCAAGTTAATTGTGGGTCCATTTGCTGTTTTTTGTAACTTTTTCCATTCCTGTACGATTTCACAACATTAGTTAAAGTCTTCCATATCCTTGACCCTCCATGGCCCAAACAGTACTTTAGCTTTGATACTGATTGTGCAATGTCTGTTCGGCCTACGTGTAAGATAATGAAGGACTAGTCTTGAGTTATTGAAAAAGTTTTATTGTAGTTAGTTAAAGCTACCTGACAAGTTCAGAAATAGTTTTACCTACATTAAATCTGCACCCATGATTGATTTTTCACCTAGTTATAAATGTCATCAAAGGAGGTGACATGACAGTTTGTTCTCATAAACAGTTTCATCTTGTTAGCAACCAGTAATTAACTTGGATAATTTTGTCTTGCCTCCCACTATCAGACAAGAAGCAGCTATGTAACCTAAAGGATTGTAAAGATTGTGTACATTTAGGAAATCTCCTCTCATTCTCATTATCTCTAGCCGCTTTATCCTGTTCTACAGGGTCGCAGGCGAGCTGGAGCCTATCCCAGCTGACTACGGGCGAAAGGCGAGGTACACCCTGGACAAGTCGCCAGGTCATCACAGGGCTGACACATAGACACCGACAACCATTCACACTCTCATTCACACCTACGGTCAATTTAGAGTCACCAGTTAACCTAACCTGCATGTCTTTGGACTGTGGGGGAAACCGGAGCACCCGGAGGAAACCCACGCCGACACGGGGAGAACATGCAAACTCCACACAGAAAGGCCCTCGCCAGCCACGGGGCTCGAACCCGGACCTTCTTGCTGTGAGGCGACAGCGCTAACCACTACACCACCGTGCCGCCCCATTTAGGAAATGATAGTGTTTATTGGTGCTACTCTCCTATTTGTTTGATAAATATTATATGTATATATGAGCAACCAGACTGAACTTGAACAAAACAACTCAATTCAAGTGAATGAAAAAACAGAGAGGATTCACCACTTTGCATTTTCAAGACTGTTAATGAAGTATTGTTTACTTATGTTTTAGCAAAGGGGAAATGTACTAGTGATGGACCATGTCATGATAATTTAATGGAGAACATAAGAAGAGTTACTTACAGTTGGCTACACAGTCTGATTAAGAGAGGAAAAATACAGTTCAAGTACAATTAGTACTTTTGCAAGAGATGCAATTCGGTGATAAAGAATCTGGCAAATAAAGAAAATTCATCTTTTCAAATCAGGGCATAGGAGAGGAACAATGAGATCATTGTATAACTCATTGAATTAAGAATATGTATCTGGGGACTTCCGGTTGTGGTGCTGTGTTGAGCAGAGGTATATCGGAGCACCCGTGAAAATTTGGAGAATAAACTAACTAGATAGCCTGTATTGAACTCGTGAACAGTCACACTTTGTGTTCAAATGTAAGTACCAGCTTAAATGGCTCTGAAACTGTTGACAAAACCTCAGAAATCTATTATCTCAGAAATTAAACAGACACTCTGGTGTGAACCAGGACTAGCGGACTCAAATGCTAGCAATGAAGACTCGAATGTGATGGCTAACCCAAGCCAAATTCTTAATGCCATTCATACAACGAAAGAGGACTTCATATTGAGATTTGGTGGTCTATTACGTGCTATTCAGGGACTACAGGGGGAACTGAAGGCAGTGTCTGTGCGTGTTACAGAAGCAGAGACAGAATTCAGTGTTGTAGTCGAGTCACTAAACCTCAAGTCCAGCCTTGAGTCCACAGCGTTCAAGACAGAGTCAAGTCCAAGTCATTAAAAAAAAATTTCAAGTCGAGTCCAAGAACAAGACTCCAACCGCACCATTTGATGGTGGCTGTTTTAGCGCCATTAACATTAGTTTGCGCCTGAATATGACGTATGAACAGGTGAATGTGCATTCTCTTTGTCAGGGAGTGTGAAGTGTCAGAGATGGCTGGGAGATGGATGTAAGTGGAAAAGGTGTGTTTATTAATACAAGTGAAGACGGTAAACAATCCAGAACAGCAGGCAAAACAGTGAAACAGCCAATAGATTGAGCGAGGCACAAAAAGGCTATTGTAGACTTGGCAGACTCAAAGACTAGAAACAGGAAATCAGGGATCAGGAAACCAAACAAGGAAATAAGGCTCGGTAATGTGTCAGCAACGCAACTCAATACTTTGCAAATGAAGTGCGTTTTCACAGTTTTTATATAGGTGCGCTAATTGTGCCTTAATCCTGTTAAGGTGCACGTCATTTATGGTGCGTGCGAGAGTCCGCCTGGTGCACGCACTGTCTGGAGCGTGCCTGAGAGTCTATCTGATGCATGCGCCAAGGCATGCAGGTGTGACACGCTTGCACGAAATTGGTACAAAAATGTAGATATAAATATCTTATGCCAAATTATTATGGCATGTTATAAAAAATAAAGAAAAAATCTGACTCCTCGTCTCCAATTTACGAGTCCGAATCATCAGTGCTCAAGTCCAAGTCAAGTCACGAGTCCTTAAAATTAGGGCACGAGTCGGACTCGAGTACTACAGGCCTGACAGAATTGGCACCAATCAAGATGATATAGAATCACTGAAGGCTCCGACCAACACGATGAAGGTGGCCATTGAAAAGCTGTTTTTTTAAAATCGACGACTTGGAAAACCAGACCCGCTGCTAGAACCTTGGCCTGGTTGGCCTTCCAGAGAAGAAAGAAGGGACCAACATTTGTGCTTTTCTCGAAAAGTGGATTCCTGAAGTGCTTGGTGAACATAATTTCCCAGGGCCCTTGCTGATGGAGAGGGTGCATAGACTTGACGGACCCAGTGTTACTAGTACTAAGGATAGGGGTTGTTCTGGTGTGCACCCCAGAGTGGTAATCATGAAGTTCCTAAACTACAAGGACAAATCTTGGGTCATGAAAGCTGCAAGGAGCAAATACTCTTAATTTTTTTTCCTGATGTTTTTTCCCAACGTTTCTGCTGACCTGCTGAAGCAGAGGAAAGTTTTTGACTCTGAAGAAAGAACTGGTTTCCCTCCCTATCCCAGCTCTGCATTATGGAATAATTCATCCTGATAAACTTCTGGTAACTGTTAAGGGAAGACGGCACATCTTTAGCACTGCATCCTAAATGGAGGAATTTGTGCGCGAGTTGAAGGCTACAACTTTAAAGGTGAAAATTGTTGTTTTATTGAGACACAAACACTAATCAAGTCAAGTTTATTTGTATAGCGCTTTTAACAATAAAAATTGTCGCAAAGCAGCTTTACAGAATTTGAACGACTTAAAACATGAGCTAATTTTGTCCCCAATCTATCCCCAATGAGCAAGCCTGTGGCGATGGTGGCAAGGAAAAACTCCCTCAGATGACATGAGGAGGAACCAGACTCAAAAGGGAACCCATCCTCATTTGGGCAACAACAGACAGCATGACTATAACATTAACAGTTTTAACATGAATTCAGTTTCGTTGATGTTGTAACTCTTCATTGATGGAAACTTGAGTGCAAAACTGTTCATGACAACTGCAGTCCTAAAGTTAGCAAGTCAACTGTAGTCCTCAGCCATAAAAGCATTACTGTAAGAGTCCAGAGCATCCTCCAGGTGTAACCCTCAACTGTCCTCATGGGGCCGTCCTCCACAGGAGCGATGCGATAAAACTCCGACCAGACACAGGGCACCAGGATGGATCAAGCAGGTCCGAGGGGCAGAAGAGGCCAGCATCTCAATCCCAGGACCAACATGTAGCTCAGAGGGACAGATTGGGGGGGGGGGAGAAAACACAGGTTGTTAGGTATGCCCTAAAAATGACAAGTATTAAATCTGTGTGGTAGGCTCGCAGAGACGAGAGTCTTGACATCAGGCATAATACACAACAATGGCATGTTAATATGGTTAAAAAATATCATGACCTGCTCTGGCTGGATGCTTGATTGGGTGATGGGAGCACACTCCTCAGCAATGATGGGATGCAGATGGGACCCTTAGGGCTGGCCAAGACAATTCAGTTACATTTCACTGGGTCTGGGACATGCGACAGAATGTCTGACGGCCGATTCCCTGCAGGCTACGATAGCCAGTCAAGGTCTCCACCCTCTCCACCAAAAGGTTTCCTGTTGACTCCATGTAACTCAGAGGGACAGATTTGGGGGGGGGAGAGGGAAAGAAAACACGGGTTGTTAGGTATGCCCAATGTCACCTGAATAAGTAGGAACAGTATACATATTGCACTGAGTACAAGCAGGGACTCCGGCAACTAACTATGACAGCATAACTAAAAGGGGCAAGCCAGAAGGTAACACAGGCATGAGGGAGCCCCGGGACATAAAGCAGCCAGCCACTACACCGTGAACAAACTCGAGTGGGGACTGACAGCATCCATACATCACAGTTTACCAAAACACTCTGTCTGAGGACCCTCCAGATCTACACCTTTACCTCATAAACACCATTAACAAAAGGCTTGACTAAACAGATATGTTTCAGCCTAGACTTAAATGCTGAGACTGTGTCTGATTCCCGAACATTACTTGGAAGGCTGTTCCATAACTGTGGAGCTTTGTAAGAAAAGGCTCTGCCCCTGATGTAGCCTTCACTATACGAGGTACCAGCAGATAGCCTGCACCTTTTGATCTAAGTAGGCGTGGCGGGTCATAGAGGAGGAGAAGTTCACTCAGGTACTGTGGTGCGAGACCATTTATTGCTTCAAAGGTCAATAGTAGTATTTTATAATCAATACGAAAT
Organism: Neoarius graeffei; assembly: GCF_027579695.1. Taxonomy (NCBI): domain Eukaryota; kingdom Metazoa; phylum Chordata; class Actinopteri; order Siluriformes; family Ariidae; genus Neoarius; species Neoarius graeffei. The sequence goes on from NC_083570.1 coordinate 42,890,914, forward strand.
TTGGTTGGGAGCCAATGCAGTGTGGATAAGACAGGCATGATGTGGTCATATTTTCTAGTTCTAGTAAGGACTCTTGCTGCTGTATTTTGAACTAACTGAAGCTTGTTTATGCACTTATTGGAACATCCAGACAGTAAGGCATTACAATAATCCAACCTGGAGGTAACGAAAGCATGGACTAGTTTTTCCGCGTCATGTAATGACATTAAATTTCTTATCTTAGCAATATTTCTGAGATGAAAGAAAGCTATCCAGGTGATGTTATCAATGTGAGTTTCGTATGAAAGACTGGGGTCAATAATCACTCCGAGGTCTTTTACTGCTGCATGTGAAGAAACAAAGGCCATCCAGAGTCACTGTGTAATCAGAAAACTTACTTCTAGCTGTATGTGGTCCTAGTACAAGTACTTCAGTCTTGTCAGAGTTAAGCAGAAGGTAATTAATAAGCATCCAGTGTCTAATGTCCTTAACACATTCCTCAATTCTATTAAGCTGGTGTCTCTCATCAGGTTTTGCAGAAACATACAACTGTGTGTAATCAGCATTACAGTGGAAACTAATACAATGTTTACGAATAATATCACCCAGAGGTAACATGTATAGAGAAAAAAAGCAGTGGACCCAAGACAGAACCTTGTGGAACACCAAACTTTACCTCAGTACGTCTAGAAATATCACCATTTATATCAACATACTGATAACGATCAGTTAAATAAGACCTGAGCCAGGAGAGGGCCGTTCCCTTAACTCCCACAACATTTTCTAGTCTGTCCAGAAGAATGGAATGATCAATGGTATCAAATGCTGCACTAAGGTCAAGCAACACAAGTAGCGAGACACAGCCCTGATCAGACGCCAACAGTAGGTCGTTTACTACTTTAACCAAAGCTGTCTCTGTGCTATGATGAGGTCTAAATCCTGACTGATACATTTCATGGATGTTATTCCTATGTAAATAGCATAACTGCTGTGCCACAGCTTTTTCAAGGATCTTGGAGATAAAGGGGAGGTTTGATATTGGCCGATAATTGGACAGCTGACAGGGATCAAGGTCAGGTTTTTTAATCAGGGGTTTGATAACTGCTAGTTTAAAGGATTTGGGTACATAGCCAATCATAAGAGAAGAATTTATTATTTTTAGAAGCAGTTCAATTACTTCAGGTATTATCTGTTTGAATAGATGTGTAGGTAAGGGATCTAGTACGCAAGTTGAGGCTTTTGATGCCAAGATTAATGAAAGTAATTCAGTTTCTTTAAGGGGAGTAAAACATTCTAACTGATGATCTGATACAGTTATATAGTTAAATCCAAGGTCACTTGTTGTTGTTTGAATTTTTTGTCGGATATTCTCAATTTTGTCATTAAAAAAATTCATGAAGTCGTTGCTACTACATACTGCAGGTGTGCATGTGTCTATAGTGGACTTATTCCTGGTTAATTTTGCTACAGTATTAAATAGGAATCTAGGATTATTTTTGTTATCTTCTATTAGGGAGGAGAGATATGTTGATCTCGCAGCACTAAGAGTTTTTCTATACTTCAGGAAACTCTCCTTCCAAGCTAATTTGAACACTACCAATTTTGTTTGACGCCATTTACGTTCCAATTTTCGAGTGGTCTGTTTTAATGTGCGAGTGTCATCATTATACCAGGGTGCTAATTTTTTGTCTCTGACCATTTTTCCTTTTTAGAGGAGCTACATTATCTAAGGTATGGCGGAATGTTGACTCCTAAGCATTCAGTTGCCTGATCAAGTTCTGCAGGGGCTGACAGTGACCCAATCAAAGTTGATAACTCTGGGAGATCATTTATAAAGCTCTGTGCAGTAGTTGACGTGAATGTACGTTTAATACAGTAGCGTGGTGAGGTGCATATATTATTACTCAGACATAGTTTGAATGAGATGAGATAATGATCTGAGATAACTTCAGACTGTGGAAGTATGACTATATTGTCTACGTTTAACCTGAATGTTAGTATTAGATCAAGGGTGTGACCACCATTATGGGTCAGTCCTATGACATTCTGATTAATCCCTACTGAATCTAAAATGGACACAAACACTGCTTTCAAAGAGTCTTCTGGGTTATCGAAGTGAATATTAAAATCTCCGACAACTAAAGCTTTGTCTAAGGAAATAACCAGATCTGAGAGAAAATCTGCAAATGACGCGGTACGCGGTGGTCCGGATCACCGTATTTTCCATACAAAACGAGGGCATTAATTAATTATTTTTCCTGGATTGTGGTCCGGTTCACCGTATGCTGTATTATATTACGATATAAATAAAAACTTACCAAAATCATACTGTGTTTGTCATTTAATACGAGTTTTTTTACAAAGTCGTACATCATTTGTTATTTTTTCTCAAACCGGAAGAGAAATGCATGCGTAAAACACACGCGCAATAAAAGATACCAGTTCTAACGCATGTAAAAAAGCGGGAGCTGCCACGAGGGAAGTGAAAAATAATTTTACCCACTTCACAGTAAGACTTTATATTTGTCTTCTGAACTTGGTGGTCCGGACCACACCTGAAAACGGCGTGGTCCGGACCACAACGGTAGTCCGGACCACCGCGTACCGCGTCAAATTCAGAAAGAAACTCGGAATATGGCCCCCAGGGGCCTGTAAATAATAAGCAATGGAATTAACTGGGTAGACTTATTTTTTGAGGCTACATACATTATATGAGTATGAAGAACTTCAAATGTATTAAATTTATAACCAGGTTTTTGTGTTACACCTAGATAATCATTATAAATAACCGCAATGCCTCCTCCTCTGCCAGTTTGACGAGGCTGGTGTATATAACCTGTATCCAGGAGGACTCGCTTCATTTAATGTTATATATTCATTTGGCTTAATCCATGTTTCAGTTAAACAAAGTACGTTAAACTCCTGATCAGTAATGAGTTCATTAACCATTAGCGCTTTAGATGTAAGAGATCTAATATTTAATAGCCCCACCTTTAGATCAAAGGTGCTAGCAGCAGCTGTACAGTCAGTATGGTCTAATTTTATATTGATTAGGTTACTGGAGCGCAAACTCTGAATATTTCTACCTTTTTGTTGCGCTCGGGGAACAGACATAGTCTCGATGTAGTGGACCCTGAGTGACGACTCTGCAGCTAGCAGACAGTCGGTTTAGCCTGTTTGTCTGCTCCCTGGCCTTGGCTCTGGATTGTCAGGAATTAACTAGGCCTGTTTTGAGACTATGACCTATGCTGCAGGAAATGAGAGCAGCACCTTCCCGAGTGGGATGGATACCGTCCCGCCCTAACAGGCCAGCAGTGCCCTCAAAATTAGCCCAATTATCTATAAAGCCCACACTGTTTTCAGAGCACCACCTGGACAGCCAGCAGTTCAGCGACCATAACCTGCTGTAAGCTACATCGCCACGCCGCATTGGGATGGGGCCAGAGCATACTACAGCATCAGACATCGCCTTCACTAATTTAAACACCTCTACAAAGTTACTCTTAGTAACCTCAGACTGATGAAGGCATATATCATTAGCTCCTGCATGGATAACTATCTTTGAGAACCTGTGCTTGCCTAGGACCCTAAGATTACCTGCTATGTCCGGCGCCCTGGCTCCCGGTATACAGCTGACTAAAGCTGCTGGTGCCCCTAAAGGCTGAGCTAATTTCACGTGCCGTATGATAGAGTCCTCTATAACCAGAGCTCTTTCAGGTTTCTCAGCGGGTGCATCACTAAGGAGAGCAAACCTGTTCGACACGTGATGAGGAGAGGAGTGGTGCTCCATGAAACTAATTAATATGAAAGGTCTCTGCAAGTCTCTTGGAGTATGTCTCTATTAGTTTAGCACATCTAGCCACTGGGATTTTTGCCCATTCCTCAAGGCAAAACTGCTCCAACTCCTTCAAGTTAGATGGGTTGCATTGGCGTACAGCAATCTTCAAGTTTTGCCACAGATTCTCAATTGGATTGAGGTCCGGGCTTTGACCTAGGCGATTCCAAGACATTAAAATGTTTCCTTTTAAACCACTCCAGTGTAGCTTTAGCAGTATTTTTAGGGTCATTGTCTTGCTGGAATGTGAACCTTTGTCCCAGTCTCAAACCTCTGGCTGACTCAAACAAGTTTTCCTCCAGAATTGCCCTGGATCTAGTGCCATCCATCTTTCCTTCAGTCCTGACCAGCTTTCCTGTCTCTGCAGATGAAAAACATGGCCACAGCATGATGCTGCCACCACCACCATGCTTCACTGTAGGAATGGTGTTCTCAGGGTGATAGGAAGTGTTGGGTTTGTGCCACATGTGGCATTTCCCATGATCGCCAAACAGTTCAGTTTTAGTCTCATCTGACCAGAGAATTATCTTCCATGTGTTTGGGGAGTCTGTCACATGCTGTGGGGCAAACTCCAAACATTGTTTTCTTTTATTTATTTTCCTTTAAGCAATTACTTTTTTCTGGCCACGCTTCCATAAAGCCCCGCTCTGTGGAATGTATGGCTTAAAGTGGTCCTATGGACAGATACTCCCATCTCTGCTCTGAATCTTTACAGCTCCTTCAGTGTTATCTTTGGTGTCTTTGTTGCATCTCTGATTAATGCCCTCCTTGCCCGGTCTGTGAGTTTTGGTGGGCAGCCTTCTCTTGTCAGGTTTGTATTGGTGCCATATTCTTTCCATTTTGCTCTAATGGATTTAATGGTGCTCCGTGGGATATTCAAAGTTTGGGGTTATTTGTTTATAACCCAACCCTGATCTATGCTTCTCCACAACTTTGTCTCTGATGTGTTTGCAGTGCTGCTTGGTTTTCATGTTGCTTGCTTAGTAGTGTTGCAGAGTCAGGGTCCTTCCAGAACAGGTTGATTTTATACAGACCTCGTGTGACCGATCATGTGACACTTTGATTGCACACAGATGGATCTTAATCACCTAATTATGTGACTTATAAAGTTAATTGTTTGGACCAACACTTATTTAGGGGCCTCATACGAAAGACGGTGAATACCTATGCACACTCCAGATTTCTGTTTTTTCATCTTACTTATTGTTTGGGTCGCAATAAAAAAAAAACAATTTGCACCTTTAAAGTGGTAGGCATGTTGTGGAAATCAAATAGTGCAAAAATACATTTTAATTCCAGCTTGTAATGTGAGATGACAAACACCAAGGGGGATGAATACTTTTGCAAGACACTGTAGTGGTATATGAGTTTAGCTGTGCAGGAAAATTCAAATCACTTGCTGCGATAGTAGAGCGGTAGCAGGACTCCATATTTTGAGGAATGTGTGTCCTTGAAGTCTCAGAGTACGTTATCTTTTCTATCTGGAAAATTCCCCATATCTTCTCAATCCATAGATCATGTGTTGGGGAGGGATCTGGTTTCAACCACTTAATTGTAATGCATTTGATTGCTGCTGTTAATAGTATTTGCAGCAGGTATTTTATTTTATTTTATTTCTTTGCTCTACTCTCAAAGCCTGCTGGGGAGATAGGCCTAGTCATGCCACCTTTGGATCTCTTGTGAGGTTCCGATGAAATATTTCCCTAAGTGTCTCAAACGCCTCTTTCCAAAATTTACTCAGTTTCAGGCATGCCCAAAATATGAGAGTATGGTTGCCAGTTTGTGAGCCACATTTTCTCCAACACATGTTGGTGTGCTGGGCCCATTTTTGCCAAACTTTCTGGTGTTCAGAAGAATATCATCAATACTTTCCATTTAAATTTCCTCCGAGAATTTGAGTTGGTTACAGCATGCGCATCATCACACATTTCTTCCCACTCCTCCTGTGGTATGTTTAGATTTATTTCAGTTTCCCATCTTCTTTTTACTTGAAGTGTAGTGTTAGGAGCAGTATCCAGGCATATCTGGTATAGGTGACCTATTACTTTTTGCCTTCTGTTTTCAGTTTGGACTTTAATTAAGAACTTCTCAATTGGAACAGGCTCCAAAATTCAATTCCACTCCTTATGCTTTGTTAGAAACTTCTCAGTTGTAGATAATGGAAAAAGTCTGTATTGGGGAGTACAAATTCTTTTAATTGTTCAAAGGCTTTAAAGATACCATCCTTATGAAGTTGGTGTAATCTAATCAATCTGTGCTCTGCCCATTTTCTGAAGTTTGTTAGTCTGAGAGGAAATGATGTTTGAAATATATCCAATCTGAGATAATGCAGATATTGTTTTAGGTAATTCAAGTGATGCTTTCATTTTCCTCCAGATTTTTAATGTGACTTTGGTCCATTCACCCATCTGAGTTTTCTCAAGGGAGAAGTCCAGAAAAGGCAAAGTCATAATGGGCTTTACACAAACTTTTTTTTCTTTGTCTAATCATTGCGTTGTTGATGTAGAGTTTTCTTCTCTGTCCATGTTTGTGGTAAATGTTTTCTTCGTCTATCTAATGGTAAAGATGATGAATCACTCGGTTTCGTTCATTTTAGATACCGTTTAGCTACCGTTTATTAACATATCTACAAGGCACCAGCAGGTACTCATGTGCACGGCACAACGTTGCCCACGCAAATGAAAAACACATAAAAACTCACTTCCCATAGATTGCACACAGGTCAAAATAAGAGTCCCTGGTGAGACATTGCACATGTTGCAGAGTCAAAACATCACACATTCACACATGGTAGGAAACCATTAATAACAAAAATTAACACAAATAATATTTGTATGAGAACATAACTCAACACCCCCACTTGTTCTCATCTTCACAAACCATACACAACCATTATCAAGTATATCTAATTTCCAAACAGGAAATTTTTAAACTGCAGGATTCTAACTTTTGGTACAGATTTAGTGAGTATGTCTGCAACCATGTTTTCTGTTGGACAGTATTTAATAGTTATTCTTCCTGCTCTAAGTACATCACGAATGAAATGGTATTTCACATCAATGTGCTTGCACCTTGACCTATGTACTGGATTTTTACTCAGTGCTATGGCTCCCTGATTGTCACCATAAATTGTTGTACAATTGTAAACATTTGAGTCCAAATCATTTAATAACTGCATTAGGCTGCTGGGCCATAGAAGGTTCACGCTGCATGCTGCACGCTACACGCTACACGTTCACGTGAAGAACCGGACCCTGGGCCATTAAACTTCATGCTTGGATGTTCACTTGTTGCGTCTGTTCTACTTTGACCGAGTAATACAACAATAACCAACAATATGGACTCTTCGGATGACGACGATTGCCTCATTCTGCTTTTACTGAGACAGAGGAAGAGAAAAAGGAACAGAATTTGGAGCCGAGAACACTTCCTTCTGAGAGAAACCCGTGGTGAATTTCACCGAACATTCTATAATCTGCTTGACAATCCCGATGAAGAACTATTTTTCAATTATACCATTCAATTATATTTTTTCTGAAGTTTTCCCCTGAAAGCATAGAGTTATCTCCCTAGACCCGTTCTGATTGGCTGGCGCGGCGGTGACCGCATGCATTGACTGGAATTTCCATCTTCACGCCTAGAAAAAAGTGTGCATGTTCATTTCACGCTTCACGCGTGAAGTGTGCAGCGTGCAGCGTGCAACGTGAACGCCGTTCTATGGCCCAGAGCAAGTCATGCTACGTTTGTCCACTTTTCTTTACACGCGTGTAGCGTGTAGTGTGCAGCATGCAGCGTGCAGCGTGAACCTTCTATGGCCCAGCTGCCTTAGGTAGATGCTTTCCTGAGTTGTTTGCTAAGCCAATATACTCAGCTTCGAAGTTGACAGTGCTACTGTGGGTTGTTTCTTAGACTTCCAAGATATTGCAGGGCCTTGTTTTGTCAGACTGAAACAGTAACCTGTGGTACTACATCTGTCCTCTACAGAGGATGCCCAATCCGAATCACTGAATGCTGACAGACTCAAGTGTTCATCTGTTTTCTTGAAACATAGTTCGTAGTGAGAAGTACCCTTCAAGTATCTTAAAACATGTTTGGCTGCCACCAAGTCTTGTACTTTAGGTTTTGCTAAGGATTATGACAGTTTACTGACAATCCAACTGATGTCAGGTCTGGTGCAAGTCATAGATCAAGCTTCCAACAATTTCTCTGTAATCTTTGGGATTTTCTATTTCAGTGTTGTTTTCTTCTACATTTCTGTTACATTCCATTTTCAACTCATTTGGTGTAGCTCTAGGTTTACAGTCGGACATTCCGAACCTCTCAAGCATTTTGATTATATATTTTTCTTGACTCATTTTGATTTCTCCTTCTTTTTGCTAAAACTGGATGCCCAAAAAGTATATTTGTCCTAAGTCTTTCATATTAAATTGAGACTTCATTGTTTCCTTGAACCTGTTTAGCTGATCCTCACTACTTGCTGCAATGATCAAGTCGTCTACCCAGATGATTACTATGATTGTCATTTTCAATCTGTTTCCTGTATACACAGTGATCTACCCGATTTCTCTCAAAGTTGTTTTGTTCCAAATGATCGTTTAAAAGTTTGCACCAATTTCTTCCAGATTGTTTGAGGCCATAGAGGGATTTTTTCAACTTGTACACTAGTTTCCCTCCTGTTTCTGTTGCCTCTTCGAAACCCTCTGGTTGATCTAAATAGATCTCTTCTTCAATGGGGGCATGCAAGTATGCCACATCCACTTCACATCCATCTGATGTACAGAAAAGTCATTCTGTGCCGCTATCTGCATCAGTGCTCGCACTGAAGTGAGATTTGCTGTAGGAGCAAATGTCTCATGGTAATCTATTCCTTCTGTTTGTTTGTATCCTTTAGCAACATATCTAGCTTTGAAAATTTTTCCTGTGTCTGCATTTTCTTTCAAAGCATAGACCCATCTTCCCCCCCACTGTGTTTCTATCCTTTGGCAAAGTCACCAATTCAAATGTGTCGTTTTCTTTAAGTGAAGCCATTTCTTCCTTCATAGCCTGTTCCTACATAGAAGCTTCAGGTGACATGATGGCATCTCTATATGTTTGGGGAATCCCGAACACTGCCCTGTAACAAGAATCAACATTTGCATTGGTTGTCTTATCTTTGGAGACTGTTACGTAATCTTGTAAGTATTTTGGGGGTCTCTTTTTCCCTTTCTGAATGGTATTGTTTTTGGTTGATTGTTGTTGGTGTCCCTGCAAAGTTTCCATCAATCTCTTCAACTTCGGTTTCTGTGGTGTCATCATCTTTTGATTCATCTTTGTTGTCTGTGTTTGTGGTCTCACAATTTGCATCTATGTCCTGGTTCTCACTTTGTGATTTGTCATTTCTGCTCTCACCATCACGGATCCTATCTCTGTATTTTGGGAGTTCGTAGTCATCATCAGTTTGAGTCTGCTGTTCAAAATTGTTCTTCCTGATAAATTTCACTAATCTGTGTTTTGAAACCCTCCTGGTTTCTGGATTGTATACTCAATAAGCAGGGCTGTTCCTGCTATAGCCTACAAATATTCCCCTGTCACATCTAGGATCCAATTTGTTATGATCGTGTTTGTACGCATAGCAGTCAGACCCAAAAATCCACATTTTTGAGAGGTCTGGCTTCCTTCCTGTTAACAGGAAATATGGAGTATTTTGTGTCCTGTCACTAAAACATCTGTTTCGAATGTGAGCTGCAGTTTGGATCGCATAAGGCCAGAGTATTTTTGGTAACCCTTTCTCTAGTAGCAGGCACCTTCCCATTTCAAAAACGGTCCGCCACTGTCTTTCGGCTGTACCATTCTGATGAGGGGAGTAAGGCGATGATGTTTCATGCCTTATTCCTCTTTCTCGCAGAAGTGATTGGAACGCAATGCCTGTGTATTCTGTACCATTGTCAGATCGAATGCATTTAACTGTACTGTACGGTGCTGCATCTGCAAGGAATTTTTCTGTGGCTAGAGTTGTCGCTTTTATTCTTAAGGAAGTAAACAGACACCGCACCTGAATAATCATCTGTGAATGACACTGCATATTTATATCCTTCATGAGATATTGGCTCAATGGGGCCGGCTAAATCTGTGTGTACAAGATCTAGAGGTTGAGTAGCTTTTGCATCAGGCTTCCTGTTTCTGGTGTTTATGAATTTTCCCTCAATGCATATATTACAGTCTAGTTTCGTATTTCCAGTGATTTTCATGCCTTCTACCACTTCAGGCAATTTCAACACATCAACATTACAGTGCCCCATTATCTCATGCCATGTTTTAACATCACAAGTTAGATTAACTTTGTCCTGGGACATCATATCATTAACTGATGCACTGACATTGTGTCTAAGGTGATTTACCGTGGTCAAGTAATACAGCCGCTCATGTACTTCAATGTTGAACACACTTCCATCTCTGTTTATCAGTTCATTTCGTCCCTCTTCAAAGATCACCTTGGCCCCATCATTGGTAGTAGCTTGTACAGAGATGATGCTCTGGGGGTATGTTGGTATGAACAAGGCCTTCTTTAGTGTGACTGTGACAACTCTCCCTCTCACGTCCTGTAGCAGCACCTCTGTGTCTCCTCGTCTCAGTTCAACGTTGTTCATTCTCGTTCCATCTGCCAATTCCATGTAGTGGGCACTTGGGTTGAAATTTTCCTCAAACATTGTGAAGCTGTTCATGTCTGTAATAATGTGAGAGGTTGCTCCACAATCCACCATTAATCCGTTTTTCTTGATGTTCTCAGGGAAAGTTGTATGACTGACTGTAAACGCAAATGTTTCTTCTTTATCACGTTGTTGTCTTCCAGCAGTTTGTTTTGCGTCGTCTTTGTGCTAGTCTCTATTTCGGCATGTCTCGTCATTGTGTGTAAAACTTTTATGGTAACTGCACCAGTTGTTACATTCGTGTCTTTCTGCTGTTTGTTTCACCTCGTCTTTGTATTTGTCCCTTCTCCGGCACGTCTCGTCACTGTGAGTTGAACTTTTGTGATAGTTGCACCACTTCTGCGTCCCCCTTTGTTGGCAGTCGCGCGTTATGTGACCTCGGTTTCCACATCCGTAACAGGTCACTGTTGAGATGTCCACCTTCATTACGTTGTCGTCTTTGGCTTTACATTCAAACTTTTCTGTTTCTTCAAAGCTTTGCAGTTTGCCTTTGAACTGTATGAACGTCATTTCTTCACTGCTCTGTGTTATATGAATGGCGAAGGGTTTGTAGGGTTCTGGGAGGCCCTTTAGAGAATCATTGCTATAATCAGTCCATCACTTATTAACTCTTTCACGTTTCTCAAGGAAGTCACTGCTTTCTCAGCTCGAATAATGTAGTCTGTTACTGTCTCGTTAGTATCTTTCTTTAATGATGTTAGTTTGGTGTACAGGGCTATAATTCTAGGCTTGCCCTGGCTGGCGTAATGACTCCGAAGTATCTGCAGAGCTTTTCTGCCATCATCTGTGGTCTCGCGCATTATGAGTGACACTTTTTTTTATCGTCAAGAAATTGAATCAGTTCAGCATAGCACTCCTCATTCTTATCTTGGTTGATGGCATCAGCAGTGGACAGTATGGTTTCTTTCAAACCCAACATTCTTAAATGTCCAAGGAATTTTACTTCCCACAGTTCGTACTTGTTTTCATCTCCTTTGAAGACTAACCTTTCCCATTTTCCTCCTGTAGAATTGGCACGCCTGGGCCCATAACCTGTAGAGTTTTCTTCTCTGTCCATGTTTATGTGGTAAATGTTTTCTTCGTCTATCTAATGGTAAAGATGATGAATCACTCGGTTTCGTTCATTTTAGATACCGTTTATTAGCATATCTACAAGGCACCAGCAGGTACTCGTGTGCACGGCACAACGTTGCCCACGCGAATGAAAAACACATAAAAACTCACTTCCCATAGATTGCACACAGGTCAGAATAAGAGTCCCCGGTGAGACATTGCACATGTTGCAGAGTCAAAACATCACACATTCACACATGGTAGGAAACCATTAATAACAAAAATTAACACACACAATATTTGCATGAGAACATAACAGTTGATAAATCCTAAAGCTAAATTATTAAGGGTTTTATCTGTGCAGCCCAGAAGTAGTGTTTTACATTTTTAAGTTTTGAGCCCACTCTGTTTTTTAGGTAGTTGTAGTGTTTTCAATCTGATTCTTGATTCTTTGCCATATAAATTTTGCAGAGAGTCTATCTTGTTTATCAAATGTAGTTTTTAGAATATCCGTTGGGAGCGTCTGAAATAAATACAAAAACTTTGGGAGCACATTCATATGCACACTTTCAATTTGGCCAAGCAGGGACAGAGGAAGTGATGACCAACAGTCTAAATCTTTCGTGGTGGTTTGGATTATATTTTTGTAGTTTGCGTCATATTTGTCTAGTGATGTGGGGATTTGAATACCAAGATATTTAATGCCATCTCAACCCACTCTGTTTGATCGTTTGTGAGATCCCATGACCAATATCCATGGACAGAGTTTTGTCTACATTTACTTTATAGCCTGAGAAGTAACCAAATATAGAAATGAGATTTTTCAAGTGTGGGATTGTCATTGCAGGTTTAGTCAGGTATAAAAGCACGTCATCAGCATATAGAGACAATTTATGTTGTTCCTCATTTCTTGCCAGACCTTTTATGTTATCATCATCCCTAATAAGTTGAGCAAGTGGTTCAGTGCTAATATCAAATAACAGAGGTGATCGAGAACAATACTGTCTGCATCCATGCTCAAGAGAGAAGTGATTCGATAGAGAGCCATTTCCCTTGATGGCCGCCTGGGGATCAGAGTATAGCATTCTTACCCACTTAATAAAATTTGGGCTGAATCTAAATCAGTTTAAACTTTGGAATAGATATTTCCAAGAGACCCAATCGAACGCTTTTTAGGCAGTGAGGGACAAAATCATTGTTTTCTCCTCCTTAGCTTTTTTGGGCGTGAGATTAAATTTAGCAGTCTTCTGACATTATCCCCATAATATTTTCCAATGATGAACTCCATCTGATCGGGATGGATAACGCATGTGATTTATTTTACCTTCACGTCTCTCTAGAATAGCTGTTAATATGCAAAGCTCTGTGTTTAAAAGTGATATGAGCCTATATGATTTGGCATTTAACAGGGTCTTTGCCTTCCTTATGTATTACGACTATAGTTGGCTCCCACCAAGAAGGGGCCATAGTTCCTGATGGTAATGCACGGTGATATGCTTTTAGTAATAAAACTGATATCTTGTCTTTTAAATATCTTAAAGAATTCGCTAATGAATCCATCTGGGCCAAGTCTCCAGCTTGCACATGACCCTGCACAGGATAAGCAGTTATGGGTAATGGATGGATAGATCCATCTGGGCCAGGGCTTTTATTATTTTTTAGATTGGAGATCGCCTCCTGCATTTCACATTCCTTGACTGGCTTGTCCAATTCTTTTGCCATAGGTCCTGATAACTCTTAGTTTGATATCTTTCAGAAATTCTGCCAATTCATTATCATCCATGCAGGTGTCTGTGTTTTTGTACAAACTCACAGAATTGAGCAAATGGCTGTGGAATCTTATCTGGTTTTCTAAGGACTGTGTTGTCTGGCTTTAATTTCTGTATAATATTGGATGCTTGCTGTTTGAGTGTAAAAACTATAAGCCTACTTGCCCTATTGCCATTTTTGTAGTATTTTTGATTGATAAACATTAAATTGCCCTCTGTTCTCTCTGTAATTAGCCAATCTAATTCTCTATGCGCTTGTTTGAAAGCAGTGAGCAGTTTCAAGGTTTGTGTCATTTTATGTTGTTGAAGTTGGCTTATTTTGTTTTCCAGTTCAATGTATTTTGCTTCTCTTGTTTCTTTGCACTTGAGTATGAGATGATAGGGCCACGTAAGTATGCCTCAGCACAGTCCCACAGCATGAGAGGAGAGGTTTGTCATTGACATCCAGGTAGTTCCTGAGTTCAGTTGTAACATACATAATAAAGTCCTCATCATTTAGGAGCGATGCATTTACTCTCCACTGTTTAGTGGTTGGTCTGTGGCCTATGTCCCATGCTAATGCCGCAGGTACATGATCAGAGACTGTCATGGATAAGATTTCTGTGTTTTCAATTCTATGTAACTCTACTTTTGGGGTAAAGAAGAAATCAATTCTGGAGCAAGATGAATGACTGTGGAAATAAAAGGTGAAATCTCTAATTTTAGGAAAGTCTCCATGTCTACCAGGCCTGAGAAGGATATTCAGTTTGCTGTCCTGGCAGCGGCTGTTATCTCTCTCTTTACATGATCCATAGCTTTATTTGCATCCAGGAACTCCTTTTCTTCATTCTATAGGAGATACGGCGCCGAGCCAGGAAAAGGATACCAAAGCAAACGTCAGGTCGCCCATTTTCCTGACATCCATGAATGCAGCTCTGGCCTTAGCGACGCTGGCCATATAGTCTGGGAAGATGGTGATTTGATTACTGCTGAGATTGAGTTGTCTGCTGCACTCCTGGGATTTCCTCAGGATATCCAGGGCGTCCCCTTCGTTGTGTAATCTTTTGATGGTAACATGAGGTCTGTCCCCTTGTTTCCACTGCATCAAGCCCCGGTGTGAGCGCTCGACCCGTACCTCTTTCTCGAAGTGGAGCACCTCCTGTAGTAGCTTAAACACAGCTGCTGGTGAGCTTGAGCCAGGCCTTTCGAGGCCATGCGAATGTTTCCTCTCCTTATCCTGCCCTCCGTTAGGCATATTGGATGCTTGCTGGTTGTGCTGTGAAAAATTGTGCATGCAGACGATCTACGTTTCCAAATCTGTCATTGCTTAACTCTTGAATATTTTCTATCGTGAATACTATCATTAAAAAGCTTATTATTTTTGCTTTCCAGAGAAATTTCTCATTAAGATCTGTTCAGTACTTTGGGAGTAATGGCAGGTTGAAGTTGGTACAACAGAGTACACACTCTGCTCGCGTGACGTCAGGAAACTGCCAGTGATTTTTTTTTTTTTTTGAATCACGGGAAAGCAGTCAGGCTCTCTTCTGATTGGTTTCTGACTGGATTACTCGTGAATATTAGTTAGATAACCCCTGTAGGGATGTTCTCTAGTTCTCACTGTTTCTGATGAAGTATTCAGCAAAATTTTGTCAGCTAGTTTCGATGTTATGATTCACAGGAGACTTTGAGGGGAGATCATAGTTTTACCTACTTTTTTTTTTCAAATAAAACTGATTCATGTAAATAACCATTTTAGAATATAACTGTAGTTGTCTTGATAAAATATTGAGATCTTAGTGATCAGACCAATATCCGTTTTTTTTTTAAATATCAGAAACGCAAGTGTCAATTTCAGTTCAATTAATCAGAATTGTTTATTGGATGTGGATTAGCTTTTTTTGTGAAGATTAATTTAAATAAGAATTTATATTATTTTAATATAACACTAGAGTGAGCAGCAGAAGAAGAATTACTTAAAGTTAAGCTTGCTGCTACAAAAAGGGACAAAAATGAATTGATATTGATTGAACACTTGAGAAAGATCTTGGTGGTGCATTTCCTGAATTGGTTGGACATCGTGTGGAACAGCTGCATTATGACCGCAGTGAGAAAACGGAGACTTGGTGGCAGAGATATGTTAAAGAATGCACTAATCCAGCTTGTACTAATATTGTAGAATGAATGTTCCTAATATGATATGATATGACAATGAGGATAGAGAGTATGAGCAGGATTTGTATGTGGACTATTTGAAGGGGGAGCTCAATGTTCTTGACTAAAGAATAAAATAAACAAACCAAGCAATATGCTTGACAGCTCTTTGAAATAATCTTTTGTTGAAAATGAAAAAATACAAAGTTCCATCCACATGTTTTGAGTATTTTGAACAGGTGTACTGCAAACATTTTGCTTAATAAAGGATTGACATCAAAAAATCTGCAAAAAAAATTAAGTGTATAATTAATGCTTATTTATGCATATTTTATAATTAGCATTGATTTCTCCTTTGTGATGTATAAATGAAAGTTAACATCAGCTTTACATTGCACAAATAATGCTGTTTGGTGAAACTTTGAGTGTACCGATTTTAACATTTTTAAAAACCTAATTAGCATACGTAATGCTAATTTGCATAAGTGATTTTTACAAATTTTGTATTCGGTATACAACCATCTATGTGCTTGCCAATTTCCATGTAAATATCTTGAAAGATAGAATAGTTATTAAGAAAAAACATTTGATCTCATTCGTTAATTAGGCCCATTTTGGACCATGTTATCCTACTACATAATATTACGTCAGCTTTCTAAAAATTAAGCCGTTTCTTCAATCTTTGATTTGTAATATCTCAAGAACGGATAAACATTTTAATTCTGTAAAAAGTATGTTCAGCATTCATTTCTGAATTGAATGAGAGCAGTTTCAAGCAATTTGGATCGAATTTTCACCTAATAGGCTTACTTCCATGTCTTCGCATTTTCCCCTTAGTTCTTCCACTAGCTTTAGGAGGTTGGTCACTGTAGTTTTCATTGTCTCCACCTCGTCCGACCATGCCGATAGCCCCTCTTCCTTGCCCTTAACCTTTTGTTTGTACCTGGTTGATTTCTGCATGAACTGCAGCCGCGTTAAATTCTCATTGCTTGTATCTCCTCCTTTAGTGACGCGAAATCCCCTGCTAGGGCACTCTAGTCAAGTCAAGGTCAAGTCAACTTTATTGTCAAATATGCTATACATGCTCGACATACAGCACAGATGAAATTTCAGTCCTCTCTGACCCACGGTGCAAACAGGCAATGCATAAATAAAAATAGAATAATTGAAAAAAAAAAACAGTATAAACACTCTAGATAAGAACTAGACATAGACTAAACACTCAGACAATATAAACAGTATAACCACTAGATAAGAACTAGACAGACTAAACACTCAAACGGTATAAACAGTATAAACACTCTAGATAAGAACTAGACAGACTAAACACACACACACACGTAAATTGGTGCAAATAAACAGTCAAGGGCACTTGAGGTATAGCAGGTAAACATGAAATAAGCAGTATAAACAATAAAACTAATAGCTGTTAAGGTGAGGTAGTGCGGAATAGTGCAAATGAGCGAGGTAAAGTGAAATGTGCGGTCCCTGAGTTCAGAGTGTTAATGAACGTTTTGTGTGTGTGTGTGTGTTGGGGGGGGGGACTGTGAGGGTGACGTGTCAGTTGCTGAAGGGGGGGCAGGGGGGTGTGGGAGCAGAATCTGTGGCAGGGGGCAGAGGGGGGAGGAGTGGCAGAACAGGGAGGGAGTTGAGCCTCCTGACCGCCTGGTGAAAGAAACTGTTCTTGAGCCTGCTGGTTTTGGCCCGGAGACTCTGCAGTCTCCTCCCGATGGCAGCAGACTGAAGAGGCGGTGAGATGGGTGGGTGGGGTCACCTGCAATCCTGATGGCTTTGCGGGTGAGGCGGGAGTTATAAATATCCATTAGAGAAGGGAGACACCAATGATCCTCTCAGCTGCTTTCACGATGTGCTGCAGAGTCTTGCAGCAGGACACGGTGCAGGTGCCGTACCACACGGTGATGCAGCTGGTCAGGATGTTCTTGATGGTGCATCTGTAGAATGTGTGCATGATGGGGGCCGGGGCTCTTGCTCTCCTCAGTTTGCGGAGGAAGTACAGACGCTGTTGGGCTTTTTTGGCCAGTGATGTGGTGTTGTTGCTCCAGGACAGGTCTTCAGAGATGTGCACACCCAGAAACTTGGTGCTGCTCACCCTCTCCACTGCAGCACCGTCGATAGATAGTGGAGCATGCTGGGTGTGCGCTCTCCTGAAGTTCACAACAATCTCCTTCATCTTCTCCACGTTCAGGTGGAGATTGTTGTCCTTGCACCACATGGCCAAGCGGCTCACCTCACTCCTGTAGATTGTCTCATCGCCATTGTTGATGAGACCCACCACAGTCGTGTCATCCGCAAACTTAATGAAGAGATTGGAGCTGGATGTTGGTGTGCAGTTGTGGGTCAGCAGAGTGAAGAGGAGGGGGCTTAGCACACATCCTTGGGGGGGCCCCCCGTGTTCAATGTGATGGTGCTGGAGGAGTTGCTGCTGACCTGTGCAGCCTGTGGTCTCCCCGTCAGGAAGTCCAGCAGCCAGTTGCACAGGGAGGTGTTGAGTCCCAGCTGGTGCAGTTTATGAATGAGCTGCTGAGGAATGATTGTGTTGAATGCTGAACTAAAGTCTATGAACAGCATTCTGACATACGAGTCTTTTGTCTCCGGGTGGGTGAGGGCTGAGTGGAGGGCAGTGGAGATGGCGTCATTGGTCGAATGGTTGGACCGATATGCAAACTGGAAAGGGTCCAGGGCGGGGGGGGGAGGGCAGACTTGATATGCCACATGACTAGCCGCTCGAAGCACTTCATTAAGTTCCTCCCTTATTACAGATGCTTGGTCTTTTCTCAGGTTAGAAAGGATATCAGCCTTAACTGATGCAACGTCCATGCTTGTTCTCCCAGGTGAAGGCAGGGTTGGTGGGGAGTTGCTTGAATTTTTCATCGAGGAGTTGTTGGAGTGGGTAGGCCTCATGTTAGCCAAACCATCATACTTGTATTAGGTATATCAGGTTAAAAATCAAATTAAATCCAAATTGCTTGAAACTGGTCTCATTGAATTCAGAATTGAATTCTAAACAACACACTTTTTAGAGAATTAAAATATGTTTATCAGTTCTTGAGATATTACAAATCAAAGATTGAAGAAATGGCTTCATTTTTTTTAGAAAACTGATGTAATATGTATTAGGATACCATGGTCCAAAATGGGACTGATTAACAAATGAGAGCAGATTTTTTTTCTTTTTTTTTCAAGATATTTACATGGAAATTGGCAAGCACATAGATGGTTGTGTATATATCAGAGCACAGGCACTTATGTATGCAATTACAAAGGAGCGCAAACTGCAAACGGAGCCAAATCGTGGAGCAGGAAATGGGTGGAGGTTGATCGATCAGCAAACAGCTTAGTACAGAGTAGACGTGATAATGAGATCGGGAATGAACGTAAACAGTGGTCTTAAACAGGAAGTCAATCAGAAAACAAACGGCTTAGTAAAGTCAGGTATGGGACACAGAATGATACTTCAGTGAGTGTTTTGAGTGGGGTTTAAGTAGGCGAGGTAATGAGCAGGTGAATTGGTGACAGGTGATGTAATCAGTACTCTGGTGATGAGGGGCGCTCATGAGGAGTGTTGTCTAGAGAAGCCATGTTTGGAGGCTGCTCTGAACTTAGGCTTTCAGCGTTTTTACTGACCGACACCCCCCGAGGAGCTCCCTCTGGGAGCAACCTCCTTCCTTGGTCAACCTCTTTTTTGGTCTAATGACAACTTTATTGAAATTCATTGATAAAATTCTAATTTACAATATATATAAACTCTTAAGAATTAAAAACACACATCACATCACATTATCTCTAGCCGCTTTATCCTTCTACAGGGTCGCAGGCAAGCTGGAGCCTATCCCAGCTGACTACGGGCGAAAGGCGGGGTACACCCTGGACAAGTCGCCAGGTCATCACAGGGCTGACACATAGACACAGACAACCATTCACACTCACATTCACACCTACGGTCAATTTAGAGTCACCAGTTAACCTAACCTGCATGTCTTTGGACTGTGGGGGAAACTGGAGCACCCGGAGGAAACCCATGCGGACACGGGGAGAACATGCAAACTCCACACAGAAAGGCCCTCGCCGGCCCCGGGGCTCGAACCCAGGACCTTCTTGCTGTGAGGCGACAGCACTAACCACTACACCACCGTGCCACCCCCAAGAAAAAAAAAATATATATATATAAAATAAAGAACAAAACTGGAAAAGAAAAAAAAACTATCTAATATCAGCAAGATTGGCATTAACAGTAAAATCCAATAAAAATTCATATTCATTGTTTTTAAAAAAAAAAGGAGTGCATGAACCTCTAATGCACATTTATTACTGCTTTCAAAATTTCAAAAGATAAGTTGGTTCTTATGTAAGTCATTGTGTCTGCATAGCCTTGCCCGGTTTTATTTGCTAATTTCTCGGCAAGAGTTGTAAGAAAGATCTGGCTTTCAACGCCCATTCCGCCATTACAGGGAGTGCAGAATTATTAGGCAAGTTGTATTTTTGAGGATTAGTTTTATTATTGAAAAACAACTATGTTCTTGATGAACCCAAAAGACTCATAAATATCAAAGCTGAGTATTTTTGGAAGTTGGAGTAGGGCTTTCTTAGTTTTAGCTATCTTAGGAGGATATCTGTGTGTGCAGGTGACTATAACTGTGCATAATTATTAGGCAACTTAACAAAAAACAAACATATACCCATTTCACTCATTTATTTTCACCAGGGAAACCAATATAACAACTCAACATTCACTAATATACATTGCTGGCATTCAAAAAAACAAAAAACAAATCAGTGACTAATATAGCCGCCTTTCTTTACAAGGACACTCAAAAGCCTGCCATCCATGGATTCGGTCAGTGTTTTGATCTGTTTGCGATCAACATTGCGTGCAGCAGCAACCACAGCCTCCCAGACACTGTTCAGAGATGTGTACTGTTTCCCCTCCTTGTAGATCTCACATTTGATGAGGGACCACAGGTTTTCTATGGGGTTCAGATCAGGTGAACAAGGAGGCCACGTCATTAATCTTTCTTCCTTTAGACCCTTTCTGGCCAGCCATGCTGTGGAGTACTTGGATGCGTGTGATGGAGCATTGTCCTGCATGAAAATCATGTTTTTCTTGAAGGATGCTGACTTCTTCCTGTACCACTGCTTGAAGAAGGTGTCTTCCAAAAACTGACAATAGGACTGGGAGTTGAGCTTGACGCCATCCTCAACCCGAAAAGGTCCCACAAGCTCATCTTTGATGATACCAGCCCATACCAGTACTCCACCTCCACCTTGCTGGCGTCTGAGTCGGACTGGAGCTCTCTGCCCTTTGCTGATCCAGCCACGAGCCCATCCATCTGGCCCATCAAGACTCACTCTCATTTCATCTGTCCATAAGACCTTAGAAAAATCAGTCTTGTGATACTTCTTGGCCCAGTCTTGACGTTTCATCTTGTGTGTCTTGTTCAGTGGTGGTCGTTTTTCAGCCTTTGTTACCTTGGCCGTGTCCCTGAGTATTGCACACCTTGTGCTTTTTGACACTCCAGTGATGTTGCAGCTCTGAAATATGGCAAAACTGGTGGCGAGTGGCATCTTGGCAGCTTCACGCTTGACTTTCCTCAGTTCACGGGCAGTTAGTTTGCGCCTTTTTTTTTTCAACGCGCTTCTTGCGACCCTGTTGACTATTTTGAATGAAGCGCTTGATTGTTCGATGGTCACGCTTCAAAAGCTGGGCAATTTTAAGAGTGCTCCATCCCTTTGCAATATATGTCACTATTTTTGACTTTTCTGAGTCCGTCAAATCCCTCTTCTGACCCATTTTGCCAAAGGAAAGGAAGTTGCCTAATAATTTTGCACACCTGATATAGGGTGTTGATGTCATTAGACCACACCCCTTTTCATTACAGAGATGCACATCGCCTGGTATGCTTAATTGGTAGGAGGCTTTCAAGCCTATGCAGCTTGGAGTAGGCCAACATGCATAGAGAGGGTAATGTGGTCAACATACTCATTTGCCTAATAATTCTGCACTCCCTGTAGTTCCAAAAATTAAAGGTGTGAAAGAACCCATTTCCACGTCTAGAATCCTTTGTTGGTACTTTCTTTTCTTTTCTTGTTCCTGCTCCTTGAAGATTGTTGAGGTTGTCTTGTTCTGGTTGCACTTGGAGTTTACATGCGAGACTTGTACATCGAAAAATGCTGTAACTCCTCGTTGCCAGAAACCCCCAGCTTTAATGTCCAGGCGTGCATCTTGACTTGTAGTTGTAGATTTTAGATCAAAGTGTCCTTCATTTAATGGAATCAGCTGAGGCTCAGCTTGGACATTATGGCAAACTTTGCTCAATAGTGTAAACCTCTTTTTTGGTGCAGGCTTGTCGGGGTGCAGGCTGTGGAATTCTTGCATAAGGATGGGGGTCTAAGATGTCCTTGGAACTGACCCAACTATGTTCCTCAGGGCTGTAACCCTCCCAGTTGACCAAGTACTTGAGTTGTCCCTGTCTGTGGTGGGAATTGAGGATCTTGCTGACCTGATAGATGGGTTCTCCTTTGATGTCTGTCTGGGGAGGGGGCTTCTTGGGTGGGTGTCTCAGAGGCTAGGGGACCTTGGATAGCAGGTTTGAGGCAGGAGATGTGAAATGTGAGAGCCATCATACTGTGAGGAGGGAACTTGAGCCTGTATGAGACATTATTGATCTTGCGTAGCACTTTGCATGGGCCGATGTATCTAGCTTTTTGCAGGAGTTGGGTTTCCTGAGGTCCTTAGTAGAGACCCATACTCAGTCACCTGGGACATACTCTGGGGTGGCACTTCAGTGCTTGTCAGCGTTAGGGGTGGGCAAAAATATCGATACGGCGATATATCGCGATACTTTGTCTTCCGATTCAATATCGATACTCAATTTGAATATCGATTATTTTTTCAAATAATAAATCATGTTTCAGACGGGTTGTAAATCCAGTACGACTTCCGCACCTCCGCTCCGCGAGGTGTCACTGTGCCGCTACCTCACTGCAAGGCACTCTTCGTCTTCTCTTTTTTCCCCGGCGGTTGCAGTGAGGAAAAAAAAACAAGCAAGCATGGCTGTTAACGTAAACCTAGAGACGCCGCTGAACTTTAAGGCAGATGTTTGGAGGTACTTTGGATTCCAAAGGAAAGGAGAAAAAAACAGTGAGCTGGACAAAGAGTACGCACTTTGCAAAACCTGTTTTGCTCCAATTAGATATTCAGGTAACACAACAAACTTGCGAACTTACTTAGCACGACACCACCCCGACATATTAGCTCAGCCGGAGCCACCGAAACCCGACCCGAAGCAAACTACACTGGACAGCGCCAAAGTCCTCCCGTCTACTTCAGTGATGTGTGACTTACTGTAACTGTGAACTTAATTTTGTTATTTAAGGCCAAAGGCAAGAAGCTGCACTTTTATTTTGCATTTTCAATTTTAGTGTGTGTAAGACACTGCATTTTATTTTGAGTATTTACTCTAAGTTGAGAAGAAACATGATTCACTGAGGTTTCAATTCAGTTTCAGTGTGTGGACACTGACCCACACTGCACTTTGTTTCATAATTGTGCTCAGGGAGACTAAGATGCACACTGCACTTTTCAATGTGTTTCAGACAGTGTGTTGTTCCTGCAAATATGTTGTAACTTGGGCTTGTATAGTTACAATAAAATGGCATGGATAATTTGAATTACATTGTTTTAACTCTGTTTGTCCCATGAATTATCACTATCATCTGATGTACATACAACTCGGATTTTAAGATGCATAATGCATTTTACATTTTTCAGTGAACTATGTAGAATATCGCAGTATCGTATCATGACTCAAGTATCATGATGCGTATCGTATCGTGAGGTCCTTGGCAATACCCACCCCTAGTCAGCGTAGTGCTTGTACTTGTTGACATTCACTAGTATCCGATGAACCTCCTCCCATAGCTACTGACTCCTCTGGAACCAGGAGTCGATGGCCGGAATCTGCATAGGGGTATCATCCCACGGGAAAAGTGGAGGTTTGTATCCAACTATGCACTGGAACGGGGTTAGCGGAGTGGCTGAATGCTTGAGCGAGTTTTGTGCATACTCTGCCCATGGAAGAAGTCATGCCCAGTCCTTCTGATTCCGCATGCAAAATGTGTGGAGGAAACAACCCACCTCCTGGTTTGCTCATTCAACTTGGCTGTTGGACTGTGGGTGATACCCAGAAGTGAGGCTGATGAACATTCCTAGTCTGTCCATGAACTGTGACCATAGTCTAGAAATGGAGCTGGTGACCCTGGTCACTGACTATGTCCTCAGGGATACCATAGTAGTGGAAGATATGTGTAGATAAGAGTTCAGTGGTTTCGAAGGCAGTGGGATGAGCTTAAGTGTTTTAGAGAATCTATCGATGATGACCAGAATAACCATGTTGCCTTGCGAGTGACGTAGGTCGGTGATGAAGTCGATAGCAATGTGTGACTAGGGTCGCTGGGGTATTGAGAGAGGACATAGCTTACCGGCAGGGGGAGCTCTGGGAACCTTGGCCTGGGCACAGACAGAGCACGATGAGACAAAATGGTTGATGTCCAATATCATGTTTTCCTACCAGTACTTGTTCTGGAGCAGCTGGTAAGTGTGATGGCTGCTCCATCCATCAGTGTCTGGTGGCAGGAGAGGAGTGCGTTGAGGTGATGAGTTTGCCTCTGAGTTTGGGTGGAACATGCAAAAGTCCGGGCGGACAGTTTTCAGGAGGGCTTGTGGGTTGTGCCTGTCTGATCTCCTTGTCGATGTCCCAGGCTGTGGCTTGCAGGAAACCTTCAGGTGGAAGGATTGTGAATGGGTTCAGAAGAGTGTGGTGAGGATGTGTTGACTTGGGAGAGAACATCTGCCTTGGTGTTTCTGGAACTGGGGCGATAGGAGATGGTGAACTGGAACCTAATGAAGAATAGAGCCCACTTGGCCTGACTGGGATTCAAACGCTTAGTAGTCTTTCAGTATTCCAGGTTCTTGTGGTTGGTCAGGAGCTCTCCAACCAGTGTCTCCATTCCTTTAGGGCCAGCTTGACAGCCAAGAGCTCTCGATTTCCAATGTCGTAATTCCTTTCTGCGGGCGTGAGCTTCTTGGAGAAGAATGTGACTGGGTGAAGCTTGGGTTTCTATCCTAAATGTTGAGACAAAGCCCCTTCTGATGTGTCCCCCTCCACAATTAAGGTTTAGAAGGGTCTTGATGTTGTAGAATGGAAGCTGTGGTAAATGCCGACTTGAGCTGGTTGAAGGTCTTATCAGCTGCAGGGTTCCAGTGGAGGCGACTGGGTCCGTTCTTCAGGAGTGAGGTGAGAGGGGCTGCAGTGGTGTGAACCTGTGGATGAACCGACGATAGAAATTTGCAAACCCTGGGAAGCATTGCAACTCCTTGACAGAAGTGGGAGTGGGCCACGTCACAGCTTTGACTTTGGCCTGATCCATGCTCACCCCTTCCGAAATGATAATGTAACTTAGGAATGAGATCTGGGTGACATGGAATTCACATTTTTCTGTTTTTACATATAGGTGGCTCTGGAGCAGGCGTGAGAGCACTGACCTGATGTGCTTGTGGTGGATGTTCTCCTCTGGGGAGTAGATTAAGATGTTGTTGATATACAATATGTGATAATGAACCTCCCCAACATGACCCCGAGCATGTCATTTATGAGACACTGGAAGACACTGGCATGCAAGAAAGGTCATGTGGCATGACCGGGTACTCGAAGTGGCCTGCGGTGGTGCTAAATGCAGTTTTCCATTCATCACCCTCATGGATCCTGACCAGGTTGTCGGCACTACGAAGGTCTAGTTTAGAAAAGATCTTGGCTGATTTGAGCTGTTCTAGGGCTGAAGGTACCAGTGGGAGTGGATAAGGGTATTTCACTGTGATCTGGTTCAGGCCCCGCTAGTCTATGCATGGCTGAAGACCCCCTCCTTTCTTCTCGACAAAGAAGAACCCTGCTGAGGCTGGAGATGTCAAGGGTCTAATGTACCCCTGCTACAAGGCTTCTTGTATGTATTCTTCCATGGCAGCTTATTCAGTTAGGGACAAAGGGTAAATGCAGTTACAAGGAGGAGTTGTACCTGGGAGGAGGTCAATAGCACAGTTGTGAGGAGGTAGACCACAGGCTTTCCCTTTACTGAAAATCTCCCCTAAGTCGAGGTAACGGGGGGGAACATTGTCGACGGAGTCAGGCTGGGGGCTCTCTACAGAGGTGGATGGGAGCGTTAGTTGGGGAAGTTTTAAACAATTCTGTAAACAGGAAGGAGACCACTGAAGAATGTCCCGTTATTGCCATGATAGAGGATCATGGAGTTGGAGCCAAGGATAGCCTAATATTATGTCATGGTGTTCAGTAGGAGTGATAAGTAGGGATATGTGCTCAGTATGAACGGCTCCTACTTGAATCTCAAGGGGAGTCGTGCGCATGGAGAACAAATCTTCTATGGGACCCCGTCCATGGCCTTTTGCGTGACTGGTCTCAGAAGTTCGTGGGTGGTCAAGGTGGTATTTCTGGACAATTGTGTTTATGAAGTTTCCTTCTTCCCCCAAGTCAATGAATGCAGAAAGCACATGGGTTGAGTCTGGCAGCTTTAGTAACACAGGCACTTGAAGAGTGTGAGTTGTGAGTAGTGTCTGAACTCACTGGGTTAGGTGGGCTGGTAGTTTTGCTGGGCTGGCTATCCCACAGGGATCGAATGGGGCATTTGGAGATCTGATTGCTGGCTTCTCTGCAGTAAAAACAGAGGCCCTCTTGTCATCTTCTTTCTCTTTCAGAACATTGTAGTCTTGTATGTGAGACCTCCACAGGAGTTACTGGGCTCATGTTGTGAGAGGGAACAGGAGGTTACTGTAATGAGGGCCACTTACGAATGAGATCTTGTCAGATGGCAAGTCAATAAGAGAATCCAGATAGAGATGTTAGTCACGGCAGGCCAGCTCGCTGAGCATTTCTGGATGCAAACCCTGGTGAAACGTGGCTTTCAGTGCTGGCTTATTCTAGCTGCTGCCACCAGCTAAGGTGTGGAAGTCCAGTGCATACTCCAACACTTCTCTCTCCCTGTTGGATCGTTAATAGGTTCTCTCCAACTTCTATTCCCTCAGGCTGGTGGTCAAAAACTCTCGTGAAGGGCTCCAGAAAATGGTCATAAGACATGTGTTCACCCCCATGCTGCCACACCACACTTGCCCACTGGAGAGTTTTACCTGTGAGAAGACTGATGAACTGAGAAAGCTTATGTTCATCATTCACCCCCGTGAGAGATGAAAAATACAGTGAACACTGAAGGAGGAATCCCTTGCAGTTGGAAAACTTTCTGGAAAACTTCTCTGGCAGAGGAATACTTTGAGATGCACCAGCGGGTGACGAGGGGCATGTGAGGATGGCCTGTGACACTACAGCAGTGAGCTATGACAACCTGGTGTTGAGATTGCTGATCATCTGCTGGTGCTGTTCTAACAAATGCCCCGTGCATTGATCGCAGTCTGTTTAGCCTCCTGTACTGCATCCATAGATGCTGAAGTATCCTGTCAAAGCACAGGCGCTTATAGATGCAATTTCAGGGGAGAGCAGGTGTGGCACAAACTGAGCAGGAATCATTGTCAGGAAATGGGTGGAGGTTGATCGATCAGCAAACAGCTTAGTATAGAGTAGATGTGAAGATGAGGTCGGAAATGAACGTAAACAGTGGTCTTAAACAGGAAGTCAGTCAGAAAACAAACAGCTTAGTAAAGTCAGGCACAAGACACAGATCGATATTTCACAGTGAGTGAGTGGGGTTTAAGTAGGTGAGGTAATTGGCAGGTGAATTGGTGACGGGTAATGTAATCAGTACTCTGGTGACGAGAGGTGCTGTGACTCATAGGGAGTATAGTCTGGAGCAGACATGTTTGGAGGCTGCTCTGAACTCAGGCTT
The DNA here is from genome assembly GCF_027579695.1 of Neoarius graeffei. Classification (NCBI taxonomy): domain Eukaryota; kingdom Metazoa; phylum Chordata; class Actinopteri; order Siluriformes; family Ariidae; genus Neoarius; species Neoarius graeffei. The sequence continues at coordinate 42,918,288 of NC_083570.1, forward strand.
TCAGCATTGTTACTGACTATACTGAATTCAAAATTTGAAAATAAGTAAAAATCAATTATGCAAATTAGCATTACATATGCAACTTACATCTCCTCTCATTATCTCTAGCCGTTTTATCCTGTTCTACAGGGTCACAGGCAAGCTGGAGCCTATCCCAGCTGACTACGGGTGTACGGTTTTATTAAACTAACTACATTAATTTAATAACTCCCACTGTAAAGGGTGTTCTTAACTGATGAAACAGTGTCACACTCAAGCTCGGACATCCAATTACTGTCTTCCATGTGTTTATTTTTCCATAAGCATACACCTGAACAGTAACCATGCCGTTCGCCAGGTAATCAACAGAAATGACACAAAATGAAACAAAGCCACAATATTAATGAGACGGACATATTATCTACTCTACAATCCGCATACATTAACATAACTATAGTATTCAACATAAATTTTAATCACATTGTATACATCTCTTAACTCGCCAGCTCAGCTTCACCAGTCAAAACAATGGCATACTTTCAAAAGAAGATCCGGCAGGTTACTACATCCACCCCAAATAACGTACAGGGGGGATTGCTACCACAAGAGGTCGCTATGAAATTAAATGTGGGATAACTTCACACCTCCCACTTGGGCTACTTGTCCTTTACCAAGTAGGCCACAATAACTATTATTAATTACTACAACAATGTAATACACAGAATATGCAAAACCTCTCGGGTGACAAAATAAAGAAACAGCATATAACTGTTCAGTAAAACAGATTCAGTCTAAGTCCCATATTCAAGTGTCCACAGTTCTAGCACCTCTTGGGTATCCAGGGGAGCAAGTGAAACCCCCTCCTGCTCCTCTACGGGCAGTAACACCACCAGCCTCCTGATGTCCCTGCGTAGGCTCGTGGAAGGACACGGCTCCTTGTCCTTCCTTGCTTGGGACAGGCCGATGGGGCGGCTATGACAAGTCCTCACTTGGACATCTCGGACAACACCCTTATCATCTGGACACGACTCCTCAATACGCCCCAGCCCGAATTGACCCTGGAGGGCGTTTTGATCCGCAACCCATACCAGGTCTCCGACGGTGACATTCCTGGCAGGGACATGCCACTTCTGCTGAACGAACAGGTGAGGTCCAGCCAACTGGCTCCAACGTCTCCAAAACTTATCCGCCTCCACTTGGACTGCTCGCAGCCGACTGAATGGGTAGGTAGGGAATTCAAAACCCTGGGTGTCACCTCTGGGCCCCGCTCGACCCAACAGCAATGAGTTTGGTGTCAAAACGTCCACAGTCTCCTCCTGAACCTGAGCTCTGGCTCCGATCGGCCTCTCATTGGAAAGGTTGGCAGCCAGGTAGAGGAGGGTTTGGAACTCCAGGATGGTCAAGTCACCCTCTTCACCAACACTGCTCAACAACCTCTTCAACACGCATGTAGCTACCTCCGCTGCCCCATTCCGATGCGGCGAGTCCGCTGGACTAAACTCCCACACCCAGTCAGTCCCAGCCACAACCGCTCTCTTCTGGACTTCCCTTTTGTCAATATCTGCCAGGAAGCTGTAGAGATCCTCCAGCGCAGGTCTGGCCCCCACGAAGTTGGTGCCCTGGTCAGACCAGAGCTTTTTGGGATGACCCCTGAGGGCGGTAAATCGCTGGTAAGTTTTGAGAAAGCCCTCAGTCGACAGGTCCTCGACCAAATCTGCATGGATTGCTCTTGAGGGCCATGCAACTAAAGACCACGCCCCAGACCTCCTCCTTCATGTGCTGCCTCACAACATCCCTGATTGTGTATGGACCGAACAGGTCCAGCGTTGTGTACTCGAAAGGAGCTGCTGGCCCGGTGCGAACAGAAGGGAGATCGCTCATTACTTGAGAGGATAATTTGGCTCTGCACATCCGACAATGCATACACAAGTCCACGACTTTGCGAGCGACTCTAGGGCCTTGCATCACCCAGGCTCTTTTCCTCATCCAAAGGACGGTGCCGGCGATGCCTTCATGGTTGACACGGTGGGCTTCTTCGGCAAGGAGGGTGCTGATCCGCTTCTTGTAGGGGATCAGCGGAACCCCAGGTCTTCCCTTATCAACAGACTGGATGCGGCTGTGGCACAAGAGACCTGTTGCCCTGTCCTTGTTTGCAACCAGACGGTTGAGTGTTGTCATGGGGAAGGTCACACCTGTCTGGGCAGCGAGACATAAGTCCTTGAACACCTCCTCTCGCTCCTGGACTGTGAGTACTGCCTCCCACTGTTCTCGCTCGCCGATTCGATTTCTGCCGAGTAACCAGGAGTACATGGCTCTGCGGATGTATCCCACAGCCCCACATAGCTTGGTTAGTGTAGCAAACCTCGAAAGATTCACCTGTTCTACAAGAGCCGAACCCCAAAACCTCTTCGTACTGCAGGCGCTAGATGCTGTTGATGAAGACCCCGTGGCAGTATCTGGTGAGGATTCCCTATTATTGACCATAGGAGGCCACGTGATCGCCCCGTCCTCGACCATGGCATCCACACCAGTAGGACCGCCTGAAGCAGACAACTTCTTTGCCTGCACCCTAGTAATGATGGCAAAGAAAGCTTTCCTTTGGAGCTTACTCACGACCTGCTTGGTACCGGAGGCCACCTCTGCAGCAGAATTCATGGGCCACTCCTCCACTGCTCTGGTCAGGAACTAGGGACCTCTCTGCCACAAGGAGTCACCATCAAGCTGCCCAGGGGAACACCGTCTTGTGACAAGATTGGCCACGTTGTACTGACCAGGGACTCACCACCAATCTGTCACAGGTCCGGCCTTCTGGATCTCACCAACACGGTTAGCAAAGAAAGTTTGGAACCCATAACTTTCCCGCTGGATGGCTCCCAACACAGTCTGGCTGTCGACGAAGTGGTACTACCTACCCACTTCCAAACGTCCATGCTTCAGTATGTAGCCCTTCAGCCGGGCTTCAAAGATGGCTCCGCAGATCTCCGCTTTAACAGCATCACCCTTCTGGTCAAGGGGGGTCAATTTAGCTTTTGACTCCACGAGCTGGGACACAACACCCCCTGAAGTCTCCCAGCGCAGGTAGAGAACCGCCCCATAAGAGTCACAGCTCCCATCAGAAAATGTGATCCCCCAGGGTTTACCCAGCCAGCCGGAAGGTGTAATACTCCTGGGGAAAGTGATGGTGCTCAGCTGGGCATACTCTTTGAAGAACTCAATCACCCTCCCGTGCAGCTCCCCAGACAGTGGCTTGTCCCACGTATCCTTCGTCAAAGACCCAGCCTCTTGAAAGGCCCTCCTGACAAGAATGACGCCCTTCTACTTCAGGGGTGTCGCCAGGGGGTCATAAAGCCCAGCCACCTGACTCAGCAACATATGACGGGTAAGGGGATCCAGTGTCTTCTCCTCCATGTCCTCCATGGTGAGGTCAAGCTCGGTGCGCATCTTTTTCTTCCTTGCTGAGAAATTAATGGCCACCATGAGGAAAAGTTTGTCCTCCCCCACATGGTAACCCACTCCCAGGGCCTTATTGTCCTTGTCGCGTAACTGGTTGGGCAACATGATAGTCTCAGTTTTGGTGGGAACACCGCCTTGCCTCCCACTTTGGCCAGACCGCACCCACAGCTTAAGGTAAACCCCCCCCCCCCCCCGGTTTCAAGAATGGCCCCAACCCCCTGAAGGATCTCACTCAGTCTCTGGGGGTCATTGTGGGACACCAGAATGTCGTCCACGTAGGCATTGTCTACGATGACGCGTCTTTCTTCCACTTTGTCGGCAAACTGTGGCAGATGGGCAGTCTCCCTCATGGCCACCTGGGCGATACAACCAGCCAGCTTATTGCCCATGTTCACCCGTACCACAGCGTAGTACTCATCCGCCGGAGAGTCTCTCCACAGGAAGTGATGGACATGCATCCTCTAACCACACTGAGTTGTACATCTTGGACACATCTCCAACTGCCACGTGCTCCCCCTCCCGGAAATGGAGCAGGACCTCCCGGATGGGGTTCAAGATGTCTGGGCCCTTCAGAAGGATGCCATTCAGGCTAACACCCCTGAATTCCCAACTGCTGTCCCAAACTAGTCTTACTGGAGTGGAGACAGAGTGTGGGTTGGGTGCTGTTAGGTGATTCACCCACCACACAGCTCCGTTCCAACTGTCCATTGCAGCCCTGGAAAGTTTGATCGCAGCCCCCCTGGCTACCATGTCATGCACCTACCTCGCATAAGCCTCCTTCCACCTTGGATACCTCTCAAGGCACTTCTCCGATTTCAGAAAGCCTTGACAGCTTCGCGGTTGTTTGGCAGGGTAGCAGGGTTCTCTTTCCAGGGGTACTGGGCATCCCAGTGGGGTTTGTCACTGTGGTTGTCGCTTAACTTGATGGTCAAACCTCCCCTGATGATCTCTAACTCTCGCTCGTCAGCGAGTGACATCTCCTTCCCCCCAGGGGCACACTTTCCGCAACGACACCCACCGCACTTAAGGTCACAGGCGGCCCCAATGCTGTCCCACTGTAACCACTTGACGATCTCAGCATTGCACGCAGCCGTGGTTCCGACTTCAATGCTGCTCTTTAGCTCGGGGCAGTAGTTATGGAGAACCTCGACTCTCCTGGACTCTGCCCTCATGGAGCATGCAAAGTGGGTCGATGAGTGGTGTGCAGTCACCTCAATGTCCTCAAAAAGGTCCGGGTGCACACCACTGATGGTCTTTCCGAGTGGACCATCCCACAACACCAGATTGCCGCACCTCATCATCCGCTGGGGGGCAAGATGACCTTCTCGGGTACTGATAAGTAACTCAACCTTCTCCAGGTGGGTCAGCTCCCTCAGTTTGACAACACCTGGGAAGAATTTCTCCAGGCGCTCCGAGTCCACTGCATGGTCCACTCTGGTGATCTCCTCTAGTCCATAGCAGAGCATCTCATGGAGCCGCCATGTCCCCTTTTTCGTGGCTGCCTTTATGCTCACACAGTACCTCTTTGTCTCAACCCTCGCCTCCATACCACCTACACTGTATATGACCAGTGTGATTGGCTCACCTGCCAATCCAAGCCTCTCTGCTGCTTGGTGAGTGGTATAGTTAGTATCAAAGGCGAGATTGACTAGGGTTCCAACCCAGTCTCCTCTCTTGGTCTTGACCTCCACCAACATCATGAGGACTGGGTGCTCTTTCGGTCCACTCTCGTCTACCAACTCTTTGCCAGCACATACTGTTGAAGACACCTTATTTGTGCAGGCCTTACGAACAGCCTCCAGCTGCTCCAGGGTTAGACCTAAACTTGCAAACACAGCCTCTTGTTCTTCAGTCAGACCACGGTGTTCTCTCCTCTTTTCCCCCTTGGTCTACTCCCTAGCAGTGACCTTTTTGGCAGGAGATTTGAGGCACAGGAAAAAGTGGTGATCTGGAGGGGCGTCACCTCTTACATTCATTATTGCGACGCAAAGTTTTTATTACATGGACTGTCCCTCCCATGTAGATCCAGGCATTTGGGGCAGGCTTTGGTCTTTTTCACTTGAGCCCTCCGCTCTGCCGGGTTAGGCTTCTTAAATACCTTACAGTGGTATAAACGCCCAGTATGCCCCTCTTTGCCACACATACTGCAAAGATCTCATGATGATTCTTCTCTCACCCCGCTTGCCATGGCCTTGGTAAATGAACACCTCTCTGGTCTTCGTTCCCCCGGTCTTTCCTTTGGCTTTTCACGAGGACTTGGTTCACCTGTTCTGGCAGAGTTTGGATGCCTGGTGATCTGTAACTGCTCCAGCTGCACCAGAACCGTCTTCTGATCTCTCAGGAACTGCCATAGTTTGTCGAACTGGTTACATGGGTTTACGTTGCTGGCTGCGTTGCACCGATACAAAAGCCACCTTTCCTTCATGCTGTCCAGCAGCTTACTTTCAAGTGACCGGATCACCAACTGTTTTTTTTATTGCGTCCTCACAACCCAAGTCTATAAGGTCCAACAGTGCCCTTTCCACTGCTTGGATCAACTGCAAAGCCTCCCTTGGCTGGTTGTTGCGAACAGCAGGTAAATCCTGTAGCTCCAGTACAATGTCGTCTGCTATTTGCGACATGTCTCCAAAACCTGGAAGACCTCCTCCGCAGTACGGCAATGAGACAGCCTGAGTTCGCGTTTTACTGTTCAGCAGGTGGAAGAGCCTACACTCTGGGGATCCTGTGGGTTCAGCTAATGCCTGAAGGGTCCCCCAATTACTCTTCCATCGCCAATAGCTTCTCCTGTCTCCAGAGAACTTTGGTAGGCTTAGGGGTGCGAGCGCAATCCTGGGCCCGATTAACCCCTGAGAGGTGGCAGACATGCTCCGTCCTAGCCCAACACTATCTGGTAGCACAGCGTGTGCTCCTCGCTGCTGCTGTGGTGTGCTGGAGAAGCCGGGGTCAAATGTTGGGTTCATGGACCACTGTGGTGGATGTCTCTGTGGCGGCACTTGGGGAGACCCTGATGGGGCACCCGTGCCTTGTGCCCCATCAAGACAGTCCACATTACCATCCAGTGCACTGCCAATCATGGCAGCAGTTGGGTTGGTGGTTGGGCCTGCACCTGCACCTTGCACCCCATCATCCTCTCCACCGCTTGCCAGGACACCAAGGTCGCCATGCGCTGACCTGTTGCTTTGGCGCATGTAGGTAGTCAATGCAACTATAGTCATTCTTCTCTTCTCCTTGTAGTCCTTGAGGCAAACCCGCATGTCATCTACCTCCTTGTCTGGGACGTAGCGGTCCCAGCCTCGCACAAACCCCTCCAGTGCTTCGACTCTGCTCTCTAATGCTGTGTGCACCATATCATACTGCTCATGGGTCATGTGGCCCGACAGGAGCACTTCCGCCTGACAAAACACTTCTTTGAGGTCTGCCCTCAGACTGCCAAATTGACCTGATGCACAGTGGGACCACAATGTCCTTTTTACCTTCATCTCTGTGTCTTGATACTTTGTGCGGCAATCATGTAGCCTTTTCCTCACATCAGCTACATCCATTTCGTATCCACTTGCATCTACTTCTTCCATAACAGCAATGTAATCAAAACTGCTATTACAGATCTCTTTATAACTGCCCTTGAGTGCCCTCGGTTCAAGTTTGAGGTCATGTTCATTTAAAAGGTCCATGTTAAAATCAATGGCATTTGCCCTCCTATTAAAAGCCCCTTGTGCATAAGAACGCTTTTTCTTTAATTCTCCACAGTCCGCCATGCTTTTATTATCCTCTCTTTTTACTCTTTGTTTTGATGACGCACTTCCGGTCCCCGTACCTGTACCAAGACGGCGGCAACCCACTTCCAGTAGCTTAGCGGCTAGCTACCATGCTAACAGCGAATTTGCGGTGATCGGCTTATCCTATGCCGTCGCGCTAAACAGTCACAATGAAAGTCACTCAAGCACAGTCACAGACCAAGTGGTACCCTTTGCTGAGGGCTTGACTTGAGTCTGAGGCATTGTCGATCGGCCAGGAGGCTCTGCCGGGTCTCGTCCGCACGCTAGCCTCCTGTCGTTTGTTGTTGTTGACACTGTCCGACCTCCGCTTCTCCATCACGGGGCTGGCTTAGTGTTGGTTACTGTATGGTTTTATTAAACTAACTACATTAATTTAATAACTTCCACCATAAAGGGTGTTCTTAACTGATGAAACAGTGTCACACTCAAGCTCGGACATCCAATTACTGTCTTCCATGTGTTTATTTTTCCATAAGCATACACCTGAACAGTAACCGTGCCATTCGCCGGGTAATCAACTGAAATGACACAAAATGAAACAAAGCCACAATATTAATGAGACGGACATATTATCTACTGTACAATCCGCATACATTAACATAACTACAGTATTCAACATAAATTTTAATCACATTGTATACATCTCTTAACTCACCAGCTCAGCTTCACCAGTCAAAACAATGGCATACTTTCAAAAGAAGATCCGGCAGGTTACTACATCCACCCCAAATAACGTACAGGGGGGATTGCTACCACAAGAGGTCGCTATGAACTTAAACAAATGTGGGATAACTTCACAATGGGCAAAAGGCAGGGTACACCCTGGACAAGTCGCCAGGTCATCACAGGGCTGACACACAGACACAGGCTACATCTACATGACAACGGCAACGAGATTTTTTTTTTTAGTGGGTAAAAAAAAATATCGCGTCCACATGGGCAACGGATCAGTAAAATATCAGGTACATATAGCAACGCAACGCTTGCTGAAAACAATGCAATACACATGCCACACCTCTACGTGCGCTGTAAGACGGTCCCATCAGAGACACCAGAACAATAGAAGAAGTAGGATGCATGCGCATAAACCCCTTCTTCTACCTGGCGTGAATGAGTGAGTGCTGCTTGTTCTAGTCATGTGGTTGTGACGTCATCGTAAACAAATCCTTTCTACTCATCTAGATGACTTCGCAACGGCGCCGTTGCCAGATTTTTCCACTCTGGAAAATGTTCTCAAAAAATTTCATCTTGGGGCACCCAAAACGCCGGTACCGTGTGGACACCAGGCCGAAACGATAAATTTTATCGGATTCACCTGAATCCGTTGCCGTGTGGACAGGGCCACAGACAACCATTCACACTCACATTCACACCTACTCTACGGTCAATTTAGAGTCATCAGTTAACCTAACCTGCATGTCTTTGGACTGTGGGGGAAACCGGAGCACCCGGAGGAAACCCACGCAGACACTACATAACATTTAAATTGGTACACTCAATAAAGTAATGAGATTATTTCTAATACCCTCTCTGTACTCTGTAGGGATTTGTATTTCTCAAAAGTAGGGCCTACTAATGTTTATATTAAAGAATATAAATGATTATTTCAAGGAATATTCACAACTTTCAAGGTTAACCTCGAAAAAACTGCATGATCCCCATCCAATAAAAAATTCCAGTTAATTGAAATGAAATTGACACTCGCATTTCTGGCATCTAGGTGGGTGTTTATTTTTTTTTGTTGTTTTTTTTAATATCATTCTGACCAGGCCCGCCGATAGGGGGGGACAAACGGGTATGTTGTCCCAGGCCCAGGAATGGGGGGGGGGCCCAGAACTGGGCTCTCATGAGGTTGCGATTAAATTATTTTATTTCATTTCAAAATGTGTTGATTTGGGGGAGAAATGTGCTATATTTGCATTCAATAAATGATTTCTAGATCTTTTGCCTTTATTGTCTTTGAAAAAGGTGTCAAGAACCCCCTACTGCAAAAATGGTTTGGTCTGACTCTTTGATTAAGGGGAAAAAAACGACATCGTTCGATCATAGCGCTTCGACAATCAGCGTGCGTGCCATTTGCCAACATGCACGAGTCAGGAGCACAGAAAAGAAAAGAGAAAAAGAGGAAGAAACCAAGAGACTCAGGGGCTCACTGCATAAATATTTTAAAAAAGATTCGGATGATGCAGCAGGTACTAGCAAAGGCAGTGGGGCAGCTGAGCCAGGTAAGACACAGCCAACTTTTTCCAGGCCCGTAAAGTAACCCCAACCAAGGCACGTGCGGCACGCAATTCATGTTACAAACGAGGGGAGAGCAAGTCACACCGAATACCATATCAAACGCACAGGGCATTGAATCATTTCATAACCACAACGGCTTAATAACATTGTATTTCATATCTGATTGAAGCTAAGAATATTCACATTAGCCCGCAATCATATCCCGCCGTTTCTCGAGCGGTGTGGTGTTCTCTGCTTTTCACACTGGACAGTACGCACGCACAGTATGCTATGTTCGCCCCCAGCCCTGCCCGAAATCCCCCGTCCATCGCTGCTCCTTCAAGAGCACCCCAATCGCGTGATTATAGTAAACGATCCACGAGTTTAGGAAGGCATTGCGGGGGCTGTCGCATGCAGGCTTGGGGCATAACCAGTGCTTAATTTGTGAAGTGGGAGGTCCTGGAACGCAGGAGGTGGGTGGGTCCGGCGACTCAAAAAAAAAAAAAACTTTACGCACACACGCCTATTGTGTGTGTTAAAAAAATAATAATAGACATTGTGATCTTAGAAAACGCTTTTAGTGACAAACAGTTACAGACAGTAATATGTCGTGATATGTTATAAAATATAATTTTTTATTAGGCTATATATTAAATTATATATTAAATTTATCTTCTAAAATAACAGACTGTACTCATATCACAACCGGTTTATTTCACCATTGGAGATCAGATCATGCAAGACGTGTTACATGACTCATTTTAAGGATTTAAGTAGGGTATTTAAAAGCAGTGCTAGCAGGACTTTGTGGCTCAGGTGGATAAGGTGCCATACCATAAATCCAGGGACCCGAGTTCGATTCCGACCTGCGGTCATTTTCCGAGCCCTCCCTGTTTTTCTTCTGCTCATTTCCTGTCTCTACACTGTCCTATCCAATAAAGGTGGAAAAAGCCCAAAAAAGAGAATAATTTAAAAGCAGTGCCAGCAAACACAAGTGCAATCAATTCAAGTAATAGTTAATAAATAAAGGGTTTACAAAACAAGTTGGAGAATTCATTTTAAACATTTTAGTAAGCTTTCTTGTTTTTTTTGCCATTTTTTCCACAGCGCAAGCTAACGGCTACAAAAAACCCGGTGTTCTATTGAGCGGAAGTATACACCCCATGTCTCCCCCCCTTCCCCTTTCGCATAGATTTTGTGGATGTCATAGGAGAGAAATCAACAACAGATATCAAAACCGAACACTAAACAATTTTTTATTTACTTATTTATTTAATTTATTGTTTGATTTTTTTCCCTTTGTGATGGTTACGGAGGTGATCTGATCCATTTAAATAGTTGCCGGAACACCGAATGAAATGAAAATAGCTGACGGATCCGACAACGGAGGTTTCGGATCTTGTTCCGTCATGTTCCGGCTCAAATTAAGCCCTGGGCGTAACGGAATACATTTAATGGCGTTCGGTTAAAGGATACAAAATAACAGTAACCGCTTATTCTGTTACAGTACAGGGGGGAAAGAGTCAGTGAAATTGGGGATTACTTCACAGGATCACAATGTGTGTGAGGTTGCTGGTTTTGGGCTTTTTTTTCAAGCCTGCATTTTACATTGGCTTTTCGTTTGCTTCTGCTCTGCTAAACCCACACATGCACAAACCCGATAGCAGCTGACAGCGGCTCCGACTTTGCAAAGCAGCACACTGCGCTTCTGAACCCTGCACTCACGTGCCGAAATATGCAGTTGGCCCGGGGGCGGGGCCCATTCAGAGCATTTTGTCCCGGGCCCAGCCAAAGCTGTCAGCGGCCCTGATTCTGACCACTAAGATCTCAATATTTTTCATCAAAACAACTACAGTTATATTCTGAAATTTAGAATATTCTGAAAGTTATTTATTTACATGAATCAGCCCAGTGGCCGACAGGGGGCCTTTCTGCGTGGAGTTTGCATGTTCTCCCCATGTCTGTGTGGGTTTCCTCCAGGTGCTCAGGTTTCCCCTGCAGTCCAAAGACATGCAGTTAGGTTATCATGGGGCATTCTTGAGCTGAAGTGCTGTTGAGTAAGGTACCTAACCCCTGACTGCTCCTCGGGTGCCATAGTATGGCTGCCCACTGCTCTGGGTGTATGCGCGTGTGTGTTCAGTGCTTCAGATGGGTTAAATGCAGAGGATGAATTTCACTGTGCTTGAGTGTGCATGTAACAAAGGCTGCTTCTGCTGCTTCTTTTTAAAAAGTTTGATTTGAAAAAAAGTAGGTAAAGCTATGAAAACTCACCTCAAAGTCTCCTGTGACTCATAACATCAAAAGTAGCAGACGGAAAATTTTGCTGAATGTCATCAGAAACCGTGAGAGCTAGAGATCATCCCTATAGGGGTTATCTGATTTTTGATATTTATGAGTAACCCAGGCACAAACCAATCAGAAGAGAGCCTGACCACTTTCCCGTGACTCAAAAATCACTGGCAGCTTCCTGACGTCTCGTGAGCAGTGTATACTCTGTTGTACCAACTTCAACCTGCCGCTACTCCCAAAGTACTGAACAGAACTTAACGAGATAAATTTCTTTGGAAAGCAGAACTTATAAGCTTTTTAATGAGAGTATTCGTGATAGAAAATATTCAAGAGTTAAACAATGACAGATTTGGAAACTTAGATGATTGTCTGCATGCACCATTTTCACAGCACGGCCAGTGAATGTTTGATATACTTGCTTGTATTTTTGGAGATCTGCTACCATCCCATTTAGCTTTTTAAGATTTTTTTGATAATAGATATACTAGTGCATCTCAAAAAATTAGAATATTGTGAAAAAGTTCAATATTTTCCATCAGTTATTTATGAAGGTGAAAATGTTATATATTATAGACTCATTACACAAACTAAAATGTTTCAAGCATTTTTCTATTTTAATTTTAATCAGTATAGCATACAGTACAAAAACATAACCCCATCTCAAAATATTAGAATATTTCATTTCAAGTTTGAGTAAAACAGTATGAACACAGTGTATCTCTCGGTCTAGTTCAGTACACACAACCACAATCATGGGGAACACTGCTGATTTGACTGTTGTCCAGAAGATGATCACTGATGCCCTCCACAAGGAGGGTAAGCCACAAATGGTCATTGCTGAAAAGGGTGGCTGGAAAAGGTGCACAAGCAACAGGGATAGCCGCAGTCTTGAGAGGACTGTCAAGAAAAGTTGATTCAAAAACTTGGGAGAGCTTCACAAGGAGTGGACTGAGGCTGGTGTCAGTGTATCAAGACTCATCACGAACAGACATCTTCAAGAAAGGGGATACAACTTTTGCATTCCTAATATCAAGCTGCTCCTGAGCCAGAGACAATGCCAGAAGTGTCTTATCTGGGCTAAGGAGAGAAAGAAATGGACTGTTGTTCAGTGGTCCAAAGTCCTCTTTTCAGATGAAAGTACATCTTGCATTTAATTTGGAAATCACGGTTCTAGAGTCTGCAGGAAGAGTGGAGAGGCACAGAATCCAAGGTGTTTGAAGCCCAGTGTGAAGTTTCCACAGTCTGTGATGATTTGGGGTGCCATGTCATCTGCTGGTGTTGGTCCACTGTATTTTATCAAGTCCAAAGTCAACACAGCCATCTACCAGGAGATTTTAGAGCACTTCATGCTTCCATCTGCTGAAGAGCTTTTTGGAGATGCTGATTTCCTTTTCCAGCAGGACTTAGCACCTACCCACAGTGCCAAAACTACTACCAAATGGTTTGCTGACCATGATATTACTGTGTTTGATTGGCCAGCCAACTTGCCTGACCTGAACCCCATAGAGAATCTATGGGGTATTGTCAAAAGGAAGATGAGAAACACCCAACCCAAAAATACAGATACGCTGAAGGCCACTATCAAAGCAACCTGGGCTTCAATAACACCTCAGCAGTGCCACAGACTGATCACCTCCATGCCACACCGCATTGATACAGTAATTCATGGTAAAGGAGCCCCAACCAAGTACTGAGTGTATAAATGAATATACTTTTCAGAAGTTGGACATTTCTGTATTGTAAATCCTTTTTTTGATTGATCTTAGGGAATATTCTAATAATTTGAGATGCTGGATTTCTGATTTTCATGAGCTATAAGCCATAATCATCAAAATTAAAACAAAAAAGGCTTTAAATATTTCACTTTACATGTAATGAATATAGAATATATGAAAGTTTACCTTTTTGAATTAAATTATGAAAAAAAGGAACTTTTTCATGGTATTCTAATTTTTTGAGATGCACTAGTATATATAAACAATATGTCTATATTGTATTACTTATGTTTTGTGGTTGTAACTGTCGTATTTTTATGAAATTGGCAAGGGGTCTGCAGAAGCTCTGAAAAGCACATCTTACTTCATTGTGGCTCAGCAGTGCACCCCCATTATAATTTCAGATCATGCTTCGGTTTCATTTACGCTGAACGGACCTTAATCATTGAATCACTCCCCAAGATGGTGTCTTCAGTCATTTTGGCTTAGGGATCCTGAATTTTTGGAGTTTATTGGGGCACAAAATTGATTGCTATTTTGAAAATAATACAAATCAGACAGCTTCTGCTATATGTTGGGGAGCTTTTAAAGCCTTCTTGAGAAGCCAGATGATGGGTTTCATAAGCTACAAACCCAAACTCTGTAGATTGGAGATGAAACAACTTGAAAAAAGGATAATACTGAAACGGACTACATTGCAAATCCCTCTTAACAGTTATTTGTAGAACTTAAGCTAATAGCTAAATATAATGTTCTATCTATAAATAAGGCAACTAAAAGCTTGATGAAACTGCAGTAGTCTTATCATGAACAAAATGAAAAGACGAGTAAGCACTTAGCCTGACATATTAAACAGATGGAAACTGAAAGAACAATAAACAATCCAGACAGATGAAGGTTTGGTGAGTAATGACCCAACGGAAATTAACAAGACTTTCTTATGTTTCTATCATGACTTGTACTGTTCAGATTACTCAGCCTCAGCTTTACAAAAACAAAAGGAATTTCTTGATTTGTTAGACTTTGTCTCCCTAGAGGAAGACTTGCTGGCTGCTCTAGAGCTTGATCTAGAGGCTGAGGAATTTTCTGTGGCTATAGATAGTATGAGGGGGGGAAACCCCTGGACCAGATGGGATTCCCATTGAAATATATAAAACCTTTCAGCCTAAACTAATACCCTTATTTGAGATGTATCAAAAGTCTTTTTAGATAGTGGGTCCTTCCCTCCTTCTCTTAATACAGGAATAATCACATTGTTGCTGAAGCCAGGACAAACATTTCCTTCCAAGATCCTTTGTGGATCTAATAGACTGATCTCACTTCTTAATAATCTCAAAATTCTCAAAGTTTTTGATAATTCCGGCCATACAGATGCTGCCATTTTGTCATTGGATGCCGAGAAAGCCTTTGACAGAGTGGAGTGGCAATATCTATTTGGTGTTCGGAGGTTTGGTATGGGGGGAAATTTCTTCACTGGATTCAACTGCTTTATGCTGATCCACAAGCTGTAGTTATAACAAATGCATTCTTTTCAACACTTTTTAAACTACATCAGGGAACAAGGCAAGGTTGCCCCCTGTCTTCTCTGTTGTTTATCCTAGCTATTGAGCCACTTGCTATGATGATTCACAAAAATACCAACTTGAGAGGAATAAAGATGGGAGCAATAGAGCATCACATAGCTCTATATGCAGATGATGTAATTCTCTTTTGTTAATTTGAAACAGACTTTACCTACTTTTACTTGATCTGATAAGCACTTGCAGTGTCTTTGCAGGTTACAAAATAAATAATACTAAATTGATATTATTTATGAATGAAAAATGAGAGGCTCAACTCTCCAATTCTTCACTTGACTCATCCAATGCCTTGAGGTGATGGTGAAACCATGATGAAGTTGAAGCGCCAAAAATTCTTATGTCATTTGCGGTTTTCAGTTCTTCGCAATCAAGATTTGTTTCTGTTTCTATGATTTTCTTTAAAGTCACATAAGGACGATCAATTCTCCTTTGTGTATCTGGTTCCCAGAGAAATTGTTTGCCAGCAGGTTCATTACATACATAATACTTGATACATAATTTTGATAGCACTCACAACTTCGAAGTTGTGAGTGAGTGAGTGAGCGCTCTCCAATTAACTAATTTTATCGTCTTGTTAAAAGGATTTACCTATTTAGGTGTGGATATCACCCCTACCACTGATAAAATTGTTCCAATTAACTACAATCCCTTGACAGAGTTATACAGCTTATAAATAGGTAGACAAGAATGCCTATATCTACAACCCCAATTCCAAAAAAAGTTGGGACATTGTGTAAAACACAAATAAAAACAGAATGTGAATATTTGCAACTCATGGAAGCCCCATATTTCATTGAAAATGGTACAAAGACAACATATCAAATGTTGAAACTGAGGAAGTTATTGTTTTTTGAAAAAATATATGCTTATTTTGAATTTGATGTCAGCAACAAGTTTCAGAAAAGTTGGGACAGGGCAACAAAAGACTGAAAAATTATGTCATGCTAAAAAAAAAAGTAATTTGGTTAATTGGCAATAGGTCAGTAACATGATTGGGTAGAAAAAGAACATCACAGAGAGGCGGAGTCTCTCAGAAGTAAAGATGGGGAAGTGTTCACCACTCTCTGAAAGACTGCATGGGAATACAGTGCAACAATTTAAGAATAACGTTCCTCAACATAAAATTGCAAATAATTTGGGGATCACATCATCTATGGTACATCATATCATTTAAAAGGTTCAGAGAATCTGGAGAAATCTCTGTATGCAAGAGACAAGGCTGAAAACTGACATTGGATGCCTGTGATCTTCAGGCCCTCAGGTGACACTACATTAAAAGCAGACATGTGTCTGTAGTGGAAATCACTGTATGGGCTCAGAAACACTTCAGAAAACTATCATCTGTGAAAACAGTTCATTACTACATCCACAAATGCAAGTTAAAACCAGATATAAACAATATCCAGAAACTCCACCACCTTCTCTGGGCCCGAGCTCTTTTACGATGGACTGAGGTCTGACAAATCAAAACTAGAAATTCTATTTAGAAATCATGGACACCACATCCTCTAGGCTAAAGAGGAGAGGGACCATCTGGCTTGTTATCAGTACACAGTTCAGAAGCCAGCATCTGTGATGGCATGAGGGTGCGTTAGTGCACATGACATGGGTAGCTTGTACATCTGGGAAGGCATCGTTAATGCTAAATGATGTATACATGTTTCAGAGCGATATGCTGCCATCCAGACAAAATCTTTTTCAGGGAAGGCCTTCCTTCTTTCAGCAAGACAATGCTAAACCGCTTTCTGCACATATTAAAACTGCATGGCTCTGTGGTTAGAGTGTTCAGGTGCTAAACTGGCCTGCCTGCAGTCCAGACCTGTCTCCCATTTAAAACATTTGGTGCATTATGAAGCGCAAAATACAGCAATGGAGACCCTGAACTGTTGTGCAACTGAAATCATTTATCGGGTAAGAATGGAAAAATGTTTCTCTTTCAAAACTATAGCAATTGGTCTCCTCAGTTCCCAAATGTTTACAGAGTGGTGTTAAAAGTGGAGATGATGCAACACAGTGGTAAACATGCCCCTGTCCCAACTTTTTTTGAAACATGTTGCTGACATCAAATTCAAAATGAGCATATATTTTTCAAAAAGCAATAAAATGTCTCAGTTTCAACATTTGATCTGTTGTCTTTGTACTATTTTCAATTAAATATAGGGTTTTCATGATTTTGCAAATTATCACATTCTGTTTTTATTTACATTTTACACAGCGTCCCAACAGTTTAAAATTGGGGTTGTATGATTGGACGCATCAATGTTCTGAAAATGTCAGTTTTTACCCATGTATTTGTACTTTTTCCAATCTATTCCACTTGCTCCCCAACCTTCACTTTTTTGCTTACTAAAAAACTTCAACTTCATTTGGAACAATAGATGCCTTTAGTGTGCAGAGGATGACTAGCATCATCCATGATGTTCAGTAGTTTGTCCATAGTCCTCTTTGCCACCGTCACCAGAGAGTCCAGCTTCATGCCGACCACAGAGCCGGCCCGCCTGATCAGTTTGTCCAGCCTGGATGTGTCCTTCTTGGATGTGCTGCCCCCCCAGCACACCACGGTGTAAAACAGAACACCGGTGACCACAGACTGATAGAACATCCACAGGAGTTTCCTGCAGATGTTAAAGGACCGCAGCCTCCTCAGGAAGTACAGCCTGCTCTGTACCTTCCTGTACAGATGGTTGGTGTTGCAAGTCCAGTCCAGCTTGCTGTCCAGCCACAGCCCAAGGTACCTATGGAAATCCACAACCTCCACCTTGACTCCCTGGATCAGAACTGGTCGTGACCTTGGTCTGGACCTCCCAAAGTCAATGACCAGCTCCTTGGTCTTCGAGGTGTTGAGCTGCAGATGATTCCTATTGCACTAAATGGCAAAGTCCCTCACCAGGCTCCTATACGCCTCCTCTCTGTCGTCCCTGATACACCCCACTATGGCTGTGTCATCGGCGAACTTCTGAATGTGACACATCTCCGAGTTGTAGCAGAAGTCCATGGTGTACAGGGTGAAGAGAAGAGGGGCCAGCACCGTGCCCTGGGGTGCTTCGGTGCTGCTAATCACAGTGTTAGACGTGATGTCCTTCAGCCTGATGTGCTGCGGCCTGTCAGTAAGGTAGCTGGAGATCCAGGTGACCAGGCAGGGGTCCACTCTCATCCTGTTCGGTTTGTCCTGAAGCATAAGGGGCTGGATGGTATTGAAGGCACTCGAAGTCCAAAAAGAGGATCCTCACTGTGCCATTTCCCTTATCCAGATGCAAGTGGGCTCGGTGTAGCAGGTAAAGGATAGCGTCTTCCACACCAACACCTGCCCGGTACGCAAACTGCAGACAGTCCTGGGCATGTTGCACCTGGGGTCTGAGGAGGCTGAGGAAGAGCCGCTCCAACGTCTTCATCAGATGTGAAGTGAGTGCCACCAGTCGGAAGTCGTTCAGCTTTCTGGGTCGGTTCTTCTTAGGAACTGGAATGATGCATGATGTCTTCCAGAGGGTGGGCACTCTCCCCAGCTGCAGGCTGAGGTTGAAGATGCATTGGAGTGGTTCACCCAGTTCAGCAGTGCAGGTTTTCAGTAGTCAGGGACACACCTTATCCAGGCCTGCTGGTTTCCTGGGGTGAAGCTTCCTCAGTTGATCTCTGACTTTGGGTGCAGTGATGCACGGAGGAGTCTGTGTTGAGGTAGGGGAGAGGAGGAGGTGGCTGCTGCAATGGCTGGGGAGAGGTGTATTGAGGGAAGAAGGAAAGATGGCTGCAGTGATGGGGAGGGTGGGGGGGACGTGAACTGGTTGAAAAAGTCATTCAGCTTGTTTGCCCTCTCCACTGTCCCCCCTACGACTCTGGTCTTTGCCCATGTTTACATTAGACCGTATCAGCCGATCATCAGATTAACGTTTTTAAAACGATTAGTGTGCACACAGCAACACCAATACACGATTTGCGTGCACACAGCAATACCAATACACGGATACGCTCGGCTCCGCAGGCATCCTGCGCTCCAAATCACTCCGCCCTGAACAGCGAGTGCCCTCTGGAGGGTGCGCACTCCGGCCCTGCGCAGCTCACAGAGCACGTGAGTGAAGTGAACAAGCTGTGTTTTCGGGACTGAGCCGCTGTGTGTGTGATCCCAGCGCACATCACTTACCACTTGCAAGTGGAAGGATGGCAAGCCTAAAGACAATCATAACTACACAATGGGCAGTATTTGCATCAGTATTTGCAGTATTTTCATACTTTTATACTCTTTTTAATGAAAGGTGATACAAGGAGGAAGTCCGCGCCGTTTTTCAGCAGTCGCGTCACATGACCAACGCCAGCGAATCAGGAAGGTGGATGTCACAGTGACGTTGTCCAATGAGATGCCAGCTAGAGCTCAGCACAGCATATCCGCGTATTCTGAATGTTTACACAGCACCGGAGCTGACACGATCTGGATTGAATACGTGGACGCTGGCGGATTCCCGTTTCCCGGTGTTTCCAGGCGGTTTAATGTAAACGGATAGTGCATCCACGAAGAAAACGAGACAGATACGGTCTAATGTAAACGTAGCCTTTTGTGTTGTGGCCTGTGATGGTTTTCACACCTTCCCAGACCTCCTTCATGCTGTTCTCCTTCAGCTTCTGTTCCACCTTTCTCCTGTAGCTGTCCTTAGCTTCCCTCACACAGTGTTTCACCTCCTGCTGTGCTGCTTTCATCACCTCCCTGTCCCTGCTCCTGAAGGTGGCCTTCTTCCTGTTGAGGACAGCTTTGACTTCCTGTGTTACCCATGGCTTGTTATTAGGGTAACACCGTACAGTCTTAGTGGGGGAGACAACGTCTGCACAGAAGTTGAGGTAATCCGTCAGACAGTGTGTCAGCCCCTCTATGTCCTCAGAGTGTGGGCTAAGCAGCACATCCCAGTCCTTGGTGTCATAACCGTCTCTGAGGGCATCTTCTATTTCAGGGGACCACCTCCTGATGGAGCTAGTTGTTGCAGGCTGCCTTTGGACCAGGGGGGTGTACTTCGGCTGTAGACGAACCAGGTTATGGTCAGACTTTCCTAGTGGGGGGAGGAGTGTAACTCTGTATGCATCCCTCACATTAGCATACAGCAAGTCAGTGATCCAAAGCATGTTTTACAGCTCAAACCTGAACTGTGAATACAAATTCTAAGTTATTGTGATATAAGCAGATAAGCAGACAGCCCCAAGTAGGCTGCACCTTTTCAACCCAAATATTCCAGATACTTGCATTAAATATAAAATTAGAAAGGATTTTTTTTTTCATTGCATGTGGGAATGCCCCCGATGTTCTCTTTTGGGAAGAAAGTGTTGGACCTGGTCAGTCGAATCATTGGTAAAGAAGTGCCTCTCGATCTAAAACTATGTTTACTGAAAATTTCCTGGACGACTTTTTGACCTCTAAAAGTGAAAGATCCCTACTCAATATTTTGTTTTTTAGGAGCTAAAAGATGTATAGCATGCACATGGAAAAAAGAGAAATCTTGTGTTACTTCACAGTGGCTGACAGTAGGGTGCATCAGTTGCCCTCACTTTCATAAAATCTGATGCATTTTTGTTTGGGTGTTCCTTTTCACCAATAAAGACATCCTGTAAAATTTTTTGACCATATTCAAAAGTCTAATGGTGGCACCATGAGGTTCATTTTTTGCCAAAAAATGCTTATTTTATGTTTTCGTGTAAGGTTTGAATCACAATGTTGGACTCCATTTATTGATTTCTTGTGAGCCAGAGATCATGTTAAGAACCTTTGCAAGGGATTGAGAAGCATTAATGTGATTCATAATACATTTGTATTGTTTAAAAGTAGTTGAACAATGATTCAGTGAACAGCTAAAACTCAAACTGTGCTTGATAATATATTTAGAATATGTACTAAAAATGTGTATCTAAGATATTTGGTATACTCTATAAGGTGCCATAATGTTTCATGAAAAGTGATCGAAATTTTGTCATAAAAGTCATAAAATAGCAGCTTTTTCCATAACTTTGAGCTCCTGGTGCCACGATTAAACTTTTGAATTTTGTCAATATATTTCACCCAGTGTGTTTTCTTACCAACAGGAACATAAAAACAAAAATGCATCATGATCGGAGGAACTTTTCATTTTTAGGGGGCAACTGATGCACCCTAGCTGACAGGAATGACTTTTACTTTGCTTTAGAAAAGAAGCTACACTACAAAGAACAAGCTTGACGAGGTTTGGAAAATTTGGAAGATTTTCTGTAATTTCTTAGGACAATAATCTTGAAGCAGACATTTGGGACGAGGAGCTGAACTGAGAGTGGCCTTTTTTTTTTTTTTTTAAACCTTCAGAATGCTGACTGTATTATGTCCCCCATATGTGCCGCCTTGTTTAATGTTGTTCCTTGTTTGTAAAATTAACAAAATATTCAATAAATAAATGTTTAAAAAAGAATACATATCCAAGTTTGGAGACAAAGAAGGTAGGTTTATTATGATGGCAGAGAAAGGAGATGGAGCATTGGTGAGTGTTTTGAGTGTGTATGTCCTACCAGGCTGTGGCTGGGATTTTTATCAAAAGGTCTTTGAGGTGAATTAAGGCAGCAAAAGTTGAAGGGATTTTGATTTGTGGTGGGGATATGAACATCTCATCTCAGTATCTCTAGCCACTTTATCCTGTCCTACAGGGTCGAAGGCAAGCTGGAGCCTATCCCAGCTGACTACGGGCGAAAGGTGGGGTACACCCTGGACAAGTCGCCAGGTCATCACAGGGCTGACACATAGACACAGACAACCATTCACACTCACACCTACTGTACGGTCAATGTAAAGTCACCAGTTAACCTAACCTGCATGTCTTTGGACTGTGGGAGAAACTGGAGCACCCGGAGGAAACCCACGCAGACACTGGGAGAACATGCAAACTCCGCACAGAAAGGCCCTCGCCGGCCACGGGGCTCGAACCCAGACCTTCTTGCTATGAGACAACAGCGCTAACCACTACACCACCGTGCCGCACAGGATATGAACATACTTAAATATATTCATGTGTCCCTTTATTTGATTAGAAAGCCAATGTCTACAACCTGGACGGTGAATTCAGATGTACTGAATAATCCCCAGACCAAGGAGTGGTTAAAGACTAAAATAAAAACTATACCTTGAATTGAATGATAATGGTAAAGTGATGCTAGTGGTGCTCTGGGACGCATGTCAGGTTGTGGTGAGGGGTAGAGTCATAGCCACTGTTTCTCTCATGAAGAAACTTGTACAACAGAGGTCACAATAGTTGGAGACTAAATTCAAGCAATTGCAGAACAACCATATTGACAATGAAGATGTTTTGGGTGAAAGTGGAGATGAGAAAAAAGATACAATATGGTATGTATAAAAAAGCTTGATGTAAAGCAGTTGTATTATGAAAATAAAAATTTATTTGAAAAACCTGTCCTACAGGGCGGCACAGTGGTGTAGTGGTTAGCGCTGTCGCCTCACAGCAAGAAGGTCCGGGGTCAAGCCCCGTGGCCAGCTAGGGCCTTTCTGTGTGGAGTTTGCATGTTCTCCCCGTGTCTGCGTGGGTTTCCTCCGGGTGCTCTGGTTTCCCCCACAGTCCAAAGACATGCAGGTTAGGTTAACTGGTGACTCTAAATTGACCGTAGGTGTGAATGTGAGCGTGAATGGTTGTCTGTGTCTATATGTCAGCCCTGTGATGACCTGGCGACTTGTCCAGGGTGTACCCCGCCTTTCGCCCGTAGTCAGCTGGGATAGGCTCCAGCTTGCCTGCGACCCTGTAGAACAGGGTAAAGTGGCTAGAGATGATGAGATGAGATGAGACCTGTCATAAAAATTATGAAATCAACAAGAAAATAATTTCAAGATAAGAAACCCTGATTCTGCCATAGCTACTTTTCTCAAAGAACATTTATTTTTTTGTTGTTTTATCTGTAACCGCTTATCCCGTGCAGGGCAAGCTGGAGCCTATCCCAGCTGACCATTGGCAAGAGGCAGGGTACACCCTGGATAAGTCGCCAGGTCATTGCAGGGCTGGCACACACACAGGGACACAAACAACCATTCACACTCACAGTCAATTTAGAGCTACCAATTAACCTAACCTGCATATCTTTGGACTGTGGGAGGAAACCCACACAGATACAGGGAGAACACACAAGGTCCACACAGAGAGGCTCTCGTTGGCCGCTGGGTTCGAACCCAGGATCTTCTCACTGTGAGGCGACAGTGCTAAACACTACACCACCATTTGGTGGGTGGCTCTGTTCTGGGACCTCCCTGCCCTTCCATGTGCCTATGTGAAAAGCCTTGAGGCAGGGAGAGCACACCTCCCTGCCCTTCTATTTGCCTGCATGGAACAACTAAAGCAGGGAGGGCAGCAGCAACAAAAATGCATGGATTAGGGATCTTAGCCTCTTTGACAAGGGCCAAATGTAATGGCTAGATGACTGGGTCAACACATCTCCAAAATTGTAGGTCATGGGCGTGTTCCTGGTATGCAGTGATTCATTATCTATGAGAAAGTGGTCCAAGGAAGGACAATCAGTGAACCACAGAAAAGTACCTGTACAACTGCTGAAAAGTTAATGCTGGCTATGATGGGTGTTTGAATGCACAGCGCATCACAGCTTGCTTGTATGGGCTGAGGAACTGAAGAATCTCGTCCGCCAATGAAAGTGCCTACAATAGGCATGTGAGCATCAGAACTGGACCATGGAGCAATGGAAGAAGGTGGCCTGGACTGGGTTGTAAACTGGCATCAGTGATACAGAAATGACATTGCTAAGTCAGACAGTATGAAAGGGGAGGAGTTAGGGTGGAGGTGAGTTGCAAAAAGGCTTGCAGAGGAAGCAGCAAAGGTAGGCAGGTTAAAGCAACTTAAATAAGGTACTCTATGAGAGATTTGCCAATAGAATGCATAGAAGGGGAAATGGCTGAGCTGAGAGCTGATGTAGGCTGGCTTGAGATCAACCAGTGGAAGGGACTGCGTCTGTGAACAACTTGATTGCTAATGGAGATTCCAGGTTTCATTACAGAAGAATGAGAGACCATTATATTACCCAACAGGAGGAGACCAGAACTGATGTTCAGATCTGCAGTCTATCTAAGCTCACCCTGTCATGGAGTTCTCTACAGATTTAGAGGGGTCAAAGCCTGGATACAAAGAGTGTCCTTGGGGAATAACACATATTGCATAATTGAGATGCCCAAATATAGAAACCATTCCCTTTTGAAATTGCTATTGCCTCCTGCACTTCTCATGACCTCTCTGAAACTATTTGATTTTTTTTTTAAATTGTCCCCCAAAATATTTACAAGGCGCTATCTTTTAGGGTTAATGCAAGTCATCGAATTGAGTAGTTTGGTGGTGACAGCATCGTTCTGTGATGCAGGAGCTGCCCTATGCTAATTTGAGAGCATGAAGGATGTAAACAAACTCGCCGTTACCAGGAAACATGAACTTGTAGAGGTAGCCGACTGGACTCCAGGGCTTGGATTCCGGAGTTCATGGTGCAAGTGACACTGCATGCTGGACAAAGCAGACAAGGAGTTATTCAGGTGTGCAAGTGCGACTGCTGGGGCTTAGACTCATGCACTGTTTGGGCAACGAGCATCCGGAGCTCAGACTGTGCGGCGGTGTGGCAGTGTTTTTGTTTTTGGTGGCTTCCCTGGGAACAGAGGAGCTAAAAGATATCTGCAGTTGGGGGCTCGATGCGGATGCCCCCCACGACAATGCAACAGTTCCTCAAGAAAAGGTCTGACTGGAGCTGTGATGCTATTTATTAACACAACTTCCAGGAGCCTGGGTGCAGGCCATTCGTTAGTCCTGGGAGCAGAAGACTTTTACTGCCAAACGAGAGCTCTGGCGAATGGAAATGGTGCTTGCTTGCAAAAAGGCTTGCGGGGTAGCAGTGGACAAAATGCAAACATTAAAAGAATAGAATTCACATCTAGGGAACCTAAACTTGCTTCATTTGCTGATGATGACGACAGTATATACTGATATACTGTATTTATTACAACATACACAGTCATTATCAAGGTTAATAAACCTCCTTGTAGAGTATGGGATGCTTTTAGAGTACAAGTTCAAAATTCAGAAGAACCAAGTCAACCCATGATCCACCCAATTATATTATAACGAAGTACAGTTTCAATTGGGATGTCCAAACAATCAAATATTAGGTGTTAATTTGCTAAAAGAAATTTCAGAATTATTTGAGCTTAATGATAGTCCCTTTAATTATCATGTTATAAGGTAAAGTTTGTTGAAATTGGATGCTATTCATTATCTGAGCTTGAACTCTATAGTCAAACATATTCAACCAAACCAGATTTATCTCTTTCAAACTCTCCCAGTGGAAGAACCAACTCAGCAGTTTGTTGAATGAGATTAGTTAATATTAAGATTGTTGTGGCAAGTAAAGTATACAAAATATCATTTTAACCGTGAAATATAATTAGAAAAGAAAAAGGAATAGACTAACATTCCTTGCTTACATGATTACCATTATGCAGCCTAGTTAAGGCCCTTAGTTTGTTGGTGTAATCCAGCATGTCCAGCATAATGGATAGAATTTGAGTGTGTTGTTACAAGGGCTGCAGATAGCAGCTATGATTGTAGATAAGGAATATAATGACATAAGAATAAGGGCATAACAATGGTTTGCATATGACACCTCAAATGGGTGGGTGTGGGCCAGCTGCATGATTGCACTGATCTTTGATTGGAGAGAATGAAGAGATTGTGTGCTTCTCAGTGGCAGTTGCAGCAGTAGTACAGCAGACCATTCTTGATCATGAAGTAGGCTGTAAGAAGCTTACACTCTGGGTGCTGTTGACCTCCAGTATCTGGCCCCAACAGTGTTTGAGGTGGTACCAGCAGCTTTGGGATCAGGTGCATTAATGGTGGCCACTCACCTTGGCATCCTCTGTGATAGTGGTGGGCTGTTGAGCTTGTTCTTGCCAGACATCCTGATGAAAGTCCCTTTTCTCCCCTCTCCACATCTTTAGGGTGGCCAGGGCACACTCAAGGACTGTGGTAACAGAGGTGTGATTTTGAGCATTAGCTGTGGGTGGTGAGGAGTCAAGAATAACTGGCAGGTAACACGTGATGAGTTTTAACTGTGTTTGATTACTGGCAGTTTATTTATGTGTGTCTCTTGTGCTCTTGCAGGAAGAAGCCAGTAACTAGAGAGAGAAAGAGCTAAGCAACCCAATGCCATTGTGCGTCTAAAGTGCAGAGAATAAAATCACTGAAAAGTCGACTAAAATAAAGCACAGTTTGAGCTGTCATGCCTTTTTCCCAGTTCCTCACTTCCTGAGCTGCAAGAGTAGTACACAGTTGCCAAAATCCAGGGTTGAGGAGAAGGCACCATCATGGGGTCCACACCAGTCGCTGAGATCCTCCAGGTCCTTGTTCAGCAACCACCAAGCTCAACATCAGGCCCTCATCACACCGTGCACTGAGCAGGAGCAGCACTTCCCAGAAGCTTCTGTAGAGCTGTTTGAGTATGTTGCTGAAATGTGCTTGTGGACAACCTCGCAGTGGGCAGTCCACCTATTGCCACTGAACAGCTCCCAGCCACCAACCTGCTGGAGTATCCAGACCAGAAGCAGGCGATTTGGCAGAGGGTTGGCTGCACCATGGAATATCATCACCAGCACTTTCTCAT
Organism: Neoarius graeffei; assembly: GCF_027579695.1. NCBI lineage: Eukaryota > Metazoa > Chordata > Actinopteri > Siluriformes > Ariidae > Neoarius > Neoarius graeffei. The sequence continues at coordinate 42,944,943 of NC_083570.1, forward strand.
TAGTTAATCTCATTAGTTTTGACATGAAGTCTATTTTGTTGAAGTTATCAACTCTTCATTGATGGAGATTTGAGTGCAAAACTGTTCATGAGAACTGCAGTCCGAAAGTTATCATGGCAATTGTAGTCCTAAGCCACTATAGCAAAACCTTTTTTTGTATTAATTGTCCAAAGTCAGTGGCACGATGGTGTAGTGGTTAGCACTGTCACCTAATAGCAAGAAGGTTCTGGGTTTGAGCCCAGTGGCCGATGGGGGCCTTTCTGTGTGGAGTTTGCATGTTCTCCCTGTGTCTGTGTGGGTTTCTTCCAGGTGTTCCGGTTTCCGCCCACAGTCCAAAGATGTGCAGGTTAGGCTAATTGGTGGCTTTAAATTGACTGTAGGTGTGAATGTGAGTGTGAATGGTTGTTTGTCTCTGTGTCAGCCCTGTGATGACCTGACAACTTGTCCAGGGTATACCCCACCGCTTGCCCATAGTCAGCTGGGATAGGCTCCAGCTTGCCTGCGACCCTGCACAGGATAAGCAGTTATGATGATGCCCTTTATTGTCACTAGTCACATGTACCAGCGAAATTAGCCGTCAACCTGTCTGTACATATACAACATACAATTGACATAGGGTAGACAGGACAGGAAGACAGGGATAAAGATAAAAAGGAAACAGAACATGAGGAGAGATAAGGAAAAAAAGAACCCCCCCCACTATGCTCCTGTCAGGAGTACAGTGTGGGAACATTTAAAAAACCTTTGCACAAAGCACACAACAACGCAAGTACACTTTAAACACGGGACTTGAGGGGGGGAGGGGAGGAGGTAATCTAGCGCAAGCAAGCAGCCGTCCGCTCCTGCAGCCATGGAGGCGCTGGTCACACACCCGCTTGTCACATTGGGGGTAAAAATGGCGACCGCGGAGAGTTAGAGAAGGAATGCGAGAGTGTCTCCTGGCAGTGACCTTCAGGGGGAAATGTTGCCACAGCAACGGCCTGAACCAAGGCCGGCGCTGTCTCAGGGTGCCAAATGTCGATAAGATATGAATTGTTTGGTCTTTCCAGATGCAGTCTTTGCACGTCCACACCGCTCGTCCATATCTGTCCATTCCGTCCATTCTATTCAAATTGATCTCCGAAAAACGTATTCCTTGCAAAGCTGAAAGCTGCTCTGAGATAACTATTTTGTGGTTAAAGTTCTGAATGTCCACAGTCTGAGTGCCAACAGCTTTGCCCACCACTCCACTCATATCGGGCAGCTTTGTGGGGCTTTGAACAGCTGTCACCGTTGTCTGATTTCCTCGATATACCAGGGCAATGCCTAATCCAATCAGCAAAAGTCCTGTAATCATGGTTCTGAATAGGTAGATATCTTCAATTTCCTCCACAGAAAGAATCGCCAGGCACATGACCCGCCACCGCTCCCACGCGTCCATCGTGTAACCAGCCGCAAACGTTCCGGCAGGACAGACGGGTTCCCCCGAACCCAAACTTCTCGTCGAGAAAACTGTGTCAATTTCGTTAGGAGACCAGTTTATCAATTCCATGCTTTTTTTAGTTTAGAAAGTAATGCAGGAAGGGTCTCTTCAAAAAGTACAGCAGACGAGACAAGACACAGAAGCACAAGCAGGGAAAAAAAGGAGGGAGAGGGAGAGCAGAAAATGCAACTGCTTTCCATGGAAGCACGGAGAGAAAAAAAATGGATATGGATGGATGGATGTCCAAAGCCATCTTCTGAGTGCATTTTTAGGCTGTCCATATGGGTCCATCCTCCACAGGAGCAAAGCAGTGAGAACTCCAGCCAGAAGTAGGGCATCAGGATGGATCAGGCAGGTCTGGAGAGCAGGAGAGGTCAGTATCACTGGTATCTCAGGAGTGGCATGTGTAGACAGAACCTCTGGAAATTGCTGGAACATTATGGGATCCATGAAAAAAATCAAACATCAAGAACTCCTATGAAGGGATGACCTACAGAGTGGTCCATGGCTGACACCTTACATACTCCTTCCAAGTATGGACTAGAGTGAGGCTAGAGTAATCACCTTCTCTTTTCTTGCTTTCAGTAGGCTGGCTAATGAAAACATCCACATCCCAAAAATGTAACTGCATCCGGTGGACACTATGGACACAGCTTGATGACCTGGACTTTGCTGATGACCTGGCCTTTCTCTCTCACACCCAACAGCAGATGCAGGAATAGACCAGCAATATTGCAGAAAACTTACCACTACTGGTCTTGAACATCCACAGAGGGACAAGCAAAGTCCTGAAGTTCAATTTAATCAATACAGCCTACATAATGATGGATAGCAACTTGCTAGAAGAGGTGGAGCGCTTCATCTACCTTGAAAATGTCATGAATAAGCAGGGTGGTATAGATGCTGACATTAGAATCAGGATAGGCAAGGCATGAATGGCTTTTCACCAGTTGAATAACATCTGAGGACCAATGAATCTATATGAACACAAAAGTCAGGCTCTACAACACCACTGTTGAAGCCTGTCCTACTTTGTGGTGCAGATACATGGAGAACCACAACATCCAACATGAAGAGAATTGAGAAGTTGATCAACAGCTGCCTCTGAAGTGTTCTCTGTATTTGCTGGTCTGACACAATCAGCACCCAAGAAATATTTCAGCAAACCCAATAGCAGCCTGCAGGAGATGACATCCTCCAGTGACATTGGTGATGGATTCACCACACCCTCTGCAAGGCCACTCTCAGCACTGCAAGGCAAGTGCTCACCTGGAACCCACATGAGAATATTGAAAAGGGTCCAGCCAAAAAACCCACCTGGTGCTGTGTCCTAGATGCGGATTTGAAGAAAACAGGCTATACCTGGAGAAAGCTGGAGTAACTTATGGAGAGCACTTGCATGTGGCCTATGTTCTAACAGGGGCCCCAGGTGTTGTTGATGATTTGTGAATTAGCACTAAAAGTCAGCCAGTGCTATTCAGCTAAACTAACACTTTTTCATGTGGTGCAACTCTAGAAGATCCTTATGACTTGGCGTCCTGTCAGTGGCTAAATGATGCTAAGCAATGGTCTAACATGCAATGTTCAGACATATACAATATATATCTCATAGAAACTGAGTATTTATTCTAGAAAGAAGCTGAAGGAGCATGTTCAGACAGGCGGCCACCTACAACAACACTACAGATCTCCAGGAGTACATGGAAACCGTCACTGCCTACATGAGGAAGTGTATGGACAACGTTACAGTCACCAGAACCATCTCCATTTGGGCAGAATCAGAAGCCATGGCTGACAGGGGAAGCCCACAGGCTCCTGAGGGCTCAGAATGCTGCCTTCAGAGCTGGGGACGAGGTGGGCCTGAGGACAGCTAGGGCCAACCTGTCACGAGGCATCAGAGTGGCCAAGAGACAGTATTCCAGGAACATTGCTGTCTACTTCAGCGACAGCAGAGACACCAGGAACCTGTGGCGGGGGATTCAGTCCATCACAGACTACAAGCCCTTGCTGCAGACCTGTGATAACTCCACCTCTCTGCTGAATCAGTTGAATGACTTCTTCGCTTGCTTTGAGGCAGACAACAGCACCGTGGCACAGAAGACCCCACCACCTCCCAGTGACCAGGTGTTGATGCTGTCCCCAGACAGCATGAGGAGAGCTCTCAGGATGACAAATGCACGGAAAGCCCCGGGTCCTGATAACATTCCTGGTCGTGTCCTGAGACACTGTGCCGAGGAGCTCACAGATGCCTTTACAGACATCTTCAATATCTCGTTGAGCCAGGCTGTTGTCCCCATGTGCCTCAAAGCCACCACCATCATCCCAGTCTCGAAGAAGCTATCTCCCTCCTGCTTCAATGACTACCGCCCGGTTGCACTCACTCCCATCCTCATGAAGTGCTTCGAGCGGCTAGTCCATGCAGCATATCAAGTCTGCCCCCCCCCCCCCCCCCCCGCCCTGGACCCTTTCCAGTTTGCATATCAGTCCAACCGCTCGACCGATGACGTCATCTCCACTGCCCTCCACTCAGCCCTCACCCACCTGGAGACAAAAGACTCGTACGTCAGAATGCTGTTCATAGACTTTAGCTCAGCATTCAACACAATCATTCCTCAGCAGCTCATTCATAAACTGGACCAGCTGGGACTCAACACCTCCCTGTGAAACTGGCTGCTGGACTTCCTGACGGGGAGACCACAGTCTGTACGGGTCGGCAGCAACTCCTCCAGCACCATCACATTGAACACGGGGGCCCCCCAAAGATGTGTGCTGAGCCCCCTCCTCTTCACTCTGCTGACCCACGACTCCACACCAACATCCAGCTCCAATCTCTTCATTAAGTTTGCGGACGACACGACTGTGGTGGGTCTCATCAACATTGGCGATGAGACAATCTACAGGAGTGAGGTGAGCCACTTGGCCATGTGGTGCAAGGACAACAATCTCCGACTGAACATGGAGAAGACGAAGGAGATTGTTGTGGACTTCAGGAGAGCGCACACCCAGCATGCTCCACTAACTATCAACGGTGCTGCAGTGGAGAGGGTGAGCAGCACCAAGTTTCTGGGTGTGCACATCTCTGAAGACCTGTCCTGGAGCAACAACACCGCATCACTGGCCAAAAAAGCCCAACAGCATCTGTACTTCCTCCACAAACTGAGGAGAGCAAGAGCCCCGGCCCCCATCATGCACACATTCTACAGAGGCACTATTGAGAACATCCTGACCAGCTGCATCACCGTGTGGTATGGTGCCTGCACCGTGTCCTGCTGCAAGACTCTGCAGCGCATCGTGAGAGCAGCTGAGAGGATCATTGGTGTCTCTCTCCCTTCTCTTATGGAAATCTATAACTCCCACCTCACCCGCAAAGCCATCAGGATTGCAGGTGACCCCACCCAGCCATCTCACAGCCTCTTCAGCCTGCTGCCATTGGGGAGGAGACTGCAGAGTCTCCGGGCCAAAACCAGCAGGCTCAAGGACAGTTTCTTTCACCAGGCGGTCAGGAGGCTCAACTCCCTCCCTGTTCTGCCCCTCCTCCCCCCTCTGCCCCCTGCCACAGATTCTGCCTGCACACCCCCCTGCCCCCCTTCAGCATCTGACATCATGTCACCCTCAGAGTCCCCCCAACACACACACTCTCAACATTCATTCGCACACTGAACTCAGGGACTGCACATTTCACTTTACCTCACTCATTTGCACTATTCTGCACTACCTCTCCTTAACAGCTATTAGTTTGTTTATACTGGTTATTTCATGTTTACCTGCTATACCTCAAGTGCCCTTGACTGTTTATTTTATGTCCTTTTGCTCCAATTTATATATATATATATATATATATATATATATATACACACACACACACATTTTATATATATATATCTCATCTCATTATCTCTAGCCGCTTTATCCTTCTACAGGGTCGCAGGCAAGCTGGAGCCTATCCCAGCTGACTACGGGCGAAAGGCGGGGTACACCCTGGACAAGTCGCCAGGTCATCACAGGGCTGACACATAGACACAGACAACCATTCACACTCACATTCACACCTACGGTCAATTTAGAGTCACCAGTTAACCTAACCTGCATGTCTTTGGACTGTGGGGGAAACCGGAGCACCCGGAGGAAACCCACGCGGACACGGGGAGAACATGCAAACTCCGCACAGAAAGGCCCTCGCCGGCCCCGGGGCTCGAACCCAGGACCTTCTTGCTGTGAGGCGACAGCGCTAACCACTACACTACCGTGCCGCCCATATATATATATATATATATATATATATATATATATATATATATATATCGTCATTTTGCCCCATGAGCTGCGCATGCACGAGGAGTGAGGGGTAGTGTGATCCAGGCTCCTTGAAAAAGTTTGAAAAAAAAGTGATTAATTAAATGTTCAGTTGATGAAAGGACTCAAGTATGCAATGTAAATGTCCTACTACAAAAAATTAACGGTTATGCGGTGAGAATGAATGAAGCGGTCGGTGGTGGATGTCAAAGAAACAAACGCCATCAAAATAACGTTAGAACGAGGTCTACAGCGACTACAAACCTACCTGAGCAGGTAATAATACAATTGGAGGTTATGGCTGGAATCGATAAAAATGAACTGTCGGATTTAATCCGTTCGATTATGAAGGAAGAAATCGCCGTAGTATTGGCCACACTTCAACCACAATTGGATTTACTCAAAACACAATTGAATGAGGGTGTTCGGAAAATAGAATGTGTTGAAAATGGGCTGAATGATATGAATGAACGTGTTGCTGTACTAGAGAAAAATAAAGAAAAAAGTGAAGTATTTAGAACAACTCCGAAAAGAGAACAAAGAACTTCGAGATAAATTGGAGCGTCAGGAGGCCCACAGTCGGAAGCTTAATCTAAGAGTGTTTGGCTTGCCCAAAGGTATTGAAAAGGGGAATTCCACTGACTACATGAACAACCTTATGAAGGAGGTGTTTAAAGGCAAAATTAAGACTGAGCCGGTGGTTGAAATAGCACATAGAGTGGGCAAAGGGAATAACACTATGCTTGTGAGGATGCAACGGTATATGGCAAAGGAGGAGATACTGTTGCTATCTAAAAAAGAGCGTATACTCAAACATGAAAAGATGAAGCTCCAATTCTTTCCAGACCTAACGTCGGACATGGCCAAGCGGAGGGCAACGTTTCATGAGATTCGGGGGAAACTCAAGACCGCGGGCATACAAAATGGAATTATTCATCCGGCCACCCTTGTCATTACACACGGAGGCGAGACTTTGAAATTCACTGACCACAAGAAAGCGGAGGCTTACTGGGACTCGGTTGAGAGATCGTTGGAAGCTCAGGAACCTCAGGACTCTGGGAAAACATCAGGGGTTCTGCGGTTGAACAGGACTCTGAGTGAAATATCCAGGACTTGACTCAACTGTATAGGTCAGTTAATTGAAAGCCATAAATGAGTATGAATGAATGTTTTTTGGAGCTGGTGCTAAACATACTGTACTAACGAAAACATTGTTTTGGTTTGTGAGTGGGTGGGTTGGTATGAGTGTAACGAGGGAATATATATCTGTTTGTATGAGTGTGATGGGAGAGTGTGTGTGGGGTGGGGGTGGGAGAGTGTGTGGTTTAGAGGTTGGGAATATGATGTTTATGTTGTGTGTAAGAGTTTATGTTTTGAGGAAAGTTATGATTATTAAGAAAAGAAAATTTATGTTGGTTAAAAAAATATATTGGTGTACAAAAAAATTAGTAGTTCTGCTTTACCACAAAAAGGATTTAGGATGGGTCACTTAAATATTTGTAGTTTACGAAATAAAATTGATGATGTTTCTGATATTCTTAATGAATATAATCTACATTTGCTTGCATTAACAGAGACCCATCTGAATCCAGAAATAAATAGTGAAGTATTGAAAATAGAGGGATGTAATATGTATAGACTTGATAGAGGTACGAGGGGAGGTGGGGTCTATTGTCAAGACCATATTCCGGTTAAAACTAGGACTGATTTAGGATGCAATGGGGTGGAAATACTATGGCTGCAAGTTCAACTACTGTACATAAAGCCAATGTTGATAGCCTGTTGTTATAGGCCTCCAAATGCGACCACAGTGTATTTGGACAATATATGTAAAGTATTAGATAAAGTGTGTGATGCAAATTTTGAGGTATTTGTCTTAGGTGATTTCAATATTGATTGGAATGTGAATGAGTGTCCGATGAAATACAAATTTCTTTCTCTAGCAGATACATGTAATCTATCACAAGTAGTTAAGAAGCATACTAGGATAAACAGAAGAACAGATGGAGTCAAATCTTCAACATGTATTGATTTAATATTTACAAATGTGTTCGAGTTGTGTTCAAAAGCAATTTCCATTCCAGTAGGCTGTAGGGATCACAACCTTATAGCCATTAGTAGAAAGACAAAAATCCCCAAGAGGGGTCAGAAGGTCGTTTTCAAACGAAGCTTTAAATATTTTAATGAAAATAGCTATAGTAATGAAATAAGAGAGGTTGATTGGTCTGAAGTACTGCTGGAGGAAGATCCAAATCTTGCTTTGGGTGTGTTTGATCGTTTAATACTCCCAATAGTTAATAAATATGCTCCTGTCAAAAAATTAACTGTACGAAATACTAGGTCACCTTGGCTAGATCAAGAACTTAAAGCACACATGAAAGAAAGGGATAGAGCCAAAATAGAAGCAGTAAAAACTGGTGGTGAACAAGAATGGAGTAAGTATCGTAAACTTAGAAACTTTGTAACGATGTTAAATAAAAATAAGAAGAGAGTGTATCATAAAAGGATTAACATGATAAGTACAGACAGTAAGGCTACTTGGAACATTCTAAATCAGCTAATGGGGAAGACGGGCAGATCCATACCATCATTTTTAGAGGCAGAGGGCAATTTTATCACTAAACCAGTAGATATAGCAAATTATTTGATAAAATTCAGAAGTTAAATAATGGGATGGTAGTAAATGATGGAGGACTAGAACTTGCATCCAAACTTATCATAAATAAAGTTATGAAGAATAAAAGTTGTATTTTTCACTTTGATAAAGTCCAAGTGTCTACTGTTGAACAATGTATTAGATCTAGTAAGAATAAACCAGCTGGTATTGATAATTTGGATGCAAGGTTGCTTAAACCTGTTGCTGATGTTGTGGCTATTCCCATTTGTTATATAATTAATTTAAGTTTTGAAAAATCAATTTGCCCTGCGGATTGGAAGATAGCTAAGATTATTCCACTGCCCAAGAATAATAAAGAGATCTTCTCAGGGAAGAATAGTAGGCCAATAAGTATTTTACCTTTGTTAAGCAAAATTATGGAAAGAATAGCTTATGAGCAAATACAATATTATTTCTGTACAAATGATTTGAATACAGTACATCAACATGCATATAGAAAGGGGCACTCCACAGCTACTGCACTCACTGAAATGACCGATGAATGGTTGAAAGAAATAGATGCAGGTAAGATAGTTGGTTCTGTTTTATTAGATTTTAGTGCAGCATTTGATATTCTTGACCATAGATTATTGGTGAATAAGTTACATTGTTATGGCTTTGATCGAGGTTCTGTTGCCTGGATAAGTAGTTACCTTAACAATAGGAAATATTGTGTGTATTTTAATGGTGGTTTTTCAGATGTTAGAGAGATGAATTGTGGAGTTCCACAAGGGAGTTGTTTAGGGCCATTATTATTTTCTATATTTACTAACGATTTACCTTTAATTTTACAACAGTCATCCATTACTATGTATGCAGATGACTCTACTATTTATGTAGCAGCTTCAACATCAAATGAGTTAGAAAAAATCCTAAATGATGAGCTTGTATTGATAAGGAAATGGGTTAATTTAAATAAATTGGTTCTAAATGTTGACAAAACAAAATGTATAGTATTGTCCTCTAAACGGGGAGGGAGAGTAGAATCAAAACTGAATGTAAAAATAGATGATAAAACAATAGAACAGGTTACAGAAGTGAAATTACTTGGTGTGTTGATTGATAGCAGAATGTCGTGGACGAGTCATGTAAATGAAATGGTGAAGAAAATGGGTAGAGGAATGGCTGCAATTAGATATTGTAGAAAATATTTACCAGGATGCTTTGTTAAGCAATTAATGCAGGCTGTGGTTCTATCTCAGATGGACTATTGTACTGTAATATGGTCAAACACATCAGAAAATAATCTTCAAAGGCTACAGGTTGCGCAAAACAAAGCTGCACGTATAGTGCTCAATTGTTCTTTCAGAACAAGAGTGTCTGATATGTTAAAAACATTGAATTGGTTACCAGTTAAAGATAGGTTATATCACACTCTTCTTAGTTTTGTAAGAAATGTAATTATGACAACACGTCCTGTTACTTTGTTTAAATCCTTGATGTTTTCTAGTAATATACATACATACTTTACAAGACATTCAGTACAGAGAAGATTTTTGTTGCCTGCATATAGAACAGGGGCTGGGCAGAGAACACTGCATTATAGAGGAATGTTAGCGTGGAATTCTTTACCCTGTTTTTTGGTTAATGAAGTAAATGAGAAAGCTTTTAAAATTAAATTAAAACTGTATTTGTTTACTCAAAATATATGATTATTTTCTGTTCCTCTATAAATAGGATATGTGGTACGATGACTAATTGATGGGACCAACATATTTGAAACAAATTTATTTCCTCTTTTGTTTTTGTTTTTATTTTATGTTTTTGTTTGTACAGTCTGTAAAAATGCATGTCTATGTTAAAAAAAAAAAAATTAAGGAATTGTAAGTTTGACCACAGGGAGAACAGCACCCTTCTGTGAAGGGGAAGCTGATGTGGATCAATATAAATAAATAAATAAATTAATTAATAAAAGTATTTTGATGCTTACAGTTTTGTTGTTTGTGGGCATGTTCAAGATGTAATGTTTTACAGTTACAACATCTAGGACATTGTGGCACTGAAGGCTGAGGTGCTACCCATTGAGATGCTTTTTCATTCACACTACAAATGTTATATGGTCATACGTATCCCACCCAAGGTGGTTTGAGTAATTGGATCACACTGTGTCTCTGAGAGACAATTGACCTAGTTCACATCTGTACAGTCAATTCATTCAAGGTGCATGCTAATACCAGGTGTGACCAGGAAATTTCTGAAACACATTACATTTAATATTAGATACTTAAGATTGTGATGTGCTGGGTTTGTTTTAAAACCTGCAGTAGGTCCTGAAAAGGTTCCAGATTCTCTGGTGACATTCAGCTAAAACAATGTCAGAAAAACTACAACAGTCAGAAATTTGACAGAGCATAAAATGTTAAAATGAAAATAATGCTCCTCAAAGAAACACAGGAAGGGATCAGGATATTTCACCCTCTATGGTGCATAATATCATTAAATGATTCAAGGAATATGGAAGAATTTTGGTGCATAAAGGGCAAGGATGCAAGCCTAAGCTGAACACCCATGATCTCAGATCCCTCAGATGGCACTGCATCAAGAAACATCATTCATTTTTGGTGATATAATTGCGTGGGCTCAGGATTATTTTGGCAAACCTTTGTCAAGCACTACAATACAGAGTTACATCTACAAATGCCAGTTAAAACTTTACTGTGCAAAAAGAAAGCCTTATGTTATCTGTGTCCAGAAGCACCGTTGACTTCTCTGGGCTTGGACACGTCTGAGTGTGGACCATCACACAGTAGAAATGTGCATTGTGGCCAGATGAATCAGTATTCCATGTCCTTTTTTTTTTTTAATTACTACTTTAATCAGAAATGGATGCCTTCTACTCCAAACCAAAGACAAAAAGGACCATCCAGACTATTTGGAACAAGTCCAAAAGCCAGGTGTGGCAGGGGTGTGTGGCCGAGCGGCAGACTGTGAATGGAGGGCGGAGTCAGGGAAGGTGAATGGTCGTGTCACTACACCTGTTGTCAATTAATGTGTGTTTGTGTGTCTCCTCCAGTGACCATGCCCTATAAAAGGAGAGTGAGAAGGGGAGGTCGGCACCGAGGGCTTGCTAGTAGCCTGTGTGTGAGAGAGAGTGTCAGTTGTGTGCTGAAAAGCAAGAATAAAGGAAGTAATTAAGATGCAAACAACCGCCTGCCGTGCTTCTGTGCTCCACCCACATCAGGGTCTCGCTACAGTGGTGCTGAAACCCGGGAGAGTGCAGAAGGGAACAGCCCCATGGAGTCCTCGCCATTCAAGGACGTGATGCATGCCCAGCAGAACCAGCACCAAGCGCTGGCCGCCCTCTGGAAGGAGCAAGAACAACGGTTCGAAGCCTTGATGCTGGCCCAACAGGAGGACCGTCAGGCGTTCTGGCACCTGCTCGCATCGGCTGGGCCCACGGCCGCCACTGGAGCGGACCCTCCCCACCTCACCCTAATGAAGATAGGTTCACACGACAATCTGGAAGCCTTCCTCGCGCTCTTTGAGCAAGCAGCAGAGAGTTGAGTTGGCCGGTCGACCAGCGTGCGGCATGCCTCCTCCCCTTGCTGACGGGCGAGGCGCAACTGGTCATGCTGCAGCTCCCTGCCAACAGCCGGCTCGTGTACGCGCACCTCCGATGAGCCATTCGCCAGTGTGTTGGCTGCTCTCCAGAACAACAGCGGCAGTGCTTCGGCTTGCTGCATTTGGAGGAGGTCGGCCAACCATTCGCGTTTGGGCAACAACTCTGGGGCACCTGCCGGCGGTGGCTGAGGGCAGACGACCGCGACGCCAAGAGAGTGATCGACCTGGTGACACTGGAGCAATTCGGCGTATGACTTCCGGAAGGAACGGCGGAGTGGGTCTGGTGTCATCGTCCGGCGTCGCTGGACCAAGCTATCGAGCTGGCAGAAGACCACATGGCAGCAGTTCCGATGGCAGGAAGGCATGTCTCCTCTTCTCCTCTCTCTTCTCTCTCTCCCTCTGCTTCCCATCCTCACCCCATTCCCCCACCGCGGAGGCAGGGGCTAGCTCCCCCCCAGCCGGCCCAGTGCACCCGTGGTGTCTTCCCGTTTTCCCCTTCCTTGTCTGTGTCTCCTCCCCCCCAGGTGAGTGATGTCCATAACACCGGTGCAGAGGGAGAGCCTGGGCCCGTGTGCTGGCGCTGCGGGGAGCCAGGACATCTCCAACATCAGTGCTCCACGATGGAGGTGGGCACGGTGGTCCGGGTCCCCGGCACGCCAGAAACCGCCCTCAATCGGGTCAGAGCATATCGTATACTGGTAAGTGTCCAAGGGGATACATACCAGGCTTTGGTGGATTCCGGCTGTAACCAGACCTCAATCTATCAAAGCCTGGTGCAAGGTGAGGCATTGGAGAGAACACGAGTGGTGAAGGTGTTGTGTGTGCATGGGAATGTTCACGACTACCCTTTGGTGTCCGTCCACATTCTATTTCGAGGGGAAAAGCATAGTGTAAAGGCGGCGGTTAACCCTTGTCTCACCCACTTACTGATTTTGGGGACTGATTGACTGGGTTTTAAGGAGTTAATGATGCACATAGTGAGGAGTGGGTCCTGCAGTAATCCGTCTGGGGAAAGCCCCAGGGTAGCATTGGCAGGAGAAGCTGTCACAGAGCTGTCTACGTCAGCACCGCGTCAGGGCGATACGCAGAGTGAGGAGCACCCCGCCCCTCCTCCCTCTCTCGGGGATTCCCTTGGGGATTTCCCTTTAGAGCAGCCATGAGATGGGACTCTGCAGCATGCATTTGACCAAGTGAGAGTAATCGATGGTCAAATTCTCCAGCCAAATGCGACGCCGGCCTTCCCCTACTTTGCTATTATTAAGGATAGGTTATACTGAGTGACGCAGGACACTCAAACTGGCGAAAAAATAACACTCTTATTAATTCCAAAGAGCCGCCGGGAACTCATATTCCAGGTGGCTCACTTTAATCCCATGGCCGGACACTTAGGGCAGGATAAGACACTAGCCCAAATAATGGCCCAGTTCTATTGGCTAGGGATTCATGGGGATGTCCATCGGTGGTGTGCGGCATGCCGCAAATGCCAATTAGTAAATCCTGCGGCCACTCCAAAAGTGCCTTTGCGCCCTCTCCTTTTAATCAAGACCCCTTTTGAAAGAATTGGGATGGATCTCATTGGCAATGGGTTATTGCTTTATTTTAGTTCTGGTGGACTATGCAACGCGATACCCAGAAGCAGTGCCTCTTCGCAATATCTCAGCATGCAGTGTTGCAGAAGCGCTCTTCTGCTTTATCTCCCGGGTCAGGATTCCAAAAGAAATCCTGACAGACCAAGGCACTACATTCATGTCACGCACACGGCGCGAGCTGTAAGGGTTCCTGGGGATTAAGCCTATCTGCACCAGCATCTATCACCCACAAACTGATGGCTTAGTGGAACGGTTTAATTGAACTCTGAAAAATATAATTCGGAAGTTTGTAAGTGAAGATGTATGTAATTGAGATAAGTGGCTCGAGACCCTGTTATTTGCAATACGAGAGGTCCCACAAGCCTCCGCAGGTTTTTCACCGTTTGAATTGTTATATGGGCGTAAGCCACGTGGCATTTTGGACGTGCTATGTGAAAATTGGGAGGAAGGACCTTCACCTAGTAAGAACGAAATGTTCAATACATCCTTGACCTGCATGCTAAACTCCACACACCCACGCACTTAACCCAGGAGAATTTGCGGCAGGCACAAGAACGTCAAGTCCAACTTGTACGACAGGTTTCCACTTAGGCCATGGGCAGGCACGTCCCCAAATTGATAAGACAGCAGCGATTGCGGCCTGCCCGGGGCCCAAGACCAAAAAGGGGGTGAGACAATTCCTGGGCCTGGCTGGGTACTATCGTAGGTTTATACCTAATTATTCGGACGTCACCAGCCCACTGACGGATCTCACTAAAAAGGGAGCACCAGATCTGGTCCAGTGGATGGAGTAATGCCAACAAGCTTTCTCTAGGGTAAAGGCTGCACTGTGTGGGGGGCCACTGTTACACTCCCCTGACTTTTCTCTCCCCTTTATTTTACAGACAGATGCGTCAGACAGAGGGCTGGTGGCCATTCTGTCCCAGAAGGTGGAGGGGGAGGAGCATCCCGTGCTGTATATTAGCCGGAAGCTCTCAATGCGGGAAGGCAGGTACAGCACGATAGAGAAAGAGTGCCTAGCCATCAAGTGGGCAGTCCTCGCCCTCCGGTACTACCTGCTGGGATGCCCTTTCACCCTCTGTTCGGACCACGCGCCCCTCCAGTGGCTCCACCACATGAAGGATGCCAACGCACAGATCACCGATTGGTATCTTGCCCTCCAGCCATTTAAATTCAAGGTGGTCCACAGGCCAGGGGTGCAGATGGTGGTGGCAGACTTCCTGTCCCGTCAAGGGGGGGGGGGGGGGGGGGAAGTCAGCTTCAGGCCGGATGGCTCCCCAGCCTGAGTTGGGCAGTGGGGGTATATGGTAGCGGGGGCATGGCCGAGTGTCAGTCTGCGAATGGAGGGCGGAGTCAGGGAAGGTGAGTGGTCGTGTCACTACACCTGTTGTCAATTAACATGGGTTTGTGTGTCTCCTCCAGTGACCGCGCCCTATAAAAGGAGAGTGAGAAGGGGAGGTCGGCGCCGAGGGCTTGGTAGTAGCCTGTGTGTGTATGTGTGTGTGTGTGTGTGTGTGTGTGTGTGTGTGTGTGTGTGTGTGTGTGAGAGAGAGAAAAAGTGTGAGTTGTGTGCTGAAAAGCAAGAATAAAGGAAGTAATTAAGATGCAAACAACTGCCTGCCGTGCTTCTGTGCTCCACTCACATCAGGGTCTCGCTACACCAGGGTTTGTCATGGTATGGGGTTGTCAGTGCTTTTGGCAAAGGTAACTTACACTTCTGTGATGGCAGCATTAATGCAGAAAAATACATTGAGATATTGGAGCAACATATGCTGCCATCAAGATGATGTTTTTTTTCAGGGACATTTCAACAAGACAATTCAAAATCCCATTCTGCACACATTACAAAGGCATGACTGTGGAAGCAGAGGGACCCTGTCCCCAATAGAGAATGTGTGGTGAATTCTGAAATGAAAACTATGAGAACAACCCTGCACTGTTGCACACTTTAAGACCTGTTTGCAGGAAGAATGGGACAAAGTACAGTAATACCTGGTTTCTTCAGTCCATAAACATATTTTTAAGTATTGTCAGAAGGAAAGGCAACTTTACAAAGTGGTAAATGCTTATGTAATACAGGTCAAGGATTATTTAGAAATCATTGTTTTCAGTTTTAATTTCAGTTTCAACATAACATCCCAAGCTTTTCTGAATTTTGTTTGTGCATCATGTGGATGGTTGGATGCAAGTGCATCACTTACCTGGGGAAGAGATGGCAAGCCAGAGGAAGCATTGTGGTGCTCTGGACAATGGTTTGCTCAGAAACCTTGGGTCCTGGCATTCATGTGGATGTTAGTATGACAAGTACCACTTACCTAAACTACACCCCTCCATGACAACGTTATTCCCTAATGGCGGCGGCAGCAGTGCTTTCAGTAGCACTCTGCCACACTGTAAATGTTGTTCAGGAATGGTTTGAGGAACATGACAATGAGTTCAAGATGTTGACCTGGCCTCCAAATTCCCCAGATCTCAATCCAATTGAGCATCTGTGGGATGTGCTGGACAAACTAGTCCATCCATGGAGGCCCCATTTAGCAACTTACAGGACTTAAATGATCTGCTGTTAACATCTTGGTGGCAGATGCCATAGCACACCTTCAGAGGTCTTGTAGAGTCCATACTTCGATGGGTCAGAGCTGTTTTGACAGCATAATGTGATGGCTGATCAACGTATTCATTTACAACCACATGTTCTTAACCTTTTCACCTCCTTCTAAATGGTTGGAATCTGGTATCATTCCTGTCCCAAAGAAGGGAGACCTCACAAACCCATTCTCCTATAGAGGCATTTCGCTCACTCCAACAGCAGCAAAGATGTACAACAAGCTTAATTGCCTTATCCCATCAGTTGATCCAATTCTTCTCATGAATCAGCATGGCTTCAGAAGAGGTACATCCCGCACAATTTCTCACTGACTTTGACTATGCTGACGATCTAGAAATCATGCAGAGATGCGGAATTCCTTTTCCGAGCCCTTGAAACTTTAGCTGCCCTAGTTGGGCTTTACTGTAACAAAGTCAAGACCGAATACATATCCACTTCTCCTGATCCTTCTGTCATAACTTCTTTATCTGGGAAGGAGATTAAACATGTTGAAGACTTCAAGTACCTAGGCTCCTACATAATGGACTCCTATAAGAACTTTAAGATCCATAAAGCTCTGGCCTGGAAGACCTGTATTGCCTTTGACAAGATATGGCGTTCTAACCTAGATAACAATCTGAAAATTGACTTTTTCAGATCTGTCGTAGAGTCCATCCTCGTTTATGAAGCTGAGACCTGGACGCTGACAGTCAAACAGCAGCAGCGACTAGATGTAACCTATACTAACCTACTATGTCGCGTCTGAAATATCCACTGGCCCACTCACACTACTCTAGAGGAAATTTATCAGGACTTAACACATGTCTCCCTAAGACTTAAACAAAGAAGGGTGCTCTTTGCCAGGCACTGATTCCGTGCTAGGGAGGAACTGATATCTCACCTCCTGTTGTGGAGCCCGAGTCATCGGCCAATAAGGTCAAGAAAACTCACCTTCCCTGTGTCTATATTGAAGGATACTGGGATCAATGAGAATGACCTGCCAAACACAATGGCTGATAGAGAGGTGTGGTGAAGGGTTGTGCAGGGCATAAAACTAATGTGGTCTGAATCGTGTGCATCCTGCTGATGTGTACTTATCTGGCTGGTGGTACCTTTTGGTCATAATTAAAGTAGTCTAAAATAATCTCTTTGTCTCCTTTGACAAACAATGTTAAATTAAATTTAATCCTACCTCTTCAGCGGTTTAATTTAGACCCTTACTCCAGGAGTAACATTAATCTTTGACTTGGAAGTTAGATTATATAAATCTCAACATAGACAAAGAAAGTGATTTAAAGTTGGACTTATTTAGAGTTAGCCATGTTTAATCCCTGCCCTGGATTTTTAGAGCCAAATGAAGTGTTTTTATCACCTGAAATGATAATGTGATCACAAAGCAAAAATGGTCCTTGCCCATTTTCTTACAGACTGTAATGTACAACCCTAATTCCAAAAAAGTTGGGAAAACATGAATAAAAACAGAATGCAATGATTTGCAAATAAAGGAAACCTTATATGTCATTGAAAATAGTACGAAGACAACATATCAAATGCTGAAACTGAGAAATTGTATTGTTTTTTGAAAAATATATGCTCATTTTGAATTTAGTGCCAGCAACATGTTTAAAAAAAAAGTTGGGACAGGAGCCACAAAAGACTGCAAAAAAATGTGTAATGTTAAAAAAAAAGAAAAAAGAATTAGGTTAATTGTTAGGTTATACTGAAACGTTACTGACCTGTTGCCAATGAACCTAATTTGTGTGCTTGCTGTTTTGTGCAGCAAGCACACTATTGTTCTTAAGTTTACTCAGGAGTGAAGGTATCAATGCGCTGTCGAAGCGCGCAGAAGGTGTTAGTACGCCTGTCATTATAGTGTGGACTTTCCATAGCATAGAAAATCGCCACGTTTCAATTTGTGTAACTGAACTTTGTTTCATGTCACTGGTCATATAAACCTATGTAAACAGGAAAAACGTGGAAGAGTTTGGTCGCATCTAACTACAGCCCCAAAAAATACCATTGGCCATGCTGAGCCTAGCTACATTGCTAACAGGAGTGACAGCGCGTCTGACTGACTGGGAGGTCGCGCAAAGCTCGGAGAGGTACGGATCAGCTCGTCTCAATTCAGAGAAGAACATATTTCATTATGGAAGTATGGTGGACTGTTCCTTTAAGTGATCAATCTCATTAAATCATTAAATCAGTCTCATTAAATCAGTCTCATTAATAATACCATTAATTTTGGTGCTTAATAATAAATTACCAAACAGCTAAATTATGGTATATTCCAAATTATTATGATCACTACCAATGCAGCAATAATGTATCACTTACCAAGCTACAGCCAATAGCACTCATACACCTTGGAATTCTTTGAGATTGGGTGACTTCGAGAATACATCAGCAAAACAGACACAGTTTCAAAATAATTTAATTTATTATAACACAGATACTAAATGAATAATAGCAGTTGAATACATTATATACAATATGGTCATATACTTGATGAGCGTGTGTGTGTGTCTGTGTGTGTGTGAGGGAGAGAAAGAGAGAGAGGAAGGGGTGTGAGGCAGAGATTTTCTCCTTCCTACTACGCGAGCCACTGAGCTCTTGGGGTGTGTCCTGTGCGCGACTGCACAGTATGAGAAGGAGGAGACAAAGAGAGTTTGAATGTGAGCACGGGAAAATGCGCCGTAAAGTTTGGAATAAATCAGGCCTTGGAATGTTATCTAAGGTGTGTTTGGGGGAGGTGAGACTCCCCTCGTGTTGTTGAGGAGAACAAAAGGATTAGCCCTGGTTGCTAGCTAACCCACTAGCCTATAACATTACCAAATCCACTGAAACCTTGATGAGGTCAAAATATGTGTAATAATGAAATTAAAGGTGTTAGGAAGGATATTTAAAGCATGCAACAGCCTATCTATTAAAAACAACTGAGAGAGACCAATGTAGAACACAAGATCAGTATGCACAATTAAACCGTTCCTGAGTTTAAATTCACACTACTTCATAAAGCTAATTCCTAAGACTAGTTTTGCCCAAAATGCCAGTCTTACTTCCAGTATCTTGCTTCTATGGAAGATTATGCAGAGATGTTTTGAAGAGGTGGAGTTTCACAGAGCTCGTGGAGGTTTCTGTAAAAACGCAGAGAATTTCTTGGTCCGAACTTCAGCGTTCGTGAGGAAAAGTCTCTGATCAAACAATGTGCACAGCGATTGAGTCAGAAGGAATCCGGTCGCTTCTAACTTTTAATTAACTGCTTTGGGTGGCAGTTGTAATGTTACTTATAATAAACAAATAAAAACAACTGGTTGTAACCCAAAATGAGTGAGACAATGCACTTAGGTAGTAATTTTACCGTGGCCAGCGGAAAACACAAAAGTGCGCTAAATCTCTTTTACTTGCAAGAAAGACGTCTTTATCTTGGGTGTTCTGATGAGCTGTCCTCCTTATGTCTGTTGATCCACGAGGTTCACAGCGCCAAAGAGGAAGACGGAAGTGTGCTTGAGTCACTTATAGCTTCAGGGAGGATGTGACATAGGTAATCCCGCCTAGGCATGACGTAGGTCATCGCAGAAGTTGGTTGATGGGACCTGTAGTTCTAAAAGGGACTGTGACTGTCCCTACATTAACATGTTAGATGTAGCATGTTAGCATGCTAGATGTTAACATGCTATCTGTCATTGTGTTAGCATGTTAACTGTCACCATGTTAGCCGTTAGCGTATTAGCATGTTAGCTGTTAGCATATTAGCCTTAGCATGTTGGCATTTTAACAGTTAACATGTTAATCATTAGCATGTTAACATGTTAGCTGTTAGCATGTTTGCTTAGCATATTAGCATGATCGACATGTACCCCTTTTCCACCAAATCAGTTCCAGAGCTGGTTCGGGGCCAGTGCTGGTTCACAACTCGTTCAACTTGCGAGCCAGGTGAGAACCAGTTTGCTTTTCCATAGCTTGCGGTGCTAAGGGAAGCCACATCATTACGTCACTGTATACGTCAGTTACATCGTTGTATACGTCAGTTACGTCGCTACGTTTGCATAAACCTTGGCGCAAATATCGAAGCAAAAACAACACGGAAGAAGCAGCAGCAGCAACAACAACAACAATAATAATAATAATAATGGATGACTTCGCATTTGTACAGCTGCTGCTTCTCGTCGCTTAAAAATGGCGATCTTTCGCGGTCTTGTTATTGTTGTTGGTCTTAACAACTCCGCCCCCTGCTGACATAAGCGGTTCTTTCCTCTGGCCCAACAAAGAGCTGGTGCTAGCCTGGAACCGGTTTTTCTGGCTCCAGAGCCAGTTCTTTGTCAGTGGAAACAGAAAACCCGGTTCCAAACTAAGCACTGGCCCCAAACCAGCCCTGGAACTGCTTTGGTGGAAAAGGGGCATCAGACAACCTTTGTCATTCAGTATGCAACAAGTGTACACAAAATGAAATTTCATTGCAATTTGGCTCAGCATAGAATTAAATATAAAATTATATTAAAGTATGCAGCAGCAAAAATATTATAAAGTGCAGAAGTATAAAGTGACCTGTGGAATTAGGAATTGTTCAGTATAAATAGAAGTTTAGCTGTTCTACTTCAGCTGAGCAAGCACACTTTGCATTTTTGCTGCAGAAATGCAGTCTTTTTTTTTTTGTTAGCATTACACAGTTTTTGCAATCATTTTTGGCCCTTGTCCCAACTTTTTTTTTTGAACATATTCATCTCATCTCATCTCATTATCTCTAGCCGCTTTATCCTGTTCTACAGGGTCGCAGGCAAGCTGGAGCCTACCCCAGCTGACTACGGGCGAAAGGCGGGGTACACCCTGGACAAGTCGCCAGGTCATCACAGGGCTGACACATAGACACAGACAACCACTCACACACTCATTCACACCTACGGTCAATTTAGAGTCACCAGTTAACCTAACCTGCATGTCTTTGGACTGTGGGGGAAACCAGAGCACCTGGAGGAAACCCACGCGGACACGGGGAGAACATGCAAACTCCGCACAGAAAGGCCCTCGCCGGCCACGGGGCTCGAACCCGGACCTTCTTGCTGTGAGGCGACAGCGCTAACCACTACACCACCGTGCCGCCTTTGGAACATATTACTGGCACTAAATTCAAAATGATCATATATATTTTTCAAGAAACAAAATTTATCACCTCCTAGAACTGCCACCTTATTGTGGTGGAGGGGTTTGTGTGCTTGAATGATCCTAGGAGCTATGTTGTTGGGGGCATTATGCCCCTGTAAGGGTTTCCCAAGGCAGACAGGTCCTAGGTGACAGGCCAGACCAAGAGCAGTTCACCAAAACCCCTAATGGAGCAACAACCAAGGACCGAGATGTCGCCCGGTATGGCGCAGCCGGGGCCCCACCCTGGAGCCAAGCCCGGGGTTGGGGCTCGCATGCGAGTGCTTGGTGGCCGGGCCTTTGCCCATGGGGCCTGGCCGGGCTCAGCCCGAAGAGGTGACGTGGGCCTGACCTCCTGTGGGTTCACCACCCACAGAGGTAGCAGTAGGGGGCTGGTGCAGTGTGGATTGGGTGGCAGTCGAAGGCAGGGGCCTCGACGACCTGATCCCCGGACACAGCAGCTAGCTGTTGGGACATGGAATGTCACTTCGCTGGGGGGGAAAGAGCCTGAGCTTGTGCGGGAGGTTGAGAGGTACCGGCTAGAGATAGTTGGGCTCACCTCCATGCACAGCTTGGGCCCCAGAACCCAGCTCCTCGAGAGGGGCTGGACTCTCCACTTCTCTGGAGTCGCCCATGGTGAGCGGCGGCACGCTGGTGTGGGCTTGCTTATAGCTCCCCAGCTCAGCCGCCATGTGTTGGAGTTTACCCCAGTGAATGAGAGGGTTGCCTCTCTGCGCCTTCGGATTGGGGAGAGGGCTTTTGCTGTTGTTTGTGCCTACGGGCCGAATAGCAGTGTAGAGTATCCGGCCTTCTTGGAGTCCCTGGGAGAGGTACTGAGGGGTGCTCAGACTGGGGACTCCATTGTTCTACTGGGGGACTTCAATGCTCACGTGGGCGACGACGGTGACACCTGGAGGGGCGTGGTTGGGAGGAACGGCCTCCCCGATGTGAACCCAAGTGGTGTTTTGTTATTGGACTTCTGTGCTAGTCACGGTTTGTCCATAACAAACACCATGTTCGAGCATAGGGGTGTCCATAAGTGCACGTGGCACCAGGGCACCTTAGGTCGGAGGTCGATGATCGACTTTGTTGTCGTTTCATCTGATCTCCGGCCCTATGTCTTGGACACTCGGGTGAAGAGAGGGGCTGATCTGTCAACTGATCACCACCTGGTGGTGAGTTGGATCCGCTGGCGGAGGAGGAAGCTGGACAGACCTGGCAGGCCCAAACGTATGGTGAGGGTCTGCTGGGAACGTCTGGCCAAGCACTCTGTTGGGGAGGTCTTTAACTCCCACCTCTGGGAGAGCTTTTCCCAGCTTCCGGGGGAGATGGGGGACATTGAGTCTGAGTGGACCATGTTCTGTACCTCCATTGTGGACATGGCTGTTCAGAGCTGTGGCCGCAAGGTCTCCGGTGCCTGTCGTGGCGGCAATCCCCGAACCCGGTGGTGGACACCGGAAGTAAGGGATGCCGTCAAGCTGAAGAAGGAGTCCTATCGGGCCATGTTGACCTCCAGGACTCCTGAGGCAGCTGACGGGTATCGGCAGGCCAGGCGTGCTGCAGCTCGGGCAGTTGCGGAGGCAAAAACTTGGAACTGGGAGGAGTTCAGGGAGGCCATGGAGAAGGACTATCGGTCGGCCTCGAAGAAATTCTGGCAAACCGTCCGGCGCCTCAGGAGGGGGAAGCAGTACTCTGCCAACACTGTTTACAGGGCGGGGAGGGAGCTGTTGACCTCGACTGGGGACATTGTCGGGCGGTGGAAGGAATACTTTGAGGATCTCCTCAATCCCACCATCATGTCTTCCATTGAGGAGACTGAGGCTGATGACTCAGAGGTGGACTCATCCATTACCCAAGCCGAAGTCACTGAGGTGGTTTGCAAGCTCCTCGGTGGCAAGGCACCGGGGGTGGATGAGATCTGCCCTGAGTATCTCAAGTCTCTGGATGTTGTGGGGCTGTCTTGGTTGACACGCCTCTGCAACATCGCGTGGCGGTCGGGGACAGTGCCTATGGAGTAGCAGACTGGGGTGGTGGTCCCTCTTTTTAAGAAAGGGGACCGGAGAGTGTGCTCCAATTATAGGGGAATCACACTTCTCAGCCTCCCAGGGAAGGTTTACTCCAGGGTACTGGAGAGGAGAATTCGACCGATAGTCAAACCTCGGATCCAGGAGGAACAATGCGGTTTTCGTCCTGTCGCGGAACACTGGACCAGCTCTATACCCTTCATAGGGTGCTCAAGGGTTCATGGGAGTTTGCCCAACCAGTCCACATGTGCTTTGTGGATCTGGAGAAGGCATTCGACCGTGTCCCCTGTGGTATTCTGTGGGGGGTGCTTCGGGAGTATGGGGTTCGGGGCCTTTTGCTAAGGGCTGTCCGGTCCCTGTATGAACGGAGCAAGAGTCTGGTTCGCATTGCCGGCTGTAAGTCAGACCTGTTCCCGGTGCATGTTGGACTCCGGTAGGGCTGCCCTTTGTCACCAGTTCTGTTCATAATTTTTATGGACAGAATTTCTAGGTGCAGCCAGGGGCCGGAAGGAATCCTGTTTGGGAACCACAGGATTTCATCTCTGCTTTTTGCGGATGATGTTGTCCTGTTGGCTTCTTCAAACCAGGACCTCCAGCATGCACTGGGGCGGTTTGCAGTCGAGTGTGAAGTGGCTGTGATGAGAATCAGCACCTCCAAGTCCGAGGCCAAGGTTCTCGACCGGAAAAGGGTGGCTTGCCCTCTTCAGGTTGGTGGAGAAGTCCTGCCTCAAGTGGAGGAGTTTAATATCTCGGGATCTTGTTCACAAGTGAGGGAAGGATGGAGCATGAGATCGACAGGCGGATTGGTGCAGCCTCCGCAGTGATGCGGTCACTTTACCGGTCCGTCGTGGTGAAGGAGCTGAGCCAAAAGGCGAAGCTCTCAATTTACCAGTCGATCTATGTTCCGACTCTCACCTATGGCCATGAGCTTTGGGTAATGACCGAAAGAACAAGATCGCGGATACAAGCGGCCGAAATGAGTTTTCTTCACAGGGTGGCTGGGCGCTCCCTTAGAGATAGGGTGAGAAGCACAGTCACTCAGGAGGAGCTCGGAGTAGAGCCGCTGCTCCTCCACATCGAGAGGAATCAGCTGAGGTGGCTCGGGCATCTTTTTCGGATGCCTCCTGGACGCCTCCCTGGGGAGGTGTTCCAGGCATGTCCCCCCGGGAGGAGGCCCCAGGGAAGACCCAGGACACACTGGAGGGACTATGTCTCTCGGCTGGCCTGGGAACATCTCGGTGTTCTTCCTGAGGAGCTGGCCGAGGTGCCTGGGGAAAGGGAAGTTTGGGCTTCCATGCTTAGACTGCTGCCTCTGTGACCCGGTCCCGGATAAAGCGGAAGAAGACGAGACGAGACGATAAAATTTATCAGTTTCAACATTTAATGTTGTATTTGTACTATTTTCAATGAAATTTAGGGTTTCCATGATTTGGAAATCACTGCATTCTTTTTTCTTTTCTTTTTTTTAAATTCATATTTGAATCAGCGTCCAAATGTTTTTGGAATTGGGGTTGTAGTTTTATCTTTAAATATAAGAAAAGACTGATAAATTAATGTAAATCAAACATTAACAGAAAGCAGCTAGTGTGATACACTGAAACCTAGAGATGTTGCTATTCCAATTTATATAACACATTTATAGTTGTTCCTTTTTAAATATGGTTTAAAAATCATCTTTTTAAATAAGATATATATTATTCTTTGCATGTAGAATCCAGCCACTGGAGGTGCATAAGCGTACTCTTGGTGCTGGTCCTAAGCCCAGATAAATTGGAGAGGGTTGCATCAGGAAGGGCATCCGGCGTAAAACTGTGCCAAATCTAACATGTGGAATGAAAAGAGAAATACCATACCGGATCGGTCATGGCCCGGGTTAACAACGACCGCCTCCGGTACTGTTGGTCAACAGGGTGCTGGTGGAAAGTGTGCTACTGTTGCACCAAAACGGAGAGGGGGGAGGCGTGTTAGGAGAGAGCATGAAAGATGGAAGGGAAGGAGCTTAGAATTGAGGGTAGGAACACTGAATGTGGGAATATTGACTGGCAGAGCGAGAGAGTTAGCAGGTATGATGGAAAGAAGGAAGTTGGATATTGTGTGTGTGTGTGTGTGTGTGTGTGTGTGTGTGTGTGTGTGTGTGCAGGAGACGAGGTGGAAAGGAAGCAAGGCCAAGAACATTGGAGGTGGATGCAAGTTGTTTTATTATGGAATCGATGGAAAGAGAAATGGTGTTGGTATTGTTTTGAGGGGAGAGTTGGTCAACAGTGTGATTGATGTGAAGAGGGTGTCAGAGTGATGGGCATGAAGTTGGAGATTCAAGGAGTGGTAATCAATGTTGTGTGTGCATACGCCCCACAGGTTGGATGTGAGAATGAAGAGAAAGAGTCTTTATGGGAAAAGATGGATGAATTGGTAGAAAGTATACTGAGGGAGGAGCACATGCTGATAGGAGCAGATTTCAATGGACATTATAAGAGAGAGAAATGTGGAAGGGCAAATGGTGGTTGATTTTTCAAAGAGGATGAATTTGGCAATAGTCAATACATACTTCGAGAAGAAAGAGCAGCACAGGGTGATGTTTAAGAGTGGAGGAAGATCTACACAGGTGGACTACATACTCTGCAGAAGGGGTAACCTGAAGGAGATTGGAGACTGTAAAGTGATGGCAGGGGACAGTGTAGCTAGACAACATCAAGTGGTCCCAGATGAGCTTGAAAAAGAGGAAGCGTGAAATAGTGGAGCCGAAGACTAACTGGTGGAAACTAAAAGAGGATGAGCATCAGAAGGAATTTAGGGAAGAAATTAGATGAGCATTGAGTGGTCATGGACGTCTGCCAGAAGATTGGAATACTACTGCTGTACTAGTAAGAGAGGCAGCAAGGAAGGTGCTAGGGTGGTCATTGGGAAGGAGGAAGGAAGACAAGGAGACATGGTGGTGGAACAAAGAAGTGCAGGAAATTATAAAAGAGAAGAGGCTAGCAAAGAAGAATTGGAATGATCAGAGAGACGAGGAAAGCAGGCGGTTATACAGAGAGACGAGACAGAAGGCAAAAAGTGCGGTAGCGAAGGCGAAAGCAGATGCATACCAGGAGTTGTACGAAAGACTGGAGACCAAAGGAGGAGAGAACGACCTGTACAGACTAGCTAGGCAGAGAAACAGGGAAGCGAGGGATGTACAGCAGGTAAGAGTGATGAAAGATGGAAATGGAAATGTGCTGACAAACAAAGAGAGTGTATTAAGAAGGTGGAAAGAGTACTTTGAGGATTTATTAAATGAGGAGAAACCAAGAGAGAAAAGGTCAGATTCATTGGAGACAGCAAATCAGGAAGCAGAGTTGGTTAGTAAGGATGAGGTGAGGGCAGCCATGAAAAGAATGAAGACTGGGAAAACAGTCGGACCAGATGGTATCCCGATTGAGGCTTGGAGATGTTTGGGTGAGACGGCTGTGGAGTTCCTAACGAGATTGTTTAATAAGAAGATCCTAGAGAATGAGAAAATGCCAAATGAGTGGAGTAAGAATGTGCTAGTCCTAATATACAAGAATAAGGGAGATGTACAGAGCTGCAGTAATTACAGAGGAATAAAATTGATGAGGTACACCATGAAGCTATGGGAAAGGGTATTGGAGGCGAGATTGAGAAGAGAGGTAGCAATCTGTGAACAGCAGTACGGGTTTATGCCAAGGAAGAGCACGTTGGATGCAATTTTTCCTTTAAGAATGTTAATGGAGAAGTACAGGGAAGGCCAGAGAAAGCTACATTGTGTGTTTGTAGACCTGGAGAAGGCATACGATAGAATGCCGAGAGATGAGAAAGAGTGGAGTGAATGAGAAGTATATTAGAGTGGTGCAAGACATGTATGAGAACAGTGAAACAGCAGTGAGGTGTGCAGTTGGAACAACTGAATGGTTCAAGGTGAAGGTGGGACTTCATCAAGGATCTGCTTTGAGTCCTTTCTTGTTTGCCATAGTGATGGGTAGCTTGACAGACGAAGTGAGGCAAGAGTCACCATGGAACATGATGTTTGCGGATGATATTGTGATATGTGGTGAAAGTAGAAAGGAGGTTGAGTTGAGTTTGGAGAGATGGAGGCATGCACTGGAACGAAGAGGAATGAAGGTGAGCAGTAGCAAAACAGAATATATTGCATCAATGACAATGGGGATGAGAGTGTCGTGAAGATGGAAGGAGTAGACGTAAAGAAAGTTGGTGAATTCAAGTACCTGGGGTCAACTGTGCAGGAAAATGGGGGCTGCAATAGTGAGGTGAGAAAGAGAGTGCAGGCAGGGTGGAGCAGTTGGAGAAGGATTTCGGGAGTCATTTGTGATAGGAAAGTCCCAGCAAAAGTCAAGTCAAGTTTATTTGTATAGCACTTTTAACAATAAACATTGTCGCAAAGCAGCTTTACAGAATTTGAACGACTTAAAACATGAGCTAATTTTGCCCCTAATCTATCCCCAATGAGCAAGCCTGTGGCGACGGTGGCAAGGAAAAACTCCCTCAGACGACATGAGGAAGAAACCTCGAGAGGAACCAGACTCAAAAGGGAACCCATCCTCATTTGGGCAACAACAGACAGCATGACTATAACATTAACAGTTTTAACATGAAGACAGTTTCATTGATGTTATAACTCATTGATGGAAACGAGTGCAAAACTGTTCATGACAACTGCAGTCCTAAAGTTAGCAAGTCAAGTGTAGTCCTCAGCCATAAAAGCATTACTGTAAGAGTCCAGAGCATCCTCCAGGTATAACCCTCAACTGTCCTCATGGGGCCGTCCTCCACAGGAGCGATGCAATAAAACTCCGACCAGACACAGGGCACCAGGATGGATCAAGCAAGTTCGAGGGGCAGAAGAGGCCAGCATCTCAATCCCAGGACCAACATGTAACTCAGAGGGACAGATGGTGGGGGAGAGAAAGAGAGAGAAAGAAAACACAGGTTGTTAGGTATGCCCTAAAAATGACACAAGTATTAAATCTGTGTGGTAGGCTCGCAGAGACAAGTCTCTTGACATCAGGCATAACACACAACAATGGCATGTTAATATGGTTAAAAAATATCATGACCTGCTCTGGCTGGATGCTTGATTGGGTGATGGGAGCACACTCTTCAGCAATGATGAGATGCAGATGGGACCCTTAGGGCTGGCCAAGACAATTCAGTTACATTTCACCGGGTCTGGGACATGCGACAGAATGTCTGATGGCCGATTCCTTGCAGCCTACGATAGCCAGTCAAGGTCTCCACCCTCTCCACCAAAAGATTTTCTGTTGACTCCATGTAACTCAGAGGGACAGATTTTTTGGGGGGAGGGAAAGAAAACGCAGGTGGTTAGGTATGCCCAATGTCACCTGAATAAGTAGGAACAGTATACATATTGCACTGAGTACAAGCAGGGACTCCGGCAACTAACTATGACAGCATAACTAAAAGGGGCAAGCCAGAAGGTAACACAGGCATGAGGGAGCCCCGGGACATAAAGCAGCCAGCCACTACACCATCAACAAACTCGAGTGAGCAAGCGAGTGGGGACTGACAGCATCCATACATCCCAGTTTACCAAAACACTCTATATCTGAGGACCCTCTAGATCTACACCTTTACCTCATAAACACCATTAACAAAAGGCTTGACTAAACAAATATGTTTTCAGCCTAGACTTAAATGCTGAGACTGTGTCTGATTCCCGAACATAGTGAAAGGTAAGATGTATAAGACAGTAGTGAGACCAGCTGTGATGTATGGATTGGAGACCGTACCCTTAACGAAGAGACAGGAGGCAAAGTTGGAGGTGGCGGAGTTGAGGATGTTAAGGTTTGCGATGGGAGTGACAAGGTTGGACAGGATAAGGAACGAGCACATCAGAGGGACAGCACATGTGGAGAGCTTGGGAATTAAGCTAAGAGAGATGAGACTGAGATGGTATGGGCACATCCTGAGAAGAGATACAGAGCATGATGGAAGGAAAATGTTGAGGATGGAGCTGCCAGCTACTCTTTCTCTTAAGTTGTTTATTTGGCACATTATTTACAAAATACTAAGGAATTATTCAGTAACTGTAGTGAAAGTAAACAACAAAAGTGAGAGATATCTAGGTCCCACTGAGAAATAGAATAGAATGCCTTTATTGTCACTATACCCATGTACAATGAGATTAAAAGCAACTCCAATAACAGTGCAAACAGTGTGTAGGGAGAAAAAAACATTTTAAAAAGTGAGGGTGTAAGGTGCACAGTCCTGAGGTGTATGTGTTGTGTTTCACATTATGGAGTGAGGTATTGCACATCATAAAGTATTGCACAGGGTGTAAGGTGCACAGTCCTGAGGCGTATGTGTTGTGTTTCACATTATGGAGTGAGGTATTGCACAAGAGAGTCATATTATAAAGTATTGTACATTATAAATTATTGCACGAGGAGAGTCACATTATAAAATATAGTATTGCACAGGGGGGTTAGACTATAAAGTCAGAGCATATTCGAGTTCAGGGTGGTTATGGCTTTTGGAAAGAAGCTGTTTTTGAATTTATTTGTTTTTGTCCTGATGCACCTGTAGCGCCTCCCTGAGGGCAACAGGTCAAACAGATCAAAGCCAGGGTGGGCGTTGTCCTTGATAATGTTCTTAGCTCTGCTAAGGCAGCGGGAGGTGTAAATGTCCATCAGGGAGGGGAGAGGGCAGCCGATGATCTTCTGTGCTACCTTTACTACTCTCTGGAGCCTCTCCCTGTCTGCAGCAGTGCAGCTGCCATACCATACTGTGATACAGTACAGCAGCAGGCTCTCGATGGATGAGCGGTAGAAGGTCAGCAGCAGGTTGGAACTCAGGTTGTGCTTCCTGAGGACTCTCAGGAAGTGTAGCCGCTGCTGAGCCTTCTTAATGACTGCTGTAATGTTCTCTGACCAGGAGATGTCGGCAGAGATGAGGACGGCGAGAAACCGGAAGATGTGGACCCTCTCCACATACTCATTGTTTATGTAAAGGGGGGCTAGGTCAGTGCTGTGCTTCCTGAAGTCAACGATAAGCTCTTTGGTTTTCTTGGTGTTCAGAGCGAGGTTATTCTCTGAACACTGGCTGCCAACTTCAGGACCTCCTCTCTGTAGGCTGCCTCGTCTCCCTTTGAGATGAGTCCGACCACTGTGGCGTCGTCAGCAAACTTGATGATAAGGTTGTTGTTGTGGGTTGAACTACAGTCGTGGGTGTAGAGGCAGTACAGGAGGGGGCTCAGCACACAGCCTTGTGGAGAGCCGGTGCTCAACGTGCGGGTGGAGGAGAAGTGGGGGCCAAGTCTCACAGTCTGGGGCCGGTTGGTATGAAAGTCCTTTATCCAGGCACATGTGAAAGGAGGGAGGCCAAGAGTGTCCAGTTTACTGATAAGGATGTCCGGGATTACTGTGTTGAAAGCTGAACTGTAATCCACAAAGAGTATGCAGACGCAGCTCTGCTGCTGCTCCAGGTGGTTCAGCGCAGAGTGGAGAGCTATGGCGATAGCGTCCTCTGTGGATCTGTTCGCGCGATATGCGAACTGGTAGGGGTCGAAGTCTGGGGGGAGGTGGTCCTAGATGTGCTAAAGAACTAGTCTCTCTGAGCACTTCATGATTACCGGGGTGAGGGCCACAGGACGGTAATCATTCAGGCTAGTGATGGGAGACTTCTTCGGCACTGGGATTATTGTAGCTGATTTTAGGCAGGGCGGGATGACTGCCTGAGCCAGGGAGAGGTTAAAGATCCTGGTGAAGGTAGGGGCGAGCTGGTGGGCGCACGCTCTGAGCACCTTACCAGGTACACCATCTGAGCCGGCAGCTTTCTTGGGGTTCACTGCCAGGAGCACCCGTCTGACATCATGCTCCTGTACAGTGAATGGAGTGGTGTAGGAACTGTGTGGTGGTGGGGGCAGGGCTGGAGCAGATGAGTGCTGCTGAGATGTTTCAAAGCGAGCAAAGAAGCAATTTAGCTCCTCTGCCAGCGGCGCACTCCAGTCTCCAGTTGATGCATCACAGTCTCTGAAGTTTGTGATGTCTTGTATGCCCCGCCACACCTCCTGTGTGTTGTTGCTGGATAGGTGGGACTCTATACGCAGTCTATGGTCCGCCTTGGCTTTATTTATTCGTCTTTTCAGATCAGTTCGAGTGGCTCTGTACAGAGCTCTATCACCTGACCTGAAGGCAGCGTCGCGAGCCCTGAGGAGTGAGCAGACCTGGCTGGTCATCCAGGGTTTCTGGTTTGGGAAAACCTGGATGTTTTTATCCACCGTCACATTCCCGATGCAGAACTTGATATAGTTCAGCACCGTTCCAGTGAATGTCTCCAGCTCCTGGTGTTCAAATAAGTCCCAGTCTGTCTGTTTAAAGCAGTCCTGTAATTTGGAGAGTGCGTTATCAGGCCAGGTTGTGATAGTCCTTGTGGTGGGCCTGGCTCTGCATCTGAGGGGGGTGTAGGCTGGGGAGAGCAGGAGGGAAAGATGGTCTGACTGGCTGAGGTGGGGGAGGGGTATGGCTCTGTAAGCGTGCTTGATGTTGGAGTAAACATGATCCAGAGTGTTCTCCCCTCTAGTGGAACACTTAACATGTTGGTAAAACTTTGGCAGTACAGTCTTTAAGTTGGCCTTATTAAAGTCTCCTGCGATTATGTGAACACCGTCGGGGTGAGCTCGCTGCTGTTCCTTTACGGTGTTCAGCAGGAGAGAGAGCGCTGTGTTTACACAGGCATCGGGTGGAATATACACAGCTGTGACAATCACTACAGTTAGCTCTCTCGGTAGAAAAAAAGGCCGGCATCTAACAGACATGTACTCGAGGTCTGGGGAACAGTGTTTATCTATAATTGTTCCGTTGTTACACCAATTATCATGCACGTAAATACAGAGCCCCCCTCCTCTGCTCTTACCGGAGTCCTCAGTCCTGTCCCAGTGGAGTAGACTGCGACCTGCTAGCTGCAAGCTAGCATCGGGTATTTCTGGATGAAGCCAGGTTTCGGTGATGATTAAAACACAGCAGTCACGAACATAGCGATTTCCAGCAAGTTGTAATTCCAGGTCATCCGTTTTATGCACCAGGGATCTGGCATTGGAGAGATACAGGCTCGGTAGAGGTGGCTTGTGTGGTTGTTTCTTAGCCTTAGCATAGCACCGGACCTGCAGCCCCGCTTCTGCTTCCTCTCCCTCCTCCGTCTGCGCCACCTCCTAGACCCGACAACAATCCACGGACAGCCCGGCGGTCTTGCTATGTCATCTCGGATGTTATGCATGAAGTGAAAGTCGCTCGAAACAGATATCTGGTGTTGGTCACCGATGGCTAAAAGTGTCTGGAGGGTGTACTGGATGTTCGCAGAACTGATGGTGCACAAACAAGCAAGAAAGAAATACAAAAACAACAAAAAAAGAGCACTGAAAAGGAGAGCCGTGAGCCGCTGCAACCACGAGCGCCGCCATCTTGACATACAACCCCGATTCCAAAAAAGTTGGGACAAAGTACAAATTGTAAATAAAAATGGAATGCAATAATTTACAAATCTCAAAAACTGATACTGTATTCACAATAGAACATAGACAACATATCAAATGTCTCACTTTCAACATTTTGAAATTTCATGCTAAATATTGGCTCATTTGAATTTTCATGACAGCAACACATCTCAAAAAAGTTGGGACAGGCGCAATAAGAAGCTGGAAAAGTTAAAGGTACAAAAAAGGAACAGCTGGAGGACGAAATTGCAACTCATTAGGTCAATTGGCAATAGGTCATTAACATGACTGGGTATAAAAAGAGCATCTTGGAGTGGCAGCGGCTCTCAGAAGTAAAGATGGGAAGAGGATCACCAATCCCCCTAATTCTACGCCGACAAATAGTGGAGCAATATCAGAAAGGAGTTCGACAGTGTAAAATTGCAAAGAGTTTGAACATATCATCTACAGTGCATAATATCATCAAAAGATTCAGAGAATCTGGAAGAATCTCTGTGCGTAAGGGTCAAGGCCGGAAAACCATACTGGGTGCCCGTGATCTTCGGGCCCTTAGACGGCACTGCATCACATACAGGCATGCTTCTGTATTGGAAATCACAAAATGGGCTCAGGAATATTTCCAGAGAACATTATCTGTGAACACAATTCACCATGCCATCCGCCGTTGCCAGCTAAAACTCTATAGTTCAAAGAAGAAGCCGTATCTAAACATGATCCAGAAGCGCAGACGTCTTCTCTGGGCCAAGGCTCATTTAAAATGGACTGTGGCAAAGTGGAAAACTGTTCTGTGGTCAGACGAATCAAAATTTGAAGTTCTTTATGGAAATCAGGGACGCCGTGTCATTCGGACTAAAGAGGAGAAGGACAACCCGAGTTGTTGTCAGCGCTCAGTTCAGAAGCCTGCATCTCTGATGGTATGGGGTTGCATTAGTATGTGTGGCATGGGCAGCTTGCACATCTGGAAAGACACCATCAATGCTGAAAGGTATATCCAGGTTCTAGAGCAGGGGTGCCCAATTTCTTCCCCATGGTGGGCTGAAAGTGAATATTGTTGGTGGGCTGCGGGCCAAACACAAACGTGTAACATGTACTACCACCTTAAATCTAATTAAAATGTCTCATATTGTATACAAGATGTGAAAAAGCAAATGTACATGTATGTATACAGTATCTCACAGATGTGAGTACACCCTTCACATTTCTGAAGACATTTAATTATGTCTTTTCACGGAACAACACTGAACAAATGCCACTTTGACACAATGAAAAACTCTCCCGCGGCTAAGCAATCGCACCTCCTGATGGTACAGTACATCGCCGTACTGAGCATCCATCTCATCAAGCAAGTTCTTAAATTGACGATGTGACAGCACTTTGGAGCGTATGTTGTTGATGATTCCGACAACATCCTTCATCACGTCCTGGAGTCTGATTGATTTGGCACATAACTGTTCTTGGTGTAAGATACAGTGGTACTTTAAAACCTGCCCCCCACACTCGCTGACTTTATCTGACACCAGTCTAGTGAGGCCTGATATCCGCCCTACCATTGACGGAGCTCCATCGGTAGTAATGCCTGCCAAATTTTTCCAATTCAAGTGGTTCCTGTCCACAACCCGTTCCACAGCAGAAAATAAATCCGCACCCCTTGTTGTCCCAGAAAGTGTCTCAAGACCGGCCAGCTCCTGTGTCACTTCAAAATCTTCTGTAACTCCGCGCAAAAACACCATCAACTGTGCAGAGTCGGATATGTCGGTACTCTCATCACACGCAATGGAAAAAGCAGTGAATCCACTTGCCTTGGCAGTAATTTGCTCATGGATGTCATTCGCCATGTCCTCAAGTCGCCGGGTAACGGTGTTTCTTGACAAGCTTATCTGTGAGAATGCCCGTGTCTGACTGGGGCAAACACACTGTGCAGCCACAGTAAGGCACCTTTTCACGAATTCACCACAAGAAAACGAACGTCCCTCTTTTACCAGTTCTTCAGTGATGAGGTAGCTCGCTCTTGTAGCATTTTCCTGAGCCGATGACAGCTGTAGCAGAGTGTGTTGTTGTGTTTTAAGCTGCGCTAGTAACTGGTTAGCTTTTCCCGTCCTCTCAACACCTTGGAATTTAGCGAACTCTTGGTGTTTTGTTTCATAATGTCGGCGAATGTTGTATTCTTTCAGTACTGATACCTTCTGCCTACAAATTAAGCACACAGCCTCAGAATTGATTTCCGAAAAAAAATACTGAGTTTCCCACGAACTTTTAAACTTTCTTTTGTCAGTATGCCACTGTCTAGCCCTCACCATTCGCTCCATATCTGCTCTTCATCGTCACCCCCCAATGCCAAACCTCTTCTAATAGAAACTCAACAGCGCCACTTTGGCAGTGGCACAAAGGGCGTGGGCCAAAAAAAAAAAGCTTCGCGGGCCAAATTTGGCCTGCGGGCCCCAAATTGCCCCCCAGTGTTCTAGAGCAGCATATGCTCCCATCCAGACGATGTCTCTTTCAGGGAAGACCTTGCATTTTCCAACATGACAATGCCAAACCACATACTGCATCAATTAAAGCATCATGGCTGCATAGAAGAAGGGTCCGGGTACTGAACTGGCCAGCCTGTAGTCCAGATCTTTCACCCATAGAAAACATTTGGCGCATCATAAAACGGAAGATACGACAAAAAAGACCTAAGACAGTTGAGCAACTAGAATCCTACATTAGACAAGAATGGGTTAACATTCCTATCCCTAAACTTGAGCAACTTGTCTCTTCAGTCCCCAGACGTTTACAGACTGTTGTAAAGAGAAAAGGGGATGTCTCACAGTGGTAAACATGGCCTTGTCCCAACTTTTTTGAGATGTGTTGTTGTCATGAAATTTAAAATCACCTAATTTTTCTCTTTAAATGATACATTTTCTCAGTTTAAACATTTGATATGTCATCTATGTTCTATTCTGAATAAAATATGGAATTTTGAAACTTCCACATCATTGCGTTCCATTTTTATTTACAATTTGTACTTTGTCCCAACTTTTTTGGAATCGGGGTTGTATATCTTGAGATCTTGGAAGTTTAAATGTTTAACCATTGTTTATCATCACACCTTGTCCATAGACATATCCACTCACTGGCCACTTTAGTAGGAACTTGTTCTTGATTCTAAGATTCCTGTTCTTGGCTGGCAGGAGTGGAACCCAATGTTGTCTTCTGCTGTTGCATGCTGAGATGCTTTTCTGCTCACCACGGTTGTAAAGAGTTGCTATGAGTTGCTATAGCATTCCTGGCAGTTCAAACCAATCTGGGGTGGGTTTCCCAAAAGCTTCTTAATGCTAAGAGCATCTTAACTAGGAGAGTGTGTGTTCATTGTGATGCTTGTGCTACCATTTAATGATGATCTTTGTGTTACGATGCTTTTGGGAAACCCACCCCTGGCCATTTTCCAATGACCTCTCTTATCAACAAGACCTTTCCACCCACAGAACTGTCGATCAATGTTTTTTGTTTTTCGCACCATTCTGTGTAAATTCTAGAGACTGTTGTGTGTGAAAACCCCAGGAGATCAGCAGTTT
Source organism: Neoarius graeffei (assembly GCF_027579695.1). Classification (NCBI taxonomy): domain Eukaryota; kingdom Metazoa; phylum Chordata; class Actinopteri; order Siluriformes; family Ariidae; genus Neoarius; species Neoarius graeffei. Next base: position 42,981,271 of record NC_083570.1, read on the forward strand.
CTGAAATACTCAAACCAGTCCATCTGGGTCAAACAAAAATCCTTAAAATTTAAGTGGGGCACTTTTCAAAAGATCAAATGCCAGTTGGCACAGTTAGAGACACTTACAAGTAGTGTTTGGAAACGGACCAAAAAATCCACTGCAGAGCAGCTGTTACTTTGTAGGGGGAGAGGAGTACAGTACAACAGACTTAAAAGTGCAGGATCCTACTTTAATTTACCACACATATTATTTGCATTCATGTCTGTAACATTCAAACAAACATCACTTTGCATAGAAGCTACAAGATAGCACTGAGAGATGATTGATTTTTTAAAAATAATTGAAATCTACATTATCACTTGAAAATAAATGTTTTTAAGCTTGTTTTTTTGGATATGACTAGTCCATTAGCCTTATCTGCAATCCCTTCTGCCCTCAAGGTCATTCACAGATTGACCCAGTATAGAGAAAATGGTGTTCTGGAGGCGGTCCTGTTATATCCCTGTTGAAATTTAGACTGCCTACACAGAGGAGCTGTGGTGTAATTTAAAACCTGCTGAAGGCTGTGACTGCCCCAAGCCTTTCACTTACACACACTTGCATGCTGAGCAGCAGGCTTTGTTCAAGAATCCAACACAACTCTGTGCTCACAACAGCACAGAGAAACCTACACTTTGGATTTACTAATTGGATGAAACATCGACTGTGCTTCCCTGTGACCAGGTAGTCTTTCCGTGTGTGTGTGTGTGTGTGTGAGTGAGGGGATCTTTTGTGTGGATGGAAACTCCATTGCCAAATGATGAGGACTTACAGTACACTCCATTCAGAGCTATGCATGTCATAGAAAACTGCTGTCTACCAAAGTTCTTGCATGTATACAACTTTCACTGTAACTTTCAAATAAACTTGAATGATATTTAAGGCTTTGTGTGCAAAGTTTATTTAATCAGCAAAAGAAAACTGAAAATGCTGTTAAGGTAAAAATGAATTTGGTGGATTTTTCAGGACACTGATTCAGACAAGTATTTTGGAAAAGGCTGGGGTAGGCTATATGAGTAATCACTAGGAAGTGTATTTTAAAAGTGTACAGTTGGAACAAGGAATGTGTACAGAACAGAATGGTTTTAATTCATTCAAACTTTTTCTGGTTCATCTCATTAGCTCATTTAAAATATTGTTTGTATGACTTCCTCCATTCAGAAAGCTCAAATGGTTTTAATTAAACACATCTACTCTCTCTCTCTCTCTCTCTCTCTCTGCCCCCTTTGCCTCATTCTGCTCTTGCAGACAGTGCTGATTGATGTATATGGTCATGGTTATGTAATTGGGGGTTACGGAGTGTATGGGAGAACTCTGCCTGCTTCAGACAAACAGATCAGTCATTTTGCATTTCGAGTGGCATGAAAGGATAGAAACCCCCCACCACCACCACCTTTCCTGAATTTTTTTTTTTACAGTATTGCCAACAGTAACTGAGTTCTGCTTTATTTTATGCAGAGGCTTACAAGACCATAGTTATTCTTGCCCTCTATTATTACAGTTAATAGCAGTGACCTAAGAAATGCACAGATAATGTTGTGCTGCCTGAGCCTTGCTCCAGCTCATCCTGGGTACAGAGTTTATATAATACTGGCTGTTCATGAATGTTCAATCATTTGTTATTTCAGGGACAGAACTCTGATTTGAGCTGTACAGAGTGTGCATATTTGGTGGTGACCTTACTGGATTAACCTGGAGGTATTATGTGGTGTTTGTTGGGCCCAATCTTCTAAAGATGCTAGGTCACAATCCTGGAACTTTTGTTTCTCAGGTTGAAATTTAAACTAAACTTAAAATCTATTACATGGTATTTCAGCTGTGAATACAATCACAAAGGAATACAACGCTGCCACAAGGGGTGCTATCTATCAAAGGAGCAAGTATTGCCAAGAGTCTTTGTAATCCTCCTTAAAAGCATAGACATTCCTCATATCCCTGTATGCAGTGAGTTACATGGAGCAAATTAGTGAGATGAGATACTCTATGATCAGTGGAATGAGGGAATTCACACATTGAACACAAAGGGCCATAGCCAGAGCTGAGTTAAGTGTGTGTAGTGAGGAGTTAATACAGAAACTGGGCCCATTGGTATTCTGACCTTAGCTGTAACTAAACAGTATTCAGAGTTGTATGAAAACTGCATACTGAACAGAAAACAAGAACAGAAGCATGTTTCAGTTTCTCAAATTTTTGAACTTGGACTTAAGCACATTTTTCTTTGCATTATATCGCCTCAAGCATGGAGCAGTATTAAGTCTGGCGCCACGGTCTGACAGTTTGCTGTAACCACAATATTTAGTTATGAAATTCATGTTTTGGCCATTGTAAGCACACTCAGTAACCTATGGAATGCCATTTGAGGAAGAGCAGCTTATCCCTTAGGCTGTCATTAAAATCTTTAACCTGTTATTATGTATCACTGCTGCCGTCACATGCTGCTAGGTAATGTGAGAAAGTAGGTCACAGAGTTGTTTAGATGTTATATGTAATAGGTTTTCTTGTTGTTATATTCAAAATGTGTAATAATGTAGGGTGGCACGGTGGTATAGTGGTTAGCACTGTTGCCTCACTGCAAGAAGGTTCTGGCCAATGAGGGCCTTTCTGTGTGGAGTTTGCATGTTCTCCCCGTGTCCGCGTGGGTTTCCTCCAGGTGCTCCGGTTTCCCCCACAGTCCAAAGGCATGCAGGTTAGGTTAATTAGTGGCTCTAAATTGACCATAGGTGTGAATGTGAATGGTTGTTTGTCTCTATGTGTCAGCCCTGTGATGATCTGGTGACTTGTCCAGGGTGTACCCCACCTCTCGCCCATAGTCAGCTGGGATAGGCTCCAGCTTGCCCGCAACCCTGCACAGGATAAGCAGTTACGGATAATGGATGGATGGATGGATGGATGTAATAATGTGTACACTATAGTTTTGTTCCACCCAAAAGAAATCTGATTGGGCCGCTTTCTCATGACACATCAGAGATGAGTTATGATTGGATCTTCTGTATAGTTGTCCTGACATATTACCTGTAAAGACTGAGAGTTAAACTTTAATTTTTAGAAAAAATGTGCACATTTTTCTTTATTACCAACTTTTTTTTTTACCTTGTTAACTGAAATATTTTATATGTGAATATGAGAAAAAGAACTTGATGCTGTGGTGTTGTTCCAATGAAATGAGTGTTTTAAAGGCTTGGTACACAGTGAGCTGTAAGATTAACAGATGAATGCTTGGACAGCTTTTCATCACATTACTTTTACTTTTTCTTTTTAAAATTGGCTTTCCTTTTATGTTACATTGATATATATTTGACAGTGAACAAAAATGCTGTCTGTCTTCAGTCTGTATTTTCTATCCCCCAGTTGTTTTTGGTATAAAGGCAAGTGCTTGTGTTTTAAAGACAGTTATCTCGACCCGACTAAAAACGTCTCAAACTTCAGAGGTGTGAAGTACACACAGGTGATTACAATAATCCAAAAACATTGACTTAAGCATGTGTATAACCCATTTCTGAATACATGTAACTTTATCATAGAGCCACTGAAGCTTTAAAGGCCCAGATTCAAATTCCTGGTCCAATCTCAAGTCTCAGCTGCACTGTCTTGTTCATTTTTGTCTTGTGTGTTAGCTCAAAGTCTCGGATGAACTTATGTTTGTAAATTTGGGGTTTCGGCTACAGTGTCTTGCAAAAGTACTCATCCCCCTTGGTGTTTTGTCGCATTACAAGCTGGATTTAAAATGGATTTTTGGGGGGTTAGCATCATTTGATTTACACAACATGCCTACCACTTTAAAGGTGAAAATTGTTGTTTTATTGTGACACAAACAATAAGATGGAAAAAAAACCCAGAAATATGGAGTGTGCATAGGTATTCACACCCCCCCCCCCCCCCCCCCCCCCCCCCCCAAGTCAGTACTTTTGTAGAGCTACCTTTTGCTGCAATTACAGCTGCAAGTCTCTTGGGGTATGTCTCTACTAGAAAAAGAAAGAAAGAAAGAAAGAAAGAAAGAAAGCACAACTTTATTCATCACACACTTGTGAAATTCCTCTCTGCATTTAGCCCATCTGAAGCAGTGAACACACACATGCACACACGTGAGCAATGAGTACACACACATATCCAGAACAGAGTGCAGCCATACTAACAGCTCCCGGGGAGCAGTTGGGAGTTAGGTGCCTCACTCAAGGGCACCTCAGCCCAAGGCCATCCCATATTTACCTAACTGCATGTCTTTGAACTGTGGGGGAAACCGGAGCACCCGGAAGAAACCCATGCAGACACGGGGAGAACATGCACACTCCACACAGAAATGTCCCCACCGGCCGCTCCACACAGAAATGCCCACACCTTCTTGCTGCGAGGCGACCGTGCTAACCACTTACACCACCGTGCCGCCACGGTAATAGTAATAGTGCTAATAGCTTAGCACATATTAGCCTAGCCCCTGGGATTTTTGCCCATTCCTCAAGGCAAAACTTCTCCAACTCCTTCAAATTGGATGAGTTGCATTGGTATACAGCAATCTTCAAGTTATGCCACAGATTCTCAGTTGGATTGTCCTGCTGGACCGTGAACCTTTGTCCCAGTCTCAAACCTCTGCCTGACTCAAACAGGTTTTCCTCTAGAATTGCCCTGGATTTACTGCCATCCATCTTTCCTTCAGTCCTGACCAGCTTTCCTGTCTTTGCAGATGAAAAACATGGCCACAGCATGATGCTGTCACCACCATGCTTCACTGTAGGAATGGTGTTCTCAGGGTGTTGGGAAGTGTTGGGTTTGCGCCACACGTGGCATTTCCCATGATGGCCAAAAATATTAATTTTAGTCTCATTTGACCAGAGACTCTTCTTCCATGTGTTTAGGGAGTCTGCCACCTGCTGTTTGGCAAACTCCAAACATGTTTTCTTATTTTTTCTTTAAGCAATGGCTTTTTTCTGACCACTCTTCCATAAAGCTCCACTCTGTGGAGTGTATGGCTTAAAGTGGTCCTATGTGCCCCTTTTCCACCAAAGCAGTTCCAGGGCTGGTTCAGGGCCAGTGCTTAGTTTGGAACCGGGTTTTCTGTTTCCACTGACAAAGAACTGGCTCTGGGGCCAGAAAAAACGGTTCCAGGCTAGC